>NC_057863.1:578952783-579577783 GCF_019393635.1 Dromiciops gliroides
TTCTTACAGCAACCAGCTCTTTGGAATCCATCCCTCTCAGATCCTTTTTTCTCTTAAGCAGTGATGGTTAACTCCTGCACTTAATCTCTGTGGCTATTTGGTGACCTTTCAATCCCTTGTCCTGTCCCCCACCCCAATAATTCCCCAAGGAGGGAAACACTGTGCCCTGCTGTTAAGTATTCAAAAGCCAGATGACTCTCCCATAGCTTATATCCTCTTCTTTATCAGGTTCTTGAAAAAATTACCTATACTCTTTGGCTTCTCATCCTTACCACTTACCACCTCCTCAAGCCCTGACACTGGTTTCCACAAGTGTTCTTCTGAAAAATGTTCAAAGAACATCACTCATCTCCTAATCAGCAAGTTCAATAGCCTGTTTTCTCACTTCTCATCTTGCTTGATTTTTCTGAAGCGTGGCACTGTTCACCATCTCTACTCTCTCAATACCTTTGTCTTCAACAACACCACAATCTTCTGATACTCCAGATGTCTATCTCCTTCCCCAAGGCTTTCTTTTAATCCTTTTACAGAACCCTTAATATGCCCTCAAGGTTTTAAACTCCCTTTTCTTCTGTCTCATTCACATTCATAAATGACTCCCAAATCCACCTCTCCACTCCTAACCTTTTTTCCAGACTCCAGACACATTTCTCTAACTGCCTTCAGGATTTCCCTAACTAGATGTTGCAAAGGCACCTTAAATTCGACATGTTGAAAACTGAGTTTCTACTCTTTCCTCCTAAAACTGCTCCCCCTTCTGAATTGTCAATGTTGCTACCATTTACCCAGTCTCTCAGGTCTGAAGCCTCGGTTTTATCTTGGACTCTTTTCTAATCCAATTATATATCAAGCCATGTTGAGTTTAGTTTAATACTATCTCATGTTTATCCTCAACTCTAGTCCTACTGCTACCACACTAGAGTAGGCACTTGTTATCACCTGCCTGTCCTACTGCAATAGTCTCCTAAAGGTTCCCACCTCCATTCTTTCTGCCTCCAATCCATACTTTTCACACCACTGCTAGACCAATTTTTCTTATCTGGTCATGTCACTTCTCTGCTTAAACATCATGAATGGTTCACTATTGGATAAGCAATAAAGAGAAAACTCCTTTTCCTGGAAGTCAAGACCCTCCTCATTCTGTCGCCAACCTATCTTTACAATCTTCTCTGGCATTATTTTCCTCCAGGTACTCTATGAGTCTACTAAACTGACTAGCTACTCTCCAAATATTCCCCACACTTTCATACCCCCCTTGCCTTTGTTTACTTTGTTCCTCATACCTAGCATGTCCTCCTTCTTTTTGCTCCCCATTTTAACCGTGAACTCTTCCATTAGACTGTGAGCTCCTTGACAGTAGACTGGTATTTGTCTTTCTTTATAACTTTAGCACTTAGCACAGTGCTTGGCGCATGGAAGATGCTTAATAATGCTAATTGACTAATTGAACTTTTACCCACACCTGAATGCCCCATTACAACGCCACCTCCTTCAAGTAGTCTCTGCTGATTGCTCCAGTCAGTAATGGCCACACTCTGCCATGGACCACACATAGAGAATATTTTTTCATGTATCTGATGAACATGATATATGCTATTTTCATTATAGTTACTTCTGTATGTATCACTTGCCCCTGATTCACAGTAGGGTGGAGGTCATGCTTTATTTCATCTTTGTATATCCCTCAGGGCCTAGCATAGTGCCTCCTATACATTATACCGTTAATAAATGTGAAGTGAATCAAACTAAATTAAATCTAATGAAATGTTTCATTCCCTAAAGAGTGTTGAAGGCTTATTTCTCCAGGCAAGTTGGAGTTCAGGAGTGAAACTTCCTGAGGCTTCTATTTCATATAACCATTCTTTAGAAATCATCTCAATTCCATTAAAAATGACAATTTTATTAATCTTTGAATGAACAATTTCCAGATAGATGAGAATGAGGAGGACATACTGCTTCTTTTAGAGAGGGGGAAAAAGATTGAAAATATTTAACCCATGTAAATATTAATTTATAAATGTCAACAAAAAGTCCAATATGTGACTAGGTTGCCTGACTTGAGGGTTCAGGGTAAGCTACGTCACAGTATGTAATTATACAAGCTGCTAATCCTTAGGAAGCTCCCAGTAACTGTAAGTTTTCAGGACTAGAATGACAATATTCACAGAATCAGAGGATGAAAGGGGTCTGAATAGGTAATTTCTTAGTCCATGCTCTATTTTCCATTAAATAGGCCTTATACTTTCTTAGGCACACGGGATTCCATCCTGTTTTTAAAGATCTCTGAAAGAAGGAAATTCCATAGCTTCTCTTGGTAACTCATTCCAGTATTTAACTTTGTTGTCAGCCTCAGCTGAGAGATGATTATTCTTACTTTCATTTTACCCACAGCACAGCTGGTATTCTCAGCATTAGCCTGACAGGACAGGGGAAGAGTGATAATCACCATGTTTTCAATCAATCTTTCATTTGTTCAAGACTGTTTTTAATTAACTTAAACAACCTTACAAAAATAGGAGATGGGTGATAATGAATGTTCAGTTCTAAGTATTGACATTACTCCAAATTCTCTGCACCGTCTATATCTAAACACTTTCATATTTTAGTAAGCAGGACTTGCATAATCCTTTGTTTTTTAATGTAACAGTATTTCGTATACTTAATTCCAAGTGTCCCTATGTAGTGTTATATCACATGAATCTTCTGTGGATTGTTTAGTCAAGTGGTATCAAACACAAATAGAAAAAAAGAACACTAAATCATACATAATATTATCAATGCTTTTTTTTGTTAAATATTTCCCAAGTACATTTTAATCTGGTTCAGGCTGTACTTGGGAATTATGACCTTCCTAAACCTTTGGTTTAGCCCATGCATGATTGTTGTGTGTTTGCATTGTTTCCAGTTTTTTGCTATCATAAATAATATGGCTAAAGATATTTTTGTACAAATTACCTTCCCATCCCCTTTCCATGGGGATTATATGTTCCAAAGTAGAATTATCAGGTAGGTGGCACAATGGCTAGAGTGGTAGACCTGGAATGAGGAAGATCTGATTTCATTACTGTTTCAGACGCTTAGCTATCTGTGTGACTCTGAGCAAGACACTTAATATCTCTTAAACTCAGGTTCCTAATGTATAAAATGAGGGTCATAATAGCACCTACCTTCCAGGATTGTTGTGAGAATGAAAGGAATTAAAATTTCTAAAACATTATAGAAATACTATTGTTATGAATAATTATATAGTCCTAGTTAACGTATTGTCAGATAGCTATCCCAAAAGATTGAGCTCATTTACAGTGTCACCAGCAAGGTATGTATATACCTTTCCCCATAAGCCCAGTTTTTTAAAAATTGTGTTTTATTTTTTTATTTATTCTTGGCTAGTCAGTTGATTGGTGGCACCACACTATGCATTTCTAGCCAGGGTGCTTATTTTTATGTGTTAATTTCCTGAATTTCTTCATATATTCATCTCTTTTAACCTTTTATTGAGTGGCATTTAAATATTGAGCTTTGTATTTATATAAAATATTTTTATATTTGGGATGGTACACTTTTTATCTATGTCTTCCTTATTTTTCTATTGTTTTCCTTTTAATTTTTGGCTATTAAACAGAAGTTATAAATATACATGTAGATATAATATTCAAACACATGTATTTTGTCTCTTATGACCTCCATTTTTAAAATAACCAGGTGTGTATTTCTTCTGTATAGTGGATTTCCTAATTATTTGTTGAAGATATGTAAGGCCTTGTAAGCAGCTTATATAGAATCATAGCATATGAGAGATGATAGGAACCTTATAGTTCACTTAGTTAAATTCTCTCATTTTACAGATGAGGTACTTGAGGCCAGAAAACTTAGAGTCTGCCCAAATTCAAATGGCTAGCCTGTGACAGAAATAGATTAAACCTGGATTTCCTGACTCCTAGATCAATGTAGTTTCTACTGTATTAGATTATCTCTCTTCTTACATTTTTAAAAGCTCTTTAGGGTTATAAAGTTCTTCCTTATGCATAAAATTATAGATTTAAACCTGGAAAGAACCTTAGAAACTATTTATCACAGACCCTTCATTTTATAGATAAGCAAACGGAGGCCAAGAGAGTTGACTTTCCCAAACGATACACTAACAAGTGAGTGAGCCAGGGGTTTGAATGCCAAGTCCAGCAGTCTTTCAGTCACTTAATGAAGAGAGATGCAAAGAAGTATAAACTAGAACCCTGACCTGGAGAATCACATTCCAAATTAGGAAATTTTACAATTGACCAATCTATAAATATTTCCTGAGCATATATTATATGCCCAGAACTTCACTAACTGGGCTTGGAGTCAGGAAGACCTGAGTTTAAATCCAGCCTTAGACATTTATTAGCTGTGTGACTGTGAGCAATTACTTAACTTTTGTCTGACTCAGTAAAATGAGAATAATAAAATTAGTACCCGCCTTGCTGGATAAAATGCAATAATATTTGTAAAAAATGTTCAGCACAATGCCTGGCACATAGTAGGTGTTATGTAAAAGTTTATCCCCCACAATGAGAATTGGAATGATGCCCCCTGCTGGAGAGACACAGTAGGGAAGCTCCACCATGAGGAGAAGCCATGTGAGGACAAGCCATGCAGGTTCAGCCTCTGGAAGCTTGCCGGCTTGCATCTGTAGAGCTGCCTGTTAGTTCTGTCAATCAAAGCTACCAGCCAATTAGCTTGGAGTTGTGTGTGTGTAGACGGCCCTGTTTCCTGTTGGAGAGGGGGCTTCTGGGAGGAGGAAGGAAGCATTGAGGTCTTTGGGTTCCTGACCTCAGATTGGAGAGGTCGGATGATGGGGTCTCTTAGAAATAGATCCATTACCGCTTTCTCTCTCCTCTCCAAATTCTTATGCTCATTAATAAATACTTAAAAGTCTAAACTCTTTCCAAAGCTTCTAATTTATGGTGACCACTCAATAGATTTTTAGAGAGTTTAGCTAGAATTTTAGCCCCGTACAGATAGCAACTTTACACTTCCGTACACTGAATTGTATAGGAAATAGCCTCACACCTGTGGCTCCAAGAAGCTGTAGCATGTGTAGTGTCTCAGTAGATGGACTGAACCAGGTTGAGGGTAACTGATGGGTCTCAGAATGGTTAGTGAATTAAGCGTATAGGTCTACCCCAAACATGTGAAGAATGGGCAGATGAAAATAATCTGCTTCAAGAGCCATGAAGGTGGCTGAAGCAGGTGCTGTAGAGTGCTTGGAGCTTGATCAGACATGAAGATACCATAGTGATCATCAGTTTTCCAGACTTTTGTCTTGCCACTGGACTTTGATGACTGGAAGAGAGAATGAACCTGATGACTTTGGGCAACTGCCTCACTTCAGTCCAATTCACAAGCAAGGTCTCTTTGAAAATGAAGGATGGGGGCAGCGAGGTGGCACAGTTTATAGAGCACTGGCCCTGGATTCAGGAGGACCTGAGTTCAAATCCAGCCTCACAACTTGACACTTACTAGCTGTGTGACCATGGGCAAGTTACTTAACCCCAATTGCCTTACCAAGAAAAAAGAAAGAAAGAAAGAAAGAAAGAAAGAAAGAAAGAAAGAAAGAAAGAAAGAAAGAAAGAAAGAAAGAAAGAAAGAAAGAAAGAAAGAAAGAAAGAGAAGGATGAACGACAACAACAGCCTTGGCATTCAGTAAATATATGAACCAGCTTGTCCTTCAAAAGGAAATGGGGGTGTCCAGCCTGAAGAAGAGAAGACTTAGGGAGGACACAATAGATGTTAGAACTAAGATCAACAGGAAGAAATGGAAAAGCAGTAGTTATACTGTGGAAAATACTTTGGACTCAGAGTCAAGAGATGCCAGGCAAGGAAGCATATTCAACCAACCAAACCTCCTAGTTTCCCTAAAAGCATTAAGAAATGCTGTTTTTCCATTTTAAAACTGTCTTGAGTTTTTCCTTTATTAAAGTGAGAACAGAAACAAAGGCTCTCCTTTGGAATGGAGCAGGGGCAAAAGCAAAATTTGAACCTTCTCTGGATAGGAACATAGCTTCCTCCTTACCCCTACCTGAAGAGGTTGGAGCCAAGGCATAGCTAAAAGCAATGTCCTCTTTGACATTCAAGGTTAAGATGTTGAACACAGGAAGGAATTCTTTTCAGTCCTTAAGGGGAATGGTCCAGGAATGAGCTGAGTAGTGTGAGATTTAAAATTGGATATTAGATCATAAATCTCCCCTCTTTAACCTTTACCTTAATTTATCTCCCAGACTAGTAAATGGAAGAAGCTTCTGGTTTTCTAGTTAGAGCTTTTATTGTGTGGTAGTTACCAGGTGATGTTGGTTAGAGGGATAGGGAAGTAGAAATACAAAACAAATAGTCTTAAGTCTAAGCTTAGTCTATATTCCGTATAAAACTCACCAAAAGCCCAAGGCCACCTTTGGGGAGAGAGAGAGACTGAGTCAAGCGCGTGCTGCTAACCGCGAGCCGGGCCGAGTCGAACTCCAGTCAGCGTCTGTCTGTGCAGCGCAGTCAGGGGACCAGCAAAGCAGGAAAAGGATCCCACTTCCGTTCTCTCCTTGCCTTTTAAGCTCGCACCCCAGAAGTCGAGTGCATAGCAGGCAGTCTGACGTGCGCAGCAGGCGGACTGGCGTGCGTAGCTCATGCTGTTGGTCTCCTCCCTGAAAGGGTGGTCCTTCAAAAAACTGGCATCTCTCCATTATCGCTAACTGACTGTTAAAACTTTTTACCACAGTAGTTATGCAATGTTAACCCAAAACATTAAAATAATAGTAACAAATGTTTATATAATGCTGTGAAGTTTGTAAAGCACTTTCCAAATATTATCTTCTTTGCAATACTCTGAGGTATGTTTTATTATCCTCATTTTAAAGATAAAGAAATTAAGGCTGAAAAAGTTGTAATTTACTTTTATTTAGTTAGAACAAAGATGTAATTGTTTTTCCCCATCCAAGTTCATGAACTCCATAATATAAAGTTGTTATCTGTACAGTGGCTAAAATTCTAGCTAACCTGTCTAAAAATCTATTGAGTGGTCACCATAAATGATAAGCTTTAGCAAGAGTTTAGACTTTTAAGTGTTTATTAAGGAGCATAAGAATTTGGTGAGGAGAGAGAGAGGCCAAGAGTCCTTCATCTACCTATCTCAGGGAGCCAACATTTCAGCTCCACTCAAACCGAGGTCCTGAGAGATAGAGAGCTCGCTCGCTCCTTCCTCCTCCCAGAAACCTCCTCTCCAACAGGAAACAGGGCTGTCCATACACACACAGCTCCAAGCTAATTGACTGGTAGCTCTGATTGACAAGTACCACAGGTGGTTCTATAGATGTAACTTCTGGATGCTAAAGTCACATGGTCTCTAAATCACATGCTTTCTCCTCATGGAGGAGCTTCCCTACAGTATCTCTCCAGCAGGGGTTGCCATTCCAATTCTCACAATAAAAACAAAGTAGCAACAACCATAACAATCACAACAAAAACTATCCATAGAGCTCTTGGAGTGACCACAGCCTCCAGGGAAAACTTCTGCTTTAGACATTATGGTGAAAAGGGAGAGTGGAGAAGAAAAATAACAGGACCAAGAGGGCTGAACTAATTCTGGAGTGGGTGGAGGAACAGAATCTCAGAGAAAGCTATGTTGAGCTGACTTCACCACTCATCCCCCAAACAGAATCAATGTGCTCAGGCCAGGAGGCTTATGAGAATCAGAGTATGACTCCTTGCCCCTATAGCAAAGTACCCCAGGAAAATGAATTAATGCCTCAGGACGTTGAGGGGTGACAGACTGGGACCATGAAAGAGCTGACCAGTTGGTGGGGGTAGGAATGCAGAAATTGTATTTCTCCTGAGTGTATCAACACCTTGAACATAGCCCCATCATTCTGGTTTTTTTGTTTGTTTTTTCTTTGTTTTTGTAGGGCAATGAGGGTTAAGTGACTTGCCCAGGGTCACACAGTTAGTTAAGTGTCAAGTGTCTGAGGCTGGATTTGAACTCAGGTCCTCCTGAATCCAAGGCCAGTGCTTTATCCACTGGGCCACCTAGCTGCCCAGCCCCATCATTCTGAACAAGCTAGTCTCAACTTTGGTCTTATAGATGATCTCACCCTCTTTTTTCTTGTTCTCTCACCCCAACACTTTGACCTTCTACCAGAGACAAATCATCAGCCCTACTTCACTCCTACCTCCCCTTAACGAGAGAGAACCTAGATCCACCCAGTCTGTTTGTAGCCCTGCCTGGAATATATGCATAGTTGAGAAGAAATGTGAGGATTTTGGTCTTATAGATGATCTCACTCACTTTTTCCTTGTTCTCTCACGCCAACATTTTTAAAATTTTGTTTTGTTTTGTGGTTTTTTTTGGGGGGAGACAATGAGGGTTAAGTGACTTGCCCAGGGTCACACAGCTAGTAAGTGTCAAGTGTCTGTGGCCGCATTTGAATTTGAGGTCCTCCTGAAACCAGAGCCAGTGCTTTATCCACTGCGCCATCTAGCTGCCCCCATTCTCACCCCAACATTGTTTTTGCTTTTTGTTTGTTGTTTCTTTTTGTTTTCTGGGGTAATGAGGGTTAAGTGACTTGCACAGAGTCACAGAGCTAGTAAGTGTCAAGTGTCTGAGGCCAGATTTGAACTCAGGTCCTCCTGAATCCAGAGCCAGTGCTTTATCCACTATGCCCCCTAGCTGCCCCCACTCTCACCCCAACATTTTGACATTCTGCCAGAGACAAATCATCAGCCCCATTTCACTCCTCCCTCCCCTTAAAGAGAGAGAACCTCGATCCACCTAGTCTGTTTGTAGCCCTGCCTGGAATATATGCATAGTTGAGAAGAAGAAATGTGCAGATTTTCAGCATAAGAATAAGAAGAGGATACAAGAATGACATCTAACAGCACCATAGCTCCATCACCCTGAGAGATGCTTGCCTGTGGCAAGACAGGCAGGGGAACCTGGAAGCAGAGAACAGCCTCAGGCATGCTCCTGTCAGAGACTGAGCCTTGAATGATCATCTAACACCCAGAAGCATTTTACCTTGGACATTTTTAGTGGCATTAGTGCTCATGAAAAGACATAGAATGATAGCTCTGGAAAATACAATTCACCCCCCAGGCAGGAGACTTTTAGCCAGAGGAGAAGTAATCACTGCTTCCTCACCACAGCACAGTCCCTCAGTATTCAATGCTCTTAAGTCTCCAAAGGAGCTGCAGCTGGTGATTTCAGAGTGGGACTGAAACTACCAATTTGCACCTAATCTGTCACTTGAACAGCCTTCAGATAGCATGGTCAGACCCCAGCCACACAGTCTAGAAATGAAAAACTCCATTACCAATTCCTGAAGCACTTAGGCTCCTGCATCTTCCTTCTCAATTTTCCGTTGGAAGTTCAGTGTTTAGCAAAGCTGAAGATTGATCTCTTTGTACATTAAAGTCCTCTGTCTTCTGAACAGACTATCATGTTCAATAATGGGGCTAAGTATGTATTTTGCCCACAGAGTAGAGTAATCCCCCTGCCTTTATATTTTCCTCAGTGGCTCTCTAGAGTCTTGGCTGATAAACTGCTAACCTCCTTAAAGTCTTTAGGAGCTACTAGACTCCATTCCAAGTTCTTAGAGAGAACCAAGTGATATGCAAATGATGCAGTAATCAGCTAGGAAGAAGTGATGCTCTGGCAACCAGGGATTAGGAATTTGAGCTAAACCCACCATCTAGGAATGATTCCAGTCTGTCTAAATCAGAAATGTTGTGTCCCTCCCTTATCCTGACCCCTCCCTCCCCACCTTAATGTATGGAGCCTAGGGTCTTAGACATTTTTGCTAACTCAAAGGCAAAAGTATGACTTAGACTAAAAACACACTAATAGAAGTAAAATGCCTTTGAGTTTTCCATTTCCACACACTCTTCAAAAAATGTGATTTTTAAAAATACCCTTTCATAAAATTTTATTTGAATGTTTTACTGGCAAATGCACTTGTTTTTAAATTAAATTTGATTTTTGAATAATAAACACCTGAACCACTTAAGATACTCCCTTAAAGATTATGCCAAAATAGAAAAGGCATATAGTAGTTACTTAATAAATGCTTGGTGAATAATGAATGAATGAATGCAACACTGTCACTTTATCAATTTTTTTTTTTACATTTCTGTGACCCTTTCTCTGATAAAACTTTCCCTTTAGAACAAAGAAGTAAAGTTAGGAAAAACAAAACTACATATTTAATCGTACTTGAAAATATATGCCTCGGGGGGCAGCTAGGTGGCACAGTGGATAGAGCACCAGCCCTGAATTCAGGAGGTCCTGAGTTCAAATCCAGCCTCAGACACTTAACATTTACTAGCTGTGTGACCCTGGGCAAGTCACTTAACCCCAATTGCTTCACTTAAAAAAAAAAGAAAAAAAAATATATGCCTCATTCCATGTGCATAGTCCACCACTTCTCTACTGAGAAAAGGGAAGTTGGTTTCATAATTAGTCCCCAGGAGTCAAGATTAGATATTGTATTCAGTGGGGTTCTGGATTTGTTTTTATCATTTTTTCTTTCACAGTAAGCAATTTGCCTTTCTGATGCCTCTGTTACATAGAGATAAAAAACTCCATAAACTTCAGCATCAATTTGTTTTACAAATTTAACTCAACTCCAATGAACTTTTAAGTGCAATGTTTCATTATTTCTCTTTAAACACTAATAAATTTGCATGAAATATTTTTATTTCTATTGTGGAATAGTGGATAGAGCACTGGGCTTTGAGTCAGGAAGACCTGAGTTTAAATCTGGTCTCAGATACTAGCTTAGTGACCCCAGTCAAACCACTTAAACCTATTTGACTCAGTTTCCCCATTTGTAAAATGGGGGCAATAATAGCACCTACCCCTTAAAGTTGTTATGATGATCAAATGATCATCATATTTGAGCACTTAACACCATGCCTGACACATAGTAAGCATTTAATAAATGCTTATTTCCTTCCTTCCTACCTGAATATTGAAGTAGACAATAAGCCATAGCTTAGGCTATTACACTATAATGCACCATATGCTGGTCATTGACAGTTTTTCCATTAAACAGCATTCCTTTCAGTTGGATTATCTCTCATTGGGGTACAATATAGCTGCAGAGAATTTTATAGCTGGAAAGGAGACTAGAAAACACCTAATTCAATCTTCTAATTTACTGACTAAGAAGCCGTATTGGGAATCTAGTTGAATCTGCTGCTTTTTCTCTCCTCTGGAAACTTGTTCATGATCTACAAATTTGGGTTTTTAATCTTTGTCATTTTTAAACTCCCTATGCAGAAATGACAAGACAGAATTAATTAAATGGGAGGGGGTATTGGTGAATCTAGAGAGAGAAAAGAAGATTAGATGGCTAGAGGATGCAAAATCAGAAAGTAAAAATATGAACATTCTCCAAACACCCTAGCTCATCGATGGTATAATTAGGGATGCAGTATGGCAGTGATCAGCCCTGAAGGAAGGAATGGATATTCTTGGTGACTTTTCATTATTTTTCATATACTTGGTGGCAAGGTATTCTTGGAGTGGTATCATTTGGAGTCTTTGGATCAATTCAGTAAATAAATACACAGAAATGATGATTTAACAAAAAGTAAATATTGACTTGAAGGTACCCACTCAGTGCTAAAAACCTGGAGTTCTTAGCCACCAACCAGAAGCAACGCCCTGATAGTCAGCGATATGGAAAGACATTTCTATGAGCCTTGGTGGGTATTTGTCAGTGTCACAATAACCTTGAGCTAATTTTAGAAGAAAGGTACTACCAATCATTAAGAGGGAATGGTGAGAGGGAGAAAGAAATCTGGAGGCAATGACCTATGAAGGGAATAGAAAACAATCTGTTTTTCTAGAAAATAAACCATTCTATAATCATGCATTTTGGAAAGCAAACCAATCAATAATAATAGCTTACATTTCCATGGTTTTTTAGTGTTTGAGAGTACTTTGCATGCATTACCTTACTTTAGCCTTAAAATACTATATCTTTAGGGATAAAAATAAAAGACACTTGAAGACAGGAACTGTTTCATTTTTGTCTATCTATCTTCAGCCTAGCAAAGTGTCAGTCGCATAGTAAGCATTTAGTAGCTGCTCCTTGAATGCCCAAATGAATTCCCATTCTATAATTGAGGAAATTGAGGATCAGAGATATTAAGTGACTTAATGGAGTCATCTAACTATCAAGATCAGAGGAAACAAACACAGATCTTTCTGACTGCAAGTCCAGCAATTCTTTTACTACATATTATATTTAGTTAATTAATTTTTGCAGGGCAATGGGGGTTAAGTGACTTGCCCAGGCTCACACAGCTTGTAAGTGTCAAGTGCCTGAGGCCAGATTTGAACTCAGGTCTTCCTGAATCCAGGGCCAGTGCCCTATCCACTGCACCATCTAGCCGCCCCTTTACTACATATTATAATGATTACCTATTGAGTATATAAATTGTAAGGAACTTTAGAAATCCTTTGGTCTGATTACTTCATAAAATGGTAAGAAAATTTAAGTCCTAAACAACAGAGTGATTTATCCAAGGTCACATATATATGACAGAGCTGGGATTCAGACCCAGCTCCTTTGACCCAAGTCCCCTGCTTGCATCTACTTGCTAAGCCCTAATAGTTCAATAGTCTCTTGAAGACATGAAACTAACATGTTCCTTTCCCAAAGAGAGCTTTACCACTTATATTAGAAAAGAAAAATGGGAAATGAAGATACTGTTGTAAGCTCCTACCTGCCTCGCCAATCTGTAAACTCCTGGCTGGAGTTTCCAATCTGTAAGAAGGGTTTTAAAAGATCCCCCACGTCCATTAAGCCCCATACGGGCCAATCTGTAAGGGCCTGCCCCCTCCCCAACTGCCTCTCCCAGACTAACAAGTAATGAGATTAAAAAGCCTCTTTTCAATAAAAGTAAAAAACAGGGTTTATTGATGTGGAACAAATTTAGAAATAAAGACAAAGAAAAGCAAGATATACGATCTGTAACCTTGATACATGGACTCAGCTGCTTCCTATTCCCCCTGTGCATCTCTCATTATGTCGATGCGGCTGACCACTGCTGACACTGCCTGTGCTTCCTCTCATCTCTCTCCTTCCTCCGTCTCAGTTGCTCGGTAATTCCCCTCTCATCTATCCTCTCTTGTCTCCACCCATCTCCTTCTCCATTTGCTCTCCTTCACTACTCCCACTCCTCTTAAAAAACCCCTTCTCTCTCAGCAAACTTGGACTGACCACCCACACACCCCAAGCTAATATGTTGGCACCTCTGGGGGCTGCGCCCAAGGCCAGCTGGGGCACAGAGTCTCTGTGCATATCTCTTCTAGGCAGAGGAAGCCCGGAGTGGCGTGCCTGAGGCTTGCAGGGTGCACCTGAGGCTTTCCAATTGTAACCAAAGATGGGGTCCCAAATCGCAATTAATTCTTACACTAACAGGAAAACAAAAGGAAAAATTAATTTTAGGAGCACTAACTCTGTACCAGCACAATATGCTCTATTTTCTTCTTTTCTTGCTCTCCCCTGTACTTTCTCTCACTTGACTGCTCCTTTTCGGTCTGAATTGCTAAATCACCCCTGAAGTTTGGGATAGTGTGGCCTGGAAACAGTGCCCCACTTTAAGAAGGAATTAAAAAGTCAAGTAAAAGACAGGCAAGAGGAGCAGACAGAGAAAGATGAAGACCATAGAAAGTTTCTTTAGTGACAAGGAAGATTGAGGTACACCCTTGGAAGAGGATAGCAAGATCAGGACTCCTACATCCAAAGCTTCCAAGAGAAATATGAATTGGTCTCAGGTCATAGAAGCACTCAAAAAGGACTTTGAAGATAAAGTAAGAGAGGTAGAGGAAAAAATGGAAAAAGAAATGAGAATGATGCAAGAGGGACATGAAGAAAAGTCAACAGTTTAAAAAACCAAATTGCCCAAATGGAAAAGGAGGTAAAATTGCTCTCTGTAGAAAATCATTGCTTAAAAATTAGGATTGAGCAAATAGAAGCTAATAACTTTATGAGAAATCAAGACATAATAAAGCAAATCCAAATAAACGGAATTGCTAAATCATCACTCTTTAGCCCCATCATTGGAGGTCTGCATTTGGAAGTTGAATTGAAGATTATTCTCAGTGATATTGTAGAGGGGATTCTGTTCTTGATTGAACTAAAGAGATTCTGTGAAATCTTTCAAACCCTGGGAATCCCATTCTAGAGATAGGTGCTGCCCAGAAGATGTAAAGTTATGAGGGCAAAGAGCAGGCCACCTAGTTTAAGCAAGTATCCCTTGGTGCAAGAAACTTAAAAAGGGGCTACTGTGATTATTTTCCATATAATTATATTAACCTATTAAAATATATTTATATTGTTGAGTTGTATCCAACTTTTCCTGACCCCATTTGGGGTTTTCTTGGCAAAGATACTGGAGTGGTTTGTCATTTCCTTCTCCAATTCATTTTACTGATGAGGAAACTAAAACAAATAGGGTTAAGTGACTTTCCCAGGGTCATGCAGCTAGGAAGTGTCTGAGGCCAGATTTGAACTGAGTTCTACCTGGCTCAAGGCCCAGCACTCTATTCACTACTGTGCTGCCAATATGCATGATAAACTCTAAAATTTATTTTCTTTCATATTGAATAGGAGACACAGGAAGTTTTACTGAAAGCCAAAAGAATTTAGAGATTGAAAAAACTTGACAACCAATGGGCTAGAGCTAGGTGGCAGTGGCATTGGAGAAAAAGGAAAAGCAAGCTAGAAGAGACACAGTTAAAGAGGAAAGATTCTAGCTTTCCTTTTCTCCAAAATTTTATCTTCAGATAAGGCTTCTCTCATTTTAAAAAAAAGTATGCTTCAATCTGTATTCAGACACATGAGGATGGATAACAGTTTTCATCATAAGTCCTTTAGAGTTGTCCTGGATCATTGTATTATTGAGAATAGCCAAGTCATTCACAGCTTATCATCTTTAAATGTTGCTGTTACTTGGTACACAGTATATTTCACTTTGTATCAGCTCATGTATGTTGTAGGGATCAATTTTTAATTGGGGAGTGTTAGCTAGGTGGCTCGCTGCAATATTGGGGCAAGGAAGGAGACTGACAGCCTCCCTCAAAACAGAGCAGGATTTATTTAACAAGAACGAACTTTAAAAAACAAAAACAGGTTCAGTAGGATGAAGGGAAATGAAATAAAATGGGGAAAGGGAAAATGATACAACCTGAACAACACCACCGCCCAGGAATCAGCTGAGAACACACAGCAGCATCCTGTCGCCTTCCAGCTTCAAGCTAGAATGGCAAAAAACCTCCTTCTTCCAGCAGACCCCAGGCTGACCACACACAGCCCCCAGCCAATTGCCTGGCTGCTCTGACAGTCACATGACTGCCCTCACTGGGCTTCCAATCATTATAATTTTGTTGGACCCATGTAGGCATTGGCGAGTGGTGATTACATGAGAGGGCTACAACCAGTGGGTGGAGTGTGCCACCTGCAGAGCCCCAGACCAGTGCGCTGAGGTCCCTTCTAAATTCCAGCGAAATGATAGGGTCACAAAATCCTCAAATAACAGTTAATTCTTTACAAAGTCTTTCCATGGTTTTCTGAGAGCATCCTGCTCATCATTTCTTATAACACTATTGTATTTCATTATAATCCCTTACCACGATTTGTCCTGCCATTCCCCAATTGATGAGTATCCCCTTAATTTTAAATTCTTTGCCACCAGAAAAGAGCTGCTATGAATATTTTTGTACATATAGGTACTTTTCCTTTTTGCTTTTTGTCTCGTTTTGGAAACAACCTAGTAGTGGTACTGCTAAGTTAAAGAGTAAGCATGGTTTCATAGCCCTTTGGCCATAGTTCCAAATTGTTCTATAGAATGGTTGAATCAATTTACAACTCCAGCTACAGAGCATTAATGTCTCATTTTCCCCATATCCCCTACAATATCTGTCATTTTCCTTGGTTTTCCTATTATCCAATCCATTAGTTATGAAATAGTACCGCAGAATTGTTTTGACTTGTATCTTTCTAATGAATAGAGAGTTAAAGCATTTTTTCATATGGCTATAAACAGCTTTGATTATTTCAGCTGAAAACTGTTCATATCTTTTGATCATTTATCAATTGGGCTAAGGCTCTTTTGGGGGGGGGGGGGCGGGGGTAAAAGAAGAGTTTTATTTTGGCCATACTGTGTTTAAGATGCCTAAAGGTCGTCCAGTTCAAAATTTCCAATTAGCATCTGGTGATGCGGACCTGGAGCTCAGGGTCAGTCTGGGGCTGGATGTACAGGGTGTCCCAAAAGTCTCAGTGCGGTCTTCCGTGATGAGAACTTTGGGACACCCTGTGGACACCTGGGAGTGTCCACACGGAGATGAGGGTTAAATCCACTGGGGCTGAAGCGGTTATCAAGAGCGGGGCGGGGGGTGGGGGTGGGGTTGAGAAGGGAGGACAGGGCAGAGACACCCAGAGCCGGGAAGGGGGCAAGGACGGGATCCAGAAAGGTGGCTCGAAGGGTGCCTTCCTCTACAGGGCCGGGGGCTCCCCAGGGAGGCCGCCAAGGGAGACTCCAGGGAAGCCTTAGGGGGAAAAGATGCCTCAGGATGGCGTTCACGGCGCCCCCTCCACCGTCTCCACTTTCCAGGCTCACTACAGTCGTAATTGTCCTTGCCCATGCTGGGAACGGGTTCTGCAGCTTTGACAGCTGCGGCAGAGGCAACAACGATGGTGCGGGGGGGGGGGGGGGGAGACCCCCCACGGGGCTGATCTTTACGGGAGCCAGAGATGAGTCCTCCAGCCCTGGGTCCCCGTCTGGAATATGGCGCTTGTGATTTAGCTTCCGTCTAAGCAAAAGGAAGTCCCGCAAGGCTCTTATTTTAATAAATTTAACTCAGTTCTCCATATATTTGAGAAATGAGACCTTTATCAGACAAACGCTTCAAAATGTTTTCACAGTTTTTATTGCTAACTGTATTTCCTTCCATCCTATTCCCTCCCTATGCCATTTATTCTATTCTCTATCTCATTTCATCCTTTCCCTTCTCAAAAGTGTTTTGCTTCTGACTAACCCCCCCCTCCCAATCTGCCCTCCCTTCTATCATACTTCACTCATCTCCTTCCCCTCCTACTTTCTTGCAAGGCAAGATAAATTTCTACACCCAATAGAATGCATATGTTATTCCCTCTTTGAGCCAATTCTGATGAGAGTAAGGTTCACTCATTCCCTGGCACCTCCCACATCTTCCTCTCCACTGTACAAACTTTTTCTTGCTCCTTTTACGTGAGATACTTTCACCCAGTACACCACTCCATTTCCTTTCTCACAGTGCATTCCTCTTTCACCCCTTAATTTTATTTTTTAAAGATATCATGCCTTCATATTCAACTCACACCTGTGCCCTCTGTCTAAATATACTCTATCCAACTGCCCTAATAATGAGAAACTTCTTATGAGTTACAAGTATAATCTTCCCATGTAGGAATGTAAATAGATTAACCTTTTATTATCCCTTAGGATTTCTTTTTCCTGTTCAACTTTTAATGCTTCTCTTGAGTCTTGCATTTGAAAGTAAAATTTTCTCCTCAGCTCAGGTCTTTTCATCAAGAATGCCTGAAAGTTCTCTCTTTTATTGAATTCCCATTTTTTCCCTGAAGGATTCTATTCAGTTTTTCTGGGGAGGTGATTCTTGGTTGTAATCCCACTTCCTTTACCCTCTGGAATATCATATTCCAAGCCCTCCAAGCCTTTAATGTAGAATCTGCTAAGTCTTATGTTATTCTGACAGTGGCTCCACAATACTTGAATTCATTTTTTACAGCTGCTTGCAATATTTCCTCCTTTACCTGGGAGCTCTAGAATTTGGCTATAATATTCCTGGGAGTTTTCATTTGGGGATTTCTTTCAGAAGGTGATTGGCAGATTCTTTCTATTTCTATTTTACCCTCTGGCTCTAGAATATCAGGGCAATTTTCCTTGACAATTTCTTGGAAGATGATGTCTAGGCTCTTTTTGATCATGACTTTCAGGTAGTCCAATAATTTTCAAATTATCTCTCCTGGATCTATTTTCTAGGTAAGTTGCTTTTCAAGGAAATATTTCACATTGCCTTCTATTTTTTCATTCTTTTGGTTTTGTTTTATTGTTTCTTGATTTCTCATAAAGTAATTAACTTCCATTTGCTCAATTCTAATTTTTAAGGAGTTATTTTCTTCAGAGAGCTTTTGTACCTCCTTTTCCATTTGGCCAATTTAGCTTTTCAAGGAATTCTTTTTCTCATTGGTTTTTTGTTCCTCTTTTACCATTTGACCTAGTCTGTCTTTAAAGGTGTTATTTTCTTTGGTATTTTTTGGTGTCTCCTTTACCAAACTGTTGACTTTTTTCATGATTTTCTTGCATCATGTTCATTTCTCTTCCCATTTTTTCTCTACCTCTCTTACTTTAATTCAAATTTATTTTTGAGCCCTTCTTTGGCCTGAGATCAATTCATATTTTTCTTGGAAGCTTTATATGTAGGAGCTTTGACTTTCTTTCTTTCTTTCTTTTTTTTTTTTTTTGGTGAGGCAATTGGGGTTAAGTTACTTGCCCAGAGTCACATAGCTAGTAAGTGTCAAGTGTCTGAGGTTGGATTTGAACTCAGGTCCTCCTGAATCCAAGGCTGGTGCTCTATCCACTGTGCCACCTAGCTGCCCCTACTTTCTTATCTTCTTCCAAGGGTGCATTTTGATCCTCCTTGTCATCACAGTAACTTTCTAAGGTCAGAATTTTTTCAGTTTGCTCATTTTCCCAGACTATTTCTTAACTTTTAACTCTTTGTTAAATTGGTGCATTGCTTCAAGAGTGGAAGGTACACTATCCCAAGCTTCAGGGGGTTTGTGCAGCTGTTTTCAGAGATACTTCTAGGGATTTGTAAGTTTTCAGTTCTTCCAAGATGGTATGTATAAGGAGAGGTATGTTTTACTACTTTCCTGGTCTGTGCTCTGGTCTACAAGAAACTATAACCCTGTTTTTCTGCCCTGGAACTTTGAGGAGCTCCATTGTGGCTTCAGGTTCGAGGGTGCTGGTACTCTTCCTCAGCTTGGGACTGCCAGCCAAGACTGTTACCTGGATCAAAATAAGGGCAAAACAACAGAGTTCTGCCTCAGTGCTAGCAAAAATACCCCTGTAATCTCTAGCCAATTGTTTGACCCAATTAACCTCTGTGGGCTGAATTCCAGAAGCAATTGATGCTTCTCCTGATTCAATGGCTCCCAAGGCCTGCTTTTGCTTTGCTCAGTCTGGGTTTGCACTGGTGAGGCCTGCACTGGACTGCACTCCACTCTCACCAGGGTGAAACAGACTTTCTCTGATGACCTAAGTTGTCTTTGGCTGGAAAATTATTTCATCCTGTCCTTTTGTAGGCTTTTCTGCTCCAAGAATTGTCTTATGGCATTATTTGAAGGTATTTGGAGGGGTTTGGGGGAGAGCTCACACTTTTCACTGCTTTCCCTTCACCATCTTGTCTCCACCCCCTCTCTCTTTCTGTGTCATTGAAGTCCAGTAGTAAGACAAAGTTAAGAAAACTGGCAATGGCTCAGTATGAAGTAGATTATTTTAGTATCTTTGATTTCTAATCAAGCTCTAAGCACTATATGGTGCATGCTTCAGCTATCTTTATGGCCATTGGAACATATTGTTCTCATCTGTCCATTCCACCAGGGGACCTCACCAACAATTTTGAGACCCCTCGTCATCCTCAGCCTGGTCTAGCCCATCTGCTGAAACTGCTTACGGTGTGGAGCCACTGTGCTTATTACAGCTTCTTGGAGCTACAGATGAGAGTTGGATGAAGCAAGTGGACATAAAAAGTGGATGAACAATCCTGAAAAGGGCTCAGCAGCCATCACACTAGAAGTGTTAGTCTTCTATGAACACACATACACCCCAACTGTTTATCTACTGTACATGAAAATTCCTAGAGAAAGGGGGAGGGAATAAATAGCTCTTAAAAATTGTTTATGGTTTTATGTGATTTATAAATTAGAAGATTGCATATACTCTGCTTTGGAGCTATTTCCCCTTAGTAATCATGATGGATTTGCATTTTTTAGCTTTCCTGGTGCCTGAACAATGGCGTGTGGTACTGAAATGAATGCATGGGAATAGGGATATAGCCAATGCCTTTAGAATAGAATGAAGACTCATGGGAAGAACTGACCTATGATCTTGACCTTTTTGGAACTGTGGTCTAATTAGCTGATACAACCAGCCTAGGAGATGATCAAAATAAAAATCTGACCACATTATCTCCACTCTATTAAATAAACTCCAGTGGCTTCCTTTTACCTCCATAATTAAATATTAAATCCTCTGGCTTTGAAAATACTTCACAAACCTGGTCCCTTCCCACCTTTCCAATATTCTTAAATTTTAGTTTCATCCATTTATTCTACAATCCAGTGACATTGGCCTTTTTGCCATTCCTTACATATGACATTCTATTTCCTAATTCTATGTCATTTCCTTGGCTTTCATTCATTCATCCTCATGCCTGGAACTCTCGCCTTCCTCTTCTCTGCTTCCTGGATTTCCTAGTTTCTTCAGCTTCTTTTAAGATTCAGCTCAAATTTAACTTTTTCTAGGAGACCTTTCATAGTACTCCCCTCTAATAATGTCTTCTCTTAGATATTACTTCCATTTTATAGGGTAGATAACTTGTACATATATTCTTATTTGCATATTGTCTTTTGCATTAGAATGGGAGCTCCTTGAGACATGGAACATTTTTTTTTTGCCTTTCTTTGCATCCCCAGCACTTAGAAAATGGCCTGGCATATGGGCACTTGATAAATACTTGTTGACTGAAAAAATATTTAGGAGAGCTAATGGTTTGCAATGTGTCAGCAATGTAATGTAGTAGTAAAACAAAAACAAGTTGGATCTTAGGTTGTATCAAAAGAAGTCATATTTTGACTAGACTTCTACTCTAGTATTAATCAGATCAAATATAGTATTATGAAAAACAAAAAAATATAATATTAAATGTGTAGTTTTGGCTGCCACATTATAATAATATTAATGATAGCTAACATTTATATAGAATTTACTATGTGCCAGGCACTATGGTAAGTACTTCATTGTTATTATGTCATTTGATCCTCACAATAACCCTGGGAGGTAAGTCCTATTATTTTTTGCCATTTTATAGGGGCATACAGAGGTTAAATGACTTGTCCAGGGCCACTCAGATAGTAAGTGTCTGAGGCTAGATTTGAATTCAGGTATTCCTGACTCCCAGCCCAGCACTCTATTCACTGTGGTGCCTACCTACCCATTAGACTTGTTATGTGAAAGAGTTATTGGATTTGTTCTACCTGAGTCCAGAGTGAAGAACTAGGAATAATGGGTGGAAATTACAGTAAGGAAGATTGTTTAAAGTAAAGAAAAATTTTCTAAAACTTAAGAGTTGTAGAAATTTGCAATGGGGAACAAAAGTTATCTTTAAAAAGAGGAAGCATGACCACTTGTTGGGGATGGTTTAATTGTTGTTCATAATTTGAATTTGAATTGAACTATATAACCTGTAATGTTTCTTTTAAATCTAAGCCTATGATTCCAAGATTCTAAACCAAGAGAAAATATTAGATAAAAAAGTATTTATATTCTGCAACAACTTGCAAAAATAATCTTTTGGGAATTTTTGGTAATATGTTGCAGTCAGAACTTGTTTATAAGCCTAGGACCCTTTTCTCTCTTGAAAATTGCTTAAAATGTGCTCAATAAAAATTTTAAACCACAACTAAAGTAGGGGAAATAAGGAAATCTCCATGGGAAAACCAGAAGAGGATGAGGAAATGAATAAAACAAACCTGTTAATACAATGAAGAAACACTATGGAGTAAGAAAATGCCAGGAGAAATCTCTAGATGAAAATAATAATTCTATAATAATTATAGCCAGTGTATTACAAAAAGGCAATGGAATGCCCCCAAGAACACTAAAGATGGTTGGAAAGCCTAAATAAAGGACAGAAGAAAAGAAAAGGTACAAATTAGAATTCCTAAGTAATTAACTCAAAAGGAGAATGGATGGCTTAAAACAAAAACTGTGAAATATTAGTAAATCATTAAATACAATTTTTTAAAAATTCTAGAGAGAGAACTAAAAGATCAATAATACAACAAGAATTACTAGAGTTATTTTTCTCTAGAAAAAACCAGCTTAATTGGGAAAATGTAATATCTCTATAACAACCCCCCCAATTATTGACCTTAAAAATGATACTCATAATGAGAGTTTAAGAATTATTAGCCTTCCAGAAAATACTTGATAAAAAATTCTGAATGCCATATTTTAGGAAATCATGAGAGAAAATTGCCCAGAAATGGAATCCAGGGTACTATTCACTTGAATATATAGGACACCATTAGAAAAGAATCCTAGGTTTAATTCAACCAACACGTACTTTTTCAGCATCTGCTATGTCATCTAGGTTGTCACTACTATGTTATTACTGTGGTAAGTCCTTTTTAAATATATTTCATTTGATCCCCATAACAATTCTGGGAGGTAGGTGTCATTATTGTCATTGTCATTGTCATTGTCACTGAAATTTTCACTGCTCAACAACTAGTTGTGTACCTGGAGTGTAAAGTGCTCAAGGAAGACTAGTATCTCTTGCCTGATGGTTGCTGAGCCCTTTTTGCAGCTACTTTCTATCTTTGATGTCCACTTGATTCACTCAACTCTCCCCTGTGGCTCCTACAGGCTGTAGCATGTGAGTGGCCACCAGTAAACCATTTTGGCAGAAGGGCTAAACCAGGTTGAGGGGTTTCAAATCCATAGGTCAGTTATGGAAAGTATCTACCACAAGCACGTGAAGACTTCCCCTGATGGAATGAGTAGATGAAAAAAAAAATTGTTCTAGTGGCCATGAAGGCAGCTAACTAAAGCAGCCTACCTCAAAATCCTGTGGTTATAGGAAAGTGATCAAGCAGAAGATACAGATAAACTGGGAACTGTAGTCACAACCTTGTACATAGGCAGCCCAGGCCATAGGGCCATCTCACTGTACTGAACCAGCAGTGGGATTTGGCAGCCCCTTGGTGTCTGAGCAGCATTTTTTTCTTCCATTCTAGCCTGAGGAAAGGGGTAGAAAAGATGCCCTAAAAATTGTCTGCTCCACCCAATCCTGGCCTACTTGTTGCAGTAGGTGGGGATCTTACCTAGCAGTCAAAATATACAAAAATGTACAAAAACTTTTGCAAAGATTATTTCACTCACCACCAGTACATGGAATGTGCACATGCTTTTGAATAACATCAAATCCAGCAAACCTCAAAGACAAATAGCTCTTCTTGAAAGAGAACTCAGGAAGTATAACATACAAATACCAGCTATGAGGGATATAAAGCTGGCAAATGAAGCCCAGCTTACCAAAGTCTAAGCTTGATGCACATTTCCTGTAGTAGCCACAGTGATGGGAAGCACTGTGATGCTGGCATAGGTTCTTCAATCAAAACTAATCTAGTCAACAAGCTTGTATACCTACCAAAAGAAGAGAACAACAGGTTCCTGACAATGCTGTTACCACTTGCAAGAAAGCACCATGCCATCATCATCAGTGCATATGCTCTTACCATGATGAACACTGATGAGGTCAAAGAAAAATTTTATGAAGACCTGAATACTTTCATCATCAATGTGCCAAAAGAGGACAAGTTTATGATTCTGGGTGACTTTAACACCAGAATAGGCACAGACTATCAGACATGGCAGGGAATCCTTGGGAGAAATGAAGTTGGAAACAGCAACAGCAATGGTCATTTACTACTGAAGACTCGTATGTCTCATGATTTTCTTATTACCAACACTGCCTTATGTTTACTGAATGCAAAAAAACTTCATGGATGCACTCTCATAGCAAACATTGGCCTTTATTAGACTATGTCATTGTAAGGAGAAGAGACAAACAGGATTTGAAAGAGAACGAGGTGATTTGTAGCACACAGTGCTAGCCTAATCATGGACTTATCACCTCCAAGCTAAAAATTTTCATTCAACAAAAGCTGTGGTCCCAAGGTAAGATGACTACCAGAAGATTCAATGTTAACCTGTTAGATCACTTCTCTGAGCCTTAAAACAGTTGCTAACTTGGAGGGAAAGCTCAGCCAACACACAGTTGGCAACAGTAGAACAGAAAAGGAGTAGGCAGCTTTCAGAGATTTGGTATGTATCACCACATTTATTTATCTGGGCCAAAATACTCACAAACATCAAGATTTATTTAACAAAAATGATGGGAAAATTCATAAGCTGCTAAATGAAAAGCAAGAACTTCACAGGATTTACAAGCTGGATATTTTGTCCATCTCTAAGAAGGCAGTATTTATCTCCATCAAAAGTAAAGTGCAAGTGAAGCTTAGAAAGATGCAAAATTCGTGCTTCAATAAGAAGGCAGATGAAATTCAGGTTTATACTGAAAGTAACAATCCAAAGCACTTCTATGATGCCCTAAAGGGCATTTATGGGCCAAAGATTTATGATACATCTCAGTACGCAGTGCTGTTGGAGTCACATTGATTAGTGATAAGGACATGATGCTGGAGAGATGGTCTGAGCACTTCCATGGTGTTCTCAAAAGGGAGAGGTTAATTGTCACTAAGCAATTGTGGTAAAAAAAAAATGGAATTTGGCAGATGCCCAGGGGTCTGACTTGATTGACTTAGTAGTGTTTGAATTGGGTGTGAATGAGAAACCATTGACCATATACCTCAGGTTGAAGTCAATCCCTCTCTAGCCAAATTTCCAAATGAAGAAGTTTTGAATGCTTTTAAACTATTCTCATGCGAGAAAGTATTTAGTGTTGCTTCTATTCTAGCTGAGATTTATAAGTCAGGGTGTTCACTGCGCGTACAAAAGCTGACAGAAATTATCTAGGTTATTTATCAAGAGGAGATTATCCCCCAGGATTTCAAGGATGCCTCCATTGTCCATCTCTATAAAGGAAAGGGAAACACATTATCCTGTGACATCACAAGGGCGGTCTCTTTCTTAGTCACTGCCAGCAAGAGTTTTACCAGAGTCCTTCTAAATAAGCTGATCCTTCACCTAGAAGATGGTCATCTACCCCAGAGGCAGTATACCTTCAGAAAGGGACAAGGAATGGTCGATATGGATCTTGCTACCCTACAACTCCAGGAAAAATGCCAAGAGCAGAACAGAGGTCTGTACATAATGTTCATTCATCTGACCAAGGCTTTTGATACTGTTATTCATGAGGCCTTGTGGAAGAACATGAAAAAATTTGATTGCCTGGAGAAGTTCATCAGTATTGTACACCAGTTCCAGGATGGCATGCTTGCATGGGTTCTGGATAATGGACAATGCTCTAACACTTTCTCAATCACCAATGGAATGCAGTAGGATTGTGTGCTTGCTCCATTGCTTTTTTTTTTTTTTTTTTTTTTAGTGAGGCAGTTGGGGTTAAGTGACTTGCCCAGGGTCACACAGCTAGTAAGTGTTAAGTGTCTGAGGCTGGATTTGAACTCAGGTACTCCTGACTCCAGGGCCGGTGCTCTATCCACTGCGCCATCTAGCTGCCCCCATTGCTTTTTAACATTATGTTTTCTGTCAGACATTTTCAACAAAGACAAAAATGGCATTGAGGTCAGCTACCACACTGATGGTAAATTATTTAACTTGAAAAAGGCCAAGACTAAAGTGGAGGGAGAGTTGGCGTGTGACTTTTTGTTTGTAGATGATTATACATTCAATGAAATCTCTGAGGCTGACATATGAGTATGGATCAGTTCTCTGCTACTTGTGCTAATTTTGGCCTCACAATCAGCATCTAGGAAAAAGTTCTTCAAGAGCCAGCACCACACCATCCATATGTGGAACCACCAATTACAGCAAATGGAGAGATTTTTAATGCTAAGGATTAGTTCACTTACCTTGCCAGTATACTTTCCAGGAATGTTTACATAGATGATGAGATTGATGCATGCATTGCCAGAGCTAGCTCAATGTTTGGGAGGCTCCAAAGGAAAGTGTGGGAGAGAAGAGTTATGAGGTTATATACCAAATTGAAGGTCTATAATGCTATTGTGTTGACCTCATTTTTATATGCCTTTGAAACCTAAACAGTACTAGTGCCATGCCAGGAAACTAAATTGCTTTCATTTGAATTGTCTTAAGGAGATTTTGAAGATCACTGGTAAGATAAATAATGGATACTGAGGTCCTTTCTTGAATTGAACTACCAAGCATTCAAACTCTACTGTACAGCCTGCAATTCCAATGGGCTGGTCCCATTGTTTGAATGTCAAACATATATTTACCCAAATGACTATTTTACAGATAACTCACATGAGGTAAGCACTGACACAGAAGTCAGAAGAAGTAATACAAGGATACTTTCAAGGTCTCTTTGAAGAATTTGAGTATGGATTGTGAAACATGGGAGATGCTGGTACAGGGCTACCCAGCATGCCATGCCTGAATCAAAGAAGAAACTGTGTTCTGTGAGTAAAACAGAATTGTAGCGGCTCAAAGGAAACATGAGATATACAACTTTAGAGACATCTCCACTCCAAATGGTCCTTTGTGCCTGATCTGTGATAGAGCTTCAGAGTTTATATTGGTCTGATCATTCTCTGTGGGACACATTGTACCTTGACCCTAACATAGAGATGTCATTTTGATCCTCTTTGAAAAAGGACACCAAGTACCATAACCTTGGTGCAAATCTTTCCTCAGTCCCAGCTCCTAGCTCTGCCTCGTACTCCCAGGCCTTGATGCTATATTCACTTAATTTCTGACTTCTTGAATTTTGAACACTACCCAGTGATTGATTTTGGTCATAAGAGGGGATAAAAAATCCATCAAGAAAAGAATTAAGAAGAAAAAAGTAGTTAAGAAGGGAGCAGGTGTCTCCACATTTTGTTTGAAAAGTAGAATTAAAGAGTGAAAAGGGAAAACAAAATAAAAATGATAATTAATAATGATCATCATCAATAATAATAATAATGAGGAGGATTCATAGCATTGTAAACTGTAATTTAAAATTCTAAATGTGTGTTCTAATCTGTCCCCCAAGTTTTTTGGAGAAACTGACTAAAATCACTGATAAATGAGTTTAGGTTTTTTAAGGGTTTATTGAAAGAAAGTAAAAGAAAGAGAAAGATTGAGAACAGATTTATTACAGCCTGAAATTCTCTCCTTCTTGAACTCCCCTGTGAAGTCCTCCACCACCACGCCAATGTCTCACAGCCACAGAGGCAGGAGCCAGTCCCCATCATCCGCTTCCTGTTTCATCTTCCCCTCCCAGAAATGGAAGGTTCTTCAAGCTGATTGGCTAGTGTCATTCAAATTCATTAAGTACCCTTAAGTACCAGCCAGATGTGCTTAACTAGAAGTCAGCCAGTAATCCATTCAGCAGTCAGTCACCTTATCCAATTCAATAAGTTTAAATTAATCTCCAAGTGGGCTGCTGAGTATCTGCTAAATCTCATCTATCACATTCCATTATCTTGACACATTTCCCACTTTGTTTCTTCTAGGAACAGGGTGTTCCTTGATGAAACAGGCCCTTAACCTCATTTGCAGGTGTGAGGGCAAGTTGGGGTGACTGATCTAGCCCAAGAGTGAAGAGGTGGACACACAACTGCTACTTAAGTACTACAATAATACCTTATTTTGAGTCACCTCTTGCAATCTACAGGGTACTTCCACATATGCTATTGAAAGGCACAGGGTTAGAGGGCAAATTAGCATTCTGTTTTCTCCACCATACCTTTTACAGAAATAGAAAATGACACAGAGGAATAGAAGTATTTTCTAGCCAGATGTGTTACCTTGACTCCTTTAGCACTATACAGTGATTATCAAGTATTTAAGTTCAGTAAAGACATCTGTCCTACTTTTTCCAAGCTTCTGTGGCACAAAAATAAAATAAAATAAAAAAACAAGCAAGACACTGAGAGTTACTTTACATAAGGGAAATAGTCATGACAATGACTTATATTATCTAGTACTTAAGATCTATGCTATCATAGATGTGAATAAATTAGATCCCACTTGGTGGGCCCTCAGGAACTAGGTGCCATAGGCTTCCCTCCCCTTTCCCTACCCTGGCCTTGACACAGAACTCACCAAATGGTGAGCAGGTAGAGGTAGGTAGAGCAGGGGGCATGGAAAGTACTTTACTCCTATTTTTCTCTCAATGCTCATTTTCCCCCTTCTTGCTCTATGCTAACTCTCCCTCTACCATCCTCTCTCCTGCAAGAGAGAATCCAGAACCCCTGCTCTAGGTTCAAGTCTTCCCTCTTTTCCTAATGATGGACAGGGGTACCTGCTCTCCTCCAAACTTTCCTGACTTGGCCCAAATGGACATGATTTTATGTCACTTGAGTAATTCAAGGAGTCACTAACCAAAATCCTTTGTCTGAAGTGAAGGACTTCCAGTTCTTCCTATCTTCCCTACATCTATGCCATTCAGACCTACAGCCACTGCCATCTGATATGCCAGTGCACAATGCAGATCCCTCATTCTTGCCATGTACCCATCAGTTAAACTTTATGTGTATTGTATTCTCTTGTTAGAATGCGAACTCCTTAAGAGTAGGGCTGGTATGCTTTTTTTTTTTTTTTTTAGTGAGGCAATTAGGGTTAAGCGACTTGCCCAGGGTCATACAGCTAGTAAGTGTTAAGTGTCTGAGGCTGGATTTGAAGTCAGGTACTCCTGACTCCAGGGCCGGTGCTCTATCCACTGTGCCACCTAGCTGCCCCCATGGTATGCTTTTGAATTTATGTCTCCAGCACTTAGTATAGTCTTTGTATATAATAAACACTAAATAAATGCTTTTTGATAAATGCACATTACTCATACATCTTCCCCCACTACTTTCTCCTTCACTCTCACCTCTGAAAAAGAGATCCTCCCTTCGTACCAAGCCAAATCCTTTTATGTGCACCCTTGATCCTATCCCCTTCAAACTGGTCCAACAGATTGCTTCTACTATCATCCCCATTCTTCCTGTAATCTACACTGTCCCTCTACCTTCTTATTCTTTCCCAGATGTTTAAAAACATGCCCATGGCTCCTCTATTCTTAAAAACAAAGCCTTGATTGATCCAACCATCCTTGATTGTTATCATCGAATACCTCTCCTTTTCTCTGCAAGATTCCTTGAAAAAGCCATCTGCACTGGTGCTTCCACTTTCTGTTCTCTCATTCACTTATTTCTATGTCATTTGATTCCAACTTCATCATTCAGCTGAAACTGTCTTCTCCAAAGTTACCAATGACCTCTTAAATGCAAAACAGTGGCTTTTTTTTTCCAATTATCATCCTTTTTGATCTCTATCATGTTGATCACAACTTTCTACTGAATACTCTTTCCTCTCTAGACTCTTATAGAACCATTATCTTTTGGTTTTCCTTTTACTTGCCTAACTGCTCCTTCTCAATTTCTTTTGTTAGAGCTTAATCTAAGTCACGTCCATAAACAATGGGTGTCCCCAAGGCTCTGCCCCAAACCCTCTTATCTTATTTCTCTATAGTAGCTTGCTTGGTAATCTCCTCAGCTCACATAGGTTCAATTGTCATCTCTATACAGATACTTGCCAGATCTGTCTATCTGGCCATAATTTCTCTTCTCAGCTATGGCCCTACATAGCCAATTACCTTTTCAACTTTTCAATCTAGATGTCTCATAGGACATTAAAGTGGTGTAGTTGATAGAGTGGTAGGCCTAGAATCAGGAAGATCTGAATTAAAATTCAACTTCAGATACTTACTACATATGTGACCCTGGGAAAATTACATAATCTCTGTCTAACTCAGTTTCCTCAGTTCCAAAATTGGGATAATAATATTATCTACCTCACAAGGTTTTTGTGAGGATTTTCCTCCTATTTTTCCTCCTCTTCGTCCTCTGTTCAAGTAGGAAGTCATACCATTACATGTGGGTGCTCATTCCAAAGGAATATAAATTTTGATCACTTATACTACACAAATTATCTCGGAATTAGGGGGCTGAATTTTTTCTTCCCTGTTTATTCTATCGCCCCCCCCCCAAACAGGGACAATTAACTCTTATCCCATGTAGTTTTCATTTATGATTTCTTGAAATATATCTCTGGCAAACCAGGCTTTGTTAAAAACCCATTGTGATTTAAATGGAATTACTTGACCATGCCTTAAACCCAAATCACTCTGGCTTTCACTGATTGGCCCAAGTCTTACCTAATCATTGTTTGGGTTTTGATGGCTAAGAGTGAGTGTAAATAGTAATTATTTCTGTTCTGGCCAGAAACTCTGAGGGTTTTCTCTTTCCAGATTGATTCTTTTATGAAGGCAAACAAGGCCATCTTTTGCCTTAATTCTTGTCTTTGAGATCTGGGAAAGACCTTAGCCTAAAAACGCCATTCCCCATCATTTTTTTTTGTTGGGGTAATGAGGGTTAAGCAACTTGCCCAGGGTCACACAACTATAGTAAGTGTCAAGTAACTAAGTCTGGATTTGAACTCAGGTCCTCCTGAATCCAGGGCCAGTGCTTTATCCACTGCACCACCTAGCTGCTCCCTATTGCCAGTCATCTTGACCTATGTCTTGCTACCTGGACTCTAATGACTCTGGAGGAGAAAGTGAAGCTGATGACTTTGCCACGTGCCTGCCTCACTTAAATCTAATTCACTTGCAAGTCAAGACATCAATCTCCTGATGTCATTGGTCTTAGAGGATGAAGGACAAATAACAACAACTATCTGTTGCAATGAAGTACGTATAAGGAACTTGGCACAGTCCCTGTCACATAGCAGGAACTTAATAAATGCTTGTGCCTTCCTTTCCATTTCTGGAGTCATTTCAAACTCAAAATGTCCAAACCAGAATTATCCTTTCCCTAAAACCATCCCCTTTTTCCAACTTTTACATTATTGTCAAGTGGGTATCACCATCCTCCCCGGCACTCAAGCTCAAAACTTCATTCTTATCCTTGATTCTTCATTCATGTTCATTCCCTCAGATACAATCTCTTGTCAAATATTCTACCTCCACAACATCTCTCATATTCTTCTTTTCTTCTACTTACCTAGCCACCACCCTAGTATAGGCCTTTATCACCCCTCCTTCACACCATTGCAGTAACTTTCTAATCAGTCCTCCTCCCTAAATTCTCTCCCCAATCCAATCCATTCTCCAATACAAAGCTGCCAAAATGTATATCATACCAACCCACCTACTTAACAAATTCCCATGGTACCCATTACCTCCAGGGTTAAATATGACGCCCTCTGTCATTTAAAGTTCTTCACAATGGGGCAGCTAGGTGGTGCAGTGGATAGAGCACCAGCCCTGCAGTCAGGAGGACCTGAGTTCAAATCCAGCCTCAGACACTTGACACTTACTAGCTGTGTGACTGTGGGCAAGTCACTTAACCCCAATCGCCTCACAAAAAATAAATAAATAAATAAATAAATAAATAAATAAATAAATAATGTTCTTCACAAATTGACTCCTTTATACCTTCTCTCTCTTCTTACATTTGATTCCACTTTATGCATTCTGTGATCTGGCTACACTTGGCTATTTTTATTCCTCAAATAAGAACATCCATGTCTCAATTTTGTGCCTGTGCCTTTGAATTCATTGTTCCCCATGCCTGGAATGCTGTATTTCCTCTGTTGTATTTTAAGTTCCCTGGCTTCCATCAAGACTCATCTTCTGTGGAAGGTATTTCTCACTTTCTCTCCATCACCTGATCCCAATACTTTCCCTCTGAAATGATTTACCATCTACTCTGTTTATATTGTATGTACATAGTTATGTAGAAGGTATCTTTTTCATTAGAATATAAGCACTTAGCATAGTGCCTGGCACATAGTGTTTAGTAAATACTTGTTGACCTACTGACTATATATGTCACTCTTCCCAGTCTTATATCTTGAAGCTAACAATTATAGATTTCCTGCATATTTTCTTCATGATAATATCTTTCAGTTCTTTCACCTTTATCACAAACCTTTCCCTTGCCCTTTAAATCATCTGAAGGTCTGTTTAAATTTTAAATGTCATATAGTATCATTGGAAGAATATTCATATTTTTAAAATGAGTTTTTGTTTCAGGGAACAGGTAAGGATCATTGAGAGTGCTACACAATTTCCCAAATGTAATCCAGTAGCATCTCTTACTGCTATTTAATTTTGGGTCCAGCTCACTGCCCATCTGCAGTGTTTGTCTAAGATATATGAACATCTCTGTAAGCATTGTCTGTTAAACTACACACCACAGACTTGAACATAAGCATTCTTCATCCTTGTTTTCTTTTCAGTGTGGATTGTTCATCAAAATTTTAGAATGAATTCAGATCTCATTAAGATAACTCAGTAAGTTTTTAGGACTTGATTCAATAAACACAATGTAGTCATTAAATAGATGTGTCTGTTTTTATGTCTTACAGAAAAATATCACTGAGACTCCCTTTTAAAAACTTTTTTCAATTAGAAATCATTTATTTTTTCTCCCTTCTCCCTTCTCCCTTCTACCCCCACAGATTTTTTTCAGCAAAAAAAGAAGAAAAGCATAATCTTGGAAACAAATATACATAGTCAAACAAACAAAAAAGATTCTTAGGAAATTTTTTTTTGGCAGCTACATGAAGGAAGGATTGGAGGTGGGAGATTCTTGTGGCCAAATGACTGGTTAGAAGGCAGTTATGATAGGCTGAATCCAAAGCAAAGAAAGAAAAGAGTATATGTGAGATATGTTGTGTAAGTTGAATTGACAAGACCTAGCAAATGTTTAGATATGAAGGGTTAAAAACAGGAAAGAGTAAAAAGTGACTCCAAGGTTATAAACCTGACTGATTGGAGACCTGAAAAGATGACAGAATTGGAAGAAATTGAATAGCTAGCCCAGCTTTCTCCCTCAATTATTCCAACAAAGGTCAAAGAAGAGCATCAAACCAAATAATAAACAGGAAATCAAAGAAGAAACTATAGTGAGCCTAGGTTAAAAATGAGAGATACCCCATTCTATTTCTCAAGATGATTTAAATCAAGATGCCTCCAGCAATAGAGGCTGAAATGTGTACATTTGCAAGGGATTATTTTTTTAAAGTACAGTTTTGGGGGAAATGCAATGATTTTTTGGAAGAGTTAGGGAGGGACAAAGTGCAAGGTCTTTGAGTTATTGTAGATGCAATTTTCTGATTAAACATGGGAAAAAGGCAAAGAAAAATGGTGGTGGTAGTAGAGACAGCCAGAGCCCTGCAAGCACTGGAAAGGAGGTCCTGCCTAGAGGTACCTTAGAGAGTCTTCTAGCATAGGGACTGGCTGGAGCATACAGAGCTATACACCAGAAAAAGGAGCTTGGTTTCAGATCCAGGTCAGAAAGGGTTTATGGTTATGTACTGAACAAGGGTAACAAAGAAAAGCCAGAAGCAACTGTGTGATTCTGACCACAGATCATAGTTGTAGATTCAACCTGCAGACCCAAGCCAGTAGGTCTGCAACTGAGTAAGTAGAGGAAGGAACTGAAGCATCAGTTCTGTTACTTTGAACCTGAAGAGCCTTCCAGCTCTCTGAGAGGGCTGGGGCCAACAACAGTCTACCAGTACTTCAAGCAGATCACTAGTGTTGTGAGCACTCTTCTCTCTCCCTGCCCTCTTATTTGTAAAGAAGGAGTAGGGATAAAAGAAGAAACATTATAAGGTAATAGAATGGAAGGAAATACCTAATTAATGACCTGTGAATATTTTTTTTACAGAAATGAAACCAATGCAGCTGAAATTAGAAGGGAAACAATAAACTGGGGGAAAATAATACTTTTGCAGAAAGTTTCTCTCATAAAGGTCTCATATCCAAGGTATGTTAGGAACTGATTTAAATCTACAAGAATAATGACCATTCTACAACTGATAGTCAAAGGATATGAGTAGGCAGTTGACAAAGAAAGAAATCTTAGCTAACCACAGTCATAGGAAAAAGGCACTATTCAATTCAGTTATGATTAAGGAAATGCAAATTAAAGCAGCTCTGGGGTTCTGCCTCATACCCATCAGATTAACAGAGATGACAAATAAGAAAAAACAAATGATGGAAGGGCTGCAGATAAACAGGCACTGTTGGTGCAGCTGTGAATTGATCTAGCCATTCTGGAAAGCAATTTGGAACTAAGCCCCATAAATTGCTTAACTATGAATACCCTTTGACCCGCTGATACCAATATTCATCCTCTAACCCAAAGAAAGCAAAGAAAAAGGAAAACATAACCACATATGCTTTTTTTTGTAGAAGCAAAGAACTAGAAATGAAGAAGATATCCATGAACTTGGGAATAACTGTAAAAAATAAGGCATATGAATGTAAGGCACTGAAAGAAATAAAGGAAGTTTCCAAGAAACCTGGGAAGACTTGAATAGATGGAGAATAAAATGAGCAGAACCAGTAGAGTGATTTATACAATAGCAATAACACTATAAAGGCACCATTTTGAAAGTTTTAAGAACTCTGATAATTTACATGACTGACCAACAGAATTCCAGAGGAGTGGTAATGAAGTACATTATTCATGTCCTGACAGAGAATTGACAGACTCAAGATGGAGAATGAGACATTGATTTCTTGGACATGATCAATGCAGAAATTTATTTTGCTTATACATACATACATATACGTATATACATATATATATATATATATATACACACATACATATACACAAATACATCCATATATACATACCCACATATGTACACATACCCACATATATATACATACATACATATATATAAGCTTTTATTTTTCTTCCTTTTGCAGTGGGAGGGAGGTGGAATTAAATAAATACTCATTAATTGGAAAAATAGAAAGTCAAATCAAAAATTTTTTTGAAACAGAAAAGTTTAGAAGAGAGCTCTGGGGATAAGATCATGATATATTTTGTATGTGTGAAATTTGGGGTGCTGATTAGGCAGCTGGAGATGCCTAAGAGGCAGTTGGAAATGTGGCAAACCGGAGCTCAGTAGAGTGATTAGGAAGGGATACATAGATTTTAGGAGTCAACTGCATAGACATGATCATTTGATCATTGAACCCATGGAAAGAAATGAGGTCTCCAAGATAACAAGTATGGAGAGTGAATAAAATAATAATAATAATAACAACAACAACAACACTTATAGAGAACTTTAGGAGTTGCGATGCATTTTACAAATGCTACCTCATTTTATCCTCATAACAGGAAATAGATGCTATTTTTATCCCCATATTGCAGATGAGAAAACTAAGGCAGACAGAGGTTCAATGGCTTGCCCAGGGTCAGCAAGTGTCTAAGGCCAGATGTTAACTCATGTCTTTGTGGCTCCAGGTCTACTGCATCATCTCATTGTGAAGAGTAGAGGGTCAACTTAGAGCCTTATAGGACATATATACTATCAGGATGAGGTGATGATCATGCAACAATGAGACTGTGAAGAAATAGAAAAGAAAAGAAGCAGGAGAACTAGGTGAAGACAGTGTCAGAGGAGTCAATGAGAAGCAGATAATTTACAATGCCAATTGCTGCAAAATGAACAATGAGAATTCTTTAAAGGCCTTTAGAGTTAACAGTTGAGAGATCATTGGTAGAATGTAAGAAAATAGTTCTATAGAGTTGAGTGGTATGTAATTTAAGATTCTAAATGTGTGTTCTAATCTGTTCCCCCAGTTTTGGGGGAAACTGACTAAAATCACTGATAAAATGAGTTTAGGTTTTTAAGGGTCTATTTAAAGATAGAAAGAGAAAGATTGAGAACAGAATTCCAACAGCTTGGCAATCCTATCTTTCCTCAATTTTCCTGTGAAGTCCTCTGCCACCACCACCACCACCACCTTGAAGTCAGGAACCCAAAAAGAGACAGAGCTCTCCGTGCAGGCCCTCCTTCCTCTTTCCTGTCCCCTCCCAGAAAATGGGAGGCTCCTCAAGTTAATTGGCTGGTAGCCTTGATAGACAGTACCTATGCACAAACGTCACTTCCTGATGCCAAGGAAAAGCCGCATGGCCTTGCCCTCTGAGGCATTCTCCTCATGGTGGAGCTTTCCTATAGTAAGTCTCCAGTAGGTGGTGTCATTCCAATCATTACAGTAGCCAGAAACAAGATCTCAAGACACTGAGAAGTGAGTATGACAAGAAAGTAGAGGCTGGGAATATGAACACCCTAGTTTAAAAAAGGGGAGGGATGAGATAAAGCAGTAGCCTGAGGAGATATCAGGAACAAAGGAAGAAGGGAGATTTTGTTTTTAAATGATGAGGTAGAAAGTTTTTTAGGTAGCATGAAAGGGGTCACTAGACAAGGAGAAACCAAAAACGATAGAAAGCACATTCTAAGGGGTGAAAGTGTTAATAGGGAAAATTCTTAGAGAAGAAGGACAGAAGAAGCACAAGTTCAGATCTATCACAAATCCCAAGTTTCAGAAGTCATTTCTTCCCAAGCTTCCCATCATTTCTTTTTCAAAGAAATGTTCTTTATTGTGTGATGATTTAAAAATTGAGAGACATGGTTTCTGGGTAAATTAGTCATTTTATTAGTAAGACCAGAAGTCTGTCCCTCTTAGACCAAAGACCCCTAATGGTGGTAGGGTACAGTGTATATGCCCTTCAAAGAAGAGGTGTTCTCAAGGAGTGCTTACTCAACTCTGATAAATTAATCAAATGAGAGGTGGATTATCTTGGAGTATGTGACTTAAGTCATTCAAATCTTGGTCAAAGAGACATAAATTTCCATATCACTTGTCTTGATAATAAGGAAAATCAACACTGTCCCAGGACCTGTCAGAGCAAACAGGATAAGCAGGAATATACCCACTAACCCAAACAGAATTTTTTTTTTTTACTGTCTGATTAGATCTTGGCCTGGGTAGATCTCTAAGAGAAATTTCCCACACTGGTTGCTTTCTGGATGAGGAAATAGAAAGAGGGGAAAACCTTGGTCTTAATACAATAATTAGTTATTAAATACAAGAGAGAAATATTCATTTCTCACAATTGGTCAAAATCAGGTTGAGAATAGCATCACTAATCTATTCTTGTTACATAAGGTATAGCTTCCATAAGCATAGCCTTACAGAGCTGCCACCATACTTCAGGCCCTCAGTACCTCTTTTCTGGATGACTACAATATATTCTAATTGATTTCCTTGCCTCATATCTCTCTCTAAATAACCGTGAAAATGATTTTCTAAGGTTCAGGTCTGACCATATCACTTCCCTACTCAATAAACTCCAATGGTTCCCTATCACTTCCAATATTAAATCTAAATTTCTGTTTAGCATTTAAATCCCTTTACAACCTGACACATATATCTTTCCAGCCTTGTTATACATTACTCTCCTTCCTATAAATAATGGTCCAATCAAACTGGCCTTTGTAAACTTCTTCATAATTGATTTTTCTATTCTCTCTGCCTTTGCATTGGCTGTCCCCAATGCCTTAGAATGCACTTCCTCCTTACATCAGCCTTAGAATCCAGTTTCCTTTAAGGTTTAGCTAAAACACCTTCTATATGAAGTCTTTCCCAAAACAGTCTCACCCCACTCTCAGCTACCAGAAACCACACACTCAATTAACCTTGTTTCTATTTTTTATATAAGGTATATGTGCATGTTTTCCTGGCACCACAAAACTCAGGTCAAGGATTATTTATTTTGTCTTTGTAACCCGACTGCCTAACCAAGAGTAGAGCAGCCCATTATCTTCAGCTGAGGCTGACTGCAGTTTCATTTGCCAGTTTGATTTAAATTTTCAAACAGCAGCTGGAGTTACTTATCTAGTGGTTTTGCCAGATTGTCCCTAGCAACAGCTTCAAATATTGTTTCAAAAAAGCAGTAAGCACATTCCTTAAGTGGAACAGAACTTTGAAACAGATAATTAAGGAGTTTTATTACAACATATATAGTACCAACCAGTTGTTCCTTACCTCCAAATAAACAAACAAAATAGCCCCTACAAAAGGGGTTCTTATCCTGGGGGGGGGGGTCTATGAATTTGTGGGGTTTAAATTTAATAATTATTTCATATAAAAACATTATTTTGAAAAGCAATCCATGGGTTTCACTATCATAAAGATCCATGGCAAAAAATGGTTAAGAATTCTTGCCCTAGAGAAAATAGAGTTTAAACAACAGTGAAATAACTAAGCCAGACATAAATCACTTTCTGATGATAACAGGGAGTCAACACTAGAACTCCTGAAGTAAAGAGGGGACTCAATCTCCAGAGATCCATATACAGGGACTCTGGAGGTACAAAACTAGGTCCCTAACCTCCCCACACCAAAAAAAAAAACCCTCAACTATTTCATACCTGTGTTTCCTTGAAAGGTAGGTGGCATATTGGATAAAGCTCTGGGCCTGGAGTCAGGAATACTCACCTTCCTGAGTTCAAATCTGGCCTCAGATACCAATTGTATGACCCTAGGCAAGTCATTTAACCCTGGTTGCCTCAGTCCCTCATCTGTAAAATGAGTTGGAGAAGGAAATGGAAAACTACTCCAGTATATTTGCCAAGAAAACCCCCAAAGTGGTCACAACCAGTTGGACACAATTGAAATGACTTATTAATGGAGACATGAGAAGAGGAAGATGCTTAAGGCACTTTCTTCTGTCCTCTGACCTAGGTGACTGCAAGCATGTAAGGCTGTAGAAATGCCAAAGAAACAGTATCCTGAGATGCAATTTGACATCAAGACCATAGTTAGTCTGCAGGAGGCAATGTTAAGATGACTTTCAAAAAGTGTGTGTGTGTGTGTGTGTGTGTGTGTGTGTGTGTGTTTGTGTATATGTGTGTGTAGATTGGAGAGTCAACCTCAAAACTGTGTCTGTTGGTGAATATATATGTAAAAATAATATCATATCTATGTGATGCTTTTCCAGTTTGCAAAATATAATATGCTAATAAATTCAAACTCAATTTATTTTAAGAAAAACCAAAGAAGGTAAATTAAAGCAGGCAATACTATCCTCATTTTACAGATGAGGAGACCAAGGCTCCCCAAAATAAAGTGACTTGTCCAAGTTCACACAGCAAATTGATAAGAGATTCAGGACTGTAACCCAAATTTCCTGAGTTTTAACACAGTGCTCTTTACACTCTGACATGCTGTCTCCATATTTGAGCAAGGTCATGTAGCCACAGGGAGAGATCCCCAAACAGAAAGTGAATGCAACAGCTGCTTAAACATTAACAGGCGAATGGCTAAATTTAATGAGGCAATTACATTAGATTATCATACAGTATTCTTTGCTCGGATATTCTTTTAGTACCATCACAAATGATAAAAAAACCATAATCTAACAAAGATAATAATCAGTCAGTAACATTTATTGAATACTTACCATATGACAGGCATCATGCTAAACACTAGAGGTGTGAAGATAGTTTTTTTTAATAATAGAAAATAAATTTCATACATGTCTCACACATGTGTAGAACGTAGCAGGGCATAGTGAATAGGATATAAGTGAAGCTAAAAAGAACTGAGTTTGAATCTAGCCTCAGGAACCTACTCCTTGTAATGTGGGAAAAGTCATGTAACCTCTCTGAGTTTCAGTATCTTTAAAATGGGGATAATGATAGCACCCACCTCACAAAATTATTGTGAGGATCAAGTGACAGAATGTATATAAGGCATTTTGCAAACCTTTAAGTGCTAAACAGGAGCCAACTTATATTTTACAGATGAAGAAGCTGAGACAAACTCAGTTAAGTGACTTGCCCAGGGTTTCACAGCTAGTAAATGTCTGAAGCCAAATTTGAACTCAGGAAGATGAGTCTTTCTGACTCCAGGACCAGCATTCTAGCCACTATGCCACCTAACTGCCGCAAAAAAACCCCTGTCAACAATGTTCTCAATAAAAGCAAGATATTGTTAGTATTATTATTATTTCTTTCTCTTGATGTTGATTGGAATGACGCCACCTGCTGGAGACTTACTGTAGAAGAGTTCTGCCCACGAAGTAAAGGTCTTTGAGGGAAAGACCAGGAGTCTTTTCTTTGGTGTCAGGAAGTGAGACGGGCTAGAGGGAGGAGGAAGGAAGAGACTGGTGGCTCGGTCTTGCTCTCTTTCCACTGGACTCTGGTGGAGAGCGGAGCTAGAAATGTGCTCTCCCCTTAATAGATAAGAATCTAGGCCTTTCTTTCTCTCTTTACCAAATTCTTATTCTCCTTAATAAATGCTTAAAAGTCTAACTCTGGCTAAAGCTTATAATTTATTGGCGACCACTCATTAGATATTTTAGACAGTTTAGCTAGAATTTTAGCCCTTAACAATGTATTTATATGCCCTGTGTTATTGTTGGTACTTTTATTCTTTCTCTTTTGTCTATGTTTTTATCATGCAGGCATATGAGTCCTAGTAAACATCTCAGAAATCTCATTTGAGCCATCTCTGATTTCTAGGCTTCTTTCCTCTTTAAAAATAACACTTTACTTCCTCATGAAAGTAGGGCCTTTCATATGCTAATCATATGGATTAATTTTGTAAAGAAATAACATACAGAAAGAAAGGATGGTGGCAGAATGCCCAAATTAGCTTATAATAAATATGAACCACCTGGAAAAGGGAATAGAAGGAACTTTCAAGAAAAGAAAGAAAGATCAACAAATTCATGTGAGAGAATAGAAACAGATCTGGGGGCCTGAATCAACAACTGAGTCTGTGATAGAGTTGCTGAAATTGATGTTTGTGCTAAATACTCACATGACGAATATCTTCCCTGTCTGTGCGCTTAGCTCTTCCTTCATATCCAGGAATGCACCAGCATTACCTGTGAAAGTACACACTATGGAAACATTCACACAATATGAGTAGAGGATGCATAAGAATATTTCAATGCTACTGATGTTTTTCCCTCTAAAATATTTGAAATGTACAAAGTTATATATTAAAAATGTATATTACTGGGGGCAGCTAGGTGGCACAGTGGATAAAGCACTGGCCCTGGATTCAGGAGGTCTTGAGCTCAAATCCAGCCTCAGACACTTGGCACTAGCTGTGTGACCCTGGGCAAGTCACTTAACCCTCATTGCCTCGCCAATTGATCAATGAATTAATCAATAATAAAAATACATATTGTTTATACAACCTGTTCTCCAGACATTAGCACAGTTCCTGTCACATTAGGTGCTTAATAAGTGTTTATTGACTAAATGACTAATTCTTGAACCTTTATCCTTTCTTTCTCTGCACTCCTAAAATAAATAATACTCCCTGAGGGAACAAATACCAGAAGATTTTTAAGAATCAGGATTTTTTTTTTAAAGTGTAACTGATTCCTTCTGTTTTTACATCACAATCATTTCTGGATAAGTCCCCTGCCCCATGCTGCTGCCACCCCCATACACAAAGCTTTTCCTTAGAACAAGGAAAAAACCCCATAAACAAAAGCAACTAATATATCATCTGCCAAAGGTATGCAACATTCCACATGTAATTCTCTGGCCTTTTTAATGAAAAGGAGATGCATTTCTTCATGTTTTTTTTTAATTTGATAAATATTTCACTACTTAATGGAGATAACTGATGCTTTGTGAGCACAAGAATATGTGGGCAGTTTTCCCTAGGCTTATGAGAAACTCCTTTTAAGTATCAAAAATTCATAGACGACATTTATCTGAACTTGGAGTTGAAAATGGGGACTCACCTGAAGCTCAAAAACACCAAGAATCCTATCCCCCTCATCAAGTTTGGAAAGGAATTCCCTAGATTGAGATTTCAACAGTGATTTAGTGAGAATAGTGGCTCCTAATAGTGAAGTCTGATGGTTCCATCCCTACTCCAATGTCCATGAGAGGCCACATCTGGGGCCTTTGAGGAACCTGCATTTTCTTTCTTTTTTAAAAAAAAATTATTTTTAGAATTTTATTTTCCCAAATTACATGTAAAATACAAATTTTGACATCAATTTTTAAAAAACTTTGTGTTCCAAATTCTTTTCCTCCCTCCCTCCTAGCCACCCCCCACCAAGTAATCAAGCAATTCAATATAAGCTATACATAAGCAGTCATGCAAAACATTTCCACATTAGCCAGGTTGTAAAAGAAAACAGACAAAAACAAAACTTCAGATAAAGGAACTAACAAAAAAACTTATGCTTCAAGCTGTATTCAGATACCATCAGTTCTCTCTCTGTAGATGGATTGCATTTTTCATAAGACCTTGGATTATTGCATTGCTGAAAATAACCAAATCATTCACATCAGATCATCTCACAATATTGCTATTATTTTGTATACAGTACATTTCACTTTGCATCAGCTTATGCAAGTCCTTCCAGGTCCTTCTGATAGTGTCCTGCTCATCATTTTTTTTTAATAGTAAACTACATTTATATAGCACTTTAAAGAAAGATTTCCTCACAATAAACCCATTAGTTTGATTATTGCAAAAACGGTAATAAATAACCTTTATAAGTACTTTATACCTGACAAAGAATTTTCTTCACAATAGCCTAGCAAAGTAAGTACCATACATCTTGTCATCATCCACCAATCATCAACCATTAATCCTCATCATCACCCTCAATCAATCCTCCTCCTCTTCCTCCTCAATCAGTCCTCATCATCTTCCAATCATCATCATCATCATACATTATTCTTGCCTCTGCTTCAAATTTTTTTCAGTTACTATTGTTAACTATTTCCCTCCATCCTATTCCTTCAACATTTTATTTACACTATTTTCTATCTTCTTTTACCCTATACCTCTTCAAAAGTGTTTTGATTCTGACTACTCCCTCCCCCACTCTGCCCTTACTTCTTTCACCCCCCACCCTTCTTATCTCCTTCCCTCCTAATTTCCTGCAGGGTTAGATTATTCCACTCAATTGGGTTTATATAGGAACCTGCATTTTCAAATTATAAATCTCTGACTGGTATTTGGGAAAAGATTACTAAGTGCAGAATATCTATTTGTCAATTACTTTTGAAACTAAAACTCTAACAAACCTAGTAGGCCTCTGTCAGTCACTGACTACCATGGATCAGTGCCTTGAATAGGGCGCTGGCCTGGGCGGATCAATATGGAAAACAAGCTGTTGCCCATGCAGCAGGTTTTCCCTCTCTGTGACATTAATAGATCCAAAGGAGAGGCAGAGTCAGTACAGTTTGGCACCAGTGCCACCGCAGGAGTTGCCAAAGGGATGTGATGTCCAACATCCAACTGCCTAAGGGACTCTGACTCCTGATTTTTCCTCGGGGTTAACTCCCAAAGCCTTTCCCATATGTGGGTATAGCCGCAAGGCAGCGGAGGTTTAAAATCAGGGTTTCCATCCCCTAGGCGAGTTGCCTGCCAAGGCTGATGAGCCCCACCTGCCTGAAGCGACTGGTTTTAAGGTGCCAGTGACTCGCCTTCACCCCTTCTCCTGTTAGTGGAAACAGTTCCACCACAAAAAGGCCAGGAGTTGGGTTTTGGTTGTCAGACACTATTTGAGACACACGCCAATGGAGCATTTTATAGAGAATTGTGAACTTATCCCCACTCCAACCCCAGCATGACAACCTTTGGAACCTAACAAACCTACAGTGAACTTTTCTTGCCGCAAAGGAAAGGCTTGTCTCTACTCTGCTTTTCCTTTCTCTGATATTCCTATGCTGACACTGTTTGCCAGAAAAAAGGTCAACAAGGCAAACTTGAGGAGAGAAATTATAATTTTGGGGCAAAAAAGATTAGGAATATCAAAAGTATTCAAAACACTTTAGATTAACCTCCACAAAGGAAAATAAAGATATTAGGTTACAGACTATAGAGAGCTAATGATCTGGTTCAATATATTATTTCTTGTTTTTATTTTCTTAATTTGTTCTAAGCAAGCTAAAAGTCTAAATAAGGAACATTTGGGTGTTTCAGGGTGCCAGGAAGACATGTTTTTTCCATAATAAGTCTCAGGACACAAATATCTCTTAAAGGTCTATACTCAGCTGAAGAGTTACTACACCAGTATATTAAAGGGAAAGTTGCCCAGTCTACTTCTTCCATAAGCACCAGCTAAGTATCACAGCTTTTATTCACATGATCCCCATACACCTACGATCCAATCCAAGGAAAGAGAAACAGAAAGAATAAGTCTTTCCTCAATGTAGCACCAAATATCACCTGCCTCAGGGCAAATTCTTTCCTTGTAGTCCCAGTGCTTGGCACATAGGAGGCTCTTTTAAGCAATGCTTGTTGATTGAATGATTGTCATGGAACTTGACTGAACTCATTAGCCACATAAAACATTCTCTACCATTAATTGTAACAATTTAGATTGCATCATCTCCACTTCATAAGTAAAGTGAGAGCAAACAGTAAAACTGAAATAGGAAAGATCCTCACAGAATAGGTATATCCTGTACAATTAATGTATTATAATTATTGTGATGGTCTGAACATTGGCTGTATCTCCAAAATGTCATGTTTAGAAAAATATTAAATTTTGAATTGAAATTGAAAGTTGCAGCAATTATAGTTCATATGTTGAATTTGGGGAGGGGAGAGGAAAAGCTGGCTACAACTGAGTTAATCACTCAAGTATTTATTAAGTACTTTCTGTGTGCCATTATCTTCTGGCACTATGAAGAATACAAAAAAGTAAAAATCTGTATCCTTGCTCTCCAATGAATGCAATCTAGCTGGGAAGAGAAAGATAGATAAATATGAGGCAGATTTTTTTTAGTGAGGCAATTGGGGTTAAGTGACTTGCCCAGGGTCACACAGCTATTAAGTGTTAAGTGTCTGAGGCCAAATTTAAACTCAGGTACTCCTGACTCTAGGGCTGGTGCTCTATCCACTGCACCCCCTAGCTGCCCCCAAGGTAGAAATTTTAAAAGGAAATCGGTAATCAAATGCTAAATGATTTGCTATATAGCGTGTGCCATAGGAATCAGTTAGAGAAGGTGTCAAGCAGGATGTGGATTCTGAGATTTACCTTGGGGAAGATTATAGGATTTGAATGGTTGGAGTGAAATGAAGAGTATTTTAATTAAGAGAATTAGTGTCAGCAAAATTCTGGAGATGAAAACGAAAATGGCATTGTGGGAAGGAAAAGTGGAGTGACAGAAATGAAGCAGTATGGTGAAAAGAGCACTGGATTTAGAATCATAAAACCATGGTTCAAATGAAGGTTCTGATATTCATTGGTTAGGTGACCTTCAGCTTCCTCATCTAGAAAAATAGGGGGATTAAACTAGATGGTTTCTTAGGGCTCTTCCATCTCTAGAACTAAGATTCTGTGATCTCAGAAGTTCTTTCCAGTTCTAAATACTTTAAAAAACATGAAGTGCTAGATAAAAGTAGCCTATACCAGTCCTTTGGCTGTCAAGCATCTGGAAAAACTAAGGTACTTTACTAGTCTTAAAATGTCTACCATTTGGCTAGTGATTTAAGTGTACTAAAGATCTTTTCTTCCCTCTGATGCCCAAACATATGAGTTAATAGATAATCAAATATTGAAATAGCATAGAGATTATCTAGTTAAATTTCATTTTATAGATGAGGAAACTAAGACCCAGAGTGATGAAGTAACATGAACAAGGTCACACAAATAGTGTCAGAGCTAGGATTTGAACCCATGTCCCCATTCTCTAAGTTTCACTGCACCAGAATTATTGACCCACAAGAGGGCATTACTTCTGACAAAACTCTCACCCTAGAACTATCATCTTTGTCCTCAAAGCACATAAATATTGCTGGGAAACTGGAAATTAATCTGGAAGTCAACATAGTACAATGTAGCAAGAAATCCAGATTTCAAATATTAAGAGAAAATGGATTGAGTATAGAGTTAATCTACTGGATATGATTTGGCCTCAAATTCAGGAATATCTGGCTCAAAATCCCCATTTTGGTCATGTGACCCTGCGTGAATTACTTAGCCTCTCAGTCAGCTCTCTATGACTATAAAGTACAGAGAAGGTGCCACCCTGTTTTTGTAGAGTGAGTTTCCTCACCCAATAGTTGCACATAACAATAAATCACAGATGCAATCCCCTTTCCTTTTTAAATAGTATCCTAAAGGACAGTAGGTTGGCAGCAGACTAGCATATAGTAACATCAGTTTAGGTTGAGAATTTTATTAAAGTATATGTCATTAGCAACCTTTTGCAAAAGCAGAATATTTTAAATTATAGAAAATAAAAATTTTAATTTGGCTTCAATCATATAGGCTAATCTATAACAGTGTTCTATAATTTATGGTCTATTGACAGGAAGAGGTAGATGCCCAATTATTTGGTGATGCCAACATTATAGTGAACTAGTGGAAAATGTATTCATTGAATAAAGAGAAAAATTCTGAAAATGCCTAACATCATCCTAAAAATTCCATCAGCTAGACAGTACATATTTACTTCATGACTACTGTGTGCTGAATGGCATACATTGTGATCAAAGAACTACATATTGTGCTGTTTCACAAATCTAACAGACTGGAGTTAACTAGGTCACTGAAATTCAAAAGATAGGACCTGATTGGAGTAGAATAATATTTTTTTCACTGTGAGAGGGTAGGAAAAAACAGAATTTCATCCGCTTGGAGAGCAGTTTCTGAAAACATGTTCATATTTCCTACTTGGAAGGCCATGGAGATAGTTTGCTGTCCAAGGTACTAGTTTGTATTGCAATTCAGAAAAACCAATATGACAGTTCTGTTCCATGTCAGTGTGCCCTACTCCATTCTACCTCCTGATATACAGTGAATGATCTTCCTGAATAAAGAGGATGGCAAGGGAAACTCTACAAATAACATCCTAATGTCACATGGTATGGCTTGAGAGAGAGAGAGTGTGTGTGTGTTTAGGGGGATCCAGGGTGGGGATGGGACAGAGCTGAAGAACTTGCAGCAGGTATTTAGCCAGGATTCTTCTAAGTTACTTTATGATTTCTTGAATGCAAAGTTTCTATTTTCTGAAAATTCACATGTAAAACATACTATTTCTGATCTCTTTACAGCAAGGAGTGCTATTCTGGCTGAAACAGAAAAATAGCAATTGCTTACATTTATATAGCACTTTGAGAAGCAGGGTAGTACAAAGGAGAGCAGGTTATCCTCAGAGTCAGAAATACTTGGATTCTGGTCCTACCTTTGAAGCATCCTAAATATCTGACTTTGTTTGAACAGTCACTTAAATTTTCAGTGTCTCCAAACAATTCTCTAAATTATTTTATAAAGGCGTTGTAAATTTGCATCAGTAGAAAAAGTTCCCATGCCAGAAGTTCTCCCACATGAATAAAATCTTGTTGTGTTCTAGAAATTCTAAGTGTCCATCTTAAAATGCTTAATTTCTTCCTTTCTTCCTTCCTCCCTTAATCTTTTTCCTTCTTCCCCCCTTCCTTTCCTTTTTTGTTCCTTCCTTCTTTTTCTTTGTTTCCTTTCTTTCTTTGTTCTCTCCTTCTTCCTCCCTTCTTTCTTTATCGCTTTATGGCTAAAAACTTTACACATGAAGTATAATCTAGTTTTAACCTCATGTCAGTCCAGTAAATAAGTTAATATATTATAATTCCCATTTTACAGATGAGAAAAATGAGGTTCAGTGAGATTAAATGACTTGATAAATCACATAGCCAATAAGTGGTAGAGCAGAGATAAACATTCACATTGTGTGACTGATAGTCCAGGACTCTTTCCACTATACCATGCATCCTTCAAACTAAGTCATTTGGAAAATATATGTCATCATGATTTTATTAGTTCAGACATTTTAGGAAAGACATAAGAGAAGGGCTCAGTAAATTCTCCTGAAATCAAAGGGAAAAAAACAAGCCTGGTGAAATAATATCTTTTAGTAAGATATACATAGCATATACATAATAGGTATACACATAAGATGCACATAATAGGTGTATTTTCCCCAGTTCTACTCATGTTTCCCAAATATCTCATCTTCTTAAAGAAAAAAATACCAAAACTCAAGGTAAATGTTTCATGTGCCACTAAACAACAAATTCTGATGTTGTATCAGTGTCACAAAGACAAAAAATGACTTGCCCCTTCAGTATGTAAGATTTTTTTTAAAATAAGTCTAGATGTCTGGACTGCAGACTTATTTTGATTTATTCCTTGCTTGTTTCCTCTTCTCACTCCCTCATTCACATTTATTCTCTGCTTGGCAGTATTTTTCTCCATTATATGCACCTTAGGGAGGTTCCATTATAAAACTGTTGCAGATGGTCTTAATGGTGTCAGCTATTGTTAAAATGGTATGTATTTTCTCATTAGTGCAGGACCAACCATATAAATGCATTCTCCTTGTTCTTTATTCCCTCTCAGAGGACAGTCATTTCCCTGAACACTCTGTTTGTCTAATGCATTCAAAGCCAAAATTTCTCTGCTATTTACCATTTCTAAAGCTCTCAAGCCAAATATCAATGCTAGCACTCAATCAACAATCTCTTGAGACTAGTGAGAAGTACAAATTATCCCCCCAGCTCAAATGTGTTCTTTTTATAAGAAATGCACACTTTTATTAATTAAAAACAGATTTACATGGGAGAAAAAGAGTGGAGATATGGGAGATAAGATGAGAAAGATAGAATAGGACTGGATAAACATGGTCTTTGTCATAATCAACAGATGATAAACATAAAAATTAAAGTTCTTGAGCTGACCCAAAACACTGAGTTGTTAGATAAAAATTCAATTAAAGGATGAGTGCTGTATCTACATTTTTTGAAGTTTTCTTTTGTTTTGTTTGTGGGGCAATGAGGGTTAAGGGACTTGCCCAGGGTCACAGAGCTAATAAGTGTCATGTGTCTGAGGCTGGATTTGAACTCAGGTCCTCCTGAATCCCGGGCTTGTGCTTTATCCACTGCACCACGTAGCTGCCCCTCTATCTACATTTAATAAAGAGGTATTTAGTGGGTTGCTTTTGTTCCATGGGGAGACAGATGATTCTCTGTCCCTTGTCTCTTCAAAATAGATTAGAATGAGAAGTTGCTGGCGAACTCCCAGAGAAACCTACTTTTACTTCAGCATCTGAAAGTGACAGCTTTTAGGAAGACTCTAATACATGTTAAAGGAAAAGGTCATCACTGTTCTCCTGAATGGTATCAGAATTAAAAAATAAATTTATTTTTCCTTTCTGTTCCTTTGACTGTTATCTACAATAGCAGTAAACACATAAGGAGCTCTGTGGTACATGAAATAAAATGGATTGCACTATGGTCTCTTTTGGATTGATGGAGACAGTATAATATACCAAGGGGAGCCACCAATGATGTTGATTCATCACCTTTTTACCACCCATATAGCCATACCATGATCCAGGCCCTTATTAACTGTCACCTAGACTACTGCAATATCTTCTTAATTGGTCTCTCTACTTCAAGCCTCCTAACTTTCTAATATAACCTCTTCACAGCTACCAAAGTCATATTCCTAAAGTATAGGGCTGATCATGTTGCCACCCTGCTCAATAAACTCCAATGGCTCCCTATTGTCTCTTGGATCAAATACAAACTCCTTTGTGTGGCATTTAAAAACTTTAACAACCAGGTTTCAATATACTTTTACAGACATATTATACTTTACACCCCTTCAAAAACTCAGTGGCATAACCAAACTTCCTTCTTGCTATTTCTCACATGCAAAAGTTAACTTCCATCTCTGTGGTATTGCACAAACTATGTCACATGTCTGGAATGTGCACTTTTTCTATACCTCTTAGAATCCCTCACTTTACCACCATCTATATAGCTTTTCCTTATCCTATTCCCTAGCTTCTAATGTCTTCCATCCCCAGCAACAATTATTTGTGCTTATTTATACTTTATATGTGCATATATTATATTTCCTAATAGAATATAAGCTATTAGAGAACAGAGGCTATTTCATTTTTGGTTTTGTATTCCTTATCTCAGTGTCTAGAAAATAGCAGGTGCTCAATTAATTCTTCTTGACAGATTGTTTCATTTACATTATTTATTAATTAGGATTCACTAGAAGCACCAAGTAGATGTAGCTAGAAGAGGAGCTACAGATAAGTTGGTTTTGAACAACTTGGTGCATTTGGCTATTTGCCAGCACTTTTATGAAATGAGAAAACATCCATTTGAATTCAATTCAGTAGTAAATTGTTACATATTTACCACAAGCAAGGCACTGTATTTGATGGTAGAAAAACAAAGTAAAAAATAAATACTGTGGGGTGGAGCCAAGATGGCAGAGGAAAGGCAGTGACTTCTCAGAGCTCTCCACCAAAACCCCTCCAATTTCCTTCAAATAATGCCACAAGAAAATTACTGGAGTAGCAGAACCCACAAAAGGATGAGGTGAGATAATTTTCCAGTCAAAGATGGATTAGAAGGTTGGTGGGAAAGATCTGTTGTGCCAGGGTGAGAGTGGAGCACAGCCACATGGCCACACTTGCACATCCATCCCCAGGCAGGCCATGCCAAAGAAACAGGCCTACAGAGTTTCTGAACCTGATGCAGCAGTGGCTACTTCTGGAACTCAGTTTATGGTCTGGTGAGGGGATTGAGCAGTTGGCCAGGGAAGATTTCAGGGGTCTCTGTTGGCACTGAGGTGGAACTCTGTTGTGTTGCCTGTGCTCAGAATCAGGAAGCAGTCTTGAGTGGTGGTCCAGGTGGGGGAGGGGCATAGGCAAACCTGAAGCTAGCAACCATAGTGAGACAGAATTCTGTTCCTGAGTTAAAGAGCAAGCAGGACTGTGGTTACTTACAGACCAGAGCACAGGCCAGGGGCATGCAGAATGTGCTTCTCAAATTTTACCATGTGGGACCTCCTGAAGCTTGGGACAGTACACCCTGGAAGCAGTGGCCCACTTTAAGAAGGAGTTAAAAGTAAAAAAATAGGATAGGAAAATGAGAATACAGAAAAAAATGTTTACCCTAGAAAGCTTCTTCTGTGACAAGCAAGATCAAAATACACCCTCAGAAGAAGATAACAAAGTCAAAGCTCACAAGAAAAATATGAATTGGTCTCAATCCATAGAAGCTCTCGAAAAGGACTTTGAAGATAAGGTAAGAGAGGTAGAGGAACAAATGGAAAGAGAAATGATAGTGATGCAGGAAAGTCATGGAAAAAAAAAAGTCAGCAGCTTGAAAAGCCACATGGAAAAGGAGATACAAAAGCTCTCTGAAGAAAATAATTGATTAAAAATTAGGATTGAGAAAATGGACACTAAAGACTTTATGAAAAATCAGTACAATAAAGCCAAATGAAAAGGATGAAAAAATAGAAAGCAATGTGAAATATCACCTTGGAAAAACAATTAACCTGGAAAATAGATCTAGGAGAGATGATTTGAAAATAATTGAACTACCTGAAAACCATGATCAAAAAAATAGCTTAGACATTGTAAGGGCCAAATTTAATAATGGGAAGAGTTAATTGGGTGGCTTGCCTTAATTGGGTAAGAAAAGAAACAGCCTCTTTCAGAAACAAAACAGGTTTATTAATGGGAACATGTTTAAAACAATATTTGAGGGGGCAGCTAGGTGGCACAGTGGATAGAGCACCGGCCTTGGATTCAAGAGTACCTGAGTTCAAATCTGACCTCAGACACTTGACATTTACTAGCTGTGTGACCATGGGCAAGTCACTTAACCCCCATTGCCCTAAAAAACAAACAAAAACAAAAACAAAACAAAACAATATTTGAATCATACAAGTGAGATTCATAGAACTAGAAACAATGTATATATCTCTGAGGTAAAAAGGCCCCAGGCACCTGAACCTGCCTCCAGCCCAGCTAGCTCCCTTTGCCTAAAAATACCCCACAAACTCACTACACCCAAAATCTGTAGCTTTAAGGAAAATCAGCCGTGCAGTCTCTTCTGTTTTTGTCCAAAAGTCAAACACCAGCAGCTCCTCTAAATGTCTGTCTTCCTTCCCTGTTTCCCTCAGAATCCTCTCTAACTGCTTTTTTTTCCTCACTCCCCCAACCAAATCTCAACTGTATCTCTAACTGCCTTTTCAAAAGGAAGGGGAGGGGCGATTCTTAGCCACGCTGAGTCTTCGATTGGCTCAGCACATCCACATGGTCTGTCCCCATTATACTCTAGCCAGACCCATGTGGGTGTGGGAAAGCTATTAGAGGACCTATTAGTTACTTAGTTTCAATAAATGTTCCCTGTGGTCAGAGTTCCTCTTGTTTGTTAAATTATCTCTCAAAGTAAACACCCATCTTCTCCTAAACTTTTCAAGCTTACATTTTTTTCCAGTCTGATCATAATAAAGCAAAGATAGGGTTATAAAAAACCCAAATCACAATTAAAATTCCTTACAACACCATCCTCAAAGAAATAGGGAAAATTGCCTTGATATTCTAGAATCAGAAGGTAAAATAGAAATTGAAAGGGGGCAGCTAGGTGGCACAGTGGATAAAATGCTGGCCCTGGATTCAGGAGGACCTGAGTTGAAATCTGGCCTCAGACACTTGACACTTACTAGCTGTGTGATCCTGGGCAAGTCACTGAACCCTTATTGCCCTATGCCCCCCCCCCCACAAAAAATAAAATTGAAAGAATCCACTGATCACCTCCTGAAAGAGATCCCCAAATGAAAACTCCCAGGAATATTATATCCAAATTCCAGAGCTACCAGGTCAAGGAGAAAATATTGAAGCAGCCAGAAAGAAATAATCCAAGTACTGTGGAGCCACAGTCAGAATAACACAAGATCTAGCAACTTCAACCTTAAAGGATCAGCAGGCATGGAATATGATATTCCAGAGGGCAAAGGAAGTGGGATTACAACCAAGAATCACCTACCCAGAAAAATTGAGTATAATCTTTTGGGGGGAAATGTGAATTCAATGAAAGAGAGGACTTTCAGGCATTTGTGATGAAAGGACCTGAACTGAATAGAAAATTTGACTTTCACATACAATACCCTAGAGAAACATAAAAAGGTAAACAGGGAAAAGAAATCATGAGGGTATTAAAAGGTTAAACTGTTACATTCATACATGGGAAGAGGATACTTCTAACTTATAAGAATGTTCTCATTATTAGTGCAGTGAAATGAAGTATACTTAGGGGACACAGGTGTGAATTGAATAAGAAGGGATCATATCTTTAAAGCATTTATTTTTTATTGATTTTTTTTTGTGGGGTGGTTGGAGTTGTGTGGCTTTCCTAGGGTTGCATAGCTGTTGAGTACCAGGTGAATGAGGCTGGATTTGGACTAGGGTCCTCCTGGATATAGGGCTGGTTCTTTGTCCACTGTGCCACCTAACTGCCCCATGTTGATATCTTTTAAAATAAAATTAAGGGGGAAACTGGGAGAAAAGCAAAGGGAAAGGTAGAATGGCATAAAGTATCTCATAAAAGAAGCAAGAAAAAAGCTTATGGAGTAGAGGGGAATATGCAGGAGGTGTGGGGTAGTGAGTGAACTTTACTCTCAACAGATTTGGCTCAAAGAAGGAATAACATATACACTCAAGTAGGTATAGTAATATATCTTGCCCTGAGGGAAAATGGGAGGGGAAGGAGATAAGGGGGGAGGGGTGAAGGAAGGGAGGGCAGATTGGGGGAGGGGGAAGTCAGAAGCAAAACACTTTTGAGGAGGGATAGGGTGAAAGAAGATAGAAAATAAAGTAAATATCAAGGCCAAGGAATAGGATCTAGGTTAATACAATTAGTAATAGTAACTGAAAAAAATTTGAAGCAAGTTTGTCTGATAGGCCTCAGTTCTCAAACACATAGACAACTGAGTCAAATTTGTTAAAATGAGATCCATTCCCCAATTGATAGATGATCAAAAGGCATGAAGTTTTCAGATGAAATAATAAAAGCCACCTATAGCCATATGAAAAAAAATGCTCTAACTCACTATTGTTTGGAGAGATTCAGGTGGAAACAATTCTGGGTACTACCTCATACCTACTGGATTGGATAAAGAACAGCAGAGGAAAATGACAAATGTTGTGGAGGATATGGGGAAAATGAGACATTAATACATTCTTGGTAAAGTTGTAAAGTGATTCAAACATTCTATAGAACAATTTGGAACCATGGCCAAAGGGATATAAAACCATGCAAACTCTTTGACATAGAAATACCACTATTAGGTTGGTATCCTAAAAAGATTTTTATAAAGTTGCATTTGAAATTGGGGTGATGCTCATCAATTGGGGAACAAATTGTGGGATGAGACTAGTATGAAACCCTATTGTGCTGTAAGAAATGATGAGCAGGATGCTATCAGAAGGACTTATGAAAAATGTAATCCATCTACAGAGAAAGAATTGATGGTATTTGAATACAGAATGAAGTATAAATTTTTTTGTTAATTCCTCTTTCTGAAGTTGTTTTGTTTGTTTTCTTTCACAACTTCACTAATGTGGAAATGTTTCACATGACAGCACATGTATAACTTATATTGAATTGCTTGAGTTCTTAAGGGGGAGTGGGTAGGGAGGGAGGAAGTGAATTTGGAACACAAAGTTTTAAAAAGCAATGTGAGTGGGGCAGTTAGGTAGCACAGTGGATAAAGTACTAGCCTAAGATTCAGGAGGACCTGAGTTGAAATCTGGCCTCATACACTTGACACTTATTAGCTGTGTGACCCTGGGCAAGTCACTTAACCCTCATTGCCCCACAAAAAACTAAACAAAACAAAACAAAACAAAGCAATGTGAGCAGACAGCTAGGTGTTGTAATAGGTAAATCACCAGCCCTGGTTTCAGGAGGACCTGAGTTCAGTCCAGCCTCAGACACTTAACCCTCATTGCCTCCTAAAAAACCAAACAAACAAAAGCAATGTGAGGGGACAGCTAGGTGGTGCAGTGGATAAAGCACTGGCCCTGCATTCAGGAGGACCTGAGTTCAAATCTGGACTCAGGCACTTGACACTTACAAGCTGTGTGACCCTGGGCAAGTCACTTAACCGTCATTGCCCTGAAAAAAAAAATAAACAAATAAATAAAGATATAAGTGATCCCATTAAAAAGACACCATTAATATTTTAAAAATAAAACTAAAAAAAACCAATGTGAGTGTTTATACATGTAACTTGGGAAAATTAAAAAGAAATAAAAGAGACAAAAAGATAAAAAATAAACAAATCCCTACTGATTTACATATATATATATATATATATATAGTTTGACCAAAATTAACTATTTTGTATTTATTTAATTTGAAATTCAATATCTTAAAAAGAATGTCATTTGGTCACAGAAGCAAATGTAGGGAAAAGACAAGGAAAAGTGATACAGGGAAAGATACACATAAGAGGAAATGACTAAATAGAAAGATAGCAGAAAGCACACAAGAGGAAAGAGGTCTATATTAATCTTGACCTTTTAACTGAATTTTGCAAATGTCCTTCCATCAATCCCATCATGATATCCAGCTGCTGACTGAAATAAAAGATTCTTCAGGTATTGATTTTTCTTTTTTTTCCTTTTCTTTTTTTCCAAGGCAATGAGAGTTAAGTGACTTGTCCATGGTCACACAGCTAGTAAGTGTTAAGTGTCTGAGGCTGGATTTGAACTCAGGGCCTCCTGACTCCAGGGCCAGTGCTTTATCCACTGTGCTACCTAGCTGCCCTTCTTCAGGTACTTATGATGCTCAGAAAGTTCCCTCCAGGAACAAGTGGCTTCATAGGTGGCAAATTGCACTTCTGTGTCAGAATATGTGTGATAAAAGAAAAGGAAATCAATCTTTAGTTGAAAAAAAAATAAAATGTCTTTTAGTGTTCTTTCAATATCTATTTTACCTTATGTTCCTAGAATATCAGGATAATTTTCCCTGATAATTTCTTGAAAGATGATGTCTAGGCTCTTTTTTTTTTATTATTATGACTTTCAGGTAGTCCAATGATTTTTAAATTATCTCTCCTGGATCTATTTTCCAGGTCAGCTGTTTTTCCAAGGAGATGTTTCATATTTCCCTCTATTTTTTTTATTCAGTTGTATTTGCTTTACTGTGTCTTGGTTTGGTTTCTCATAATGTCACTTGCTTCCATTTGTTTCATCCTAATTCTTAGGCAATTATTTTCTTGGGAGAGCTTTCCTATCTCCTTTACCATTTGGCTTTTCAAACCATTGACTTTTTTCTCATGACTCTCCTGCATTGCTCTAATTTCTCTTTCCATTCTCTCCTCCATCTCTCTAAATCTTCCTTCTATCTATCCTACTTTCTCTTCAAAATCCTGTCAGGGCCAAATTTAATATGGGGAGAGTTAATTGGGTGGTTTGCCATAATATTGGGGTTCAGAAAATAATGAGGGACCTCTAGGTCCAAAGTTTCCTACTTTCCAAATTGCCTTTCTTAGTTATTTCTCCCAGGCTAATAAGAAAGGAGATTAACAGCCTCTTTTCCACAAAAAAATCAGGTTTTATTAGTGGGAATAAAATATATAACAAAGGTGAAGTTAATAAAGCCAGGGACAAGGGAATAGGGGAAGAGAAAAATGTATAAGCTCCCTAGCTCTAGCAAAGACTGACTCAGTTCCCAAACTTGCTTCCAGCTCAGCTAATTCAAAGAGCTGGCTTCATTTCTATTAGCTCACCACCTGAGGTCCTGAGTTTCTATGGGAATCAGCTGTGCAGTCCCTCTCTAGACTGCTCTCAGAATTTCACCAACAGGAAAGAGCAAGCTCCCAGCCTCAGCATTCTCATTTCTACATTCTCTCTCCCTCCCCCAAAAGGGAGGTCTTTCAAGTTGTTTGGCTGAGAGTGGTCCCCCTGGTGACATCAGTAGTATACATAACGCAGGGAAGGCCAGGTGTGGCCTATATCTAATCATCCCAAATGGGTACTTAGTTTCTCAAACAATACTAAATCAATCAGGTGGGACCCCTGGGTGTCTGCCAAATTCCATTATTTTATCACAGTCCCTTTTGAGTGCTTCCATGGCCTAAGACCAATTCATGTTTTTCTTGGAAACTTTGGATGTTGGAGCTTTGACTTTGTTATTATCTTCTTCTGAGGATGTATTCTGGTCTATCTTTCCCCCAAAGAAATTTTTAATGGTCTGCTGCTTTTTCTTCCTGCTCATCTTGGCTGCCTATTTCTTGGCTTTTAACTCCTTCTTAAAGTATAGCACTGCTTCCAGGACACACTGTTCTGAACTACAGCATAGCCCAGGGGGTGATTGGGCTTCTTCTCAGCCTGCCTGGCCTGTGAGTAACCACAGCCACTGGAAACAGAAGGCTGGTTGAAATCTGATTCTCTATGGTCAGAAACTTGGTGTGCCTTTGCCCCTCCCCCACTGGGCCACCACCACTCAATTCAACCCACTGGTTCAGAATCAGGGAGCTTCGCCTCAACTCCAGCAGAGACTGCAGCCACTTCACCCCAGCCTACCACCAAACCCCCTCACCAGTCCATGAGCCGAGCCTCAGAAGAAGCTGCTGGCACTGAAGACTCCAAGGTGCTGGAAGCACTGTCTGTTCCTGGGTGGGTCTGGACTGTGCACTGAGCTGCTCAGCCAGATCAGCAGGTGATCACAATTGCCATCTTTTGCTGAAAAATAGTCTCACTTTGTTCTTATGTGCATTAGGCTGCTATGGGTTTTTTATGGCATTATTTGGGAGTAAGTAAATGGGTTTATCTGACACTTGCGGGAGTCACAGCCTCTCCTCTGCCATCTTGGCTCTGCCCCCTTACAGTGTTTAAAAAATAAATACTGGTGGCAGCTAGGTGGCGCAGTGGATAGAGCACCAGTCCTGGAGTCAGGAATACCTGAGTTCAAATCCGGCCTCAGACACTTAACACTTACTAGCTGTGTGACCCTGGGCAAATCACTTAACCCCAATTGCCTCACTAAAAAAAAATACTGCCCTCAAGGAGCTTACATTCCAAATGTGGGTCACCTCAAAAAACTTTAAGAAAATAATAGGGAATGGAATAAAAGTCCAAGTCCACATTCCTCCAACTATCAATATAGCTATCATTTTAAAATATGAGAAAGATAATATGCTTTTTTAACATTTTGTGCCTAAGAATTCACATCAGATGGAATAAATTTCTGTTAGTATGAGGAAAATTTCCTTAGTAATAAAAGTAGTGAAATACTAAAAGGAACCACCTCGGGGTTAGTAAAGTTTTCATCCTTAGAAATCTTCAAGAATAAAACATAATGCTCAAGCTTTGAACTAGGCCAGCAAATTCTGGATAAAAATTTGGAATGATGCTCCAAAATCACTGAACTATGCATATCCTTTGACCCAATAATACTAGTAATTGGACTATACCCCAAAGATGAAAAGTTAAAGTATTCATAATGCACCAAAAATATTAGCAGTAGCACTTTTTTTAATAATTAAGAACTGGGAACTTAGGAGGTACCCATCAATAGAGAAATGGCTGAACAAATTGTGGTATAAAAATAATGAAGTATTGTTGTGCCATAAGAAGTGATGAAAGAGAAGAATTCAAAGGAACTTAAGAAGATTTATAGCAACTGATGCAGAGTGAAGTGAGCAAAACCAGTAAAACAATTTATACCATTTAAGAATTCTGGTTAATACAGTGAGCAAACAGGATTCCAGGGGACTAGTGAGAAAGATGGAAAGAAAGAAGGTGAAGCTTCCTGAAAACAGTTGGCTAAATAATTAGTATATGGGAAAGGAACAGATAAGACTCTCTGGAAGAGTCAGTCTGTCAACAAGAATTTTATAAGTACTTTCCATGTGTCAGGCACTGTGTTAAGTTCTGGGGATATAAATAGAAGTGGACAGTCCTTGCTTTGGGGGAGCTTACATTCCAATGGGGTAAGACAACATAAATGAGAGCTAAAATGAGGAAGTTGTGCAAAGAAGACACCAACCTTTATCCCTGGAGAGGGATGAAGACACTTTGGCCTTAACCTTCTTTGTAAATTGGAGGTAGAAGCCCCTCAAAAGGTTGGGCTTCAGGCACAGAGAGTACGTCCAAGGTAAGAAATAAGAAGTAGTCCAGGGATGGAGTAATTTTCCAGGGTGAAAAGGTTTCTATGGCATAGTAAAGTCCTATGGAGATGTCAGCAGTCTAGCCTAGAAAGGGATAAAGGAAGAGGCAGCAAATAGTCTACAATGTGTCAGGAAGGGTCTTGCTCCTTATCCCTTCATCCCAGACAAATTTTGCCACTTCTACTTTTGGATTTAGAGTATCATTCATATCCTGAACCCATTCAATTTCCAGAGAATCCCTTTCTCACAAAGCCTGAAGTTTATGATCAGACCCCATCCTTGAAATGAATACTGCACATCCATGAAGACCCTTTATATAATTTCTTACTTTATGCAGTACAGTCTCTTTGACTCTGACTCCCTTTGCTCTTTAGTCTCCTGAACCTTCAAAAATAACATCCCAGACTCTCAACCTTCCCTGCCTTTAGATGACCTGCCCATACTCAATGTCTTACCTGTTTTGCCTTGTACTATCTTCTAGACTTTTTCTGCTTATATGGACTCTTTTTTTTGGTGGGGCAATGGGGGTTAAGTTACTTGCCCAGGGTCACACAGCTAGTAAGTATCAAGTATCTGAGGCCGAATTTGAACTCAGGTCCTCCTGAATCCAGGGCCGGTGCTTTATCCACTGCACCACCTAGCTGCCCCCACTTATACGGACTCTTAATCCTAATCTCTCTAGACCAGTCCTGTCTTATTACCACCCAAATCCTGGAATGACAATATGGTGCATATCGGAAAAGATATCATGTTTTTTTTTTAATGATTTGGAACAGTTTCTTGGTTTTTTAGGGATATGGGGATATTATAACATAAACATGAACCCCCAGAGTTTCTAAATATGTTTTTGGAGAAGAAAATTGTATACTTTATAAGGAATTAAGAGAAGAACATTGAAATGCCAAAATAACAATCAAGACTCATTAAATAATTATAGAAATATTTGGAAAGAGCTAATTAAAACCAATAATGGTTTTTCTCACTTTGGTTTTGATTTTCTTTGAAGAACCTGAGTTTGCAGCTGAGACAATAGGCCACCAGCAGATATGACCCTTTGTGGAATTGCAGGGGGTAGTGAGTGAAAATAGCTAGCTGTCAAAAAAGAGTAAAACATTTTAGTCTACAATCAAAAGCAATAAAACAGTTAACTTCTTCTTAGGCTGCAGGTCTTCTCATAGTAAACAAGCTTCCACTAACCCCATATTTACATAAGAGAGCAGGAAAAAATGTCTTAAAGGGACTGTCAACACAGGTTATAGAATTGTGAAATCATTACTGGCCCTAGATAGTGTCTTAGGGAACAAGAGTCAGTTGTCCTCATATTCCGCTGTCAGGGATCACTGTTTTCCATGCCCAAAGCTCTTTCTTTTATTCAACTAATATTCATTCTATCCCTGGAAGGTGAATGATACTCTATGTTTGATCCCTGGCTAAAGCATAGACCTTGGTTAGCAGCTTTCAGGTTAGCAATGTCAAACTGCATTATTTTGGGAGGGAGATATGTGAAGCCTGTGAAATAAATATAGATCAACTTGCCTCTGCTAAAATGCTGGATTTTCTTCCTTAACAAATAATTCACTGGCAGCATCATATGTTTCCACTAAGGAGGAAGCAACAACCAATTTAACTGAGAGAACATTCAGTCTTTCCTGGTGTGTTTACCTTGTTTTGGCCACCAATTTCCATCTCCCATCTCTATGTCTCTGCATGGGCTGTCCCCTGTGCCTGGAATTTACTCTCTTCCTCATTTTTGCTTCTTAGAATCCCTATTACTCTTCAGTTCAAATACCACTGATGCTTGAGGCCATTCCCGACCACTACCTCCAAACTTTAGTTGCATGTACCTCCTCACTCAAATTCTCTTGTATTGACTTTGCATATATTTATATGTGTACATATCACTTCCTGCTATAGAGTGTAAGTCTTTCATTTCTGTCTTTTTGTATTTTCAGAGCCTGGCACATTTGAACCATGTCAGTGCATATTGATGGATTAACTTATTGAAAGTTATTACCTACCAGAATTGTGGAACAGGGAAGGGTATTTGTCAGAAACTTAGTGGAACGTTGCGGGCCAAACCTCACTGGGCACCACGATGGTAAGGTTTTGGTCCCTTAAAGTAACCCTATGGTTTTGTGTTCTAGGTGCTAGGTTCAAGAAGTAGGGAGAATAATGGATGGTTTTTAGCTGCTATTTTGGCTACTAAGTAGGCAAGACTAGCAACAAGGACTAGCCCTCTTCCCCTCCCAGTAGCCATTGGAGGATTGCATCTACTCTCTTCCCTCTCCTTTTCTCTCTTCCTCTATGAGTCCTTCAAGGTCAAATCTAGAGAATCAGGATGTGATAGCTACAAAGATCCCTTGAGATAATCCTCACAGTGGCTGTCCTCAGAAGTATGATGGAATCCTGGGAAACTCATGGTCAATGATCAGCACTTAACTACCTGATTTTAGTGTAGGGTATGGTAGAAGCAGAGTAGTTGGGGATTTTGAGGAATTTTAAAAGTCCACCTGCTCCAAATATCTTTCTGATTATCCCTAATCCATTGCCTGAATGACCATGGTGAAATGGATGGGCTGTTGGGCTTAGGGTCAGGAGGAAGGCTTAAATTCCACCTTAATTTACTAGTTATATGATCATTGGCAAATCAGTAAAGATCACAAGCTCAGTTTCTCATCTGTAAAATCAAGGCAATGATACTTAGGAGCTGTAATGAGGCCTAAATAAGATCATGTCTGAGACGTCCTTTATACAACTTCAAGTGTTAAATAAATGCTTTTTGTTGGTTTTTTGTTTGTTTGTTTTTGCAGGGCAATGAGGGTTAAGTGACTTGCCCAGGGTCACACAGCTAGTAAGTGTCAAGTGTCTGAAGCCAGATTTGAACTCAGGTCCTCCTGACTCCAGGGCCAGTGCTCTATCCACTGTGCCACCTAGCTGTCCCTAAATAAATGCTTTTTAATCACTATTTTATAACTATTATTTGGCCAATTCCTCAACTGGAATTTCTAATGAAAACTCCAACATAAAATCATAATTTTTTTAGAGTTGGAAGGGTTATTAGAAATCATCTTATCCATCTAACTGCTTGATTTCACAGATGGGGGACATGATGGTTAGAAGAAGGTAAGGGATTTTTTTCAAGGTCATACATTTAGTTAATGACAGAGTTGGGATTACAACCTCCTGTCTCTGACTAACCTTGGAGTTCTCTGGTAGACACATTTATCTGCAGCTCCAATTATTCATTTCTCTGACCTTACTTGTAATAAATGTCATCTTTCCAAATAGCATCAGATTTTACTTTTCAGGCAGGAGTTTTTTGTTTCCACATCTTATAATCTAAGGGGGAAAGACTGGGCCTTATAATCAATTGGTCTAAAGCAGTCTTGTCACGAATACACTTTTTCCTATATTAAATCCATGCTTTAGAACATTGCCTTGGGAGGTCAAGTAGTCCCTCTTCTCTGCCTGAAGCTCAGAAGTATTTGCAGTTGATGCAATACCTGCCTTAGCCTGCTGAACCTGGGGTGTGAAAAATAGGAGATTGCTTTGCAGACTGAGATTATTGTTCAGAATATTGAATAATCAGGATTGCTTCTGGGAGGCTCCAGAGCACTTCCTGAAGGCTTGAGTTTGGGTAAAATACTGACTCAAAAGGCTTCTGGGGAAAAAAAGGACTTTAAAGACCCTGACAACTCACAACACTGGGAGAAGTGGGGAGGGAAGGAAAGGGAGGGAAAAAGGAAAGGGAGGCAAAGAGAGAGAAAAGGAGGAGTAAGGAAAGGGAAAGAAAGTTTCTCCAAAACTCATGGGATCTTTTTATTCAAAACAGGTGCTTGTACTATAAAATTATTTCTAATTCAAAATATAATTAATAAGCACCAATGAGCAAGGCTAGGCTCATTCCATATGCTCAAGAAGTTTAAATTATACTGAGGAGTAGCAATATTTATAAAAATAATCAAGTACAATTTATATGTGACCTAATACAAAGTAATTTCAAGAAGAGACTTCAGATCCCTGTTAGGGTACCTCTCTCCCCAACTCTACTTTGTAATTTACTTTTATGTGTTGTCATCCTCCATTAGAATATAATATCCTTGAGCACAGGACTGTGTCTCTTTATGCTTGTATTTGAATCTCAAGTGCTTAGTACAGTGTCTGGCAAAAAGGAGGTCTTTGTAAATAATTAACTATTGACTTGTTGACAACTACTGGGATAATTTGAAGGAAGTCAGGGATCCTAAGAGGCAACAAGGAGAAAGGAATGCATTTTTGGTCATGGGGAACCACATGTGCAAGGGCATTAAGGGGTATTATAGGATGTTAAGTGCAAGAAATAGCTAGAAAGGAGAGTGATATAAAAGAGGGCTAGAGAAGATAGGTGGGAGCCAGGTTGTATAGAGTTTTAGGTGCCAGGCTGAGAAATGTGTATTTTTTCTTAGAGGCAATAGGGCATCATTGAAGTTCCTGAGGGATATGGGATGTGACTTGATCAGATGTGTGTTTTATGAATGTAAATTAGTCATCCATGTGTACAATGGATTAAAGAAGGGAGGAACTGGAGTTATAGAGAAAATTGGGAGGCCGTTGCAAGACTCCAAGCAAAAGGTAATGAAGTCCCAAATAGGAATAGAGGTTGTGCGAGTAGATAGGTGCAAGAGATATTGTAAAGGTAGGATGGACACAACTTGGAAATCACCTGACTCTTGGGGGTGAGAGAAAGGAAAGAGTTACAGATGAAGTTAAGATTGAAAAATGTGGGAGACTGAAAGGCTAGCAGAACAAACAAGAGGTCAAGGAAAGTTTGGAGAAGGGAAGGGGTGGGGTGAGCACAGGGGAGTAAAATTCCATATATCAGGTCTAAGGTAGCTGCAAGATATCCAAGTGAGGATATCCAAAAAATGAGTCTTTATCTCCTAGATCTCTGACTTGTTTATTATAAAATGAAAAGACATTTCTGCATATCCATGCTAGTTATCATGATAATATAGTAACTCATAGTACTTTAAGTTATGTTTAGACTAAAGGGTTCTTAAGCTTTTGGGTTCATGGATTCCCTTGCCAGTTTAGTGAAGCCTATGAACCCACCCTCAGCATAAAGTTTTGAAATAAATAAATGCAATTTAAAGGATCACAAAGGAAACCAATTATATTGAAATTCAGCTATGAAAATATTTTTTTTAATTAGCATATGGGCCCCAGACAAAGAACCTCTGCACTAAACAACCTTTAAACCTGACCGTTACATTCAGATAAGCACCTGTCTTCATTTTAAAGATTTTCAGTTGATGCCATTCCTTTATCTTTGTTTACTAAGTCTTCCTTCACCACCAAGAAGCCTTCTTTATGTAGAACAGGGGAGTCTAAATGAAGAAACAGCCCACATAGAGACAGCATTTAATCAACTTTTTTGGTACTCAAAAGAGAATAACTGCTAGTGTGGACAATGTTGGTGTTCAGTCCTCATGCCTTAGCAGGCAGTACAGCTGAGGGAAGAGAGATAGCCACACACCAAATAAAGGCCCAGAGACACTCTGGGCTCAAAGTTATATTGACTTTTAGACAAAAAAAAATTATACCCACTGTCATATAATTTATAGGACCAGTAAAGTGAGGATATTTTCTAAATTACCTAATAAGAAGTAAGGAATGAAGGACAGGGACATAGGAAAATTAATCCTAATTGTGTCAGTCCATCAAGAGACTGAAGGTGGTTTATTGTATAGCATCTGGGTTTATTAACTTTGGTCCATGTACATCATGAAAGGGAAAGGCATATCAGTTTAACCAGAGAAAATGGGTTTATACTTTATTTCTTTATATACTTTATATCTAAAATTAATCTCATTAGATCTAGGGCAGGCATAGGTCAATTTACAAAGCAGATAAAGCTTGTTTTCGATGCTCTGCCCCTTTTTCTGTGCCTTCTTTTACCAGGTACCCAATGACCTCCACCACTCTCCAGCTGAACAAACCACCCCCAGTGTCTCATATCATGACTTTTTTTTTTGCAGGGCAATGAGGGTTAAGTGACTTGCCCAGGGTCACACAGCTAGTAAGTGTCAAGTGCCTGAGGCCGGATTTGAACTCAGGTCCTCCTGAATCCAGGGTCAGTGCTTTATCTACTGCGCCACCTAGCTGCCCCCATAGCAAGACTTTTATTGAGCTTTTGATCTAACTAAACCCTGATCTGAACTCTAAGAGAACTAGTCATGGTGACAACAGAAGGTGATTTCAGACTAGTTAGTTGTTCTGATTTTGACTTAGAAGAAAAAGATGAACTTGAAGGCCAGGAAACTCTGCACCCAAATCTTAACACTTACTAGCTATTTGATCACAGGCCAAAATCACTTACATTTCTCTGAGTACCAATCTCCTCACCTGTAAAATTCAAATTATAATACACTATCTACATTCTTGTGAGGAGAATGGTTTCTAAAACTTAAAAGCACTGTGTACATGTGAATTACGATGATGATGATGGTGGTGGTACCCAATAGAAACTGATGAACCAACAATGTTTTTCCAACAGGTGCCCTTCACTATTCCATGACTTTGTTATGCAGCAGCCTCTAGTGGCTGTAGAGTGGTAAACACCAGGAAAAGCTACAAATCCATTATTAGACTATTTCCTACCTACTCCCTGCTGGAAAATGTTGGAGAAGAAATGAAGATTTGAGTCATTTCAAATGATGTTTTCAATCAGAGTTAAGTTTGACTACAAAAGGATTATGAATTGTACTGGGTTGATACTTCCACATATGGTTTTATGTCTTTATCCAAACTTATTTGAATGATAAATTGCCTACAGGTTGAGCAGCAAAGAAAAATTGGATTGATAGAAATAAATTCAACTAAAATAGTATTTCCATCTTGATGTGATCTTTCTTCATATACAATTTACTTTTGAATATGAGATAGGAGAGTGAGAGAAAGAGAATGGAAGGTAGTAAAAGGAAGGAAATTAAGAGAGGCAGGCAGGCTTCCTCTTCAGGCAGTGCTTCAGAGTACCTCTAAAGTGGAGTTGCCACAATACAGACACTGGTCCATTGTTTTTCAGGGTCAAGAGCCCTATTTTATCAGTTTATTTAAGGGTAGCCATACCCTTGGAAATCAAGTAATGCTCATGGTATACTGGTCAATAAAGCAGGATGCCAATTGACTCATTTATAGTAGTAGATAACAGCTATCAAAATAAACCTGCCTTGGGTATTTGCATAGGGCTTACCCTTCTGATTGGTGAGTTTATTGTAAAAACCAAACAACTACATCAACAGTTTGATGAAGATAGAATTAGAATTGAGTAAAATGGTTTTATTTTCAATTTTTAAAAATATTTTATTTAAAGTTTTAAGTTCTAAATTCTATCCCTCCCCTCCTTTCTCCCTCCTTCCCTTCCCCCTTCCCTTAGAGAGTAAGCAATCAGATATAGGTTATCCATGTGTAATTATGTAACACATTTCCATATAAGTAATTTTGTACAAGAATACTTGAATAAGAGAAAAAAATGAAAAAAAGTAAAAATAGCATGCTTCAATTTGTATTCAAACAATATCAGTTCCTCCTCTGGAGGAATTTATTATGCTTCATTATTAGTCCTGTGGGATTGTCTTTCATCATTGTATCACTGAGAATAATGAAGTCATTCACAATTATTCTTCAAACAATATTGATATTACTGTGTATGATGCTCTCCTGGTTCTGTTCACTTCACTATATATCAGTTCACGCAAGTCTTTTCAGGTTTTTCTGAAATTATCCTGCTTGTCATTTCTTATAGAAGAATAATATTCCATTACAATCATATACTACAGCTTGTTTAGCCATTCTCCAATTGATGGGCATATCTTTGATTTCCAGTTGTTAGCCACCACAAAGAGCTGCTAGAAATATTTTTGTACATATGCATACCCTTTGATCCAGCAATACCAGTTCTAGTTCTATATCCCAAAGGCATACAAAAAAGGGGGAAAGGACCTATTTGTACACCAACAGTGCATTAGTGTCCCAGTTTTCCCATATCCCCTCTAACAAAGTTGGGTGTTTTTAAGGAATACTTTCATCAAACTAGGGTAGTTTCATCATTATTCTTCTCCATTCTATCAGATATTGCCATCTAGGTAACTATGATAAGGCATCAGAATCAGAGCACCCTTTCTCCTACAGAGAGCTGGAAACATAGTAACAGAATTCTCATTCTTTGACTCTCTTTTTTTCTAGACTGCATATACACTTTCCTTAGCATCAATTATATAAATAGAAAGACACAATTAAGTGGCCAGAACACTCAGTCATATTCATCATTTGAAGCCTTCAAGCCCCTATAAACCAACGACACTTCAAATATTTAATTGCAAACACTAAAACCTTTTAACCATCAACCATCTATACAATTTGAGTAGATCTTGATTTCCTCGTAGGGAGAGAAAGCATGGCATTTTAAGATAAGAACGCAAATATTTTGGTGAGAGAAAAGAATATCAAAATGGGGACTACTAATTTGTGCACAAAGATCTTTAAAGGTGTATATTGACTTAGTTTTAGAGTGTAATGTTGTCTATGTTTTATTTGTATTTATTTTGTCAAATATTTTCCATTTTAATCTGGTTCCAGCAATCCTCAGGACTACATGTTTGACACTTCTGATGTACTCTATGTAATTTGATCCCCAGAACAATACTTTGAAGTAGATTCTATTAAAATCCTGATTTTATAGATAAGGAAACTGAGACTAAGATGTCAAGTGATATGTCCCTGGGCCACAAACATTGAGTAAGTGTCTGAGGCAGGATCTGACCTCAGGTTTTCCTGAATTCTAGTTCAGTGCTCTAACCACAATGCTAATTAGCAGCCACCCATGCTATGTAGGAGTCATCCTTGTTGCCAGCAGAAGATAATACACTGAGAGACAGACATAATAAAATACATAATGTAGTAAATGGCCTTCAGATCTGAGGTTGATGGGTAGTGGATTTATTTTTTATTTTTGTGGGGCAATGAGGGTTAAGTGACTTGGCCAGGGTCACACAGCTAGTAAGTGTCAAGTGTCTGAGGCTGGATTTGAATTCAGGTCGTCCTGAATCCAGGGCCAGTGCTTTATCCACTGTACCACCTAGCTGCCATGGTGGGTATTAGATTTTACAGATGCCTTATCTTTATCTACACTATAAGTTCCAAGAGGTCAGGGACTGAGTCTTATCACTCATCACAGTACTCTGCATAATTGACAAAATATGTTTTTAAACATTGGGAACCTAGTAAATAAACTAGATTACCTTGAGAAAATATAAGTTTTGCTTATATCTACAAATCATGTCCTTCAAACACAGTGATTCACCCTGATCTGCATTACCCTTTAAAAAATTTTTTAAACTAAAACATATGTAGCATCACAATTTCTTTTCAATATATGGTGTTATACTATGTTTCTATAGCTTTTTACCCAATGACCTTGAGTCTCCAGAGACAACCTGAAACTGCTCAGCCCAAAAGCTGCTTTAAGTTGTTTTCACAGCCACAACTTGTCAGAAAACATGTGAGTTGGAACAATCTAGCAGCCTTCTCTGATATTTTTCAGCATTTGTTTTCATAAGATTTTTAGTTCCAAATTTTTTCTCTTCTTCCCTTCCCTCACCCCTCCCCAAGACAGAAAGCAATCTGATATAGGTTATATATGTACAATCACATTAAACATATTTCTGCATTAGTCATGTTGTGAAAGAAGAATCAGAACACAAGAGAAAACCTCAAAAAAGAAAAAAAAAACCAAAAAGTAGAAATGGTATGGTTCAATCCACATTCAGAATCCAAAGTTCTTTTTTCTGGATTTGGAGAACATTTTCCAGCATGAGTTCTGTGGAATTGTCTTGGATCATTGCACTGCTGAGAAGAGTCAAGTCTATCAGAGTTGATCATTACACAATGTGGCTGTTACTGTGTACAATGTTCTCCTGGTTCTGCTCACTTCACTCAGCATCAGTTCACTTAAGTCTTTCCAGGTTTTTCTGAAACAATTCTGGTTTTTAAGGAGGTATTTTCTTTAATATTTTATACCTCTTTTTACTAAGCTATTAATTCTCCTTTTATAACTTTCTTTGGTAGTTCTCATTTCTTTTCTCATTTTTCCATTTTTCCCTCCACAACTCATATTTGTGTTTTAAAATTTTTTTAATCTTTTTTTTAGTTCTTTCTTTAATTCTTCTAGACATTCTTGTTGGGTTTGTGTCCAATCTACAGTTTTCCTTTGAGCCTTTGCTTTTGTTTTCATGGCATTGTCTTTTCTTTTGTGTTTGAGTATTCAGCTTCCCTGGCACCAAAATAGAATTCTTTTTTATTTGATCATTCTTTAGTGTTGGTTACTGTTCACTTCTAGGGTGGGATAGGGGATGTCTTGCCTTAGATACATACTGCTGTTTTTACAGCTCAGTCTGAGTGCCTGCAAGTTTATAGTGCTTCCAAGGTGTTATGATATGAAGAAGGATCTGTTTGCTGCTCTTCTTGTCTGAGCTCTGCAAGTTCCTGATGCAGGTTTAGGTCTATTGGCTTGTGTGCAGCTGAGTTTCAGTAGATTGCTTCTGGAAATAGTCACTGAGCCCACTAAGAGGTTCTGCAGGTTTTTAGTGACTGCACTGGTGACTCTCCTTTGGCCTTTGTCTTCTGTCCTGGTTTTTCAACTTCAGGCTTTTGTGCTGGGCTAGAGGTGAGAACTGAGTCATGCTCCTGTGCTCAGCTCCATAAACGAAGTTTCTGGAATTTGCTTTGTGGATGCTCTTTTCTGCCCTTTATGTATGACCCAGAGTTGGGTAATATATGACAGAACTTCCATATGGCACTTATTCCCTCTCCCATTACTAGTTCAGGTGTTCCCTAGTACTGCCTTGGTGCTCTATCTCAGTTCCTTTTTCAACCCTGGGCACTTAAAATGTTCCTTCTCCCACCACTGCTGCAGCTGTCCCTTCACTGCACTCCTAATAAGCCCCCTCCCCAGTGTCCACACACCTTTCTTTCTTTCTAAGCTGCCCTAGGCTAGTAAAATGACAATGTGATATTTTTTTTTCTTGTCTTTCCCATTCAGCATTCAGTTTGGTCCATTTTATAGGCTGTTGTGGAAGAGTTGTACAAGGACTACTAAGCAAAAACACTATCACTCCACCATATTGACTCCCCAACCCTCAACCTTTTGCTGTCCAATGACTTGCATAGACTTTGGCAGCTTCCTTCCACCCTGGAGGACTACCATCACGAGAGATTCTTCTATTATCTAAGAAAAGTCTCTCATAATAAAAACTAGCATTTATATAACACTTGAAGGTTTTCAAAGTCCTTTATAAATATTTCATCTATCCTCACAGCAACCCTGGAGAGAGATGCAATTATTATTTTCATTTTATTGATGAGGAAATGGAGGCACAGAGATATCAAATGAGTTTCCTAGTAACAAATAGCTAGTAAGTGTGAGGCTAGATTTGAACTCAGGCCTTCCTGACTCTAAGCCCAGATGCTCTCTCCACTGTGCCATTTGGATAGCTATCTAACTCTAAAAGAGTTTCTTCTCAAAGGTCCCCTCAACTCTCAAATAACCTCTCAGAACATGAAGTGTTTGTTTATAGTCTCCATAATCATGTCTGTGGAAAAGTATCTATTATTTCCTAGGAAATGTTTGTTCCTTTACATAAACCCTATACCTATGGAGGGGCAGTTAGGTGGTACAGTGGATAGAGTATTGGGCTTGGAATCATGAAGACATTGTCATGAGTTTAAATCTGGCCTTAGACACTAACTCGCTATGTGACCCCAGGCAAGTTACTTAACCCTATTTGCCTTGGTTCCTCATCTGTGAAATGAGCTGAAGAAGGAAATGGCAAACCACTCCAGTATCTGTGCCAAGAAAACCCCAAATTGGGTCATGAAGAACAAGAAAGGTCTGACACAGCTAAACAACAACAACATGCCTAATGAGATGATGGGGTATGGAAGAAAGTACACTGTCTTTAGAGTCAGAAGACTTGGGTTTGAATCCTGGCTCTGACACTTACTACTTGTATGGCCTTAGGCAAGTCATTTAATCTATCTGGGCCTTAGTTTCCTTACCTGTTGTAAAAAAAAAAAATTAATAGCTAATTAATCTAATCTTGAAAAATTATATAATTGGACTTATGAAAAATTATAACTTTAGAAAAATTATAATTGGGCCATAAGTCCCATCTGGGTCGCCATTCAAATGTGAAAATATTTTTGATGACTAGCCTAATTTGGGGGGCTAATCTGACTGGAGGACTAATTCTGGGACTCTTGACTGTCTATCTAACTGCTATTAATTTAACATGGGTAGTTTATAAAGTTCCACCACACTGCTCCCAAATTGATAAGCAAAAGATTAAGAAGCCTCTTAACTAAATAATCAAAGCAGAGTTTATTTATGAGATACTATTTAAAATTAAGAATACAGGGAAATAAAATGTACAACCTGACTGCATTGCAGTGTGTCTCTTTCCACTGTGTCTCTTTCCCACCTGCTGAGCCTGGAACTTGTTAAGGGCTAAAATTCTAGCTAGTCTGTCTAAAATATCTAATGAGTGGTCGCCAATAAATTATAAGCTTTAGCAAGAGTTAGACTTTTAAGCATTTATTAAGGAGAATAAGAATTTGGTAAAGAGAGAGAAAGGCCTAGATTCCTATCTATTAAAGGGAGAGCACATTTCTAGCTCCCTTCTCCGCCAGCGTCCCCAGGAAAGAGAGCGAGACTGAGCGCCAGTCTCTTCCTTCCTCCTCCCACTAGCCCGCGTCACTTCCTGACTCCTGGTCTTGCCCTCAAAGACCTCCCCTTCATGGGCAGAACTCTTCTACAGTAAGTATCCAGCAGGTGGCGTCATTCCAATCGTTACAAACTTCTCTAATACAATAAGGGCCTTAGCTGCCTCTTGCCTTAGGGCACTCAGGTCCTTTATTCTAACTCTGAGCCCCTTTCACTTTGTAAATCCCCTTGATTCTAACTTTCCTCTCCTTACTGCCACTGCTGAACCCCTGTGTTTCTCTCTCACCGACCTTCTGTCTGTCTGCTCCATCAGTCTGCCCTTCGGCCTCTCTTTTGCCGCCCCTCTAATATTGTCTGCCGGCCTTTCCTCCTTGCTCCTAGTCCTTTAGCCTTCTCCTGCATCCTTGTAGCCCCCGTCTCTCGTCTGCCCCCTCCAACCTTTCTAATCTCGTCAGCCGCCCCCTGAGTGTAACTCCCAGGTCTATATATACCTTTTCTTCTCTCCACTCAAATCTCGGGGCTTCCCGCACCCCCACAGACCAAGCTAATCTGCCAGCCAGGGCTGTGGCTGGTGGGCTGGGGGAACACTGGAGCATCACATGCCTTAGCACAGGCTATGCCAAAGCCTAGCCTGGATGAGCCCAGGATCTCTCAGATACCTCCGCTCAGGGCAGAGGGAGCTGGGGGCTTTTTTACCCCAGCTGTCTGACCTGGCGTCTTATACAGCCCACGGGGCTTTTTGACTCAGCTGAAGCAGAGGGGGAAGGGCACCAGCACCTCCCACACAGAAGAAGCCCTGAGGGCCCAAGGCTTTCTAATCTCAGCCTAAAGGTAGGGTCCCCCAATCAAAATAAATTTCCACACTGTCAAAACAAGGAGATCAGCCTGCTAATTCCTCAGATTCCTTCCAGTTCTGAATTTATATAATCCACATTTTTATGACTATAATGGAAACAGATGATATTACCAAAAATCCTTTTGCTTTTCTTTGTTAGGGATTATTTTACCAACAAAGTATCAAAAGCCCATCCACTTATGTATTCCTTCCAACTAATATCTTGTAACGATTGGAATAACGCCACCTGCTGGATACTTACTGTAGAAGAGTTCTGCCCATGAAGGGAAGGTCTTTGAGGGCAAGACCAGGAGTCTTTTCTTCAGGAGTCAGGAAGTGACGCGGACTAGTGGGAGGAGGAAGGAAGAGACTGGCGCTCAGTCTGGCGCTTTTTCCTCTGGACTCTGGTGGAGAGCGGAGCTAGAAATGTGCTCTCCCTTTAATAGATAGGAATCTAGGCCTTTTTCTCTCTCTTTACCAAATTCTTATTCTCCTTAATAAATGCTTAAAAGTCTAACTCTTGCTAAAGTTTATAATTTATTGGCGACCACTCATTAGATATTTTAGACAGACAAGCTAGAATTTTAACCCTTAACAATCTATAGATGTCATAGCAGATCAGATCAACTCCACTTTTCAGTCGGTCCAATTTGACCATACCAAACTGATACAATGTACAAATTTCTTTATGCTCTGTAGGGATTGTTTCATTATTACTACCGACTTAACAAATTCTTGCTTTGTTCATTCTCTCAAATGATTCCAAAAGTGAAGCAAATTATACCCACCAGAAACATGAATGGTATTTTGAATGTGTTTGGTCTCATCCTGTGAGCTTATTGATGGAGGGGACTGCAGATGAGCAAACTCTCCCTACCAGTGCAGATCACAACTATTCTGCAATTTACAGTCTTAGAAAGTCACACTGAGAGTTAAGTGATTTAACTATTATCACCAACCAGTGTAGTATGTCAGAGATGGGATCTGAATCCAGTTACAAATATTGGCTCTCTCTTCACTATACTACCATGCTTCTCTTGAGTCATGTCTTGAGATGTTTAATAATTTGCCATGGCAAAGATAAACTGCTTTTCAATGGAGTAAACTCTCCAGTGATTTTTAATTTTTTTCTCATGTCTATGGAACAGATTTAAACACATACATTCACCTCCCTTATCTATCCATGTCTCTTACTAATGGTTTCTTGAATTTGGGGAGAGGAGCTCAAAAAGTAAAGTCACATAAAAATTCTCTAATTGCTCACTAACAAAATAATTTAAAACATCACTCCTTTCCAATGAAGTTTTCTAACAAGTACTTATTAAAATCTATTATGAGCATTATTTGTACCTAATGATTAAGATCTAGGCCTGCTTTCCATAGTTATTTTCCCTTATTATCCTTGCCTTTTCTTTATTAAATTGAACTTGAACAGACCCGTGAAGATCAGGGTTAAAATGATATTTCAGAAAAGCATGCTGATAGGAGGTCTCTTCCTGGAATGGGAAACAACTTGTGCAAATACAGGGAGGCAGAGGATATAGCACTGAGTTTATGAAGCCAGAATGTAGAGGCAATGAAAGGCAATGGTATGAAATAGAGCTGGAAAAGGAGAGGAGGACCTTAAAGGCCACGCTGAGGAAGTTGTATTGTCTCCTATAAAGAATGAGGATCCAGGGGCAGCTAGGTGACGCAGTGGATAAAGCACCATCCCCGGAGTCAGTAGTACCTGAGTTCAAATCCAGCCTCAGACACTTAACACTTAGTAACTGTGTGACCCTGGGCAAGTCACTTAACCCCAATTGCCTCACTTAAAAAAAAAAAAAGAATGAGGATCCAATCAAAGTTTTAAAGTAGAGGAGATTTTGTTTCTAGAGAGGCAAATATCTTCCACAGAGAGAACCAGATTTCTAAAAGAGGATGAAAAGAAGAGAGTAAAGAGAACGGGAAGGGTTTTTTTGAAGGATTAGTTGGGGGTTCCAAAGGAAGCAATCCATAGAATGGGATGACAGAGGAATTAAGGTAGTCAGGATTAGTAGGATTAGGCCAGAGGAGGACAGGAACACAAACAAAGGAAATCAGTTGAATGAAGGATGGAAGAAGGATGGGCATCTTTTATACAATTCTTGTCTCTGGTCCTCATGTTCACAGTTATACTATTTTTGACAAAGACTCAATGATGGCTTCCTTCCTCTCTTCCTCTTTTAAATGATGTTACAGCATGTGCACTGTTAGGCTGTCATCTTTTAAGACAGCACACTCTACTCATATTTCTATCAGGCAGCATGATGATTGGAATCAGCATTTAATTAATTATGCATATTAAATAACTGCAATCATACTTAGTCTAATTCCTAGAATGTCTGCTGGGATGCTTTGTGACTTCAGAATCCTGGATTAAAGAGGGTGTACAGATGTTCCATTCTATTAGCTGATTTATCAAGGAGGCCATACTTTAAAGTGCTCTTCAGCTCTACTAGAAGTGCATTTTGTGAAATTATACCTATTTTGCTGTTATATTTCTTGCATTGAAAGGGAGGGGGAAAACATTACATTTTAGCCTTTCCAGGACTCCAACTGGTTGCTATGTAGCATCTGTATACAATTACACATTAATTTGCTCTGCCTTTTACTATCTGCATGACCTTTGATTATTTTTTTGGTGGGGCAATTAGGGCTAAGTGACTTACCCAGAGTCACACAGCTAGTGTCAAGTATCTGAGGCCAGGTTTGAACTCAGGTATCTTTTGAATCCAGGGCTGGTGCTTTATCCACTGTGCCAACCTAGCTGCCCCTATCTGCATGACCTTTGGAAAGTAGCTTAACCTCCTTGGGCCTCAGTTTCCTCATCTAAAGAAACCAAAGGATCTTTACTAGTTAACCACTAGGGTCCCTTCCAGCTCTCCACATTTTCCTTATTCCTGTTTTCTCCCTACCAGCAAATTACTTTGTTTTTACTTTGTATGTACTGTATGTATTGGGGCAGCTAGATGGCACAGTATATAGAACACTGGGTTTGGAGTCAGGAAGACTCATCTTTCTGAATTCAAATCTGGCCTGAGACACTAGCTGTGTGATCCTGGACAAGTCACTTAACCCTATTTGCCTCAGTTTCTTCATCTGTAAAATGAGCTAGAAAAGGAAATGGCAAACCACGCCAGTATCTTTGCCAAGAAAACTCCAGATAAGGTCACAAAGAGTTGGGCATGACTAAAACAGCTGAACAATAACAAAAACAACAACAACAATTTTATGTATACTTTTTCGTGTGTGTATTTTTTATATGGAGAGCAATCTTTTTGCAAGTAGGCATTGTTTCATGAATTGTCTTTATTGTCCCCAGAACAGGGGCCTTACACATAGTAAGTGCTTAATGAATGTTTATTTATTGATTGACTAACTATATACAGTTTTTCTTCTCCATTTTATAGAAATGTAAAGATTAAGGGGGTCTTTGTTACAGAATTATAGTGGCAGAATCCTTGCCTGTTCTATGAACAGACCCACAAATCCCATACAGGGTGCAATTTTCTAAACAAACTTCATCAGAGATTACAGAAGCTTCAAGACTGAATTAATGAAATTTTCTGGTGCTTTTCTCTCCACAACATATTTGTGCTTAGTTACATGAATGTTATTTGTATTGGCAAGTGGCCACCATATGGACTTAAAATGAAGCATTAAGAAGAGATTTGGGCAGATAGAAAGCTGGCATTTAAGTGGTAACAAGTCTCTGATTTGAAAATCATCCCCTCCAACCCCTAATTCCCACCTGACATTGATGTTTAGAAATGCAGACTTTGTTAATGGTGATGATTAGGTGTTCACCAAATGCCTTACCTGATCAGTAAATGTCTAAATGCACAGATTCAATCTGAATCTCAGAGAAGAGAACTCATCTTCCTGCATAGTTATTTCATCAATCAGGCAGAAAAACATTCATCTTGCAGTTGCATTCATTTTTCATTCTCTTTCAGCTTGACCTGCTTAAAGTCAAAATGGAGAGTAGAAATGGAGCTCACTAGCTTCAGTCATTTCAGTTCTGTCTGACTCTTTGTGAGTCAGACATTTGGGGTTTTCTTGGCACAGATATTGGACTGGTTTGCCATTTCTTCCTGTAGGTAATTTTACCAATAATGAAACTGAGGCAAATGGGGTGTTTTAACTCGACCAGGTTCACATAGCTAATAAGTGAGGTCAGATGTGAACTCAGGAAGATGAGTCTTCCTGACTGCAGGCCCAGCCCTCTATCCACTATGCCACCTAGCTGCCCTTATCAATGCCTAGACACAGAATACTAAACTCTCTAATGAAGGATGAGAGATTGTAGGAGATAGTAACACTTCCACCTTGTTCACATACATATGAACTTGCAATAAAAAACATTTATCTTAGCTTAATTTGAATCTATGAAATAGGAGAGGAAGACAAATAGGATTCAATTACCTTACCTATTACTTCTTCCTTGTAATTATTGTATTTATTTTGAGATTTACAGCTGTATAAAAGAAAATTAGGAAATGAAATCCTGAAATGCTTTTTCAGTCCCTAGATATAATGATTAGGTTGTGATTAATAACCTTCATACACCAATTGCCCAAGATAATGAGTTCTATCTTCACTCTACTGTTTGTGCTTGTCTCAGAATTTATAGTTACCTAACCCACTTTAAGTAAAGAAAGACTCTCAACAACTTCAGAGCTGATGATCTGACCCATCACTGAAATGCAAGGCCCACCATACCTGGCCCAAATGAAAAAGCAGTAAGTAATGAACAGCTCTCCATCAAAAGCATTTGGCCAGAGATACCTAATGATGAACATTTGTGGGAGGGGAGAGAGGGCTGGGAAGGGAAGCAGTCAAGCTGGTGATGTACACACCAAATTGCACACATTAGAAAGGCAAACTCCCTTTTCCAATGAAGATTGGTCATTCCTTAGTTAGCCAATATGCATTCATTCAGGACCTACTCTGTTCTAGGCACTGTGTTAAATGCTGGGAATAGAAAGAAAGGCAAAATATAGCCCCTGTTCTCAAGGAGCTCACATTCTAATGTGGGGGAGGGGGAACAATATACAATTAACTATGAATAAACAAGCTATACACAGGATAAATTGGAGATAGTCTAATATGAAGGCACTATGATTAAGGAAGTCTGGAAACTGACTCCTGTAGTAGGTGGGACTCTAGCTTTGACTTAGAAGTGTAATGATTGGAATGATGCCACCTGCTGGAGACTTACTGTAGAAAAGCTCCATCGTGAGATGAAGGTCTCTGAAGGCAAGACTATGCGTCTTTTCTTTGGCATCAGGAAGTGATATTTGCTTGTGGGAGGGAGAAGGGGGAGCCTGGAGCTCTAACTCGCGCTCTTTCCTGTGGACTCTGGTGGAGAGCGGAGTTAGGAATGCTCTCTCCCTTTAATCGATGGAGGAATCTAGGCCTTTCTCTCTCTCTTTACCAAATTCTTATTCTCCTTAATAAATGCTTAAAAGTCTAACTCTTGCTAAAGCTTATAATTTATTGGCGACCACTCATTAGATATTTTAGACAGAATAGCTAGAATTTTAGCCTTAACAGAAGTTAGGAAACAGAAAAGAGGAGGGAGATGACTCTAGATATGGGGAAGAACAAGAAAAAATCCTTGGAGCATGGAGATGTGGAGGGGAATAAGGTACAAGAAGACTGGAAAAATAAGAAGGGACCAGGTTATAAAGGACTTTAGAGGCCAGCATATTTCATATTTGATCCTAGAGACAACAGGACATCACTAGAGTCTGTTGAATTGGGAGTGACATGGTCAGAACTTTAGGAAAACCACTTTGGCAGCTGAGTGGCTTCCAATCCACTTTTCCACTAAGTGGAAAGAAGAAAGTGTTTATTCAGCAAATATTTATTAAGCACCTACAGTATTCAATGCAGTGGGAATACAGAAACAAAAGAAGTCAAAGAAAAACAAAAATAGTTCACAACAGAACTAGTGGAAATGACTGATATCCATGGAGCAGCCCTTTCCCAGAGGTTGCATAACCTCAGTCATTTATTTTCAGTCATGCTGAGATAGAAATCCCTGCAAGTTTCACTTATAGTGTGGTTTCTCATCATAGTCTTTTCTACTGAGGCCCTCTAGTGTGTCATCAGGAGATGCCTATGATTTCTCCCCATCACTGCTTCCTCAGGCTCTCTGCTTACAGTTCCCCACAGAAGGAACTCAATATATTCTTCAAAGATACCAGCTAGTGCTATATCAGGAGTAAGGTTCCTCAGGTCAAATCTCCTTCAGAGGACTGTTTTGTAACTTTTTAGAAGGAGTTTCTTTTTTTTAATAAAGTATTTTATTTTTTTCCCATTACATGTAAAGATAGTTCTCGACTTTTGTTTATATAAGCTTTCCAATTTCAGATTTTTCTCCTTCCCCCCTCCCTTAGACATTAGGTAATCTGATATAGGTATATATATATATATACCCATAATAACATTAAACATATTTCTGCATTAGTCCTGTTATAAGAGAAAAATCAGAACAATGATGAAAAACCTCAAAATAGAAAAACAACAGCACCCAAAACAAAAGAAATAGTATGGTTCATTCAGCATCTATACTCCACAGTTCTTTTTTTTCCTGGATTTGGAGATCCTCTTCTATCATGAGTTCCCTGGAACTCTTCTGTGCCAGAATATAGTCCATAACAGTAGATCAACACACAATATTGATGATACTGTGTACAATGTTCTTCTGGTTCTGCTCATCTCACTCATCATCAGCCCATGCAAGACCCTCCAGGTTTCTCTGAACTCCTCCTGCTCATTGTTTCTAGCAGGAGTTTATCTTAATCTTGTTTGTGTGATGGACCCCTTTGCCATATGGTGAAGCCTATGGACCCTTTTTCAGAATAATTTTTCTAAATGCACAAAATAAAATACACAGGACTACAAAGGAAACCCATTATATTGAAGTGGTTATCAAAATATTTTTTAAAAGTTTACAAACTGGCCAAGTCACTTAACCCCCATTGCCCCCCCCCAAAAAAGTTTACAAACCTAGGGTTAGGGTAAACTCCAGAGCTCTCTCATTTAAATCAGTGACACCTGGCTTTTCTATGTCCAACTCTAATTTAAAGCAAAACAATAGACTTCATTCCAGATTGCTTCCTTCCAGTGGTTTCCTATGCTCTCTGGGTGTCAAAGAATCTTGTCTGTTTATGCATCTCCGATACCAGGCCAAATAAGGGTGAATTCCACATCTGATGTCTTCTCCACTCCCAGAACCTGGGCAACATAGCTTTGGCCCTTATCAATACCTCTAACAAGTATAAAGCAAAGGTTCTTACCCTCTTTTGTGTCATTGACCCTTTGACAATCTGGTGAATCTAGTAGACCCCTCCTCATAATAACAGTTTAAAAATTGAAGAAACTGCTAAATTTCATTTAAAACTTAGTGAAAATAAAAATGTAATCCCCCCCCATCCAAGCTAATGGACCCAGTAAAGTTTACCATGGACTACAGATGAAGAACCTGTTGTCTAGAGGCTTGTCAGACTCCTCCTGTCCCATTACCCCATGGCTCTTTTAGGCCATGCAATACCCTCTTGCAATATCTGAGTAGGATTAGTCAAGTTATTCATTGAAGCTTCCTCACACAGCAGATTAGGTGAATGGAACTGAGTGGAATCCAAGAACTCCCCTGACATTGTCATTTTCCAAGGAGAAAATTTTACTCTCCTTATTACAACAGTGTACTTAGAGACTGGGTTCTAACTGTTGCCAAAATGTCCCATAGTCAAGGTTGGTTTGGTTTCTTCCAGGTGACAAGAGGAACTCAGAATCCATAACTAGAAAACCCTAGAAAGGTTCTGCACTGTGCTAAATTAATATCAAACAGTAGGGAGTACTGAAACAGATAGTTGTATTCTTATCAAAGATCTTTTTCACTGTCATAGAGGTTGTCTAATGCAGAGTCTAAATGAAAGAGGAACTCCTTAAAGAAGGTGATATCCTACAGTTACTTCTACTTGAAGATTACATTATACTACTTGCATTTGGCCACCAAATACTACAGAGCCTTCTATATGAGATCCAAAGCCATATAAGAGAGTATATCCTGACAATTTATATAGGAAAAAAACTAATGGCTAAAGAATACTTCTTTTCAAGATTGATATTCAGTTGAAAGGTAGGCCATTAATTTATTATCAATGTGCATATCTTAAATGGACACAGCATTTGGACAGTAATTTGAGTTCATGATTGAATAGGAGGAAAAGAATTGATGGTAATAGATGAGAACTAGTAAAAAAAAAATCAATAATCCCTAAATACTCTCTGAAAGAAAATCCCATAATAAATATCCCTAATAATCTCATAATTCTATTTGTCTACAAATGATAGAAATCCCTGAAAAAGCAAAATTCTATTTAATCAATACAGCAATAAGGAAATGCAGTGTGGGTCTAAAAAGGCTACAACATATTGCTAATGATGACATGCATAAGAAGTGGAAATGTATGAAAAGGACCTCAAAAGATAATTCAAATCAAAGCAGTTCAGTTTCCTGGCATGGCACCAGTAGACTGTCCAGGTTCCAAATTCATAAAACAGTGAAGTCAGCACAACAGCTCTGTAGACATTTAGTTTGGTATGTAGTCTAATTCTTCTCTCCCATACTTTCTTTAGGAGCCTCCCAAACACTGAGCTAGCTCTGACAATGCAGGCATCAACCTCATCATCTATGAGTACATCCCTGGAAAGTACACTGCCAAAGTTAGTGAAATTATCACAACATTACAAATTTCTCCATACTGTGAACAATGTTTCCAGGTATTATTGATGGTGCAATGGTGGCTGTTGGAAGACCTCTGTTTTCTTGGTGTTATCAGGCCACAATTAGCATGAGCCACAGAGAATTGATCCATATTCTGTTGTATCTCACCCTCAAAGGCTGCACTGAGGGCACAATCATCCTGGAGCAAAAATCTGAGGAACAACTCCTCCTCCACATTGGTCTTGGTCTATAACCTTTTTAGGTTAAATAGTTTGTCATCAGTGCAGTAGCTGACCTTTATGCCAATTTTCATCCTTGCTGAAGGAGTCTGACATCATGGAAAACATCATGCTGAAAAGCATGGGAGCAGGCCTTATTTCTCAAATATATAGAAAACTGCCTCAAACTTATAAGAATACAGCCATTCCCCAATTAATAAATGGTCAAAAGATATGAACGGGCAGTTTTCAGATGAAGAAATCAAACTTGTGTATTGTAATATGATGAAGTGCTCTAAATCACTCTTGATTAGAGAAATTCAAATTAAAACATCTCTGAGATACTACTTCATAGCTATCAGATTGGCGAATATGACAAAAAAAGAAAATTATAAATATTGGAGAAGATATGGGAAAAATCAGGAAAATAATTCATGGTTGGTGGAGTTATGAACTGATCCAACCATTCTGAAGTACAATTTGGAACTATGCTGAAAGGGCAACCAAACTGTACATTCCTTTGACCCAGAAATACTACTATGAGGTCTGTATTCCAAAGATATCACAAAAAAGGGGAAAGGACATACATGTACAAAAATATTTATAGCAGCTTTTTGTGGTGGCAAAAATGGAAGAGAATGGAGGGGAAGGGAAGGGAAGGGAAGGGAAGGGAAGGGAAGGGAAGGGAAGGGAAGGGAAGGGAAGGGAAGGGAAGGGAAGGGAAGGGAAGGGAAGGGAAGATTAGAAGTAGGGAGAGTTGAGGGAAGAAAGGCTTAACTACTACATGTATTTAAGGAAAAAGGAAATTAGTTGTCATTGAGGGACAATTTTGTATCCAACCAATATACTGGTACCCTAAAAACCCTACCCTTTCTCCTCTGTGATGCTAGCTAGTACCAATATAACCCTTTCATTCTTGTACCCCACAATCACCCAGAATATCCTAGAGCACCAACCAAGGTTTCCACTATTGGTACCAGCCATTGCTTTAGGGAGCCTCCACCTTTCCTCATGCTTTAGAGATTGAGGATTAATTCTGGGATTCCCCAAAACCAGAAGTAAAGAAATATGAAGATGAGGTGACTAAATAGTCCTTTTCCTTTATTCATACTATCTTTCCTTTTGGCATTGTCGAATAATTAAAAAGCCAACTCAGCAATACTGATTTGGGAATAAAGCCCTTTGGGGTCATAGATCACATTCCTGTTCTCTTGAATAGACCATCTCTGATTTCCTGGAATGCTCTTCCTCTTCACCTTTGCCTTGTAAAGCACCTTGGCCCTAAGTCAGATGCTACCTCCTGCCGGAGGCTTTGATACTTCTCCCTTCATTAATGTTCTTCCTTTACTCCCAAATAATTTTGTATCTACTTTCTCTTGATTTGTATATATTTGCATACATTTCAGTTTTGGGAAAGTAAACCATAAACTCCATGAGGGAAGAGACTGTTTGATTTAGAGCTTGTATCGCTAGCATCAAAGTGCCTGGAATCTTCAATGTTTGTTGAAATCGGTTTTCTTACCAATCCCTTCTACTTCAAGGATCACAATGGCAGTATCATTGTTACAATAGTAACAAAGTTAAAGGGGCTTACTGAGAAACAGAAATGTTTATGGGAGTACCCAATCAGGAGTCCACTGACAGGATTCTGTTCTGATTCTGACACCTTCCCATATCTGTCTAAAAAATAGCCTGTGAAAAGAAAAAGGGAAATCCCTATCTATAATCATCCTGATTTCAATCATTCCTCATTTAGCATTTATTAGGTTTTCCAAAGTTCTTATATCTCTGTCTCTCTTTGCAAATTCCAGGATTCAAGTAGACCTTAGAATGAGAACATCTGTGTTTGATAAAGAATTACTTATCTTTGTGTGCACAAAGCATTGTACATTGGAGGGACTTAATCAGTGCTAGTTGAATTGAATTCCTACAGATAGGACTTTATTATAACAATTCAGAAGCTTCTCTTTCAGCCAGATCTCCTTCTTTCCTCTCCCCTTACTCATCTTGGAGATATCCAAATTGAAACCATGCAATGATTCACCCAAATCAAACCTGGACATACAACATATTTTGTAATTGAGGTCAGAATCTCAGAGAGGAAAAATGTGAGGAGAGAAAAATTCATGAAGCTGTCCCAACATTGTGTAGTAAAAATTACTTGAATACATCTCGTCCTTATCTCATGTGCTCAAGCAAATTGCAAAGATTATTACACTTAGTAACTGCTCTCTCTGATCTTTGCAACCGCTTTTCCTCCTAACGCAGTTAATCCAATAACCTTTCAGGAATGGAAACAAAATTATGTCAAGCATTAGTAATGATTGAGTAATAGATTAATGTGAAGACAGATGTGTCCATGTCTTGGGTTTGTAGAATTTGCTACAGAAAAATAAATGATGGAGATATTTTCTAGAGCATAAGAAATAAATGTTGTTCATTAAACACATTTTGTTTCCTTGAAACGTGCTTCCTTTGCAAAAATGTTAAAGGTGTTAAATCAGTGCTTTTGTACAGTCGCTTCCAAATTAGAACCCCTCTTTAAATTCCACCCCTAATCAAAATTAATAGCATGAAACTGTGTGAAGCATGAAGTGTCCAAGGACATTATAGTTTGATTTCACCATGTGAAAGTGTTGCCAATTGATTCTGAGACTGCTCCAACAATCCCATGATTTGCTTTTATACTATTATTTGCTGCTTTGTCATTTTCCAGATTTCACTGGCAAATTGTGTATTCGTCTAACCAATGTGAAATGAAAGCCATAAGTGCGTTCTGAGAGTGGGAGGAGCTGCAGTCAGCTAAGTAAGATTTTAATGGGGGTATGGAAAGGTAGATGAAAACTACTCCAGCACAAGGACAGAAACTTACTGTTCATATACCATGGGTCAAAACTGCTCTGAATTTATCTCCGATCTTCTTGGAGGAATCAAATTAGGTAGTTGCTATAATCCATTTCTCAGGGGTGACTATTAGCATTTTCAACTTGTGAAAGTTCTGCAAATTCAGTACAAATGACGTTACCTATATTCAATGAAGAGACATAGTTCATATTTTACAATGATCTTGTCGCATTGGCAATACTTTAATTACAAGGAAATCAAGGACTCCAGAGTTTATCTGGAGCTGTTCATTTCAATTTTCAGAATAATTTTTGCCTTTAAGTCCTACTCAGTTACTGGTTTCCCTTTTTGTACTTCAAAGTCCAGAAATACATTTTTTGCTTCATGAACAAGGGTCCAACTCTGGCCTTCAGGGTTGACAGGCTTCTGAACCACTAGTCTCCAAAGAGGAGGCTGTGTATCCCTAAGGGGCCATATAGTATGACCCAAAAAGATGTGTAATTAATATAGAGTGAAATGGGTCAAACCTCACATTTGCCACAATAGACAAACATGATCACTTGCCTATAACACAACTACACTACCCCTTTCATCCCTTATCACCCTTAGGGCTTTTATAAATTTAATCACATCTAAAGCACCCATAGTAGCTGAGCAGGTAAAATTTCTCCTGCCCCACCCTCACATCTCTATACCCTGTCCCCTACCCCAACACTTAGTAGCAGTGGCAGATGCAGGGCTCTGCCTTTCACCACAGTGGTCAGGAAGAACCTTACTTGTTTAGAGTAAGAAAGAATGAATCATTGAACAGGATAAGCAGGTATGGATAGATTTCAGTCTGCATTGAGGATTTCATTGTTGCAAATTGATCCCTCTCTGGAACCTTCCTATTTTTGTGGAGAGCATCACCCTTCTTTTAGTTACCTACATTCAAAACCTCTGAGTGTCAACAACAGTTCCTCACATATACCCAACACCGTCAACATCTTGTCATTTTACCTACACATATTAATATATATATATGTGTGTATATATACACATACACACATATATGTGTGTGTGCATGTACATCCATGTGTGTATGTATATATTAATGTTGTAACGATTGGAATGACGCCACCTGCTGGAGACTTACTGTAGACTTACTGTAGAAGAGTTCCACCCATGAAGCGAAGGTCTTTGAGGGCAAGACCAGGAGTCTTTTCTTTGGCATCAGGAAGTGACGCGGACTAGTGGGAGGAGGAAGGAAGAGACTGGCGCTCACTCTCTCTTTCCTTTGGACTCTGGTGGAGAGCAGAGCTAGAAATGTGCTCTCCCTTTAATCGATGGAGGAATCTAGGCCTTTCTCTCTCTTTACCAAATTCTTATTCTCCTTAATAAATGCTTAAAAGTCTAACTCTTGCTAAAGCTTATAATTTATTGGCGACCACTCATTAGATATTTTAGACAGACTAGCTAGAATTTTAGTCCTTAACAATGTGTAGATATACATATATGCATGCATACACATAAACACGTATATCCTTTCTTATATACACACATATATACATGCACATGCACATACACACATAATACACATACATAAGAACATAAACATACACATATATAGGTGCCTAGAACCCCTTATTTTTTTTAGTTTTCTTCTTCACATCATTTTGTAACTTGAAATTCACAAAAGATCAAGTTAATTTTGAAAATCTTTAGATATCTAATAAATAACCCTGCATCATACACTATATTTTTACTGTCATTTACCCTCACAAAGTAGGGTAACTTCACACTTTTATTTGGATTTGAAATGATAAAGGTTGACACACTAAGAAGGAGAGATTGTTGGAGGGGGGGAAGAGAAGTTTTTAAGGCTGGTAAGATAAGTACATAATAAAAATGCTAGGTATTTATAAGTGAAATTGTGCCCAAGCTATACCTCTTTACATTTACAGTGAGGTTAATTTCATTACAGGGACTTCACACTTAAATATATTAGCTACAGTATGGTACATGGTATAATGTTTTTTACTCCCTTGTAGCATATCATAGTTTCCAGTGAAGAGGAGTAGAAACAAGACTAAAATGCAAATATTACAGCAGTGTCTCAGGTATCTCAGTGCAGTTATAACTAATATTTTCTTTCATAATGTTTGTTATGAAAGCAACATGTTGCAATAAAATTGCATAATTAGGTTTTTTTAAATTTTAATTCATTTATGTAAAGGAGAGAGACTTTGTTATTCTTTTTTTTCCAATTCCAACTTCTCTCCCTCCTCCTATGCCCTCCCCCATACAATAAGAAGGTGAGGGAAGAAAAAATCTATTATAGGGGCAGCTAGGTGGCATCGTGGGTAAAGCACCAGCCCTGGATTCAGGATAACCTGAGTTCAAATCTGGCCTCAGACACTCGACACTTACTAGCTGTGTGACCTTGGGCAAGTCACTTAACCCCCATTGCCCCCCCCCCAAAAAAAACCAAACAAATAAACAAAAAAAAGTCTTGTCTATCAATGCTATCAACCAAAAATTAGCTTGGAGCTGTGTGTGAGAATGGCCCTGCTTCCTGTTTTCACAGAGGACTTCCACAGGAAGCTGATGAGGATCAGGTCATTTTGGTTCAGCAACTGGCTGGTGGCGAGTACACATTCTCTCTCTCTTAGATACTTAGGTGAAGATGGCTTTCCGTCCCCCTCTCTCTCTTTGCTAACCCCTAATATACTTTAATAAATGTTTAATGTTCAAAGACTTGCGCTAAAGCTTCTAATTTAAGGCTACCACTCATTAGATTTTAAACATCACAGTTAGAATTTTGGGCTATTACAGTTTGGTGACCACAAAAGAGAATGCTAAGCCCATTGATCTTCTGATCTTCCGGTTGGGTAAGAAATTTTCCCCTATTTTCTGATGTGCCTATCCCTTTAAATTTTCAATTAGCAGCTAAGTATATAATTTGCTTCTTAAGTACCAATTTTCTAATTTTAGCCTCCTATTTCCCTTTACCTTTTCCAATGGATCATAGCCTCTTAAGTTTTAGCCTCATAAGCTTCTTTTCCTGGTTACTCACCCAGGCCAGGATTGACCTCATATTTATGCATGGTCCTTATGAATTCCAATGTTCAAGCCTTTGGGAAATAGCTGCCAATTGCTTTCCATAATAATTGGACTAGTTTACAGCTCTAACAGTGCATCAGTGTACCCATTTTCCCATATTCTCTCCAGCATTTTTCATTTTCCTTTTTTGCCATTGTAAGGAATTAATTGTGATTTGGGGTTTTTGTAACCCTATCTTTGCTTCATTATGATCAGACTGAAAAAATGTAAACTGAAACGCCTAAGAGAGGATGGGTGTGTACTTTGGGAGATAATTGAACAAAGAAGAGGAACTCTGACCACAGGGAACATTTATTGAAACTAAGCAACTAGCCTTCCTCTACTAGCTTTCCCATGCCCACATGGGTCTGGCCAGATTATAGTGGGGACAGCCCATGTGGGTGTGCTGAGCCAATCGGAGACTCAGCATGGCAAAGATCCACCCCTCCCCATCCTGTGGAAAAGTCAGTTAGAGTTGAGATTCAGTTAGAGGCAGTTAGAGGAATAGGCAGTTAGGGAGTTTTCTGAGGAAAGGGTTCTGAGAGAAATGGGGAAGGAAAGCAAACAATTAGAGCTGGTGTTCGACCTTTAGACAAAAACAGAAGAAACTACACAACTAATTCTCCTTAGAGCTACAGATTTCGGGTGTTGGTGAGTTTGTGTTTTTGAGTGTTTTTGAGGCAAAGCTAGCTAAAGAGCTAGCTTTAAAGGGAGCTGGAGCTAGTTTGGCTGGAGGCAGGTTTGGGTGTCTGGGGCCTTTTTACCCCAGAGATTTATACATTGTTTCTAGTTCTATTACCACTTGTGTGATTCAGATATTGTTTTAAACTTGTTCCTATTAATAAACCTGTTTTGTTTTTGAAAGAGGTTGTTTCTTTTCTTATCCAATATAAAGGCAAGCCACCCAATTAACTCTTCCCATGCTAAATTTGGCCCTTACACCATCTTAGCTAATTTCCAGGATGTGATGCTTCATAGTTATTTTAATTTACATTTCTCTATCAGTGATTTAGAGCATTTTAATATGACTATTTAAAGCTTTAATTTCTGCCTTTAAAAACAGCCTGATCATATCAATTGATAATATTTTTATAAACTACATTCCCTACATATTTTAGAAATGAGATCTTTATTAGAGAAACTTCCTGAAAAGATTTTTTCTCCCAGCTTCCAGAATTTTTTCATAGTCAACTGCACTGGTTTTGCTTATACAAAATCTTTTTAATTTTATAAAATAAAAAGTTATCCATTTTACCTCCCATGAATCTTTCTCTGTGTCTCTTGTTTGGTCATTAACTCTTCCCTCATACATAGAACTGACAGGTAATTTCTTCCCAACTCCACTAATTTATTTATAACTCCATTTTTGTGTATGAGCTTATCTTGGTATATGGTATGAGATGTTGGTTTATACTTAGCTTACAATAGACTACTTTCTAGTTTTCCCGACAGTTTTTTAAAATAGCAAGTTTTTGCCCCAATATCTGAGATTTAGGAGTTTATCAAACACTGGGTTACTGTGTTCTTTTGCTTCTGTATTGTTTAGATATTATGTACCTCAATCTTTTTTACTTATCAACTTCTATATTTCTTTTTTGTTTGTTTGGTGTTTTTTTTTGTTTGTTTGTTTTTGGGTTTTTTTGCGGGGCAGTGGGGGTTAAGTGACTTGCCCAAGGTCACACAGCTAGTAAGTGTCAAGTGTCTGAGGCCGGATTTGAACTCAGGAACTCCTGAATCCAGGGCCGGTGCTTTATCCACTGCGCCACCTAGCTGCCCCCAACTTCTATATTTCTTAACAATTACCAAACTGTTTTGATAATTATAACTTTGCAGTATAGGTTGAGATCTGGTACTACTAGACCCCCTTCCTTCACATTTTTTTCATTGATTTCCTTGATATTCTTGACCTTGTGTGTTACAGATGAATTGGTTTTTTCTTTTCTTTTTAACTCTATGATTATTGGGCAGTTTGGTATGACAGTGAATAAATTAATATAGGTAGTTTTGTTAATTTTATATACTGACTCAGCCTTCTTGTGAGAAATTAATACTTCTACAGTTATTTAGATCTGTCTTTATTTGTGTGAAGAGTGTTTTGTAATTGTGTTAATATAGTTCCTGTGAGTCTTGGCAGATAGACTCCCACATATTTCTTACTGTCTGTAGTTTTTTGTTTTGTTTTGTTTTGTTTTGTTTTGTTTTACAGGGTAATAAGGGTTAAGTGACTTGCCCAGGGTCACTCAGATAGTAAGTGTCAAGTGTCTGAGACCAGATTTGAACTCAGGTCCTCCTGAATTCAGGGCCACTACTTTTGTCTGTAGTTTTTTTAAATGAAATTTCTCAATCTCTTCTTGCTGGATTTTGTTGCTAATATAAATGCCAGTAATTTCTGAGGGTTTATTTTATACATCTGATAACTGCTGAAGTTACAAATTATTTTGATTAAATTTTGGTTGACTTTCTAGAGTTTTTTAGCTTAATCCTCACATTATCTGCAAAAAGTAATAGTTTTATTTCCTCATTGCCTATGCTTATCTCTTTCATTTCTTTTTGTTGTCTTATTGCTATAGGTAGAATGCATTTCTCGTATGATATTGAATAATAATGGTAATTAATGGACATCCTTGCTTCACCTCTGATCTTACAGCAAAGGCTTCTAGCTTATCCCCATTATAGATAATGCTTGCTCTCAGTTTTAGGTACATACTAGTTTATCATTTTAAAGAAAGTTTCATTTAGTCCTGTGTTTTTTAGTGTTTTTAAGAGGAATGGATGTTGCATTTTGTCAAAACCTTTTTTCTGCATCTATTGAAATAATTATGTAACTTTGTTTTTGTTTTTGCAGGGCAGTGAGGGTTCAGTGACTTTCCTAGGGTCACACAGCTAGTGTCAACTGTCTGAAGCCAGATTTGAACTCTGGTCCTCCTGAATCCAGGGCTGGTACTTTATCCACTGTGCCACCTAGCTGCCCTCAATTATGTAACTTTCAAAAAAATATTATTAATATGGTCAATTTTGCTTATGTTTAATTGTGCTTCTAATATTTAACCAGTCCTGCATTCCTGGTATAAATCTGGCCTGGTCATAATGTATGATCTTTGTGATATATTGCTGTAATCTCTTTGCTATCATTGTAAAGTTTTTGCATCAATATTCATTGGAGAAGTTAGTCTAAAATTTTCTTTCTCTATTTTGACTCTTCTTGGTTTAGGTATCAAGACGATTTTTGTGTCATAGAAGGAATTTGGTAGGACTCCATCTTTACTTATTTTAAAAATAGTTCATAAAATATTTAAATTGTTCTTTAAATGTTTGGTAGAATTTTCCAGTAAATCTATCTAGTCCAAGGTTTCTTTTTTCCCTTTTGGGAGCTCATTTAAGGCTGATTCAGTTTCCTTTTCTGAGTTAGGGACATTTAAGTATTATATTTCCTCTTCAATTATTCTGGTCAATTTATTTTTTATAAATATTCATCTGCTGGGGCAGCTAGGTGGTGCAGTGGATGGAGCACTGGCCCTGGAGTCAGGAGTACCTGAGTTCAAATCCAGCCTCAGACACTTAACACTTACTAGCTGTGTGACCCTGGGCAAGTCACTTAACCCCAATTGCCTCACTAAAAACAAATAAATAAATAAATATTCATCTGTTTAATTCAGATTATCCATTTTATTGGCATGTAGTTGGGCAAAAGAGCTCTTAATAATTGCTTTTATTTCATCTTCATTGGCTGTGAATTCCCCTTTTATATTTTTAATGCTGTGTAAAAACTACCTCCTAGTTTTATTCATTTAATGCTTTGTTTTGTTTTTATTTTAATTTTGTTATGTCTCCTCTGACTTTAAGTATTTCAATTTTGGTGTTTAATTTGGAGATTCTGATGTGTTCCTGGTTGAAGTTGTTGCATGCCAAATTCATAGACCTACTCTTTATTTTACTGTTGTGAGCATTTCAAGATATAAAATTTCCCCCAAGTACTACTTTGTTTGATTCCTCAAATTGTATTATGTTGTCTCATTGTTATCATCTTATTTTTATAATAGTCTAGTTCTGAGAGAGATAAATTGAGGTTCCTAACTACTATAGTTTTACTATTTCCTCCTGAAACTCATTTAATGTTTCCTTTAAGAATTTGGATAGGGGGGGGAAGTTAGGTGGCACAGTGGATTCAGGACGACCTGAGTTCAAATCTGGCCTCAGACACCTGATACTAGCTGTGTGACCCTGGGCAAGTCACTTAACCCTTATTGCCCGCCCCCCAAAAAAGAATTTGGATACTATGTTATTGGGTACACATATGTTTAATGTTGAAATAAATTGTGGTAACTTTTAGTAAAATATGGTTTCACTATTTATCTCTTTTAATTAGTTCTATGTTTGCTTTTGCTTTGTCTAAGATCATAAATGTCACTCACGCCTTTTTTACTTCAGCTGAAGCATAATAGATTTTGCCCTGGACTCTTATTTTAATTCTATGGATGTCTTTTTGTTTGAAATGTGTCTCTTATAAACAGTATATTGTTGGATTCTGGTTCCTAATCTATTCTGCTATCCTCTTCTGTTTTATGGGTGAGTTCTTCCCATTCACACTGTTATAACTGCTGTTTACTTCCCTCCATCCTATTTTCATATACTTAATCTTCTCTTTTAAAAATTGTTCCTCCTAAAGAGTTTGTTTTGCTTATGACCACACCCTCCCTTAATCTACCCTCCCTTTTTTCCTCCCCTTGCTTTGTCTTAACAACTTTCCCCCTACTTCCCTGTTGGGTAAGGTGATTTTTTTTTTTTTACTCAAGTATGCTTATTCTTCCATATTTGAACTAATGCAGATGAGTGAGGCTCAAGTGTTGCTTCATAGTCCCAGTGTCTACATTCATTGTATAAATTCTTCTTTGTAGTACCATTTATATAAGGTAATTTTCCTCTGTTCTTCTCTGGTATGCCATCACCCAGTACATTCCTCTTCCCTCATCCTTTCTTTCTTCTTTTGAGATAATCCTAACATAAGAGAATCATACCCAGGCCTTCTCTCTAATTAGATTCTAAGAGCCTTAGTGACAAAGTTCTAAGGGATTATATATATATATATATATATATATATATATATATATATATATATCCTTTCTCCATATAAGAATGTCAACAGTTCAACCTTGTTTAGTCCTTTATGATTTATCTCAAATGTTTACCCTTTTATGCTTGAGTCCTATGTTTGAATGTCGAATTTTCTATCCATCTCTGGCATTTTCATTAGGAATGTTTAAAAATCTTCTATTTTATTAAATACCTATTTTCCCCTGAAGAATTATGTTAAATTTTGTTAAATAGGTTATTCATGGCTACAATCCTAGATACTTTGCTTTCTGGAATATCATGTCCAAAATGCCTTAACAGTAATGACTGCTCAAACTCATGTGATTCTGTGGTTCCAAGGTACACCAATTTTTTTTCTTTCTGGCTACTTTCAGTATTTTTCCTTGATTCTGGAATTTGGCTATGCCATTCTTGGGAGTTTTCATTTTGGAGTTTCTTTCAGGAAGTTATGTGGATTTTTTCAATTTCTACTTTTCCCCTCTGATTCTAAGACATTTGGGCAGTTTCCCTTCATAATGTCTTGAAATATGATGTCAACACTTTTTTGTTTGTTCAGGGCTTTCAGGAAGTTCAATGATTCTTTAAGTATCTTTTCTTGATCTATATTCCAGGTCAGTTGTTTTTTCCCTATAATTTACATCTTCTTTTTGCAACCTTATGATTTTATTATTTGTTGTCATCTCATGGAGTCATTAGCTTCCATTTGGTCAATTCTAAGTTTTAAGGAGTTATGTTCTTCAGTAAGGTATTGTGGCTTTTGTACAAAGCTGTTAATTCTCTTTTCATGACTTTTTTTTTGCATAGCTCTCCTTTCTTTTATCATTTTTCCTCCTCTTCTTTTTAAAATTTGTTCTCTTTTAATATTTTTTTAAAACTTTTCTAAGAATTCTTGTTGGATTTGTGTCCAATTTGAATCTTTTTGAGGCTTCGCTTGTAGATGTTTTTAAGTCATTGCCTTCTTTTGTGTTTGTGTCTTGAGCTTCCCTGTCGCCATAGCAGCTCTTATCAGGTTCTTTTTTGTTTGCTTATTCTTCCAGCCTATTTTTTGATTTTTGATTTTGTTGGTGTTGGGCTCTGCTCACTTGTAAAGGGGGTGGGGGATGTCTTATCTTTGCTTTTTTATGTTCTTTTGCTATTTTCACAGCATATCCTGGAAAGCATAAGCTTTTGATGCTTCCAAGGTGGTATGATCTGAGGAGTTTTGTTTACTACCCTTTTGGTATAAACTATGAAAGTTCCTGACCTAGATTTATGCCTACTGGTTTCCATGCATCTGAGTTTCTTTAGACTACTGCTGGTCTAAGTTACTGTTAGTCTGCTGGGAAGTTCCACAGTTTCAAGAGTGAATGAACTGCTTGACTCTGCTTTGGTCATTTCCTGCCCTGGTTATTCCAGCACAGGCTTATGTGCAAGGCTAAAAGGTTAAAAATGAGTCCTCATTCTATTCTTGGGATCGGAGCCACATAGCTAAATTTTTGGAATTTGCTCATTGCTCCCTACACAGCTAAGGCCTCTCTAGCTTCTGACCATGACCACTCCTCTCTCTCCTCTGGAACCATGATCCCAAACTGGCTAATGAGTGACAGAGGTACCAGCTCACACCTGTTCCTGTTCCCAGTGCTGCTTCAGGAGTCCTCTGAGATCTCTTTCTGCCCTGGTGCATCCAACCCTGGTGTTGAGTCTCAGCCCCTGGGGACTAGAATGTTCCCTATGGTGGCAGCCACTGCACTTCTGGCTAATCCCTGCCCCCAGTATCCACATACCTCTTTCTTCCTAAATTGCCTTGAGCTAGAAAGACTGAGTGTTTATTCTTTTCCCAATAAGAATTCTGCCTAGCTGGATATGGAGGATGTGTTGAGTGAGCTTGGCAAAAATGCCACCATTCCTTCTGCCATCTTGACTGCACTTCCCATCATTATGATTTTAATGGGCATTATGGGAGGAAGCCTGGTTTAACAGAGAGTATGGTGTAGAGCTAAGAGTGCTGGGCTTGATAATCCTGCCTCAGCCAACTAAGTAGCTGTGTCACCTCAAGGAAGTTGCTTAAACCTCTGATTCTCAGTTTCCTCATCTATAACATAAGGGGGATGGATCTGATGGTGTCTAAGACCCTCTAAATCTACAATCTGTTGATGAATTGGGTCCCTGCCACATGATTGGCTATGTGAGCATTGTCAAGTAGTGCCACCAAAATTACAGTCAAGTTGTCCAAGATGCCTTTAGAGCAGCAAGGGATGCTATGTCAACATTAGGAATTCCTAGATTCAAAAATTCACATTAAGCATATTCTAATGTATGTTCCCTTGCTCCAAAGACCTTTAAAAGACTTCATAACTAAAAATAAAAGTTTATTTCAGTTATAGCTCATGACCAAAATCCTAATAAATAATTAATAGTAAATAAGTGAAGCTCAACACGATATTATGATGCAAGTTTTTTTATTTAAAAAAATAGTCTATATTACAAGCTACTTAAGTCTCAATGACCTTTAATACATATACATCTTTAAAAAGTGTCAGCTATGTTTAGCAACACTTGCTGACCTGACCTGCAGTGCCCTAGAAAAATACAAAGATCAACACTGTTGATCTCAAGATTAAGTGCTTTATTTCTGGGATTCTATTTCAGAGGAAGAACTGCAGGTGGTTCCATAAGGGAGACATGCAGGTACCTGCAATGAGACCACAAAACCAATTTGTAATCATGGGCTAAAGACTACAGTTCAAAAAACTCATCTGGACGGCTTAAGTCAGAGAAGAGTAGATGTAGCAAGCATTGGTACATTTAAGCCATATCTTAGTCAGCTTACAATAATAACTTCTAAAGGGTCCCCTCCCTGCCACCAGCCCCAAACCCTCAAAAAAGAGAGAAATAAAAAGGAATATCAAGCCCAGGACCTAGGCTTTACTGATCAGCTCTTCCTCCTTTAAATTTAGCCCATCACACTTTATCTTCAGCCCCAAAGATGTTGTTCATATCCTCTTTACCTAACTTCCCTGATTTGTGAAGTCCAGCTGGAGTCACTGAGCCTCCTGGACCTCTCTACTTCAGGTGCCAATTTCAGTCTGAGTTCAGAGATCACCCACAACTGGACTCTAGGTATTTCTATTTCTCTCCTTTCTGTGGTGACCACTGTCACTAGGTCCCACCCCCCCCTTCCCTATTTTTTTCTTTCTACTTTGAAGCACAAGAGGGTATTTTCTAAGGTTTATTAACAAAGGAAAGGGATAAGTACAAATTCAGAAATACAGTAGGGTAAGGCAATTAGATTTGTATATAGTAAATTTATACTTTCTCTTAATTAGGTTACCCTTAACTTCCATTCTACAGTAAAACATTCCCTCAGGCTTATCCTGTCTATCTGAATTCTCTTTGGCCCTGGTGGCCTCAGACTTTCCCTTCTGAACACACCTGAGCCAAATTGGGGATTGCCTACTTGAGCTGTCTAAACCAAGATCACTGGTTCATTCTTCCAATCCCAGGTTCACTCTCAGCCAATCAGGGAGCCTCTTGATGGTATAGCAAGCTCATGGTGTTCCACCCAGTCTGGTGCCATCACTCAACTAGGTAGCTAACCACACCTCTCCCCACCAGGAAACAAACAAGGAATATAAAAACAGGTAAATAGAACAGAACCCATTCACCTCAAAATTAAAATCACAATTTAATCTGACATAGGTCATCCCCAAATGCATATGCACATAAAGACAACCCCATTTTCTATCTAACTTTAGAGTTAAGTGGGGCCTCTCCACTCAAATTGCCATGGTTTAAAGTTTAATGTGTGTGATACTGGCTGCAGAGAGACTGTGCTACTTCTAACTTTGATGGTGGTGTGACACACATTCAGCTTTTACTGAAAGTGATCCAGGACACAAGGAAGTTTTAGAAACTTACTTTGATGCCTTATACTTTTCTCTAATTGCTTGTTGAGGTCGATGGGGGATATCAAGGCATGCTCTGTGCAGCTCACTCAGGCAAGGCACTATTTCACTTAATGAATACCCAGTGAAGGCAGCCAGGGTTTCTGGCTAATCAGTGAGGAAGGAAAAAAAAAAAGACAAACTTGCTTCATAATTCTAAAAATGAAAATCTACAGATAACTCTGATGACTACGATAGGTTGTGTATATTGTCACTATTGAATGTGTGTATATGGTAACACAAAACACAATTATTTTCTTTTATAAGACTGATAATAAATGAATGAGGAAATTCTACTAGAATTAATTTTTCTTGTATTTTCGAGGGAAGGTAAATACATTCTACCAGTTTCTACTACTATCTGCATAGATGGAGGAGGCAAGTTTCCCAGATGATGGAGTACTCTGCCCACACATACAACTGTTAGAGGGCTCTCTGCTAAAAGCAGAGCACTTTTAGAAATACCTGACTTGTGATACTATTTTTCAAAAAACAGAATCTCTTATTTTGGCCATGATTACTATGTCAGATCACTCAGATGAAGACAAGCTAGACCTACAGAGTCTAAGGTCCCTTACATATATATTTACACATATCTATCTATAGGTATACACACGCATAAACAAGTGCATATATGTGTGAATACTGTGTACATATGTATAACATGGGCACAAGTATGTATATGAATACATACATGTGTATAAATACATGAAGACCCAGAGAGTTAAAATGTCTAAATGGGCTTTAGATTCAATCAAGGCAGGGCTTATTAATTTGAGCTCCACATACTACACCCCAGGGCTCCATGGATAGATTTCTGAAAGGGGTCTGTGAACTTAGATGGGAAAAAAAAGATTATATCTTTATTTTAATAAAATCAGTTTCCTTTGCAATCTCATGTATTTTGTTTTAGACATTTAAACACTGTTCTGGAAGAGGTCCACAGATTTTCCCAGAATGCCAAAGGGGTTCACAACACAATAAAAGTAAAGAACCACCCCTGATCTAGAAATGTCATTTCTTACCCAGAAGTGCCGGTTCACAGTGTAGTTTGCCAGACAATAAGCCGCTGCAGCAATAATAGAAGGAACATATTTCAAGAATGGGTCAGCTTCAAGGAGGCTAAGTTCTGCAACATACTAAACACAAATGCCCATCAAAACTGTTAAATGTTATTGACATGAATAAATACCCAATTGGTTTCTCATTGTAAGATTTACATTGCTGGTACTAAGTTTTTAATTCCACCCATCAGAGGCCCATGCCTTCAAGTTAGATCGATCCATGATGTACTACCTCGCTGTGGGGATAGTCAGCTCTCAGAATCCCCTATGGCCCCCACCAACCAAAACAATGGTTAAGCTGATGGTCAAATGAGAGGCTATGTGGATCAGTATGAAGTCAAAATGGGTTACCACAATGATAAAGACACTGATACGCCAAACAATATTGACAAAATCAAACTATCATGGGCTACTTCAACCTAGTAACAGTAGCTTTGGGGGGAAAAAAAGGTAGCAGTCCAGCTATACCCCTACCTGGATAGTAAGCCACAGCCAGAAAACAAGCTAGATTTTAATATAGCTATTGTTCACCTGCATAAACCATATGACATCATTGAAGATGTTGGGGCAACGTTCTAAACAGCAGGTAACTTGGAAGCTTTAGGTCTTTGCCATCTAAATCCTACATAGCATATAAGGATAGATGAGGAAACAGAGGTAGACAGGGTTAAGTGACTTACCCAGAATGGCACAGCTAGTTTCAGAGGTCATATTTGAAATCAGGTCTTCCTTATTCTGGGCCTGGACACTCTATCTACTGTACCACCTAACTGTGCATTTAACCATGTTAGAAAATCCATATAGAAAGAAAATCTAGGGGCAGCTAGGTGGCACAGTGAATAAAGCACCGGCCCTGGATTCTGGAGGACATGAGTTCAAATCCAACCTCAGACACGGGACACTTGCTAGCTGTGTGACCCTGGGCAAGCCACTTAACCCTCACTGCCCCCCCAAAAAAAGAAAGTAAATCTAAACCCCTACTCAAGCCCATGAAAAGGATATGAGAAGCTCTGAGCAAAAACAGAGATGTCTGGGGAAAAAAAACTACTTATAACTTCCTTGATCTTTCAAAGTTGCTTAGCATACCTTTGCCAGGTTCTCAGTTCTGAGACACACTCCTTGCTTCTGTAAGTACTGAAGAAGAAACTGGTTCGTGGTGGGTACCGTCAGGTCAAAAGCTAGCACTTTCAGGAGCAGGTGCTCCATTCTTAAGAGCTGCCGTTTGGTGTAAGTGTCATCTGTTATGTAGACAAATTCATCAACCTCTGGTGGATAAATCTCCTCATATTTCCTGAGAAAAGCCAAGGGTTTCACAAAGATAAATATTTTAGAAATAAAATCTCAGGGCAGCTAGGTGGCACAGTGGATAAAGCACCAGCTCTGGATTCAGGAGGACCTGAGTTCAAATCCAGCCTCAGACACTTGACACTAGCTGTGTGACCCTGGGCAAGTCACTTAACCCTCATTGCCCCAGAAAAAAAAAGAAAAGAAAGAAAATTTCCCTTGTTTTTACTCCACTCACATCTCCTTTCTATTCTCTACAAAGCCTCACCATTTAAACAACAGGTTTTACCAATCAATCTCTAAGAAGTTCCTTCAGATGGGAACCATATTTATCTTTTTATCACCTTCAGTGTCTAGCCTGTCATCTCATTCATAACAGGACTTTCAACATCTGAATTTCTTTACATTCTATCTTCTTACCCACTTGAATGGCACAGGACAGAGGTGAGGATATTTCCAAACTAAAAAGTTTGACAATGTGAAGTTATGCTTAGGAAAACAAGTAGTCCCTTTTCCAACTCTTACACAAAGTTCTCAACCCTTGGACAATGTTTTCTGGCTGACATAAAATCCCATTATGATTAAATTCCCTGAAATCCTCACAAGAAGTTTTGTTGCTATTATGGAAAAATGATGATCAATTCAATTGAACCTCAATTCAAATTAACAAGTGTATAATACATAAAGGTATTGTCTCATACACTGGGACTACAAAAATAAAAACAAAACAATCTTTGTTCTCAAGGAGCTGCCATACCCCGAGCATCAGAGAAGGAGATTATTTGATGACCAGATTTTTTGTAGTTAAATATTAAAAGTGATTTGGGCACACCAGGAGAAAGGTTATATATGCACTGCTATGCCTAAATCCTTCATTCCATCTGACATAGGTCTTTGTAATGTTGCTTTGGGGAACTTTTTTTTTTTTAATTTCCAGAGTTGGAATAAAAAAGTAGCACATTCTTTAATATTTTAAAGTTTACAAAGCACTTTCTTCACAAATCTCCTAGAAGATAGGCAGTACAAACATATTCCCATTTTATAGATGAATAATGAAGGCTTCAGAGGTTCAGTACTTCATGGCTACGCATAGGTCAAATTAAGGACCAAGTGGCCCTGAAATTGCATTTCAGGCCATGTTATAAATGTTATAAATCCTGTTATGTTATATATGTATATATTTATATGTAGGTATAATGTTATATGCATAAATCTTGTAAATACTGTGCTCTCTATTACAAAGCCATGCTGATTCCCAAATGCACTTGCCTGAATTTTTAAAAAAGGAAGTTGAAAGGTAAATTGCCATTTAATAGCATAAAGACAGGTTGCAAGAACCCACTAATATCTTGCCACACTATTATACTGTTTGTTAGCCATTAGTAATTCTGTATTGACTTTTAAGGGCCCAGAGAAAGTACTTCTTGCAAGTCTTGCCCATTATAATCAAATCATTAAGCTGCTGTTGCCATGACACATTTACTCAGACATCATAAAACTAAATTCAGCATTAGCAAAATTATTTTTTATTGCAGGCCAACAGCTGCCTTACTTAGGTATGAAGTATATTAAGTCAGTGTGCTATTAAAAAAAAAAAAAAGAAAAACTCTAAATCTAATCCCACAAGAGGATTTTTTCTTGTGGAACTTGAGAATATATCTTAATTACCAACTGACAATGACCAATTGACTTGAGATCTCTTCAACAAAAAGTAGCTATAAAAGTTACATAAAATACTTACGAAGCCAACAGAATGGCTGCTGTTCCTACAAGCTGCAATTTCCCTCTGAGAACAGACATGCACGAAAGAAACCTGTCCAAGAAATTGACAGCCAGGTACAGAGTTTCAGCTCGAAGTTTGTATTCTTCCCCAACCTCAACCAGCCAATCCACTAAAATGGTACGCATTCCTTCTGTGATATCAGGCTGCTTCCTCATGTAGTGGGCCTTTGGTCTGTATTTCATCTGTTTTTTGATAGAGTTTTGATACAGTTCAGCATGTGCTAGATGAGAGAAGGCATAAGACCACAACGAAGGAGCTGTGGGTTGTTTAGTTTAGAACAAAAACAAAGAACCTGAAATAAGCAGGTTAAGAAGGCAAAAGATTAAGGATATGGCTTGTTCTGTCACTATCACACATCCAAAAAAAATCCTTACTGTTTTAAGTTGGAGTGTGAGAGAGGAGGTGCATATGGAATGGAGTTATCTGGACCATACCTACTCCATGATGTAATAGAATTTAAAAGGAAGTAGGAAAGAAACTGATCACATGGCTGTTTCCTACAGCATGTTAAGGCCTCTGGTTTTATTGGTGAGGGAACTCCCTCTACCAGCACAGAACCCAATTCATTTATAATTTAGGAATTAAGTCTCAAGAACTGACTAAGGCTCAGAACTACTTAGTACTTGTCAATGGTCATATAGCTAGTAACTATCAGCCATGAGATTCAAATTCAGGTCTTCCTGCCTCCATGCCCAGGCGTTACACAATATGCGAAATGTTAAACTCAAGTTTCAAGCTTCAAAGTATATAACTGCAGGTCCAAGTGAAGAACCCCTCCTCATCCCATCCAACATTTTCATAAATGCAATCATCCCATAACTACTAACACAACCAATGGCTAAAGCTAGGAAACTACTGGTGGCCATAACCAACTACTGACAACATCAAGGATCTGGGGTTGCTGAGAAAAAGAAAAGAAGTGCAACTCACTTCAGCTTCTCTAAGGTATTGATGGATTTCTTCAGCATATTCAGTCACATTTATTACATCTGTACCAATATCTAAATGATCCTCAAACTGTGATTGCAGAGATGTATCCACCAACATAGGAGAAACTGCACGGGTTCAAAATTCAGTCAGATAAGTCATTGACAAAATGGTAGCCTCTACAAATCCTCCCCAGTTAGAAGTCTAGAAGTCACAAGAGAGCCTTTTCTTCTTTGTACTCGACATCACTAGATTGAGAACTTAAAATGTCAAAGACATCATCAAAACAGGGTACTATGAACTCAAAGCAAGGAAAATTACCTGTGCTAAAATCCAATAGGAAGTGGAGGTCTGATTTCATGGTGCTGGTGTCCGCTTCATACACATCTTCATATGCGATCTCTTCTCTAACAGTGCAGCCACAACTACATGTCTCCCCATGCTCTGGTTCATCTACATAGATATCGAAACCTTGTTTGGCTGGCACATGGACCACACAGTTAGAAATTAGTTTCTTTCCAGCAGGAGGGAAGACATTTTCTGATCCAGAGAAGCACCTAATGGTTGCAATTCCCTAAGACAAAACAAAAGAGTTACCTTCTTTTAAGGTAGGAAATAAACCAGTGTAAGCTACTTTGGTAGGGGACATCACAAAGATGTCACTTCTGAGTTCTGCCTTGTAAATTAAATGAGAGGAGGCAATGGTTATTGTGAGACTGCCTCAAAAACTAGATAAAGTGGATAAAGGACAGAGTCAGTGGCAACTATTTCTGGAAAGTTTCATTCAGAGAATGAAACTTTCCATACTTGCTTCCTACATAATACAAAAGCAAAGTGATACCTAGAGATCTGGGTGTACAGAAGTTCACACTGTGTTTTCTGCTCCCAAAGCCAAGAAAATTGAGATTGAGAAAGAGGTAATAAAAGAAAAGGAGGAAAAAAAACTACTAGGTCTCTTCCATACCTTGTTCTATACCCTTCTCTAAGTGATTCAGCAGTAAAGTACTTCATAGGGTCAAAAAAAACCCTTTCATTGGAGGAGGGAAGACAACATAGGATAGATTTCCAGGAGACTCTGCAAATTAATAGATAACAAATAGCTTTCCTCAAGGATGACTGAAACAATTCCATGTGTCATTTTCCTCACAGACACCAACTTGACTGTGTTGCTCTCTAACCTTAAATAAGTGATCTAAAATTGATCTAAACAGAATCCAATAAAGAAGGTAAAATAGTTTCTTTTACCTGTCAGAATAATCCTTCCAGGAAGATTAGCCTCAACTTTCCCTTAGGGAGGGGAAAATTCAGAAGTAGATACTAAACAGTCTTCATTGAGGGCCAAAACTTTAGGTATATTCTAGCCAGTTCCATCATTACCACAGCTCATCAATAAGCATTTCAGTATTATTTCCCTGCACTGCTAGAACAGCATCACTTCATTCAGTTGCAGAAGAATGTTTAACTTTAAGCTAAAACTGACATTTTGCCATATAACAATTTCTCATATGAGTGGAATTACTGAACACTTAAGTTTCACCAAACACGGGCTTTGGCCGATTTTTATCCATCTAAGCACCACTAACTTAATCATGTTAAGGATAAAGAAAATTCTATCAAAGCACCTTGAAGTAAAGTGAACACTGATCTGGAACTCAAAATGCCCCAGTCTGGGCTGTAACATTAACTCTATAGCACTGGACACATCAGTTCCAATAGAATGCAAGCTTCTTGAGAGCAAGATATCATTCATTTTTGGCTTTGCACTTCTAGTACCTTGCACAGTGCCTTGAACATGTGCTTTAAAAATGTTAAACTATAAATATTTTAGTACACAGAATGTAGGAAGCTATTTCTTACTCTTCCTTTATCCAAAGGGGTATAAGGCTACAAGTAAAAATTAATGGGCAAATGATGGGACTGTACTCTGACCAAAACACTAACAGAGAACACAAAATAAGGTATGACTACAAAGTATAAAGGAATGTGTGCCACCACATGTAGGACACTTGCTGTGCATTGACCCCAAGGAGTAATGAAGCTATAAGCCTTAAGCTACAACCAGTCCCATTAATTAATAGTGTTTATCAAGCAGGCAAAGGTGGTTTAAATTGGATAAAAAGGCATGAAAAGGGGAAAACTACCTATATTTATCTCCAAAAACCAGATATGATAAAGAGTAACAGCTACAACATGAGAATAGGGGCAGCTAGGTGGCACAGTGGATAAAGCACCAGCCCTGGATTCAGGAGTACCTGAGTTCAAATCTGGCCTTAGACACTTGACACTTACTAGCTGTGTGACCCTGGGCAAGTCACTTAACCCCCATAGCCCCACCAAAAAAAAAAAAAAAAGAAAAAAAGAACATGAGAATAGCAAGATAAGAAATTTAAATTATTCACAATAGATAATATCCAAGAAAAGAACTAACAACCAAATTTCAGATGTCTACACACAAATGCATGAAATATGAATAACAAGCAAGGAGGACCAAAAATGCTAACAGAAAGAGGATGTGAATTCCACCTCACAGATTTCACTGCAACTTGGTAGAACTGGACTCATGGTTGAAATGAGTATGAAAGGATATAACTTATTCAGAAGACATGGGCTAGATAAAAGGGGCCATGTATTCAGACAATAACTCATTTCAGGAATTCAAAAATAAAGGAAAGGAAGGCACAGTGAAAAATTTTTTGAGTGAGGATGAATGGGGCATAAATAGAATTCTAAGATAAGAAGCAAGGTTACATAATAGTTCCTATGAAAATGATCCAGCAAGTTTAGTGCATTGTAACCTCAATACGTCAACAGTGTGAAATGGCAGCTGAGAAAATGAAGCAACCTTAAAGTATAGTGCAAGGGATAACATCCAGGATGAAGGAGGAAATATCCCAACTATACTCTGCCCTCATTGTTGTTTGCTTTTCATTCCCGAAGAGGACCATGACGTCAGGGTGATGCCATGACTTGCAGTGGATTGGATTTAAGTGAGGGAGGGCTGTGCAAGGTCATCAATCTCACTTTTTCCTCCAGAGCCATCTGTGTCCAGTGACAAGACATATAACAGGATAACTGGAGATGGCCCCAGATGTTTAAGGCAATTGGGGTTAAGTGACTTGTCTAAGGTCACACAGCTAATAAGTGTCTGAGGTGAGATTTGAACTCAAGTCCTCCCAACTTCAGGTCCAGTGCTCTATTCACTGCTCCACTAAGTGCCCCCACTGTGCCCTCAGACCACATCTTAAGTACTGGGCTCAACTGTGGGCATCACATTTTAGGACATTAATAAGCTAGACCAAAGCATCGAAGAGGGCAATCTAAACTAAAAAGCCCAGGATTCATGCTATATGAGGTTTAGTCAAAGGAACACGATGTTGAATCAACAGGCATTTATTAAGTGCCTGTATCAGGCATCATGCTGGTCACCGAGCAAAAAAAAGACAAAAGCCCCTGACCTCAGGGAGCTTGCCTTTTAACAGAAGACTACATGCACATTTATAGGAATCTACAAAACAAATACAAGGTAACATGGTGAGGAGACAGGAAAGCTTTCAAGTAGAAGGTAGCGCTTGAGATGAATCTTGGGGAAAAAACAAAACCAAAAAGAGAACTGCAAAGAGGTAGAGGTAAAAAAGGAGAAGATTTGAAACCTGGGGACCAGGCAAATACAAATGCACAGGGATGATGTCTTATATGACATTCAGGGAAGAACACCACTAAGGCTAGTTTGGCTGGAGTGGAAAAGAGTAATACGTAATAATGACTAGAAAGGTAGGATAGGCTAACTTGTGCAGAGCTTTAAAAAAAGGGTTTATATTTGATGCTAGTGGTAACTGGGAACCTCTGGAGTTTACTGAATAAAAGGGTTACATGGTCAGTTCTTTAGGAAAATCACTGGAGAAGATTCAGAGGGACATGATACCTACCTGTAAGATTCTAAAGAGCCAGTACATAAAGGAATAATCTTTTTCATTTGTTTAGACTTTCAAGAAGCAAGTTGATGACAACTTCAGTGGAGGGGTGGGGCAAGAAAGAAGCAGTAGTGAGCATTTAAATAATGCTTTAAGGTTTGCAGTATATTTTTAAAATATCTCATTTGAGCCTCACAATAACCTTAAGAGATAGATGTTATTATCCAATTTTACATATAGGGAAACTGAAATAGCTCATGGTTAAGTGACTTGACTAGCGTCACACAGCTACTATGTGTCTTAGGCCATATTTTAACTCAGGACTTCCTGATTCCAGGTCCAGTTCCCTATCCACTTGCATCACTTAGCTGCCTTAGGCTTGATGTAAATAAAATATAATCTCAGTGAAACTATTTACTTTCCCAAAGGCAAGCCTGGAAAAGGGCAAATAAACTCACAACTAAGAGGCTAGATATGGTAACACATGACATAAAGAAAAGCACAAAAAATCTCATGAGGCCCCTTTCCATTTGTGCAGAAAAGATGAATCCTTACCACTTTTAGGCTGGCCATAAACAGTAACTTAGCTGTTAATACATTCAACATGAGATCCTCCAGAAGCCAAGCCATATTAATCTTGATGTCTCTATAAACAAACCCCGAAGACAAAGGGATGATGCAGCTAAATGGAAAGATGGCTCAAAGTTTCTCCTCACAAAGAGGAATAAAGTATTGGCAGAGGTAGATTTATGGTCATCTAAAGGCTAGAAACATCACTTCATGAGACATTTGGTCATCTCTTATTGCAGTGCTTATGATAATTATTAGCAAAAAGATAACTGTGAAAATACTGCAATGTCTACAGTATTGAATAAAGTGGAATACTAGAAAAACTCTACCAAGAATTCATTAAGATTCTCCAAATCAAATCAGCATATACTTTGATGCTCAGTGCCTTCAATGCAAAAGGAGGCAGAGGTAAGAACAAAAAACAAATCTGTTAGAAAAGAAGTATGGGATAAAAGGGGCCAAAGAATTATTAAATTGCATACATAAAAATGAAGTGGATTGAATTTTAAACAGGAAGCAACTCATTAATTACATGGTTAGAAGCCAGAAGACTAAAAATGAGGAAAAGATAAAGTACACAATTAAATCCACCCAAACCTGACCTATTTAAACTAATTATTGAAGTGAAAAAATGAAAATGAGTAGAGGACAGTCAATATTTCCATTTCATATATATTTGATGCAAACTGACTGCTATAATAAACAGTCACAAGTCTACCTTATTCAACAAAAACTTGATCTACTTACCAAGAAGATGCTACAGCTAATGACAAAACTAGTTTAGAACATAAACTTTGTTTATTAAAAAAATAAATAATAATAATAATAAGGGGCAGCTAGGTGGCGCAGTGGATAAAACACCAGCCCTGGATTCAGGAAGACCTGAGTTCAAATTTGACCTCAGACATTTAACACTTACTAGCTATGTGACCCTGGGCAAGTAACAACCCTCATTGTCCTGCAAATAAATAAATAAATAAAATTTTAAAACCTTGTTTACAGAAAAGGTTAGAGTAATTCTATGTGCGATATTGCCTCACAACAAAAGACAGTAGAGGGGAAAACATAAAAAAAAGTTTGATGAGAAACTCAACTAAAAGTAATATCATGCTACCCCAAGAGAAGCTAAGGATGAAACCAGAAGGAAGAGAGACAAAAAGTAGAAAAGATCTGTGAAGATTTAAAAAAATAATAATAATTCTTGGGGCAGCTAGGTGGCACCACTTGTAGTGGTGAATCCACTGGCTCTGGATTCAGGAGGACCTGAGTTCAAATCTGGCCTCAGACACCTGACACTTACTAGCTGTGTGACCCTGGGCAAGTCACTTAACCCTCATTACCCCGCAAAAATAAAAAAAATAAAATAACTAAAAAAATAATTCTTTCTACCAACAATGACAGTAAAACCCCTACATTTAAATTCTAACATCACATTCCTGAATGAACTTTGAGGATGTGGAAAGAGCACTGAAAAAATAAATGTGAGAAAAGCAGATGAATTATACCAAATAGATTAGATAATAGAGGGTGTTGGAAGACGATTCTGTTTTAAAGTAGTTGAGGAATCAATTCAATGTATCTCAAGGAGAAGATTCCAGAAGGATGAGGAAGAATAACCTTATTACCAGCCCCACCACTGGTAATAGGATGTTATTAACTATCAGCTCATATGCCCATCCAAATACAATTTTAACAAGAATAATCTACATATGTATCAAGGTCATCCTTGAAGGTATTCGGAACTAGATTTCACATAATATCGATAGAAGTCCACATTTTTATTTTCTCATAATTGACTGTAAGACCACAAATACCCATGAATGTCTTAATTATTAAGAAGACTTCTTTCCCACAAGATGTCTCCCATTCAAGTAAAAAATAATATAAGATTCCTTGAAAGTCATAACAAATAACTTTGCCCAAAAGTGAGGCATAAAACAGGGAAGTCTCCAGCACAGTCTCAAGTCTGAAGTTCTACAAATGCTCCTGTTTACAGATCATATTTTATTGTTTGCATCAAGACCTAGACCACTGTGTAACCTCCTGAATGAATCCTGTAGTCACTTAAGTGTTTGATCTAACACAGAGGAAAAAATAAGTGGATGAAGAATCTCTCTCAGCCATTTAGAAGGATGCCTATCATCTATAACTCATCCAAAAGTAATTATATTTTGGTTAGGTAGTGTGAATGGACCATAAATTGGGCCCAGAATTAAGCAGAAAGGACAAGGGCCATTGGACTAACTTTGGGAAATGGCAAGGTTTGGGGGTTTTTTATTAATTCCCAAGCTTTTTCCTGAAAAGGGGCCCATATTTTTAATAACAATATTCTTCTAGTTATGTTTATGAATTTGTACCACCAGCCACTACAATGAATGGAAGGAACAAAGATTACCCAAAAGGCTATAGAGAACCATACAATAAGTGGGAGTAGGATGCTACATAATGCAAACAATTATGCAAGAGAAGCAATGTAGCAAATGTAACTTAAGAAACAAATAAAAAATCAAGATGGGGCAGTCACATGGTAATAGTGAGTAATAAAATAGATGGCTCATCTGCTCCACTGGTATTCCCATGATACTGAATGAAATCCCTCCTAGGTTCTCAGCACTTTGGGTGAGCCCCTTGTGATAAACTTATAAAAGGACATGGTTATACTTGGGACAGGCACATATTGGTGTCCATCTGCAATGCTGGAGGAAATACCCATGATACTAATGATCTGCTAAGAGTAAAAGGAAAAGGAGTCTGCTGCACCTCAGGATCTTGTGTATTTTTCTTCACTGGAGGTTTTCAAGCAAAAGCTAGATGACCACTTCAGCTACGTGGTAGTTCACAACACATCTCAAGGACTTCCAAGCTAAGCAGTCCTGACATAATTCATCCCAGAAGACTCACTCAGAGAGGGAATATGTTGAAAAGAGAAAGTGATATGAAAAAGGAGGTGCCCCAGAACAGGGATATTTAGATAACTTTATACTTTCGGCTGGTGAGAAAAACCAATTTGATTGCTGATTTCTAGGACATATTCAGATTTAGGCAGCATGGCAGGAAGGATAGAATTCTGGGTTCAAGTCTCCCTTCTGATACTCACTAGCTGTGAGACTCTGGGCAAGTCAATGAATCTCCATGAAGATACGATAATTCCCTAGGACTTACCTAATTTATTGACAAAGTTGGTTCCCATGCCGACAAAAAAATTTACACATTTAGCATATTTGGGTAAAGGATAGTTTGTGAGCATTTTAAAAAGGAGTGGTGATCAATGAATGCTTCAAACAGATAATGCCAGATTAACTTAATTTCTCTTTTTGACAGTGTTGCTACTAAATGTGTCGATAAGGAGAATGCTTCAATATATATTTCATCAAAATGACTCAGTCTTTCATCTTTCTATCTTTGCAGACAAGATGGAGAAACACAGCATAAATGACTTGAAACTGGCTGACTAAACAAACACAAAGAACAATCTCTGTCCTCAGCCCTGTGCTATTCAACATTCTAATCAGTGATTTGGATGAAGGCACGAATGGTATGCTTACCAAATTTGAAGATGACATGAGACTGGAGAACCGCTAACACTTTGGATAACAGATGGTCAGAAACCAAAAGGACCTCTACAGCCAAATCTATTAAGAGGAGATTTAACAGGGATAAAATCAAGTCCTACACTTAGGTGCAAAATACAAACTTCACAAGTACAAGAAGGGGAGACTTGGGTCTAACTTAAAGCTTATGTGAACATGATCTCTGGGTGCTTAACTGTAATAAAGATGACATGAGAGTCATAAAAAACTATAGTAATCTTAGGATGTAAACAGTATCCAGAAGAAGGAAAGCAATAGTTCCGCTGAAATATGCAAGGGTCAGAATACATTTGGAATATTTTCCCATTCTTTTCATCACATTTTAAGGACACTGACAAGATAGAAGGCACAGGATGCCAAGAAGACCCAAGATCATGCTGTGAGGAACAGTTCAAAGGAGGTAGGTGGAGGTGCTTTGCCTCAAGAAGAAAGATTAATTAAAAGTCGCAGTGAAGAGCAGTCGATGTAACCAAAAGCTTCTTGATAATTAAGGCCATCCAGAATTGGAACAACATGCCTCAGGAGCACTGGGATCTCTAGCCTTTGGGCTTAGGCAAGGAATTGATGGCTATTAATAGCTTTTCCACCTTTGAAGCATCTACACTATAGCAACAAGGTAAGGTTTACGTGCTGCTTATTTCATACCAGATAAACTCTTGTACTTCTGGCAACTTTCAAAAAAAAACTATTCCTTTTATTCATCAGATCCAAAAGCAAGTTGCAGGGGCAGCCAGGTGGTGCAGTGGATAAAGCACCGGCCCCAGATTCAGGAGTACCTGAGTTCAAATCCAGCCTCAGACACTTGACACTTACTAGCTGTGTGACCCTGGGCAAGTCACTTAACCCCCATTGCCCTGCCAAAAAAAGAAAGTTGCTACTTACACAAATAACAAATAACATCCAACTCTCATATCAAGACAAATAATAGTCTGATGCTCAATCTTCAGGTTAGAAAGCAAATATTTAAGTGCACAGGAGACGCAAAAAGAGAAAAAGCATCCTTGCCCTCAAAAAATTTACAATTTAATGGGAAGGTGGGAGGGGGAGCTGGGTAAGAGAAGGAGAACCCAAGATTCTCTTTTGTATTATGTGTTTGTGTATCACACACAGACACACTGTCCCAAAAATCTTAGTGTAGTCTTAAGCTTTAATGACTTCAGAATTCCAAATGCTAAAAACTTAAAATGGGAAATTTCGGTGGGAAGGGGGAAGCATCATGGAAGAAGGCTTTATAGAGTAAGTAACATCTGAACTAGACCTCTTAGAAAGGAACGAAGAGCCAATGAAGAGCCAACAATCACACACCAAAACAGTGTAGGGTAGGATGTAGGCCTGAGAGCTGGGCTGGATGATTACATTGAGCTAGCTGTTGTGTGGCCAGAATAAAGATGTGCAGAGGAATAATGAGGGGAATGGGGGTGGGGGGCAGAAATGGACCATGGAAGGGAGAGAGCAGAGACAGGTTAGAGTATTTGCAGATATAGCAGGAACTAAAGATTTCTGAGAAGGAGAGTAACATTTTTTAAACCAGAAGATTTACCAGCTGAATGAGAGATGGCATCAAGGTTAAAGACTAGAAGTAGAAACAGAGGATAGTCCTAGTTATGGTCAGTTAGGAAGTGACTACAATAGCCTGAGTGAAAGGCAATGAGGCCCTGAACAACAATGGCAATAGTGTGAGTGAAGAGGAGGGAGAATTGATAAAGGTTCATGTACTTAACTATAGTTGTAACATAATTTAAGCTACTCTAGCAAAACTTAACCTTTTTTTCCTTCATTCATGAAAAGAAAAAGAAAAAAGCAGAGTTGTCTGAGCTATCTCAGGAAATAACCAGAAAATATAAATATTTAGTAAACATAGCAGGAATTACCAAGACATATTAAGTCACTCTAAGGTGCTCCATTAGGAAGCTCAATAATGCTATGTGGCCTGAAGGTCAGAAGATGAGTAATTTTACAAATTTGATCTAGATTTATTCCAAAGAAAATTCCATTTGTTCCATTAAGTATTTTGTGGATTATTTATTTGAAGTTAAAGTCTACTTCAAAAGTGAATATTTGGAGCTTTTTTCCCTTTTAGTTGGCATATAGAAGTCTGTGATTTATGCATCTAGTTTAAAAGATTTCCTTTGGGTATTATGGGAAAATAAGTCATGTGGTAAATAGATATGGTGCTAAAATAGCAATCTGACAATGGCAGGGTCATTCATAAACCATGATTAATGTCTCCATTATTCCAAGTGCTCTACTAGGGCTAGACCTGTCATGTTGTTGTGCATTTGGAAAGAGGGATAAATGTAAATTCACAAGGATTAGATCCAGTAGTTACACTGACCTCAACATACAGCTGGGTAAAGTTTAAGTCTTTTAAGATACTTCAACTGAAGACCTAAAGACAACTTAGGATATTCAAGAGTTAAATGCACAAGTCAATGATATGTGGAGGTTATTGGGTACTCAGGTTACTCTTCTACAAAGGCTCAACTGAAGCACTTTGAAGGCAGAACACTACTCAGTTACCAGCAAGAGGCAGTACAGCTTCAAGTATACACTGCATCATATATCTAAAAGCTTCAATTGTAGCTTACTACATCCTAGGTCCTAAGTTCTAACAACTAGATTTTAGCCTTAGACAAGTTGTGTAGCCTGAAACTTAATTTCCTTAATCTGTTGAATAAGGATAACTCTACTGATTTATCAGATTACTATGTTAAACCATTATGTGTGTATGTGTGTGTATTTGTGTGGGAACTTTCACATCAGTTTTGTATTACCATTAGAAAAGAAAGGAATAAGAAATAAGCATTTATCAGGTGCCTACTATGTGCCAGGCACTGTGCTAAGAGATTTATAAATACTATCTCATTTAATCTCCATGATATCCTCTCCAAGGCTGGGATGTAGGTGCTATTATATCATTTTATAGTAGAGGAAACTGAGGAAGGTGAGAGCTAAGTGATTTGTCCAGGGTCCCAAAAGAATAGCATGATGGGGTTTTTTTTGTTTTAAATTATTAATCTTCCAGATTTATTCATGAGAATGAATCATTGAGTTTCAGGTAAAGGCAAGCTTAAGACTTTTTCCCCCAATTATCTCCCTACTTCTTAATATAACATTTTAGCATACTAAGCACCATGGGGGATACCAACACTTGGTCATCACACCTTTAAGCAGTTTATGACAAGATAAAATACACAAATATCTTTATACTATAAAGGCTCATAATAGTGTATTTAAAAGGTGATAGATACTTCAAGAACTCAGAGGAAGGTTGCTTCCAGATGAGGGAAAGGAAAATCATAGAAATGGCATTTCACTTGGACTTTATAGCAAGGGTTCTTAATCTGAGGTCTGTGAATAAATTTCAGGAGGTCCATGACCTAGAATGGGAAAAAATAAATCTTGATTTTCATTAACCTCTAACTCAAATTTATAATTTCCTTCAACTATTTAAAAATGTTCATCTGAGAAGGAATTTCATTGGCTTTATCAGACTGATGAAAGGGTCCCTGGTGCATGAAAATGGTTCAGAGATTCTGCCTCCAGGAGGCAAAAGATAACATTCCAATCATAAGGCAATAATGAGGCAAGTTAATCAAGTAGAGAACGCTCAGGAAGAAGACAGTCCAACCTGATATAATTAAGAGTATGTGAAAGGTGAGAAGGCTGGGAAGGCTGGTAGGGGTTAGACTGTAGAGAGTCTTGAATCCCAAGCTGAATAATAAGGATATTATTTGGGAGACAAATGAGGAACTATTGAAGGTTTCTAAGTGGGGAGAATAGTGATAAAGTCGGAACTAGAAGATAATTACCGACAGTAGGGTATGTGATAGTTCAGAAAGAGAAAGAAGAAAATTATTAAAGATCAGATAACAGGCTGTTGCCATGGACTAGACAAGAGGAAATGAAATCTGGAAAGATGGTGGTTCAGCAAAAATGGAAACAACCACCACCACACAGGAGACCAAAAAACGTCAATAAAACTTACTAGATGCAGGGGGTCAGAGACTGAAAGAATCAAAGATGCCAAGCTTTAAGCAAAATGATTGATTGATTATTCCATTAAGGGACAACAGTTGGCCTGTGTGGAAATGACTTTGGAACTGGTGGTAAAAGTGTTTCTTTTAGCCAGCTGTAGGTTGTTTTCAGGACATCCTGGTAGAGATGGAAAATCGGGTAGGAAGTTGAAGAGTTAAGAACAACACTAAGCCTTTCTTACACATAGTAAATGTCTAATCAATGCTGAACTGAGCAGACTACAGTTCAGGAAAGGGGCTGGAACTATGAATCAAACAGATGAAATTGCACGGGACTAAAGCAGCCAAGGGTTAGAGCCTTAAAGCAAAGCTACATTTAAGAAGCTGAAAGAAGAGACAGCGGGGAAAAATAAGAAAGAATGATAAGGATGGGAGAAGCAGGTAAGAAGGAAGATGTTTTGATATTAAACGCTGTAACCCTTCAAGAAAGTGGCTTCCACAGCAAGCAAGCTAGCCAGCAGCTCAGATTGCTGAGTTAAGGGGCGAGCAGGTGGTAAGTGGTAATACTGGTCATAATTATTTCTAGAAATTTGGTGGCAAATAAGGACAGGAGAATGGGACCTAAAAAAAAAAAAGTAGGATGGTGGGAAGGGAAGGAGAATTGAACCTCTTAGTAGGCAAGAAGGGAAGGAAGAAGTATGTGGTCATGGGAAGAAAACTGAAGTGAAAGTCAGAAAACTTGGGTTCCAATCTTGACTCTGCTAGTCACTACCTGTGTGACCTTGAGCAAGATATTTGATCTCTTGGCCTCAGTTTCCTCATCTGTAAAAATGAAGGGGTTCGGTTAAGTGCCTCCTAATGTCTTTTCCCAGGTCTATGATATTATTAACTCAAAGAAGATAAAGAGATTGATGAGGTAAGGGATTAGCATAGAACAAGGGGTATAGATCAAGCAAACAGTTAACACATAGGTTTAGCACTTGGTAAGGAGGCATTTATGAAACAGGGAGAGAGGGGATATGAAGTTTCCTCAACTTTCAGTTCTTTTCCACCTTCTCAGATCATTTGAAATCATAAATTCTCTATCGCTCCTCTGAACTGAGGACTTTTTTTCCCTTTCTATTCTATCAATAAATTATTTGTAGGCTCATTTGTCTCTCCCTATTATCACATAAGCTCCTTGAAAAGAATCTTGATAATTATGTTGTTTTTTTTCTTCTGTGCCCAGTAGGTAAAACATCAAATAAATGCTGGTAGAATGAACTAAGAGGTATTCAATTATTGAAGGGCCAGATAAATCTGTGGTTTATCTCAAGTGAGTACAATTAGATTGACTTTCTTCAACAAGAAGGGAATAGGTATCTTTCCTCATCCGTGAAATGAGAGATCTGAGGATGGCCTAGCCTAGGCATGAGGCCTACCAGCTGGTGCCCCAGTACAGGCAGCAGAAGGTACTTTAGGAACCACTTTGCAGAACAGTCTCCTAGCCAATAGATTAAGAGCAAGCATTTCCCCCCATCTCTTACCAATGACTAACAGAAAATGTTGGGGTTCAGAAGAGGCAAATAAGAAAATTAAACCTTCAGCTCTGCCCTTCCTGAGGTTACCTCTACACCTCCCCAATTTCAACTTTTTGACCTCTTTTAACTTCTCAAAGTTCCCCCAAGTTTCCGGGAAATTGGGGGTAGGAAAGGATTGTTGTTGTTAGGCTTTTTTTAGTCATATCCAATTCTTCATGACCCCTTTGGGGGTTTTCTTGGAAAAGATACTGGAGTGGTTTTCCATTTCCTTCTCCAGTTTATTTTAAAGATTAAGAAACTGAGGCAAACAAGATTAAGTGACTTGCTCAGGGTCACATAGCTAGTAAGTGTCTAAGGTCAGATTTGAACTCAGGTCTTCCTAACTCCAGGCCCAGTGCTCCAGCCACTGTGCTGACCTAGGACAGGATTACTAGATTAAAAGTAAAGTAAACCAAACATGAGGAGGGTAGGAGAGGGCATATTTCTGGGATGTCAGACCTTCTCAGGAGTCCTGTTCTCTGAATCTTTTCAGAGGGCATAATGCTGAGAGAAGAGGTACAGAGGGAACATTAAGGAAGGCAAAATAGGAGAGGAGCCAGGGCCATGTTTTCCTGGGAATGCCTCTGCCTCCCCCATCCTTAGAATTTTTTATTTCTCTGGAAGCTTTGCCTTCTTCTCTCACTGCTTAAGAAGGGAGGTGGGGTGCTGGGGTAGGAAGGAGAAGATGAAATGACTGAAGATCTCCCTTCTTACATTCTTGTACTGAGTCAAGAGACCAGGGGCCTCCTTGAGGGTAAGGAGCATCTTTTTGTTTATTACAGGGCCTGGAACATAGGTACTTAATGTTTATTGACTGACTGGCTTGACATACAGGAAAATGAGTTTCTGGTCCCTGCTCTGACATCAGTTGGGTCTGTTTCCACTTCTGTAAAATGGTAAAGTTGGCCTAGGTGATCTATAAGGCTGTTTAGTTGACAGTCTGAATCCATGTTTGGGGGATTGATCTCAGCGCAATGTCAAGTTCAAAATTAAATTAAATAACAGAGTCTTCTTCTATGACCTCAGGGCAAATCATTTTCCCTCCCTCCCATCCCCATTTCCTCTTCTGTAAAACCTGGAGTTGATCAGACTAGACAATCCTTAAGGTCCCTTCCATCTCCAGTATATTTTGAGGGATGTGAGGAGTTGACTTCAAGCCCTCTTTCAACCTCCCCTACCCCCAAGAAGCCATCTTTCCAGTAAATCATGCTGTTTTGGGTGTCAAGTATGAAGAATAATTATTCCTAATAACTAGGCGGTATGGTTTGTCTGAACAGGAGGGTATGGGGTATGGACAATAAGAAATTAAGAAATGCTAGTTGGCCTGGAGGGAAAGGGAGAGAAGTCACAGAAAAAGCAGATGGTGACGGTTCCCTAGTAAGAATCTACCAATAAAAAGTTAAAGTTACACCATCTTAGTAAAGATTATACTTACCAAGCCCCTTCCAGACTGCCAGTATGGGACATTCTCCCGTTATGCTGGAAATACTTGTATGTATGGATGAACATTTATTAAGTGCTTACAATGTACCAAGCACTAGACAGCAAAAGGAAAAAATGAGTCATTCCCCGTCCTTAAGTTCCCTACATTCTAATGGGAGACAATACATATATGGGAACTGCCAGGGGAGGGAGGGAAGTCCAGTGACACAAGAAAGCAGTGAACTGGAGACTGGCATATCCTTTCCAGAAGCAAAGATGTTGTTGCTTTCATTTGTACTTCTTTCTATTCCAATACTCTATCCTACCTACCACGTAAATTTATAGCCCCCAAAGTTACTTTTCAGTCCTCCACAAGCAGGCCACTAACCAGACACTAAATACTCTCTTCAACCTTATTAGTGATCTTAACTAATAAATCTAATTCCCTTTTCTAAATCCAAATTCTACTTTACTTCCCTATAGTTTTGGATTTTTGTTTTGTTTTGTTTTGTTTTGTTTTTTTAGTGAGGTAATTGGGGTTGTGACTTGCCCAAGGTCACACAGCTAGTAAGTGTTAAGTGTCTGAGGCCGGATTTGAACTCAGGTACTCCTGACTCCAGGGCCGGTGCTCTATCCACTGTGCCACCTAGCTGCCCCTCCCTATAGTTTTTTGAGTGACAGTTACCACCCCCAGTTCCTCCAACTTCTTGGATGTCTCTTACTCTCTACTTTTTACTCACTTCTCACTCTCTCTTTTGCTAGTTCACACCCACTAAGTTTGAGGGTGTCCTAAGGTTCTGTCCAGGGATACATTTTCTGCTCTCTATACATTCTCTTTCTTGGTGATCCCATCAGCTCCCAAAGTTTTCAATTACCATCTCGATGAAAATGACTCCCAAATCTATCATTCAATCCACAAATATTTATTAAGGACCTATTTTGTGCCAGTCAGTATTGACACAAATATAAAGAATGAAACAATCCCAACTCTAGAATATGATTATATTCTAATGACAGAGTAGTACATAGAAAAATATGTACAGCATAAATAAAAAGTGAATATAGAGATGTACAAAGTAGTTAAATACAAAGTACCTTGGGGAAGATATTAGCAATTGAGGAGATCAAGAAAGGAACTGCTAAACCTAATCTCTCTCCTGAACTACAATGCCATGTTATTCCAAAACTCAAACTCTTTGAGGACATATTGTTTTCTTTTTCTTTGCATTGTTATCACTTAGCCCCATTCTGTGAAAATATTAGGAGTTTAAAGTTTGTTGATAAGTATTGAATTGTTGGAGAGTAAACACTCCACTCATGCAGCAGAGATGACAAAAGAAGAGTTTTGTTTGGGGACAAGATAGTAGTTTCATTTGGCTAGGATATAAAATCACTGAAGAATAAATAAAATGAAATGTTATTTACTGGAAAGGGGGCAGAAGCCTGACAGTGGAGAGCCTGAAATGCCTGTAGGAAATGGGAGCCAATAAGGGTTTTTGAGCAGAGGATTAATATGGTCATCACAGCAATACCTTAGGAATATTTTGGGGGGAAAATATACAGAGAATGAATTCTAGATTCATGACTTTGGGACAAATTGCTGTCCCTTTCTGAGAGGGAAATGGACATAATCCCTAACAGGATTACGCGGAAGATCACATACAACAAACACAGAATTACTGTTCTTACTTCTAAATTAAAGGTGCTGGAGCTCCTGGTATCAATGTGGCTATCTGACAACCCCAAATCCATTGCAGCCTGTGGTATAGCCTAAATCAGCCCTCTAGTTCTACCCAATCTGAATTTAATCTTTCCTTTTTCTTACACTAAAAAACAATCCCACCTTGATCAAGGAGATGCCTCAGGACTTGACTATCTATACTCCAAGAAGCCTTCCATTCTTTCTCCTTCCCTCAAGGTAGTCATCCCATCCCAGCCATCTTATCCACAAGTGTGATATATTAAAGGAGAATTCCCACAGATCAAAAGCAAAACCAAAGTCACTCAGAGGAAAGAGGGGAAGGGCACTCAAGATAAGTGATATTCATGCAGGGGTGCCAGCATAGAACGAAATGTGGTAGCACGGAAAGAACACTAGTCTAAGGTCTTGTCTAGTCTCCATCAGTATCTGTATAATAGTAACAGCACTTATTCTATAGCAATTAAGTTTATCAAGACCTTTTCTCACAAAAGCCCTGGGAGCACATTATCAGAGCATCACAAAACAGAAGAACATCAACTGTTTGTTTTGGAAGTTTTCCAAGTAAACCTGGGACCTCAAAGTTTGAGCTAGTTGTATACTCCCCAGTAATAACTATTGAAAGCTACTTTTTTTTTAAAGCAATAATAACTAGACTAGGAGGGAGGTAGTTGGCACAATGGATAGTGTTCAGCCTGGAGGCAGTAAGAGCTTAGTTTAAATCTGTCCTCTCTTACTAATTATGTGATCTTCATAGAGCCACTTAATCTCTGCCTCAATTTCCTCAACTGTAAAAATGGGGATAGTAACAGCACCCTACCTCTAAGAGTTGTTGTGAGAATTAAATTAGATATTCGGAAAGCTCTTAGTACAGTGGCTAGTATATGGTAGGTGCTATACAAATACTTATCCCCTTCCATACCTTTCTAGGAATTTGATTTGATTTCTGCCTGTATTGTTAAGGTTTTAGTCAGTTCCTACTATCTTCAAGGGTGTTTTGTTTTGTTTGTCCCGACTTGTGATTTCAGCAGTAGGAAGCTCCTGGTTAAGAAACTCCCTCCACCAATGTATGTCTTCAATTAGGGAGCTGCAGACCCAGAGTAATTTAGACCCTTGTGTGGCAGTCTGGATTTGAACTCATGTTAACCTGTCATGAGGCTAGATCTATATCTACCATGAATTACAACACTACCAGTTTTGATAACTCCCCTTCGAGAAATCGTCCAGACTTTGTGCTGTGGCTTACAGGGTTCTGGGACTACATTCATCAGTCAAGAACTCTATCATATCTATTATGCATAATGGCAAGCAAGAAGCTCTCAGAATTGTCACAGGAATATTTTAAAGTGGAGAACTAAAGTTTAACAACAGTACTAGTTAGTCCTTTAAAAAAAAGGCAACAAAAGATTCAATCGCCTCAACCAAAATGCTTGATAAACAAGGGCTCTGGAAGTTACCTGGCCACAGGTCCTCCTGTATTGCCCATTTTCAGTTAGCAGCCCTAGCACAGTTCTTTGTGGGGGGTCCTGGATGGGCTGGGCTCTGGCAACCACCTGACAGATCTCCTGGCTTCGGGCTGCGGGGGCCAGAGGAATCCTGCCCTTGGAGATGCTGCGACGCATTGCCTCAGTCTCCCTAGACCACTGTGAGCAGGGAGAGATAGTTAAACCAGATAATCCACCCTTTCCATTCCATTCTCCTCCCCAGAGTAGCCACAGAGCGGCTTTCCTTCCTCCAGTAAAGCAGGTACTGAAGTAAGAAAGAGGCAGCATCAAGGGTCTGGAAAGTGTTTTGGAATAAAGCACACCGGAATGTGTCTCTTGCAGTCCTCCATGAGAGCTGGAAGAGAGAAGCTTTGAGATATGCACTTTATGTTTTACACAGCTTCCTCCTAGAAAGAGCTTGCAGCCCAGAAATCGTTTTCCAGCTCAGGAGTACTAAATGTTCATTTTATTTGAACGTCTCTCTTATCGCGTGTCTTTCCCTCCCCAGCCCCGGGAGCCCTCTTCCACACTCCCGAACACAAGGCAAACAATACATTACAACGTGAAGGTCACGTCCCTTCCTCGGACACCGGAGTGGCACTGCTCTTCGGCCCTCCTCCCACCGACCAGAGAGGAGATGCCCAAACCAGCTTGGAACCCGCCGCGCTCGCTGGTCCCGCCTGTATATATAGACCTTCCAATTAACGAGTGCGCTCAGGGATTGGGACTGGAGGGGCTGTGGGTGGGGCCTGGGGAGGGGGGTGGGGGAGGGGAGGGGAGGGGCGGGGAGTGTTAATAGATTCCAGCCGGGGCGCTCAGCGCCAGCTTCCCACAGAAGCTGCCCAGAGGGCTGAGCACTAATTACTTTCAAGCCACCCGCGTCTGTTGAATCGGGCCAATCGAGGGCGCGACCGGCCCTCGAGGTAGCGGCTTCCATGCCAACCGAAGCGGGCGTGCTGGGAGTCAGAGGAGCATCGCCATGGAGACCTCAGTGGACACGCTCCCCGCAGACCCAGGGCTACTCTCGGGCGTTCTGGCTCGGGAAGCGGCGCTAACGGGCGGCGGGCGGCGGCCCGTCCCCCGCGCTGTCAAAGCCTGGTGCCTCCCTGGGGCCGGGCGCCCCACCCCCCGGGGCCGCCAAGCCGCTGGCTTGGCCCGCCGCCCAGTCTCCTCCTCGTTTGGGGTGGTCGCTCAGTGATGGAAGAGTGCTCTCGCCTCGGACCCCTGCCCTAGGCTTTCCGGAGCTTTGGAAGGGGCAGCCTCTGTGATGAGCCCGTTCCCCGCAACAGCTGCGAATTCCCTCCTCCAACGTTTTTCCCCAGCCTGCCCCCGAGGCCCCAGAAGCCGAGAACTTTGGCTTGGAAGAGCGACGCGAGGCTCCCGAGGCCGTGAGGCCGGGGCCAGCCTTGACAGGGAAGGCCCGAGGCGCACCCAGGCGACCGCTTTAGGCCAGTTAAGCCCAAGCACCTCCTCATCCCCGCCCCCGCACGCAGTCCGCTCTCTCCAAACCCCCACCCCTCGGGACCCACACACCTATCCATCCTCCTAGGGAGCAGTTCAGGGAGGCAGCAGTTCAGGCAGGGGCCTCACGGTCCACGTCAGTCTCATGCATTCAAAGTGATTTCAGTACTTGGACAGTGTGTATGCCGTCTGAACTCCCAGGTTCCATGCCGGTGCTGCTCTGTATCGGATGCGGAGGCCTCAAGTTTCGGGGATGCACGTGGCGCCTGAGGCCTTCCTCCGGACGCATCCTGGCCCTCGCAGCGTAAAGGGGCGCCTGGAACTCAGTGCTAGTGTCCCCAGGAACAGGAAGGAACTCGGAGGACAGGAGCGAGGCCTGGAACTCTCCGTGACCCCTGGAGAGCGGAGGGAGGAAAGGACCCTACAGTGGTCCATACCTGGAATGCTGCGATTATTACATGAGTCCCACTAGCCCAGATGAAGTGATGCACTTGGACTGACGAGCCTTGAAGGCTAGAAGCATCATAATAATGAGCAGTATCTAATAATAATAATAGCTAACATTTATATACCTTTCTACATGTATTGTCTCATTCGATATTCACAACTCAGGGAGGGAGGTGCTATTATCATAGCTATTATCCCTATTTTACAAGATAAGGAAACTGAAGTGGATCACAATAGCTAAGAAATGTCTGGAATGATTCATAACACCAAGGTTAGCTGTCTATCCACCAGGCTACCTAGCTATTCATTTCCTCATTAATTTTTGAGAAACTTGCAAAATCTTGAAGACTTCTAGTTCTTGCTAGTATCTCCAAAACCAGAAATACTTCTCCAGATTGATTAGAAAGGTATCTTTCTAAGGAGTGTGCAGTCTTTTTATTATTATTATTTCTTATTCAGCTTAATTATTACATGACCATCATTCATCCTAAGCTAGCTGTGTGATCTAGCTTCACTATAGCAAGTTCCACTCTATTAAAACAGAGGAAAGTTGATTAGGGGTATTGCAGAAAGAATTTATTGAAAGCCAACAATATGACCTCTAAATTTTCTTTCCACTCCTCTTAGTTTTGTAGGGGAAGGGAAGGTTCTTCAGGCATCTTTATTTCATCATTTACAACACAATAAAGTAAGGATCAAGAGGCTTTTTAAATGTATCCTAATACATATGATTTGTAAATATAAACAGCTTTTTAGGAGTCTGGAACAAGGAGTCTGAAGAAGTTATATGATTTGTTACCTTCACTTAACTGGAATATGTATGTTTGTGCCTCTCAACTTCAAAAGAACAGTCAACTAACGAGTTCAAGAAATTTAAAAAATGGCATTGTACACGTGTAGGTATGGAGGCTAGTCCACTAGCACAAAGCCAGCAGAAGTCTTCTGCAGACCAGCACTGAATTGTTGGAGGACAAAGACATTGGAATGCCCCCACACTTGCCAATGTACAACTGCACTTAGTCTAGGGTCAGATGTCACTTCAGTAGGGCATGGCTCAGCTTTCCTACCCACAGCATGGGAAAGAGCCAATGTGGATGGGCAGTGTTCCCAAATTCCCTTCATCACAATTATTCTGCTCATGAGAAACAGCAGTTTGGATGTGTGCTTCTCCACCAAACTTGAAACAGCTTCAATAAGAGCCATATCTTCTCCTAAAGTGGCCCTAGCTATCTAGGGCCATCCTGTTTCAAATTAGCATCTTAACCACTCTATCTATCTCCACATCCCTCTTCACTGTAAAGAATCAAAAGATTCTAGGTCTAATACCAGCTGGACGCCACACATTAGATGCTGGAATGAAGCAAGGGAAATGGCATGGACGTGGTTTCTCTAGCCCGCCGCCCAGCCTCCTGGGAGGTCAGACTTCTGAGGGTGCTAGGGTCCATATTGAGACCTGACTTCTTGTGTGAGGTTATGAGAACAAATGCCCTCCACAGATTCAAAGGTCCCATGACTTCTGATCCGGACCCACCCAAGAAATAGCAAAGGTTAGAATAAGTCATCAAGGTCACAGCTGTTTCTCACTTTCTAACAAAGAGTCAAAAAAGCCCAGCTTTTTGTGTAATCTGTACCAAAGAGATGCAAGGGGATTGATTCTTCTCAGTGACACATATAACCAAAGGGAAAAGAAAAAAAGAATCATATTCTTAGAACTTGAAGACCCCAGAAATTCCTGAGTTCAATCTTCTTATTTTACTGTAGGAACAGAGGCCCAGAGAGGTCCAGTGACTTGTCCAAGGTCATATAGCTAGTCAATAGCAGAGCTAATATTTTAACTCAAATTCTTTTCTTCTAGGTCTAGTCACCCAGGATGTCCTCACTACAGTGATGCCTGGTAAACTCCCCACAATTCCATAATCACACTCCTCTCCCACTGAGCTTCACTGTCCTGTCTCATAGAGGTCTCCCGCAGCTCTCCGTCTCAGCCTCCTTCTAAAACACTCTGCTACACAGCCATAGAATAAGGGCAAGTCCAACATCAACCCAGAAGCCTGGTCTTCCTCTGCTTTAGTAAGAGGACAGCCTCAGTGATGGGGCCCTCCATGGGGTCACTGACAGAAGCTGTTGCCTTCCTGCCTCTACCCTCAAACTTTTAACCCCCAATCAGGTACCCTGGCATCCTGAATATACAAGGTAGTAAAGAGGGGAAATGTCTCCATCTCACAAACTTACTGCAGTGTGGAAAGTGATTCCCACCCCCACCCCCACCCCCAACCGCCCCAGGTGGAGGGTGGTCATGGTAGGGGGTTGGGCTCAACGCAGAGCAGCACATGTTCCTGAGCAGGAACACATTTGGAGCTTCCTGGTCCTGGACTGCCCTGACCCTGCTCTGAAGGCCATATTCACTACACCACCCCAATGTTCTCTGATTCTCTTCTGTTTCGTGCCTGGTTCTCTACACAGGAACATTCACAGTATATGGCCCTCAGGCCCAGCCCACCCTGCCCTTGATAGGGGAAGACATCCTGTTCTCCTCTCATCTGTCTCCTAAGATGGATGCTCAGGAAATGACTGTGAAGTGGGTCAGAGGTACCTGTACCACATGGGGCAGGAGGTGGAGGAAGTCCAGGCCCCTGCATTTCAAGGGAGGACAAAGATGCTGAGACGGGACATGGCTGAGGGGAAGGTGAACCTGAACATCTACCAGGTCCAGCTCTCTGATGCTGGCCAGTACATGTGCTATTTCCAGGCTGGCACCTTGTACAGTGAGGCCAGCTTTGACCTTCAGGTAGCAAGTAGGTCCTACCTGGGTCATGGATTCCTTATAGAGCTGGAGAGGACATTCAGACTCTTGGCATTGGTACGGATCTTTAGAGTGTGCTCAAAGTACTTTTCATACATTGTTTCACTGGACTAGTCCAATTACCTCATGGGTTAGTACCAGTGACTGACCAGGCCCCACTGACTGAAGGCCAGGTCTATTATATTTTACCCCCTTAAGGGTTCTCTGGTACATTGAAGGGGGTTGAGGGTGTCCAGACTCTCTGTCATTGGCTCAAGCCCCCACCAATGATGTTCCCCCAATTTTAGAGACTCTTCTGTAACCTTATTACATGTAACAACTTAACAGTCAAATTATTTTTATCAGTAACATTTCGTCATACAGTGTCATGAGAACAAATAAATAAAACAACACTATTCCTGATTCCTGAGGACATTGTCCTCCCCACACAGGTCACTTCAGTCTCTGGAGAATTGTAGGGGGTGAAGAGAGTTCATGTTAACAGCCTTAGCCTATTTCCCATATACTAGAGTCTCACCAATTGCCAAGTCCAAAGAAACCCTTGGACTCAAGTCCCAGGCACCCTGGCTTCTCAGGGCTTCCCTTTACTGTCAGCAACATTTAGCTTGATTCTTCCTTCCAAGGTCACCCTGACTTAGGTCTGGGTAAGTCTGGGGATTTATGATCTATTCCTAGAGGTGAGAATGGCTAACAATTAGATCACACCTACAGCCTAAGCCTGCTTCTGGAGGGACACTGGGCCTAGATTGGGGAGAGAAAGAAACCTTCCTTCCCAGCTCATTTCATGGTACCTGTGAGCTATTGGTAAACAGGGCTTTCCCCTCTTCTGGACACAGCTGCAAGGAAATAGAGGGAGAGACAGACAAACAGGCAGAGAAAATTATAGTCCAACAATTTGCTAGTCTAGCTATGCAGCCTAGAGAAAGAGGCTAGCCCCACCAAAGTAGTAGGGAACCTGGACCAATGTCTATTGTCTTTTTCTGTGCAGAAATTCCCCCTTTTCCCCACACAAACTGATGATATGATCAGTCTTTGAACTGTAATCCATTATGAAAATAGTTTTAAAGTGGGCAAGGTTTCTGAATATTTAAATGAACATTTTATATTGTGTCAGGGGCTTGGTTGCATTAGAAGAAATCAGGTATAAAGCACAAAGAAAACTCTTTGAGTGGATTGGTTGCTATTTACCCAAGTTCTTCCCATTTGGCTTATTATGAAGAAATGAGAGCCAGCTTTCCTCTGGCTCCACAAGCCAATTCAGTAATTTAGTCTTCAGTCCTTGATGTCTTCCTGAAAGAGAGCAGACTGTCCAGCTCTACACACCTAATCCAGGTGAGACCTGAAATTCACCCCAGACCAAATCATGATTAAGAAATCCAAGGAGAGGGGCAGCTGGGTGGCACAGTGGATAAAGCACCAGCCCTGGATTCGGGAAGACCTGTATTAAAATTCGGCCTATGACACTTGACACTTACTAGCTGTGTGACCCTAGGCAAGTCACTTAACCCTCATTGCCCCATCAAAAAAAAACATCCAAAGAGAAAGTGCTAAAAGTAACTTCTTCCATCTCAAAATTACACAAAAAGTCAGCCAGAATCCAATGGGCATAGGGGAACACCAGTAAAGCCAGTGCTGGCACAGGCAGACATGACCAGTCATGGAACAGAAACATATGTGTAACCTGCAAGGTTCTGTGTTTAGGGATCACAAGAATGAAGGGCCCCCGGGAAAAGCCCAGGGTGGGTAATGATAATGAATTAAAAACCAGGAAGGTGCTCATTTCTGGGCAACCTAGGCGCCAAGGGACTCTGAGGAGCCCAGCCCTCTGTCCTGCGATACCAGAGAGAGTTATGAAGATCCTGCACTGGGAACTCCAAAAATTCAGGAAGTGGAATGTAGTTCAGGAATCCAGAGAACCAAGGGAGTGATTGGTTAATATCTATCAGGATTCCTTCCTCCCCTCTTCTCTTCCTCCCTCCCAGCATAAGTTAGGAAAAGGGCATAAACCAAGGACTTGATTGGCCCAGGGCCGGGACAAGGCTCAAGTTGGACACAGCATCCTGGGGGGCTCTGGTATGTTAATGTGGCTTCCTGTTCATTTAAGGGCATAAAAGGTCCCACCCATGTGAGATAAGAGCTCCTCCCACTTGGTAGAACTCTACATTAGGAGCCTAACCATTCCCTGCCTTGCTGACCAGAACTGCTTACATGTGGAGACATTAGTAAGGGGGTGAGGGTGGGGATGTTTAGGGAAGTTGGGGCCATTCTATCCTTGCTGCATCTCCTTGCTATGTTAAGGCTAAGTGATCCTGCCTGTTCAATGATTTCCCAATGCCTCATTGTATTCCAGCATGAAACCTGAACTAACAGGGTGTTAGTTCCAACATTGTTATAGTCAGAAATTGGAATGGGGGGCAGCTAGGTGGCACAGTGGATAAAGTACCGGCCCTGGATTCAGGAGGACCTGAGTTTAAATCCGGCCTCAGACACTTGACACTTACTAGCTGTGTGACCCTGGGCAAGTCACTTAACCCCCATTGCCCTGAAAAAAAAAAAAAAGAAAGAAATTGGAATGGAATGAGATGACTTCATGGCTTACATCATGGTGTAGTTGTAGGAAAGCCAATGTGAGTGTGGAGGGTGAGGTAATCATAGCATTGTCAGATCACCATGGAAGTGATGGAAAGGATCATGCTTGTCCTTGTGGGGATTAGCTCCATGATGCTGGAGTGGCTGCAAGAGAGAGAAAATAAAGCACCACGTTCCAGCATTCCCTCAACATTTTTGACCCTTCTGGAGAAGCTGGACTGCCAACACAGACTGGAAGTGGATTGTCCTAGCACATCCAACAGCTAAAGAAAGAGCTCTCATCTTCTAAGCACCTTGTAATGAAGGCCATGGCCACTAGGTGGCACCACAGTACATAGAGTTCTGCGCCTGGAGTCAGGAAGACTCATCTGCCTGAGTGAGATTAAATCAGACCTCAGACACTCACTAGATGCATGACCCTGGCCAAGTCTTTTATCCCTTATTTGCCTCAGTTCCTCATCTATAAAATGGGGAGACACTGGAGATGGAAATGGCAAATGACTCCAGTATCTTTGCCAAGCAAAACCCATGGAAAAAAGTCCTTGGGGTCATGGAGAGTCGGACACCACTGAATGACTGAATAATAACCATGAAGGCCAAGGGGCAACTAATGGAGCTGGTGGCAGTATGGCTGCAGAGATCTCTTATGATGGGGGTGGAGGCCAACAGGCCCTGGCAGGAACCTGTGTGATCTCTGATCTAGAGGTCCAGGCTCTGTTCCATCCTGCAGGGAAAAGAGCCATGAGATAGGAGAATGAGAGCAGAAGGGAGGAAGAGACTGGGGAGCACCCCCTTGTGGTTAAGATAAAAGCCCAAGACTTGATAGGGCTTCCCAGTGAAGGAGTGTTTCCTCCACTGAGGGAGCTGGGATGGATGCTAGGTCACCACCAAGGCTCTGGCAGGTTGTAGAAGTCCTCATAGAAATCTGATGAGTCACTAGAGCAAAGGGCCTGGGGGTGTGGTCTAATGGAGCCAAAGCTGAGACATTGATGAGGTTGCCTAGGAGCACAGTCAGTTAAATCAATGAGTTTCCTGATAGGCATCACCCTTAATCTCCAGAAAGTTGAATTCTCATTGTGCCTGCTTCCCAGTGGGGGTCTGCAAGGCAGGGGGTTGAAGCTGATAAAGGAAATGGGTTTGCTACATTGGGTCTATGGTTCTCCCATTGTCTGCCCCATCCTATGCCCAGCTGGGGGCCAACAGAGCTGGAAATGAGATTTCACCTGCTGGGCTGAGCTGTATCAGAATGGCTTCAGACTGTAGGTCTTGCCTGTGGTACACTACTGATCAACTGGTGAAATTTGAACAGGAGGTTGGGACAGCTGAAGTTTGGAATAAAAATAAAAACCTATTGTCAGTTCAAATAGGAGCACTGAGAAGGGAATGAGAAGTCATAAAACCCAACACCCTGTTGAGAGGGCAGAGGGAAGTGATACCTTCTTCTGGAGGGAACTCTGGTTGTGGCACCTGAAAAATGGAGTTGATAAGAAAGCAATTGATGTTCAGCCTATGTGTTTGCCAGTAAAATTGGACATCCAAGCAGTAGGAGCCCTTTACTCCCACCCAAGCCTAAGGCATCCTCTAAAGCCTCTGACCCAATTGATCATTCAGGAGAGATTATAGAGGAAAGACCGTGGAGGAAAGGAATATCTAGGGTTGTGGTAAGATAATGGAATTTGACAGACTGATTGGGATGGGCCACACCTGGCCTGTCCTGAGTGACTTATGCTGCTGATGTCAGCAAGAGAAACCACTCTCCATAAAAGACCTCCCTTTTTGGGGGAGGGAGAGTAAATGCTCACTGAGGGGAGCTCAGGCTCTCTCTGGAGTCATTTTCTTTCCAGTCATGTGAGCTGCAGGAGCAGATGAGAAAGAGGTTCTTTCTTAGCAGTTTTGTCCTGAGGGCCCTCATTGCAAAGCTTTTTCCCATTGAAGCTACAAACCCCAGGTGGTGAGTTAACATCCGAGCCCTGCTCTTTTGAATTAACTGAACTAGAAGTGAGTTTGGGGATTGTATAGACTTAGGTTAGAGTTAGGGGGATTATCCATATTTCCTTTGCCCTATTCCCTTGTCTTTGATTTTATTAATTTCACCTTTGCTGTTTATTTTATTCCCATTAATAAAAACTGATTCATTCGTGGAAAAGAGGCTGTTAGGCTCCTTTCTTATTGGCCTGGGAGAAATGGCTAAAAGGGCAGTTTGGAGGGGAGGGAGCTTTGGCCCTGGAGGTCCCTCATTATTTCCGGGACACCAATATTACGGTGAGCCACTCAATTAACTCTCTCTATATTAAATTTGACCCCCACAGTGTTCTTGGGAGGCAGAATCTGTTCAAGCCCCTTTAGAAACCTCTGTGCAGCTTAGTGTGAGTACAACCAAGTAGAAACATTCAGAGTAGCCTGAACTATGTCATGTATTAAGCACCAAATAATATTTATTCCCCAGGTGGGGTAAAATATATTTCTTCTCTAGTGATGTGGAGATAAAAGATGTTATACCAACTCCTTTTACAAAGCCCTGTGCTACACCAAAACAAACAACAACAACAACAAAACAAAGCCCTGTGCTGCCTAGAGAAAGACAAATGACATTTAGTAGCTTCTTGTCAACTACATGGAGCTGAACAAAGTCAACATGACCATTATTACAGTTGTTCCTAATAGGTAACTTACTCAGGATGAGAGGGAGGGGACTATTGACCTCCCCAAAGCTTGTTTCTCTATTTCTGTGCCTGAGACTAGTCAGGAGCAGTTTAATTAACCTAGGGAGGAGTTCAGTAAACTTTCACTGTCCTTTAACAGGGCTACCTGAACTCTCCCTCACTCTGTAAGTCAGTCAATATGCATTTATTCACTACATATTATTTGCCTGAGGGTGGCTAGGTGGCACAGTGGATATAGTGCCCTGTTTGAAGTCAGGAAGACACACTTTCCTGAGTTAAAATCTGGCCTTGGGAACTTATTAGCTGGGTAACTCTGGGCAAATCACTTAACCCTTGTTGCCTCAGTTTCTTCATTTGTAAAATAAGCTAAAAAAAGAAATGGAAATCCCTTCCAGAATATTTGCCAAGAAAACCTCAAATAAGGTCATGAAGAGTTAGACACAATTGAAATGACTGAACAACAACAACATGTTCCAGGCACTGCACTAAGCTACAAAGAGAGGAAAAATCCAGTCTCTGTCCTCAAGGAACTCCCTGTCATTTCATATTGGCTAAGAAATAGAGTGGTGGACCAGTAGAATAGGTTAGATATAAAAGACACAGCAGTAAATGACTATAGTAATCTACTTTTTTGGTAAACCCAAAGACTTCATCTTCTGGGATCAGAACTCACTATTAAACAAAAACTACTGGGAAAACTGTCAAATAGTATTGCAGAAACTAGGCATAGTTTACTATCTCACATTGTATTCCAAGATAAGGTCAAAATGGGTCCACGATTTAGACATAAAGGGTGATACCATAAGCAAATTAGGAGATTAAAAAATAGTTTTACCTGTCAGATCTGTGGAGAAGGGAAGAATCTATGACTAAACAAGAGATAGAAAATGTTGTGAAGTACAAAAGATATAATTTTGATTACATTAAATTAAAAAGGTTTCACGCAAAGAAAACAAATGCAACTAAGATGAGAAGGAAAGCAGAAAGCTGGGAAATAATTCTCACAGTCAGCGTTTTATGATAAAGAACTCATTTCTAAAATATATAGAGACTGAATTAAAGTGATAAGAATACAAGTCATTCCATAATTAATAATTGGATCAAAGAATAGAAACAAGCAGTTTTCAGATGAAGAAACTAAAGCTATCTATAGTTGTATGAAAAAAATTTTCTAAATTACTATTGATTAGAGAAAAGCAAATTAAAACACCTCACACCTATCATATTGACTAATATGGCAAAAAATAAAAATGATAAATGTTAGCAAAAATGTGGGAAGATTGGAACACTAATGCATTGTTGGTAGAGTTATGAACTAATCCAACTATTTTGGATAACAATTAGAAACTATGTCCAAAGGGCAATCAAACTGTGTATACCCTTTGATCTAGCAATACCACTACTAGACCTGTATCTGAAAGAGATCATATAAAAGGGAAAATGACTCACATGTACAAAAATATTTATAGTAGCTCTTTTTGTGATGGCAAGGAATTGGAAATTGAGGGGATGTCCATCAACTGGGGAATGGCTGAACAAGATGTTTTATATGAATACTATTGTGCTGTAAGAAATGATGAACAGGCAGATTTCAGAAAAACCTTGAAAGACTTAATATGAACTGATGCTGAGTGAAGTGAGCAGAACCAGGAGAACATTGTATATTGTAACAGGAATATTGTGTGATGATCAGCCATGAACGACTTAGCTCTTCTCAGCAAGGAGGCCAGTGTCACTAGGTCAGGGGATGTAAGGGGTTTAAGGTGTAAGACTGGAAAGTTGCAGGAGTGGGGAAGGCAGGTTACCAAGGGCTTTTATAGACAGAAGAGAGAATTTTCTATTTCACCCTGAAGGTGATAGGGAACCACTAGAATTTATTAAGAAGAAAGGTGACAAGGGGACAGCTAGGTGGCACAGTGGATAGAGCACTGGCCTTGGAGTCAGGAGGACCTGAGTTCAAATCTGACCTCAGACACTTCACACTTACTAGCTGTGTGACCCTGGGCAAGTGACTTAACCCTCATTGCCTTGCAAAAGAAGAAGAAGAAAGATGACATGATCAGACTTGTGCTTCAGGAAAATAACTTTGACAGCTGAGTAAAAGCTTAGACTGGAATGCAGAGATGCTAATGGCATTCAGAGTAGCAGGTCTGAGCCATATTCTAGGCATGAGCTGCTTATGATGAGTTTTTATCCCAGTCTTAGTAAGTTAAGGTGGATGTTCGCCAAGCCTCTATTCTCTCAACAATTGTGTTCTTGGCAATTTTATCCCCACTTCCCATTTAAATTACCACTTCAAACCATGTGACTTTCAGATCTCCATCTCCAACCCTGATTTTCTTCAGTGCTCAAGACCCCCATCTCGACCTTCCCTCAGGACAGCTCCAATCCATATATCTTTTCAGCACTTCACATTCTCCATATCACACACTGAGTTTATATTTGTCCTTCTTAAGCCTGCCTTTCCTTCTGATTTCACCATTTTAATATCAGAGGAACCAGGAGTAACCATTCCCTTATGTTTGAGGACTTTCTGATGCCCATTGTCTCCCTCATCTTGACCATCAAAATCACTGCCAACTCTTCTTTAGACAGCCTCCAGAATGGTTTTCCCATCCTTCCCTTCCTCCTTATTCTCTCTGGAAATACACTTCACAAGTCCTGCCCCCTGCCTGGAGTCTTCCATTAGCTTTTTTTTTTTTTAAGTGAGGCAATTGGGGTTAAGTGACTTGCCCAGGGTCACACAGCTAGTAAGTGTTAAGTGTCTGAGGCTGGATTTGAACTCAGGTACTCCTGACTCCAGGGCTGGTGCTCTATCCACTGTGCCACCTAGCTGCCCCTTTCCATTAGCTTTTATACATGATTTCCTGCCTTCATTCTCTCTTTCCAGCCTTCCATCACCTGCCAGGCTCATCTGCCCATCACACTGCCCTGCTCAGGCCAGGCTCGCTCTCTACAATCTTCAGGGGCTCTTTGCTGTGGAACTCACCCTGCTTAGACTGGCTTTCATCTTGAGTAAACCTCCCGGATCTCCTCTCATTCTACCATTCTAAACTTATCCCTTCTTCCTCCGTGTGCTCTCTGCTTAGGAGAGACTAAATCAGACCCCATTACCTAATGATGCCCTGCTCTTTCTGCTGCCGTGCCTTTGCTCACACAGTTTCTTCTGCTGGGAATGCCCTTCCTCCTATGAATCCTTTAAAGTCCAATTTAATCACCTCCCCCTTCCCTGATTCCTGTGTTACTTATACCTTCCCCATCAGTCTTCACATCTTCTTATACTAGTGTCAGAAGAGGAACGTGAGATAATTTTCTTTGGTGGGTCTGGAAAACTGCTGTCTTTACTATTCCTTTTGTTGGGTAACTTGAACATGAAGCTAAGTTTACAAATTTAACTTTGGTAATGGAATAAGTTTCTAATTCTACTGCCTTAGGGTTACAAGAATTGGAAGAGTGCTTTAACTCTCTGGCAAATGTGGTCCTGGACTGAGGCGGAATCTGTATGGTTCAGAACACCTCCTGAAGTTTGAGCTGCCGTGCAGAGATTACCTGGATGGCTGTGTTCACAGCTGCTTGCTTCATCCAGTTTTTCATGGAACTCTTAGATTTATTCTGTATTAAGGTCCCTGTTGCCCCTTGGTCTGTTTGTAAATTATTTGTGTTTTGTTGTTGTGGTTCTTGCATTTGTAACTGATATGGGGGAAAAATGGGGTATGGGTTGATGGGGTTCTTAGGAATTCCTCTTTAAAGAATTACACCCTCTTGCACACAAAATGTAGTTAGAACAAGGTGATAGTTTATTTAGGAGCAAGGGAAGGGAAGGGTGGGGGGAGGGAAACCATGAAAGAAATCCTTAGACTTTTCATGGGGAGATTTGGCATAAAGCACATGGCTCAGAGGTACCAAATCTCCTCGAACAGGAGACTGGAAGGTACTTTTATAGAGGCCTGATGGGGGTGGACCATCTGCCTGTGGAAAGTTCCTTTAATGAAGGTGGACCATCCCCCACTGGTGGTAGCTGGGGGAATTGGGTGAGGAGTGGAGGACCATCCCCCACTAGTAGTGACTAGAGGAATTTGGTGAGGGGTGGCTACGGATCCCTCTTCAGGACACAAAGGACGCAGCCACACCCAAACTTATCTCCCCAGGGTAAGGGAGACCAGAATGAAGGGTAGGAATCCCAAGCTAGCTCAGTCCGATTTGGTTCCTCTAGGCGTTATCTGTCCTCTGGTTTAGTTTCTCAAGGAGAAGATTCCTCGGTGTGCCCCAGAGAAATTCTGGGGTGTTCTGCGACCCATGACAGTAACACTAGTTCCTACATCTCCCTCAATTCATAAACCCCCTGTGGGCCCCTACTTCACCCCCACTCAGCAGGAAGCAGTAATAGACGAGATGATCTTTGTCCTTTTTCCTGGGGTATATGAAAAGTGGGGAATGATGTAGGAGACAAAAAAGGGTTAATAGAAAAATCTAAGACCCAAGCTCTAGTACAGATATTAGCTCTAAAAGGGAGTCATACCCCAGGTAATGGATAACTTATGCTAGGTTCTCATACCCACAGTGATCAACATCCATAACAGACCAGAACGGGTCAGGTCAAAATAACAATAAAGGAAAAAGACAACCTATAAAAATTCTAATGAAAAACGATTATATTTTGAAACTAGCCATGAGAATCAGAAAGAGACATGTGCAGAAAAGGCCAAATTTGTCCCCAGATTCACCTTATGATGTGTAAACCCCCAAAACACACCTCCACTGAAAAAGGTACCTGCCTCGGGGGTTGACTTAAGACCCCCAGGAACTCCAAATTAGGATAAGCCCTCCCCTGTACCTCCCCAAGGTGGAGATTATTATAATGAGACTGATAATCAATTTATCCATACTATAAATATAACTGTCTTTCCTTTCCTTATTTGAGAGATACCTTTCCACTTTTCTGGTTCTCTCCCTGTGGTCACCAACAGCATTGCAATAAAACTTGGGAAACTGAGTCACTGAGTCTTGTAATTCTTTTGGGACGACTCACAATCAATCGGACGCCCAAATTCCAGCCCACATCAGTCAATTCCAGGAGAACAGAGAAGCAGCAGGGACTCATGTACTTCTCCTGAGGGACTCCAGCTTCCCCAAGGACTAGTAATCAGAGAATCTATTTTGGTGATACAGGAAGGGGAAGGTGGGGAAGCAGGACTACAGAACAATGCCTAGATATGGATTTTACCTTGGAATTTAGAGGGACTTCCCAATGACCCAAAGTCAGTAACCCTCAGAGGCAGGATTTGAACACAGATCCTCTGACTCCTAATAACTACAAAACTTACTGAGAACAGATTCCCCACCCATTCCCCACTTCCCTGTGGCTAAGCAGTCTTTGTCTATTCCAGACTCTTGATGGATTTATGGACCTTCCCCCAAGCAAAATGATCCCTGCCTTACTGCCTGGACTTTATGTTATTATGTAAAAAGGATACACCTTCATTAAGTAGTTTCTATTTAGAGTTAGTAGTGTCTATACTAACTCAGGAGGAGTTCTATTGTTTCTTTTGTTAAAGGTTCATTTACATTAAGTAGTTGTATGGGACTCTGGAGCAATCTTTTGGTTCCCTTCTGTTTTGTTACCCCATACAAACCCTGTCCTCTGTTCCCATCTTTGGGTATTCTCAGCTTTGAGATACCACAAGCTATAGTTCCTCTGCCCCGATTAAAGACCTTATTTCTCCTATATTGATTGTTTCCTTAATTTCCAGGTTAATGCTCCAAGCCAGTTTATATATATATATATATATATACTAGAACAAATTGCCTCAGATATTATTAACTTTATTTTACAGAGAAGGATATTGAGATTCAGATGGGAAAGGGTCTCACCCAAGGTCACATGTCAGCCAAAGACAGAATGCAAAATTTGGATTCCAAATGCAATTCTTGTTCCATTTTACTGGACCCTCTCTGACTATCATAGGCTCAGCAGTGGGAAGGATCTCAGAGGACATATGGTCCAGGGACCCACCCCCTCAACAGAAATCTCCTTTCCAACATCCCCCACAAGTCTTCATCCAGCCTCCACTGAAAGACCCCAACCCAGTTCTTCTTCTTCTTCTTCTTTTTTTTTTTTTGGTGGGGCAATGAGGGTTAAGTGACTTGCCCAGGATCACACAGCTAGTGTCAAGTATCCGAGGCTGGATTTGAACTCAGGTCCTCCTGAATCCAGGGCTAGAGCTTTTATCTACTGTGCCACCTACCTGCTCCCCCCAACCCAGTTCTTCTAATTCTAAGATTGCTTTTCTATCCACCCTGCACTACTTCTCAAGATGAATCCAAGAAATAGGAAATGAGTGGGGAAAAGCATGCCTGGTTTGTAAACAAGCTGGCAGAGATGCCACTTCTGAAAATCTTTGTATAACACACCAACTTAGATGCAGGAGCTGATTTATCTTGAAAAAGATGACAATTTAAAGGTTATGTGCTTGTCAGTGACTTGAGTAAAGAAAGAGAGCAAAAAATCATATGGCTGGCTGATGTATTTGAAAAAGAAACAGTCATGGATCATTTATGATGGGGCTAAATGAAAAGCATCTGGCATAATGAAAAAGAAGCCACTCCCATAGCAAGATAAGCAGCTTGAGAGACAATAGACCTTCTCTTCCTGATGGGATGAATTTTCTCCTCCTTTCTGACTAATAATGTGCCTAGAAGATTGTTATTCTGTAAAAAGCAAGGTGAGAAGGTGAGTCACTCAGAAGGAGGTCCCTGTTTAACCTCTGGGTGGGCTGGGGGAGCCCTTTTGTTGGAAAGAGCTTTGTTCCAAATGGCTTGTCTTTGTTTTCATGGTAGTCATGCTTTTCTGAGTTGTACCCCAGCCTCAGAAACTTGGGAAGTGCAAGTGGATCATTTAAAAAAAAAACGAGAGAGAGTGAGAGAGAGAGAGAGAGAGAGAGAGAGAGAGAGAGAGTGAGTGAGAGAGAGTGAGAGAGAGAGAGAGATTTAACTATTAATATGTTGTAATAAAACAAGCATTTCCATAACAGTATAATAAAAATATGATTGCACATAAAACTGCAAAGCTGTTATATACCACTTGCTATTCCTTTAAAAATATATCATAGTTATCATATAAATTTCTTTTCTTTTCTTTTTATTCTTCTCTCCCCTGCCCCACCCTAAAGATGGCCACCATTAGACACAAATGTGTGTCATAATAATATATGTATGTGTATAAAAATCATTCTGCACATACTTCTGGTTTTCAGTTCTTTCTCTGTATGCAGACAGTATATTTTTTCATATTTCCTTTTTAGTTTATTTGAGTATTTATAATAATCAAAATGACATTTGCTGAAAGTAGTTCTTAAAACAATATTGTTGTTACTGTATACAATGTTCTTTGGTTTTGCTCATTTTGTTCTTGTTATTTTTTGTAAGTCTATCCATGTTTTTTCTAAGACCATCGAGCTAATTATTTCATATACCCCTGTGGTATTCCATCACAATCATATACCACAACTTCTTTAGCTATTCCCCAAGTGATGAGAATCCCTGAAATTTCCAATTCTTTGCTATTGCAAGGAGAGATGTTATAAACATTTTAGAGCATAGAGGTTCTTTTCCTTTTCCCCTAATCATCTATAGAAACAGACCTATTAGTGGAATTGCTGGGTCAAAGGGTATAGGTAGTTTAATAACTCTTTGGGCATAATCCAGATTGTTCTCTAAAGTATTTGGATCAGTTCACAGCTCCCACAATGAATTAGTTTCCCAGTTTTACTCACATCCCTTTCGACATTTATCGCTTTCCCCTTCAAACCCTTTAGCCAATCTGATAGGTGTAAAATATCCCAAGTATAATTTAATTTGCATTTCTCTAATCAATAATGATTGAGAGAATTTTATATGACTATGAATTGTTTTATTTCCTTAAAAAATACCCTCCCTGTTAATATCCTTTGACCATTTATCAATTGGGAGGTCTGTTATTAATCAGCCCCTTCTGACTACCATGTCTAAGAGGCACACTAAATTCTAAGAGGAAACCTGGGAGGCAGCCCGGCACACTGGACAGAGGACTAATCTTGTACCTGGGAGTCCTGGGGTCTATTCTTTCTTCAAAGGACTTGTTAATTGTCATTTTTATCCCATTTTGTATATTCTATAAAGTATATGCTAAATTTTCAATTTTTCTATATTTACTAATGCAATTTTATACGCGTTATAACCCTAACTTGGTTCGTTTATGTAAAAATGCCTGTGATATGTAACCTCCATTATATTCCCATACAAATAATCACAGGAGATCTAACATAGTTACTTTCTACTTATGTATTCAGGCTATTAACTGCCATCCTTTGGTTAATCAATACTTTTGAATGATTGAACAAAATGAAATCTAAATCATTCACACCCCCAGATACCAAGGAATCAGTTGGAAACTTAGAGAAGCCCCAACCCCAGCATTTCTAGAAAATCCTTTAGGCAACAGTGTTTCCCAGAGAAAAGAGAATTGTTTCCCATATTTATCAGCCATCTGATATATATATATATATAGAGCCTGTAAGGTCTTAGATCTGTGCCCAGTTACTCATTGTAGAGTACCCTCAAAGCCCTTATATTCTTTTTAGTGATACTGATAACAAAGGTAGAAGTCAAATTAAGTCAAAAAGCATTTATTAAACACCTACTACTATGTGCCAGGCACTGTGCTATTAGACACAGGGGTTACAATGAAAAGCAAATTACAGTCCCTGCTCTCATGATCTAATATGGGAGATCACACAAATCTTTATGCAAAACAAGATCTATGAAGGATAAATTGGAAATAATATTGAGAGAAAAGACATTAGCATTATAGTGAATAAGGAAAGGTTTCATGCTGAAGATGAGAGTTGAGCTGGCTCTGAAGGAAGTCAGAGGAGCTTGGATATAGAGAAGAGGGAGAATTGAAGGTTTGGGAGAAAGCCAGTGAATGTGCTTCAAGTTGTGGGGAGGACTGTATTGTTTGAGGAACAGCAAAGAAGCCAGTGTAACTAGGTGGTAGCATTCTTGGGGGCAGGAAGGTATAAGAAGAATAAAAAGGTAACCCAAGGCCAGGTTATGAAGGGCTTTCAACACTAGAGAATTATTCATTTGATCTTAGAGGTGACAGGAAAACACTGTATTTTATTGAATTGAGGATTGGCAGGGTCACACCTGAAATTTAGGAAGATCATTTTGACAGCTAAATGTCAAATGCTGGAGAAACAGAAGAACTGGAGTCAGGGATACCAACCAGGTGATACCATTCTGCATGAAGATAGGGAAAGTATCAGAGGAGAGAAGGAGATGGGTATGAGAGATGTTAGAAAGGTAGAACTTGGCAACCAATTAGATATGTGGAGGCACAGAAAGAGAGAGTAAGATATTGAGAATGACACTTAGTGAAGCCTGGTACTGTCCTTGACAGTAATAGAGCAATTAAGAAATTGGGAAAGTTTAGGGGGAAAGATAGTGAGTTCAGTTTTGCACATGTTGCATTTTTTTTTCTTTTATTTTTTTAAACATGTGTTTAATGTCTATGGGAAATCCAGTTCAGGGTCTTCAGTAGGCACTAGAAGTCAGGAGAGAGGTTAGGGCTAGATCAGTGAAGCTAAGAGGCCTCTGCATAGAGAAAATCATTGATTCTATGTGAGCTTTTGAGATCATGAAGTGAATACCCTCATATGCTTAAGAGATAGAAGATCAATGAGCAAGTAGTTTATATAAAAAGTCTTCAGGGAGCAGGTGACCCATTGAGTTAAACACTGAAATATTGTAATAAGAGAGCAGCAGGAAGGACATTATAAGTTAGGAAAAAATAGTGTGAGCTGAGATATGGAGGATGAAATGAATATGAGGTATGTAGGGACTAGCCTGACCTATGAGATCTGTATGAGAAAGGGGAGATGAAGTGGGATAGGCACAAGCTGGACCACAGTTTCTGTCCCCGTTAATGTGTCATTGCCCAGACTTTGGGAAAACTTTTCTGATTCTTGTGAATGATGTTCAGGCTCTGTTATCATGCTCTTCACTGCCAACATGCTTGTTTGTTCTTAGTATCTCCTTGGTTGTATTCCTTTCAGTCATGATCTGGAGCATAAAGTGGAATGACTGGCCAGCTGCCTACAACAATCCCACTCTACCTTTATGCCTAATATACCTCATCCTTCAGCTTCCTTATATTCCTGGCTCAAGTAAGTTTGTTTTGGTTTCTGCCACTGTAGTCTCCACATGTGGATATCCACACTGATATTTCAATTCAATAAAACCATCAATTCAAGAAACACTTATTTAGCCCCTATTGCACACAGGGCCTTGTGTTTTAGTATTATTGGAGGTTAAAGGCTTAGATGAGGCATGGTCCCTGATCTCAGGGTCATTGTCCCCTTCCTAGGCATCTTTACCAATATCAGAAATATAGAATGATAGGATTGTAGAGTTGGAGAGGATCTCACCCAGTTCAAGTCCCTTATGTTATAGACAGGTGAAGGGAAGAGACACATTTGAATAGAAGGATCTCTCATAATAGGGATTCACCCTTGTCAGTAAAGGGAGACACTAAGTCATTGCTCTGTTCACCTCTTGAATAGCAGGGGGAAAAGTTTGATACTTTTGTACAAAATATGAAGGGTCTATGAGAGCAATATAGAAGGGATTTTAAATATCTCTGAGGATCCATCAAAAGTTTTGTACTTTAAATTTCTCTTTGATCTACTAACAATTTATATTAAATATTCATCATGTAGGAAAATTAGTGGACACTGTTGGGCATTCCCCAAAATGGGTTTTGGGAATATAAGTTCATAACCAAGGAACTGATGGGATTTCAAAAAAAAAAAATTAACTCCAATAACCTTATTCTCTGGGACCAGGGATCCTGAGCCACAATACTTAGCCATGCAATCAGCAATAGTCATCAGAATGTTACAAACTAAGATTGGCTACTTTATTATTATTATTATTAATATCATCTTGGTCCAATGCGTGCTGGGAATGTTTGTCTAGCGATAGAAAATGCCTCAGAACTTCTATGAAATAGTTGCATAAAAGTCTATGTCCCCGGAGCAGCTAGGTGGTACAGTGGATAAAGCACCAGCCCTGGATTCAGGAGGACCTGAGTTCAAATGTGACCTCAGACACTTGACACTTACTAGCTGTGTGACCCTGGGCAAGTCACTTAACCCTCATTGCCCTGTCCCCCCCCCCCAAAAAAAAAGGAAGAAAAGAAAAGAAAAAAAGAGTCTATGTCCCCAAACCCCCTTTTGGGCCCTCCCTGCAATTGCTACTTCCTCAAATCCCAACAACACTTCAGGACTTTTTTGGAGGTTAGGACACAAAGACTTTATCTTACTATAAAGATCTTCTTTGATTGACCCTGAAATAAATCTACGGATAAGAAGAGGAGTTAATAGAAACAGAATGTCCCCATTTGTCTCTTTGTAAGGCAAATTTGCCATCAAATGTATTGATCATTTATGACTAGAATAGACCTCCCTGGTATCCCAGTTATATAGAGAGTCACAGAAGATCACAGCTGGGATGACTTTAACACATCATTTGATCTGCCAAAAAAAAAAAAGTGCTGATTATTTATGGCTAGGAGGGATCTCCCTGGTCTCCCAACTGGACAGCACAGAGATTCAAAGAGCATTAGAGTTGGGATGGCCTTTGCACATTATCTGATCCAATCCCCAACCCCAATTTTATTTTTTTCATTTTTATCTTTCTTTAATATTTAATTTATGGAACATAATATAGTACAATAAGAAACAATGATTGCACATGAAACTACAAATCTATTATGTACCATTTGCTATTACTTTAAAATGTATAATACAGTTCACATGTAATTTTTTTCTTTTTATTCTTCCCTTCCCCACCCCACTCTACAGATAACCTCCATTAGACCAAAATATGTGTGTGTGTGTAAAATCATTGTAGACATATTTCTATTAATCAGTTATTTCTCTAGATGAAGATAGTATCCTCCTTCATATGTTCTTTGTAGTTTATTGGATATTCATAATAGTCAAAATGACTTATTCATCCAGGTGGCACAGTGGATAAAACACCAGCCCTAGATTCAGGAGAACCTGAGTTCAAATCCTGCCTCAGACACTTAACACTCACTAGCTTTGTGACCCTGGGCAAGTCACTTAATCGTCATTGCCACACAAAATAAACAAACAAACAAGTAAAAGAATGAATAAATAAATAAGTAAATAAGTAAATGAACAAATATATAAATAAATAAATGGATGAATGAATGAATGAATAAACAAATGAATGAATAAATGGAAACAATATTGCTTGCTGTTACCGCACACAATGTTCTCTTGGTTTTGCTCACTTTGCTCTTCATTTTGTGCAAGTCTATCCATGTTTTTCTTTTTCTTTTTATTCACTTGGAGATATTAGCTTTATTGCAGTAGTCTGGAAATGAACCTGCAATATCTGAGGTATGCCTGTATACACTATACATTAAAATTAAATTAAATTAAATTTAAATTAAATTAAAGTAACAGCTCTATTAGACTGAATGTAATAATTTTTACATTTCATATGGAAATACACACACACACACACACACACACATATATTATAGAGAGTCCTTATTTAGGTTTTAAAATTGAAACATATGGGGGGTGGCTAGGTGGTGCAGTGGATAAAGCACCGGCCCTGGAGTCAGGAGTACCTGAGTTCAAATCCGGCCTCAGACACTTGACACTTACTAGCTGTGTGACCCTGGGCAAGTCACTTAACCTCCATTGCCCCGCCAAAAAAAAAAAATTGAAACATATGTCAAATATGAAAATTCAAATTGTAAAGCAATATACATATTTTTGATTAGATATGTTTTCCAATGACTGACCAATTCAGTGATGAAATAAATATTTATCTAACCTTTGGGGAAAATTAATGTAGCATCACTTTAATACAGTAGACAATTTATCTTACAAATAATTATACATGACTAATGTGGAAACATTTCCAGCATTAATTGCACATGTACAACCTATATAAGACTGTTTGACATCTTGCAGAGGAGAAAGGTCATGGAGGAAGAAAAAATTGCAACTTAAAATCCCATGAAAAATAAATGTCAAAAACTATTCCCACATGCAAATGGAAAAAATACTATTTACTAAAAATATCTCATTATACATTTGTCCAAAAAAGAATACTGTAGGGACCAAACTTAATATGTGGAGAGTTAATTGGGTGGCTTGCTATATTATTGGGGTTCAGAAAATAATGAGAGACCTCTAGGTCCAAAACATCCTCCCCTCAGAACTGCCTTTTTAGTTATTTCTCCCAGGCCAATAAGAAAGGAGCTTAACAGCCTCTTTTCCACAAACAAATCAGGTATTATAAATGGGAATAAAATACACAGCAAAGGTGAAATTAATAAAGTCAAGGACAAGGGAATAGGGAAAGAGGAAAATGGATAATCCCCCTGACTCTAGCAAGGGCTGTCTCAAACCCAAACTTGCTTTCAGCTCTGCTAATTCAAAGGGCTAGATTTAATTCACCACCAGGGGTCCATAATTTCTATGGGAGCCAGCAGCCAGTCTCTAGTCTGTTCCAAATGCTCTTTCAAGGCCAGAGAGAGAGCGAGAGTGTGCATGACCTCCTGTTGGGGTCCCCTTTTCTACCTTTTTCTCCCTCCCCCAAAGGGGAGGTCCTTCAAGTAGTGTGGCTGAGACTGGTTCCCTGTTGATGATGCAGTCCACAGCCTCTGAGGACACTCCTTCTCAGGGTTGGCCAAGTTAGACTAAGTCTGACAGGGCAGGCCAGGTGTGGCTCAAATCTAATCATCTTTAAGTGGGTACTTAGTAGTTCCTCATTCATACCCAATTCAAACACTACTAAGTCAATCAAGTCGGCCCAGCATCTGCTAAATTCCATTATTTTACCATAATACATAAGTACAAATATAGCAAAAAATCTTCCTGAATACTTTAATAAGCTACATGCATGATATAAAATTCAATTTTGCAACAAGACAGGAAATATGAGAATTTTATGTTTTGACTGTGTGGATATTTCTCAGCTTGTCACTTTTAAGGCAAAATGGAATTTCTAATTCAGAGACCCTAAATTTAGAGAGCCCTTAAAATGTAGCAGAAACACTCTTGCACCCTGGTTTCATTAGCCTAGTTTGTGCAGAAATGTTTCCACTAGATTCATAGAGTGTGATTTAGATGGAGAGAATCTTCATTTGGTCAACTGTTTGACAACCTATAGCTCTTCAACAGGTTCCCACTTTTGGTTAATTGTGAAAAAATTTTAAGGTTGGCAAGGATTCATATTTTCCCATGGATTTGGGTTTTTCTTTCTGTTAATGATCACATCAGTTTTGAAAAGGGAATATATGGGCATGTAGACTGCTTTAGTTCTAGCAATATTCACAAATATGATCAAAGGAATAAAGTTTTTTTTTTTTCCCCACAAGTTGTAAGAGGTTCGTGATTGTGACTTTTGGTATTTGGGTGAGTTTTGCTAAAACTGAGAACTGTCCATCCATGTTTTTCTATGATTGAGTTAATCATTTCTTATAGCCCAGTAGTATTCCATCACATATTATAACTTATTCAGCCATTTCCCAGTTGTCAGGCATCCCTGCAATTTCCAGTTCCTTGCCACCACAAAGAGAGCTGATATAAACATTTTAGAGAATTTCCCCCTACTCATTTTTGGAAACAGATCTAGTAGTGGTATTTCCAGGTCAAGGGGTATAATAGGTAGTTTAATAACTCTTTCGGCAAAATTCCATATTGCTCTCCAAAATGGTTGTATCAGTTCATAGTTACACCAACAATGAATTAGTGTCCCAATTTTTCCACATCTCCTCCAACATTTGTTGCTTTCTGCTTTGAAGATTTTAGCCAATCTGATAGGTGTAAAATGATATCTCATGCATGTTTTAATTTGCATTTCTCTAATCAAAAATGATTTAAAGCATTTTTAATGTGGCTATAAATTGTTTTGATTTCTTCATTGGAAAACTTTCTATTCATATCCTTTGACCATTTATCAATTGGGGAATGAGTTGTATTAGATTTTACAGAGTTCTTTATATATTTGAGATGAGACCTTTATCTGAGAAAATGTCTATAACATATCCCCCCAATTTTCTGCTTTTCTTCTGATCTTGGCTACATTGGTTTTATTTGTACAAAACCTTTTAAATTTAATGGAATCAAAATTATCCATTTTATACCTCACTCTTCTATTTCTTTTTATTCATAAAGTATTTACCTATCTATAAGTCTTATAAGTAATATGTTCAATGTTCTTCACATTTTCTTGATATATCTCTCTTTATTTCTAGGTCATGTATACATTTTGACTTTGCCTTGGTAAATGGTATATGATAACAGTTTATGCACAGTTTCTAGAATACTGCTTTCCAGTCTTCTCAACAATTTTTACCAAATAATGAATTTTTCTATCCAAATTTTGTCTTCACATTTGTCAAATATAAGGTTGCTATATGTGTTGCTGTGAACTGTATGTCTACTCTGTTCTATTGATTTACCTTTCTATTTCTTCATAACAGACAGTTTTGATAATTAGATTTAAGATATAGGTACTGCCAAAAATCCTTCTTTTAAGTTTTTTTTATCAGTTTCTTTGATATTCTTGACTTTTCTGTTTATCCAAATGAATTTTGTTATATTTTCTAATTCAGTAAAATATTTTGGTAATTTAATTGGAATGGCATTAAACATTTAAATTAGTTTAGGTAACATTATCATTAAATAATTGTAGAAATATTAATTGTACATGGGCAGGCATAGCCAAAATAATAAAAATGACAATCCTCAACTAAATAAGGAATTATAAATCCTAATAAATAAAGCTTAGATTAATAAAATTGAGTGCAAAAACAATTTAATTGATAAATAAAACCAGGAGTTGGTTTTATGAAAAAAATAATTAAATATATAAAATATAAAACATATTGGTTAACTTCATTAAAAAAAGAGAGAATAAAACCAAGTCACTAGTATTAAAAATGAAAAGGTTGAATATGCCATGAACAAAAATGAAATTAAGGGGCAGCTAGGTGGCTCAGTGGATAGAGCACCAGCCCTGAATTCAGGAGGACCTGAGTTCAAATCTGGCCTCAGACACTTAACACTTACTAGCTGTGTGACCCTGGGCAAGTCACTTAGCCCCCATTGCCTCATCCCCCCCCCCAAATGAAATTAAAACAATTATAAAGAGTTATTTTGCCTAATTACATGCCAATAAATTTAACAATTCAAGTGAAATGGAATAATATTTGCAAAAATATAAATTACCTACATTAGCTAAAGAGGAAACAGATTCTTTAAATAGACCAATTTTAGGGGGGGAACTTAATAGATCCTAAATGAGCTTCCTAAGAAAAAAGTACCAAGACCATATATATTTAAAGATGATCAAATATTGAAATATCAACTAATTCAAATGTTAAATAAATTATTTGGAATATTGGTAAAGAAGCGATACTACTTTTGTGGGGAAAAAATGATATTGACATCAGGAAGAGTAAAAATAGAGAAAGAAGATTATAGACCAATTTCATGAGTGAATATGGAGGCAAAAATCTTAAAATACTAGCTAAAATATTACAACAATATATTACAAAGAACATACATTATGACCAATTGGAATTTATACCAGGAATGTAGGGATAACAGAATAAGGGAAATTAATAATTGATTATATCAATAGTAAGAGTAAAAAAAAATCATACGATTATATCAATAGATGCAGAAAAAGTTTTTCATAAAGTACAACATTCATTTCTATTAGATACTTGAAAGTATAGATATAAATGGATTTTTCCTTAAATTCATAAAAAGCCTACTAAAACTATTAGCAAGCATTATTTCTAATGCGGATTAGTTAGAAGCCTTCCCAGTAAGATCAGGTTTGAAACAAGGATGCACACTGTCACTCTTATTTAATATCATATTAGAAATCCTGGCAATAGAAATAAATGAAAAAAGAAATAGAAATAGGGGAAATCAGAATAGGGAATGAGAAAAAAACACTATCCCTTTTTGCAGATGATATGATGATATCCTTGGAAAATTCCAGACTCAAAAACTTAATTGAAACAATGCTTTTGGGGCAGCTAGGTGGTGTAGTAGATAAAGCACTGGCCTTGGATTCAGGAGGACCTGAGTTCAAATCCAGCCTCAGATACTTGACTTACTAGCTGTGTGACCTTGGAGAAGTCACTTAACCCTCATTGCTCCACCCCCCAAAAAATGAAACAATCCTTTTAGCAAAGTAGCAGTATGTAAAGTAAACCCTTATAAATCATTAACATTCCTATATATCACAAACTAAACCCTGCAAGAAGAGATAGTAAGAGTTACCACATTTAAAATAACTCTAGCCAGTATAAAATACCTAACCCTCATTTCATAAGCACAGCAGCTAAGGTTTAGGCTGGGTAGTATGTGCTTAACATGACATGACAGAAGCAGTAAATGAATCTCAATATTCTGATGTCCAGGTGAAAACTTCCCAGAATTTTGCTTCTCTCTGGCTTACAGAACTTCTCTGACTTCTGTCCTATCCAGAAGGAAGAAGAGGCATTAAGTGAAGTCTGAAAGGCTATTTTTTCTGGGCAGATTTCCTTTAGGATCTCAATAAAGCACTTTCTAAACCCTCTCTCTCTTCCCCAACAAGGAGACCAACATGTGCTGGTGATTAAGGCAATCCCTGGGCCTGAAGGAAAGCCACTGTTGGGGAAGAAGGAGCAAGAGTGAAAGGTTTGGAGTAAAGCTTCAGGCCAAGCCAGGTCAAGGACCAGAGTTTGCATGGAGATGCCACGTACAAGACACTTTGGAATACAGGAACCTGGATAGAGGTTTCATCTAGAAATATCTGCCAGGGTTACAAGAAGCACAGGACCAGCAGTGTCGATGAAATGAGTGTCTGATGTGCTCTGTCTTTTAATCCAAGCAATGAGCATTCCCCACTCCTGGCTCCCTATGATGGGCAGACTTTTGAAGGTCCTAGTGTCTATACTAAGACCTGCTCTCTTGTGTGAGTGAGCTTATGACAACAAATGCCCTCCATAGATTCAAGGGTCCCATCACTTCTAATCCAAGAAAAAAGAAAGTTTTGAATGAGTCATCAAAGGAACAGCTATTTTTCTCCTTTTGACAAAGAGGCAAAAAATAAAAACAATTCAGGTGTTTGTGGACTCTGTACTCCAGAGGTTCAGGGAGATTCTCCCCAGTGACATATATAACAAAAATGGAAAACAAAGATAGAATCATAGCTTTAGAACTATGAAAGGGCCCCAGAGATCATAGAATTCAATCCCTTTTATTTTACTGAAGGAAGAGAGTTCCAGAAAGGTCTAGTGACTTGTCCAAGGTCACACAGCCAGTTAATAGAAGAGCTAATATTTGAACTCAAATCCTTTCCTTCCAGGTCCAGTCACCCAGGATGCCATGACTATAGTAATGCCTAGGAAGCTCCCCACATTTCCATAATCACATTCCTCCTCCCCACACTGAGCTGCACTGCTCTGTCACATGGAGGTCTCCCATAGCTCTCTGGTTCAGTTGCATAGCAACAGAATAAGGGCAGGTCCAACATCAGCCCAGACCAGCCCTGTTCACTCCACCACCCAGTGTTCTCTGATTCTCTTCTGTTTTGTCCCTGGTTCTCCACACAGGAACATTCACAGTATGTGGCCCTCAGGCCCAACCCACTCTGGCCTGGGTGGGGAAAGATGTCCCATTCTCCTGTCATCTCTCCCCTAAAATGGATGCTCAAGGAATGACTGTGAAGTGGGTCAGAGGCCCACTGGTTGTGCACCTGTACCGCATGGGGCAGGAGGTGGAGGAAGTCCAGGCCCCTACATTCCAAGGGAGGACAACACTGCTGAGACAGGACATGGCTGAAGGGAAGGTGACCCTGAGAATCCACCAGGTCCAGCTCTCTGATGCTGGCCAGTACACGTGCTATTTCCAGGCAGGCCCCTTGTACAGTGAGGCCAACTTTGACCTCCTGGTAGCAGGTAGGTCCCACCTGGGTCATGGGTTCCCTCTAGAGTTAGAAGGGACATTCACACTATTGGCATTAGTACAGAGCTTTAGAGTATGAAAAGTATTTTCCATTCATTGTCTCAATAGAGTCTCCCAACTACCTCGTGCGTTAGTCTTTCTATCCCAGGGACTACCCAGGCCCCCACTGACTGAGGGCCAGATCTGTCATATTTCAGCCTCTCAGGGTCTTCTGGTCCTTTAAGAAGGCTTGAAGGGTGTCCAGACTCTCTATAATTGGCTCAAACCCTGACCAGTGATGTTCCCCCAGTTTTACAGGCTCTTCTGTACCTTTATTCCATGTAACAACTTAATAGTCAGATTAGTTTTTAGAGAGTAATATATCATCCTACAGTGTCATAGAACAAATGTGCAAATGACACTTTCCCTGACACCTGAGGACATTTTATCTTCCCCATACAGGCCATCTCAATCTCTGTACAATATGGGAACTGGGCTAAGCTATAAACCTAAACTTGCTCCATCCCTCATTCTTCCAGTCTCATCAAATTCCAAGTCCAAAGCCCTCCTTGGACCGAAGTTCCAGCCACCCTGACTTCTCAGGGCTTTCCTTTTCTGGCAGCAACATTTGGGCTTGATGCCTCCTTCCAAGGTCACCTTGATTTCCATCTGGGCATGATGGGGAATCCATTACCTATTCTAGAAGTGAAAAGGACCAACAAATAGATCCCACCCATTCCCTAATCCTGTTGCTGGAGGGCCACAGGGTCTAGATTGGAGAAGGAAAAAGACATTTCTTACCCAGTTCAGTTTGTAGTACCTGTGCTGTTAGTGAACAGGACCTCCTGGTCACAGCTGAAATGAAATAAAGACTGGGGGGAAGCAGAGTGAGGAGAAAGTGGAGAGACAGAGACAGAAAAAGAGAAATGGAGAAACAGAGATGGAGATGTAGACAGAGAGACAGAGCGAGACAGGGAGGCAGAGACAAAGATATAGACACACAGTCACAGAGGCACAGAGATAGAGAGTAGCAGAGAGAATGACAGAAAAAGAAGAAGAGAATACCAGTCTGGTAGTTTTCAAGTGATAACCTCTTCCAGTTAAGCAGCCAATAGAAATAGATTTTTCCCACTCAAATGGGAAAAGGAAAAGGAAAAGTCTCAGGTTCCTAGCATCTCCCACATGGGTTCCTCCATGTTAGGTCAGCTGGGCAGGCACAAAGTAAAACTCCCTTGGTGCTGCCCCTTCCATTTCAAATATTTGCATCCTTATCCAATAGGCAGGGGTGATCTTGAACCCAGTTCCTATCCCCAGTTTAGAACAATCCTCTGCAGTCTCTAGGGAGCCAGAAGCTACTTTGATTCACATCCTTTCCCAGTGCCTACAGAGGGAACCTTAGAGCTGTCAAAGCTACAATACCATAAACAATCCCACAAGTTCAGATGAAAATCACAATCATCTCCAAATCCAACGTATAAAACAAGAAACATTTAACAACGATGACAAAATATTAGTGCCTCTTTTGCCCTCACTTTTCAGGCCCTTTCTCATCCTCTCTCTCTTAAAAAAAAAGAAAGAGCAAAGACAAAGAAAAATGGATGCCCTTGTTGGATGGAAGGCCAAGTGAGACTGAACTTCTAAATCACATCAAGCTCTCCCCACAGGGAGATCATTCAGGCCTGGGGTTTTCCTGCTGACAGGTTGGAGGGACCTGTTATCTGACCTGGACCTTAGAGAACTGGGATAACCATTCTCCTTCCTCTAAAGGCACCAGAGAGGTTTGCCATTTTCTTCTCTGCCTCATTTTATAGATGAGGAAACTGAGACAAACAGGCTGAAGTGACTTGCCCAGTGTCACAAAACTAGTAAGTGTCTAAGGTCAGTCAGGTCTTCCTGACTCCAGACCCAGTGCTCTATCCACTGCACCAGCTAAATACCCTAAAAAGCACGATACACATGGGATCTGTTATTATTGTGGTTGCCATTATTATTTGTTAACCATCTACTGTTTTTATGGCCCCACACTTAGTGCTGAGAGAGGTACAATGTTTATAGTAAACCAGGACCCTGACCTCAAGGAGCTTTGTCAATAGTCAGAGAAAGGAGGGCATTCCAGGCAGGGGAGACAGCCAATGAGAATGCCCAGAGCTGAGAGATGGGGTATCTTGTTTGTGGATTAGCCAGGAAGCTTTTGTCAGTGGATTGAAAAGTACGTGTTGATGAGTAAGACATAAAAAGACTGGGATTGTAGGAGGGGTCTGGGTTCTGAAGACTTTTAATGCCAAACAGAATTTTGAATTTGCTTTCTGAGGCGATAGGGAGCCACTAGAGTAGAGTATTATGGTCAAACTTGGACTTTAGGGAAATCACTTTAGAGTCTGGATGGAGGGTGGATTTGATTTGGGAGATACTTGAAGCAGGCAGACCTACCAGCAGACAATTAGGCATGAGGTGATGAGGGACTGCACTAGAATGGTGGCAGTGTCGGGGGATGTTCCAAAGGTGAGATCCACAGGTCTTGGCAACAGATTGGAAATTGGCAGGGGGGGGGGCAGAGATAGTGAGGATTTCCGGATGACTTCTAAGTTGTGTCAGTCTCCTCATCTTGAGGTTTGCCTCAAAAAAAATGGGAGGATGGTATTGCCCTCTCCAGTTATATTGAAGGGAGGATGTGGGGAGGGTCTGGGGGGAAATATAATGAGTTCTGTTTGGGCCATATTGAGATTAAGATGTCTACTGGAAATCCCCAGATGTCTGAAAGGCAGTTAGACATCTAACATTGGAGAGCAGTAGACATACTGGGGCAAGAAAGGTAGGCTTGAGAATTATCAGCATAGAGACAATAATTAAATCCATGGAAGCTGATAAAATAACCAAAGTGAAATCATATAGAGGAAGAAGAGAAGAGCCCTGGGTACAGAACTCTGAGAGACACCTATAATTTGAGGGGAGGATCTGATTGAGGATCTAAAAAGGGAGACAAAGAAGGAGCAGTCAGATAGGTAGGAGGAATACCAGGAGAGAGAGACCCTGATGAGACAATTGAATATTAGAGAGACTTAGTTTCTGGGTAATTTAATCACTTTTAAAATAAGGCAGGCAGGTTATTAATAAAAGCATAATCATTTGTCCATCTCTCTCAGACCAAAGACAATCATGGTAGCAGGGTTCAAGGCTTATATATACTCATGAAACAGCAGATGGTTCATCAGGCAGCAATCAAATCTAATTGGTTAATGTAATTGGAGGTAGGCTATATTAAGATGAATGTTTATATCAGACTTCCCCCAGCTTTGGGCTATCAATTCAAAGAATGTTTACCCTTTTCAGTGGGTGGGCTAAGTGATCCCCCCCTGTTATCTAGACAAATAGAGCCCTCTCCACCTAAATTTGAGTAGAACACAATGAGCTTCCCCACCTTAAATTCCTTGCAAACTTGGCATGAGTCTGACAAAGATGAAGAAATTCAATGCAATCTTATTATCAAGGATAAACTGGACCTCTGGAAGTAGGGCTTTAGAAGAACGGGGAGCTCTAAATCTCCACAGGATATTGGTTATAAATAAGAATTTCTCATACTGAATACCTAGAGGGAAGAGAGTATCATATAGGAAAGGGATCAACAGTGTTAGAGACTTCAGAGAGAACAAGAAAAAGGAGGATTGAGAAAAGGCCTCTACATTTGGCAGCTAAGTGATCATCAGCAACTCTGGAGAGAGCAGCCTCAGTGGAATGATGAGGCCAGAATGTAAGGGGTTAATAAGAAAGGAGGAGGAGGGGAAGGGGAGGCACCTATTGTAGAAGGCCTTTTGGAAGAATTGAGCTACAAAAGTCAGGGGAGATATAGGGAGTTAGGTACTCATTTATCCCTATCTTACAGCTGAGGAAACTGAGGCAGAGAAAGATTAGATTGCTTGCCCAGCATCACTCAGCTAGTGTCTGAGATCAGGTTCAAACTCAGGTCTTCCTGACTGTATGGACTGTGCCACCTAGTGACCTCATGAGCAAAGGCACGTTTGCTGAGAAGAGTTAGTGTCTTTAGGAGATGTTGAATTGTCCAGTCTACCCAGAGCCCAGAGTACCAGGAGGGGAGGCAAATACAATATAGGAAAGGCAGTATGGCACCAGACCATAGAGGGCTTTGAATGCCAGGAGAACAATTCTGAGCTTTACTCAGAAGGAAGTAGAAAGATATTTCAAGAGAGATATAGATAACATGAGCATAGAGCCCAGCCTGAGTGGGAAAGGGGAGGTATTGGGGGTGGAGATCTAGAGTTAAGAAGACATGTAGGTCACCTAGTCAATCATCAAACATTCATTAAAGACTTAAGGCAGTGAGGTGGGAGAGCAGATGGGCCTACTTGGAGCTATATACACAGGAGCTCTAATCTTGCCAGACATTTACTACCTATAGGACACTGTGAAAATCACTTAAACTCTCTCAGATTCAGTTTCCTCATCGATAATATAGGAACAGTAATAACTATCAGGTCCATAGCATTTGAATGTCTGCAAAGGACTTGATGAAAATTACTGTTTTTTATCTTCAACCCTGGGAGATGGGTACAATTTCTAACCCAGTTTTACTAATAAGTAAACTGAGACAGACAAAAAATGCAGTTAAGTGGCTTGCCCATTTCACACAACCAGTAAATATCTGATGTTGGATTGATCAGAACTAAGGTCTCCTTCCTCCAAGTCCTATGCTCTACTTACTCACCTGCCACCTACTTACCTTATTATTTTTTTTTATTTTCGTGGGGCAATGGGGGTTAAATGACTTGCCCAGGGCCACACAGCTAGTAAATGTCAAGTGTCTGAGGCTGGATTTGAACTCAGGTCCTCCTGAATCCAGGGCCAGTGCTTTATCCAGTGCATCACCTAGTTGCCCCCTATAGTGTTATTATTACTAGAGTTGTTGTAAGGATCATAATTAAAAGCACTTAGCACAGCTCCTGGCACACAGTAGGTGTAACAGGAATGTTAGCAATTCTTATTATTATCATGTTCCAGGCATTATTGTAAGCTTTGGGGGTAAAAAGATAAACCAAAAGATGGCCTCAAGTAGCTCACATTGGGATGGGAGAAACAACATGACAATAGCTGCCCATATCAGACATAGAAAAGGCCAATGGAGGCATCTTGAGGGGAACCAGAAGTAGATGAGATATGAAGGAGAACCAGACCTGGCCTCTTGCAGAAAGAAGAATTGAATCTGGAATTAAGTCTGGAATTCTAGGCAGGAGGTATAGCCAGTACAAAGACACAGAGGTAGGGGGGATATGAGGAAGAGTAAGACCAGTTTGACAGGACCATACAACATATGAAATAAAACAATGTGATTAGGATGGAATGGGAGATTGGGGCTAGGCAATTATATTTGACCCTACAATCACAAGGGAGTCATTAAAGTTTCTTGAGTAGGGAGTAACATAGGACCTACCCTTCAGGAAAAACAAAACAAAACACTTTGTACCATGGCAGATGAGTGAAGGATGGATTGGAGGGGGAGAGATTTGATGCAAGGATACCAGTGAAAGGCTATGGTAGTTATTCCAGGGGAGAGATGATAAGGAGAAAACAAGGGTGGGGACTACCTAAGTGGAGGGGAGAGGTAGGAAGTGAAAATGTTGTGGAGGCAGAAACTTCCAGAACTTACAACATCCTGCATACATTGGGAGGTAAGGATGGCACCAAGTATGTGACCTTCAACATATTGAAAGAATGCTGGTGTCCTCAATAGTAGTAGGAATGGAGGCAGAGACAAGATGGCAGAGAGAAGCCAGGAAGTTGCCTGAGCTCTCCCAAATTTCCCTCTGAAACAAGATTAAATTAGCCTCTAAATGAATTCTGGAGCTTCAGAATCTAGAAAAAGGTAGAGTAAAATAATCTTCCAGCTTAAGACAACCTGGAAGGTCTTCAGGAAAGGTCTGCCTCACCTAGGTAAAAGGGGAGAACAGCTCAGTGCAGAGGGTGTCTGGACAAGCCACAGAAGCTCTTAGCCATAGCACAGATCAGCAGCTGAGGACTCTCAGGCCTAGCATAGCAACCTAGTGGCACAGCAGGACAGTTGTGAGGCCCCCATCTTCAACACAAGAGACAATCTTCAAACTGGGGTATCTGCTACCCAACAGGTGCAACTAGGCTAGGGTACCCTGGTTCAGTAAAGAAGCTGTAAGCTTCTGAGGCCTCAGAGAAGAAAGGCAGTGACTAGTACCCTGGCCCCCAGCAAAAGAAGTTTGCAACAGAGCATTCTTACTTCAAGACTAGAGGTCAATTTTAAAAAGCAAGAAATAAGCAAAAATATGAATAAGAAACAGAAATGATCACCATAGAAAATTTCTATTGCGGCAGGGAGGACTAAAACAAACTCAGAGGAGGTCAACAATGTCAAAATGCCTACATGCAAAGCCTTAAAGGGGAGGGAGAATTGGTCTCAAAAAGCCCTCTTGGAAGAGTTCAAAAAGGATTTTGTAAACTAAATTAGAGAGGTAGAAGAAAAATTGGGAAAAGAAATGAGAGTTATGCAAGAGAGAATTAATACCTTGTAAAAAGAAAATAATGCCTTAAAAATACAAATGGACAAATGGAAAAGTAGGTGCAAAAGCTGACCAGGGGGAAAAAATCTTTAAGAATCAGAATTGGGCAGATGGAAACTAATGACTCAATGAGAGAACAGGAAGAAGTAAAGCAGAATCTAAAGAATATAAAAGTAGAAGAAAATTCAAAATACCTCTTCAGAAAAACGAGAGACCTGGAAAATACATTGAGGACGGAAAACTTAAGAATAATTTGACTATCTGAGGACCATGATCAAAAAAAGAGTCTGGACAGCATATTTCATGAAATTATCAAGAACTGCCTCAATGTTTTAGAACCAGAGGAAAAAGTAGTCATTGAAAGAATCCATCAATCACCTCCTGAAAGAAATCCCCAAAGGAAAACTCCAAAGACTATCATAGCCAAATTCCAAAATTATCAATTAAAGGAGAAAATACTGCAAGCAGCCAGAAAGAAACAATTTGAATAACAAGGAGTAACAATCAGGATTACACAGGACAAGGCAGCCTCAACGTTAAAGGATTGGAGGGCTTGAAATATGATATTCTGGATGGCAGAGGAACTTGGATTAAAACCAAGAATGTACTACCTAGCAAAAAAAAGCATATTTTTTTTTCAGAGGAAATGATGGACATTCAACAAAATAGGAGTCTTTAAAACATCCCTAATGAAAAGCCCAGAAGGGGATGTAAAATTCAATATATAAATACAAGACTCAAGAAAAGCATAACAAGGTTAAGCAGGGGGAAAATATGTTATTCAATAAAGTTAAAATGTTTACATTCCTAAACAGGAAGAAGATACTCATAACTCTTGACAACTGTATCTCTTTATGATACAAAGTATTTGGAAAAAATAGGTGAAGAAGGAATCCTACCAAATTCTTTATATGAGACAAATGTGATACTGTTTTATGGAAAAGTTCATCCCATTTACATTCACAGTTATGATTATTAACTGTATTTCCTGGATCCTACTTTTCTCCTTGTTTATACTTTTCTTCTCCCTTCCCCCTGTCCCTTCTCACCAAAACAGAGAAAGAAAATTATAGACCAATTTCCCTAATGAATATTGACGCAAAAATTCTAAATAGAGTATTATCAAAGAGATTACAGTAATTTATCACCAGGATAATACACTATGACCATGTGGAATTTATACCAGGAATGTAGGGCTGGTTCAATATTAGGAAAACTATCAACATAATCAACTATATCAATAACAGAACTAACTAAAACCATATAATTATCTCAATAGATGTAGATGTAGGTTTTTGACAAAATACAGCACCCATTCCTATTAAAAACACTAGAAAGCATAGGAAAAAATGGAGCTTTCCTTGAGATGACAAACATTATCTATCTAAACCCTTAAGCAAGCATTATATGCAATGGGAATGAATTAGAAACTTTCCCAATAAGATCAGGGATGAAACAAGGATGCCCATTATCACCAACATTATTCAATATGGTACTAGAAGTGTTAGCCTTAGCAATAAGAAATGAAAAAGAAATTGAAGGAATTAAAGTAGGCAAGGAGGACAACAAAACTCCTTTCAGATGATATGATGTTATACTTAGAGAATTCCAAAGAATCAACTAAAAAATTACTTGAAAAAATTAACAACATTAATGAAGTTGCAGGATATAAAATAAACCCACATAAATCATCAACATTTCTATATATGACCAACAAAGCCCAGCAGCAAGAGATAGAAAGAGAGATTCCACTTAAAATAAATATAGACAATATAAAAAACAATTGGGAGTCTACTTGACAAGACAAATCTAGGAACTCTATGAACACAATTATAAAACACTTTTTCACACAAATAAAATAAGATCTAAACAAATGGAAAAATATTAAATGCTCATGGGTAGGCCATGATAATATAATAAAAGTGACAATTCTACCCAGATTAATTTACTTATTCAGTGTCAGATCAATCAAACTATCAAAAATTTATTTCATTGAGCTAGGAAAAATAACAACAAAATTCATCTGGAAGAACAAAAGGTCAAGAATATCAAGAGAATCAATGGGAAAACATGCAAAATAAGGTGGCCTACCTATAACAGATCTAAAACAATATTATAAAGCAACAATCATCAAAACTATCTGGTACTGGCTAAGAAATAGAGTGATGGATCAGTGAAATATATTAGGCACACAAAACACAGAAGTAAATGAATATAGCAAACTCTTGTTTGATAAACTCAAAAGACTCTAGCCTCTGGCACAAGAACTCACTATTTGACAAAAACTTCTGGGAAAGCTAGAAAATAGTATGGCAGAAACTAGGCATATATCTTATACTGTATACCAAAGTAAAGTCAAAATGAGTACATGACCTATACATAAAAAGGTGATACCATCAGTAAATTAGAAAAGGAAGGAATGGTTTACTTGTCAGATCTAAGGAAAGAGGAAGAATATATGACCAAAGATGAGATAGAGAACATTATGAAGTGCAAAATGGATCATTTTTATTATGTTAAGTTAAAAAGGTTTTGCACAAACAAAACCAATGCAAGCAAGATTAGAAGGAAGGCAGAACGTTGGGGAACAGTTTTTACAGCCACCATTTCTAATAAAGGCCTCATTTCTAAAATATATAGAAAATTGAATCAAATATATGAGAATACAAGTCATTCCCCAATTGAGAAATGGTCAAAGGATCTGAACAGGCAATTTTCAGATAAAGAAACTAAAGCTATCTACAGCCATATGAAAAATTGTCTTCAATCACTACTGATTAGAGAAATGCATAAATCTTTTGGAATAATCATGGATCATTTTATTGCTAAGAGCTAAGTCTATTTTGTAAGCCACAATGGTAAAATATAGGCAGGGATTCTCCCAAATTCCACTACAATTTTAAAATAATGCCTCAAAACAAATTCTGGAGTAGCACCACCAACAAAAGGATAGGGTGAAACAATTTCACAGCCCAAGACAACTTGAAATCTTGGCAGGAAAGATCTGTCTCACTGGGGTCTAAGTGGAGCATAATCCCATGCAGGCTTTAGGGGTGCCTTCAATAAGCAGCAGTAGCAGCTTCAGAAGTCTCAGCCCACAGTTGATAAGTAGGACAACTAGTAAGAAAGAGATTACAGGGGAACCCATGCAAGTACTGGGTATAAGACTCTGTTGATTACCCACACTCAGTTCTGGGTCCCAGTGCCAGTCCATGAAAGAATACGAGCTCACTAGAGCATGCAGCTTCGGGATACTGGGAACCTTATTCGGTTTGAGGACAGAAAAGAGTGCTTATGTATGCTCACAGAAATGAGTACACCACAGTAACAGCAATATTGTGTGATGATCAACAGTGATAGACTTGGCTCTTCTCAGCAGTGCATTGATCCAAAACAATTTCAAAGAACTCATGATAGAAAATGTTCTCCACATCCAGAAAAAAAGAATTTTGGATTCTGAGGACAGATTGAACCATACTGTTTCTACTTTTTGGCTATTTTTTTTCCTTCTTTTTTGAGGTTTTTCCCTTGTGCTCTGATTCTTCTTTCACAATATGACTAATGCAGACCTATGTTTAATGTGATTGTACATATATAACCAATATCATATTGTTTTCCTTCTTGGGGAGGGGGGAGGGAAGGGAGGGTGGGAGAAAACTTTGGAACTAAAAATCCCATGAAAATAAATGTTGAAAGATATCTTTACATGTAACTGGAAAATAATAAAATACTGAGTACAAGCCAGGACACCAGAGAGACTATACCTCTCCTTAGATCATACTACTTTGGAAGCAAGGAAAACTTACAAACCACTAGAACTTTCTCTAAATAAAGCAGCATGAAAAACATGAAACTTGACATACTGCCCCCTCACCCTGGGAGCAGAGCCAAACTTTAATATAAAGTTAAAAGTCAAGAAATAAATTGGAAACAACGAGCAAACAATAACAACAAATAACCTATGGTAAGTTACTATGGTGACAATGAAAACAAAAACACAAACTTAGACAACAAAATCCAAAGAGCTACATCAAACCTCAAAGTAAAAGGTGCATAGTAGAGCTACCCAGCAACAGTTTCTAGATCTCAAAAAAAGATTTGAAAAATCAAATAAGAGAGAGAGAGAGAGAGAGAGAGAGAGAGAGAGAGAGAGAGAGAGAGAAATTGCGAAATGAAATGAGGGTGATACAAAAAAAAAACAGCCTGATAAAGGACACACACACACACACACACACACACACACACACACACACACACACAAAATACTGAAGAAAAAATATAGAATTGGCCAAATGGCAAAAGAGGCACAAAAATCCACTAAAGAGAACTCCTTAAAAAGCAGAATTGGCCAAAGGGATAAAGATGTACAAAAATTCACTGAAGATCTTAAAAGCAAGGGAGACTGGAATGCCCTAAATCTTCTGAAGTATCTGGGTTCATCAAAGGAAATTATTATGGGAAAGTATCCTGTCATTCAAAACTCAACCTTGAACCAAGAGAAAGGATATACACTGCAGGTGACAGTTGAGTACTTATGAAATCATCTCCACAAAAGGATCAAAGAATTAAAATTCCAAGGCTCTTTTTCAAAGTCCATCATTTTTACAGAGGAAGAAATTGCAGCACAGAGAATAAATGAATAAATAAGTAACAGGGAAGCACCTAATTAGCTCATTGAAAAGCTAGAAGTAAAAGAAAACCATTTATTAAGTACATACTACATGCCAAGCAGTAGATGTACAAATATAAAAGTGAGAGTGGCCCTTCCCTCAGGGAGCTTACATTCCAACAGGAGAGACAACAGGAAGAGAGGAGTGATGGCTTAGGAAAGGAACTGTGGTTTTGGGACTTTAGGGAGTGGGACAGCAGGGCAGTCAATTGACACCCTTTCCTCAGAGTCAATGCTTATTTTTTTATTCCTTTACAGTGCTTAGAGCAAGATGAGGAAAGGTAAGGAGAGGAGCTGTGGGGAGATGATGCACCCCCTGCATCAGGGCGGAACCTGACCAAGAAAAGGAGTCTGAAAGGGGTCAGGGGAAAGAACTTGCCTGCAGTCACAGAGGAGCATGATGGCTGAGCCAGGTCCAGAAGCCATCCTCCAACTCTCATGGAATCTTTTCATTACAGTTCTTGAGTGTCTGGATATCTCTAGGAGGGATAGGCATCTTAAGCCATGCTCTGCCATAAAACCTTAGCAGGAATGAGTGACTTTTGCAATGCTAGTTGGGGAAGAGTCAGAATATGATACCAGGCAAACTTATCCATCTATCCATATGACCAGTCTACCCAGCTCCCCAATGCGCTGAATTCCTCTTCCTCATAAAGACCTAACCTGGCTCTCTGGCCCACCCTCCTTTTAACTCAGCTGCACAGTCAATGTCATATAAGGGCCAGGCAAACAGCAGCCCAGGAGCCTGGGCTCCCTCTGCACTTGTAAATTACCATTGGGCAGTGGCTGAGCAGAAGCTAATGCAATGCCTCCCTTCAGGCCACTGGTGGAAGGTGTTACATTCCTCCCCATATCCCTAACCCTGCAGCATCCAAAAAGCTTCCCTTCCTTCCTACATATAGAGTAGTCAGGAGAAAGAGTGTCTAGTTTATAAGGGGATGTCTGGAAGAAAAGATATTTGCCCAGCAGGTAGCCCTCAGCAGAGTAGCAGCTAATCCATGGCCAGGAGTAAGAGCTTCATCTCCTAGGGCCCCATAACCACACAAAGAAATACTCTTAATCCTTGGCCTACATTGCCCTCTGATTTTCTTCTGCTCTGTCACTAGAATGTCAGAAAGGACCATTCTCAGTGACTGGCCCTGCCCAGCTTATTCAGGCCAAGCAAGGGGAAGACATCACCCTCTCCTGTGAACTCTCCCCCAAGATGAATTGTCAGCGCATGATTGTGAACTGGTGCAGAAACCAGACCCTCATGCACTGGTGCCCCAATGGAGAGAAACTGGAGGAATCCCAGAGTGCTGAGTTCCAGGGGAGGATAGAGCTGCTGAAATATAATATGGCTGAGGGGAAGGTGACCCTTAGGACCCAGCAGGTCCAGGTCTCTGACTCTGGTTTATATACTTGCCATTTCCAGTCATCCGATTATCACACTGAAGCCCACATCGAACTGCATGTAACAGGTAGGTCTTGCATGATTTATGGGTTTCTTCTGAATTTCAGACTGTTAGAGATGAAAAGATTTTAAAGAGTATTGAATCAAAGCCCCCTCATTTAACAAATTAGCAAAATGGGACACAGAGAGGGGAGGGACTTTGTACAAGATCATACAATTTCGGAATGTCTAGGCTGGGAATCAGACTCAGTTCTTCTCATTCCAGATTTGACCATTTTCTTCTCCTTGACACATCCCTTGGATCCTGCATGTGAGAAACCACAGGCTTTAAAAAAGGGACAGGGGCAGCTAGGTGGCGCAATGGATAGAGCACCGGCCCTGGAGTCAGGAGTACCTGAGTTCAAATCCGGCCTCAGACACTTTACACTTACTAGCTGTGTGACCCTGGGCAAGTCACTTAACCCCAATTGCCTCACTAAAAAAAAAAAAAAGTTGTCTAAAAAAGGGACAAACTCATTTTGGGACTCACTGCTTCAATTCTCTTCCTGAGCAAGTCACTTAACCCTCATTTGCCCCTCAAAAAAAAAAAAAAACAAAAACCATTATGGAGGCCTCCCCTCTGTCCTGAAGATCAAAAATGGGATTTCATTCTCTCTTTCAATGACACCAGGTCTCACCTGGCCCTCAAAAGCCTTCCACTGTTTGGGGTATGAAGGGTCTGAGGCCTCCTTGACTGTCATCTGCATAGCTTCCATCCACACTGACCTAGAGACAAATGTTTGTTAGCTTCCTCCTCTGAATCCAGCCCTGTGCTGGTGAGTCTGTAGAGGAGAAAAGGGAAGAAGACCTGGCCTCATGCCTTCGAGGAACTGGAGAGATATGATGTGTAACCTGCTAAAAAAAATTGTACATGGCAGAGTGGGTAGAGTGCTTACTCAGAGTCAGGAAGAACTAGGTCCAGATGCTGCCTCTGACTCGTTTTTTTTTGTTTTGTTTTGTTTTGTTGGGTTTTTTTAGTGTGGCAGTTGGGGTTAAGTGACTTGCCCAGGGTCACACAGCTAGTAAGTGTCAAGTGTCTGAGGCCGGATTTGAACTCAGGTACTCCAGAATCCAGGGCCGTTGCTCTATCCACTGTGCCACCTAGCTGCCCCAGCCTCTGACTCTTACTTTCTGTGTGGCTATGGCCAAGTCACTGAAACTCTCTTTGCCAACTTCATTATAAAAGACCTTTATAACTGTGCCCACACTGACAAAATCATAGGCCCTCAATATATTGGCACATGCACCTACATTCTTATTAGTACCAATTTAATGCATTTCAATCAATATTATTTGAAATTATAATTATGTAAAATATAGTCATTTTTTCCAACCCAAAGGAAATATGCAATGAAATTCCAAATAATGCAACCATTTCAGGAGATTCCTTCATCAAACGCTCTATAATGAAGTGATAGATCATTTGGGACGAAATCTAGTTTCACTTGAAAAACTTTTATTTTGATTCAGTTTAGTTTTATGTATGTGTGTATGTAATATATGTATGTATGCATGTATATATATATATAAAGTGTGCTTCTATGTGTGTGTCTATATATGTCTATATATATGTAGACATCTATATGTAAAATGTTTAATCTAATATGATTCTAAATGCAACAACTATTGTGTACAGGTCCCTATACTTTCGTGGAGGAGAGAGAAAATGTAGATAAGTTAGGTCACCCATCCTCAAGTTTCCAAATTTAGGAATAAGGCAACTTGGAATAAGAAAGCAAGAGACTTAACTGGAATATACAGTAGTACAAGATAAGTGCATGAGAAGGATGCAAAATAAATATGAAGAATAATGGGAAAGGTGTTAGTGTCACAGAACTCATGGAAGGCTTTTTTTTTTAGAAGTGGTGGTGATCAAATTGGACTTTAAAGGAAAAGAAGAATCAAAGGAACTCCTAGCACAGGGAACTGTGTGAGCAAAGGCATGGCAGCAGGAAGAACAGGACATTTTTAGGACACAATATCTGGTCCACTCTGACCAAAGCACAGAGTACATGGAGGAAGAAGGGATAAAGTTAGAATGGTAGGATGACACCAGAATGAAGAGATATACCCTAGTATGAAGGCTAAGATAAGCAAGGTGAACTCCACAATGAACAGCCACTGAAGCTTTTAGAGGGCAGGAATATCCTGAGCAGGGCTGTGTGCAGGACAGATTAATCTGGCAGATGATAGGGCAGAGAGAGAGTAGAAGTGGGGAAGCATGAGGAGAAGATAATAGAAGACTCAAGGCAGGAGCTAAGGAGCATTTGTGTTAGCACAGTACCGGTGAGAATAGAGGGGAATTGAGGTCTGGGAAAGCTGTTCTGGAGGCAAGATGAAGAAGAATTCACCTATGTTTTGGTGTTTGAGGTGAGGGAGACAGTGAGCATTAGAGATTCCTCAGATAACAGGGGAATGGGTGAATCATGGTACCTCTGATTTTTAAAAATTGGTGAAATCAGAAAGAAGGACTGATTTAAGAAGGACAATAATAAATTCTGTGTGTGATATAGAGAGTATGAGGTAATGAAAACACATCTGGATGGAGAAGTCCTGAAGGAAGATAGAGATGAGGGTCTTGAGCACAGAAGAAAAGCAGGGTTGGAGATGGAAATTGGAAAGTCATGTGGTCTTATGTGGCAATTTAAATTATGGAAGGAATAAAATTGTCGAGTACAATTTTTGAGAGAGAATAGGGTCAAAGTTAGAACCTGGATTAACATCCACCTTATCTTAGTCAGATGGGTATAAAGACTGCAAAAAAAATAGTATACAAGGAAAATGACTAAGAAGGGGTCAGGGTGACCAATAACATCAGATACTCCAGAGAGGTCACTGATAATGAGATCTCATAGGAAGTCCATAGGATCCATTTATTAGGAGGTGAATAACGATTTTGGAGAGAACATTTGAATAGAATAGTGTAGGGGAGAAAGCCAGATTAAAGGGCATAGAAGAGAAAGTGTTTCTATGAGGTACTGGAGACTTTTGGGGGATAGGCAAATTTCTCTCCAGTTTTAGCAATGAAAAGATAATTACTGGAAGGAGCTAAAAACATTTGGAAAGCCTTTGGTCTGGGACATCATCATGATGCTTTTAAGCCAATGGAAGTAGTCATTGAAGAAGGAGATGCTGAAGATGTGTGAGACAGGGAATGATTATGTAGCAGGGTACTAACAGAGGGAAGGAGGAAAGGGGACAGAATCAGTGGCACAGGGAGAAGAATCAGTCTTAATGAGCCAGGGCTTCTCTCCTTTGGTGTCCAGAGGAAGAGGAGAGATTGAGTAATGATGAAGAGGAGCTCTGAAGAAGGAAGGAAGGAAGGGAAAGGCCTCACCCTCAGGCTCACAATGAACTGTCTCACCAGGACTCAGCTTCCTCACAGTACCTCAGAGATAGACAGGAGCTCAGAGACCACCTTGTCCATCCAATAATGTGCAAAGAAATCCCTCAACTATCTAAAACACCCATGACACATGGTCATCCAGACCCTGGCTGAAGACCTTCACAAGAAGGAAGCCTTGGCCCCTCCAGAGACAAGCAGCCCATCCCACCAGGGGCGGCTCTCCTAGGCAAGAAGGCTAAATAAGCCTCCCTGCCTCTTCTGTTTTCCCCAATTCATCCTCTGGGGCCAAAAGGAAGATATCTGGCCCCTTCCCCAGGATACTGACAGCTGGTGGTAGTCAGACACTGGGGTCTTTAAGCAGTTGAAAGGATGTCGATCTGTACCCCACAAACAGACCCTACAATGTCATATGGTTTATAAATGAATCTAAAGGATTAAATTTATTTTCCCATATAGACAGTGAGTTCCTCAGGGACAGGGCCTGCATTGTTTGACTTCTCTCCCCTGCTCCTCTCCTACCCCAAGGATCTAGGAAAGGTCTGGGCAGGCCCATTGAAGACTCTCAGTAGGGACATCTTGCCTTGATAGCAAAATTCTGCTCTGAAAGATTTTAGGAAGGTCCTGAGCCAGGGAGTAGGAACTTCTGGACTAGGGACCAAGGACAGTCCTGAAATTTGGCATCAACCAGCCTCAAGAGAATATCCCTCTGCCCATGGCTATAGTTCCGAGTATAATGAGACCCCTAAAAAGCTGCCCTTCTATAGCAAGGCTTCTTAAATTTTTTTCTACTCGCGACCCTTTTTGCCCTCCCCCCCAAATTTTTACCTGACCTCGGATATGTAGGTATGTAAAATAAAACATAACCTTTGAGTGTTCCCAAATTTTTCATGATCTCCACATTCAGTTATGCTAGCAAATATGGGGTTGTGACAACAGTTTAACAAGCTAGGTTCTATAGGACAAAGCAGTGAAAATCTGAGGTTCCAGTTGGAAGGAACCTTATTCATCATTTAAGTCAAAGCTCTTATTTCACAACTGGGGAACTGAGGCTCAAAGCAACAAAGGGACTAATTTACCCTAAGTGACTGATAAGTGCCAAAGATGGGATCTGACCCTAGTTCTCCTGACTCTAAATTCATCATTTCCTTTTGTCTAAAAGGAGGGTCTCCGGTTTCTCCTTTCTCCAGTCTATCTGGCACAGGCTGCCAGATTCATCTCTCTAAAACATAGCTGTGGTCGTGTCACTCCAACTGTTCAAGCAGCTTCCGTGGCTCCCTATTGTCTTAGAGTCCTCCACAATCTGGCCTCACCATAACTGCCCAGTGTCATGGCTCCTCCCTCTACTGTGTTGCCCAGTTACTGATGAGCAAATTGAAGCAGTGGGCTTATTGGGCATTGAGGAGAGGGAAGGTTACTGGAAGAGGAGAGAGATGGTGATAGAGATTATTTTCACACTGAAGAAATGTCATCTCTGTAAGAGACCTTAGAGTTTACCCAGGCTCCCTCCTCTATTTACAGAGGAAGAGAGAAAAGCCCAGTGACATGTCAAAGTTCAATTAGCCACCAAATTACAGTTACAATATGAAACTAGATCTTCTGATATTCTAAGTCTGGGGTATCTTCTCTATCATACTACAGTATCATACTAGTGGCCCCCTTTTACAGGTGGTCAAACCAAGGACCAGAGAGAATAATGGACCAATGTGACAACTTAGTAGAGGGCTGACCCCAGGGCCACTAGAGTCCAGGCTGCTTAGCTAAGAGCCAGAGAGTTTCTCAGTGAGGATGTAAGAGCCAAATCCGGAATAAATTTGAGAAGAGAGTAGCATCCTATGGAATCAGAAGACCTGATTTGGGTGTCAGGATACCCAGGGTTTGGTCCTGTCTCTGACATTCCCTCAGTGGAACCTCTTAGACAGATCTCTTCCCCTCTCTGCTCTCTGGCCCTCTGTCTCATGATGGGGTTGGGCTAGATGTGATCTAAGATCCCATCATCTGAAAGTCTCTGAATCTATAAGGACTCAGGTGTGAGGTAGAGGGAAGAGGCTTGAATTGGGATTCTGAGAACACAGGCTTCAGGGCTGGTTCTGTGTCTTACAAGCTGAAGGATGGAGGCCTCTCTCTCTTCTTTTTTCCTCTCTATAAACTGAGGCAGTTGGGCTAGATTCTCTCTCAGATCTCTTCCAATGCTTGCATTCTACTCTCTAAAGTCCTGGGGAAGCCTGGTTTGGGGGAATGTTTAGAGCCTGGATGAGGAAGAGGAAGAGAAAGAGGAAGAGGAAGACTGCATCATCTGTGCACAAAGCCCCTAGCCTTGCCCAGGGTTTCCTTAGTCCTGCTTCCCTCCATACTCCCACCCCCAAACTGGGCCACAGGGATCAGAGAGCAGGGTTTCCCTGTCTCTGATATACAAATTAATGGAGTTTGGGGGCCTATTTTCAGAAAATCATCCCACATCTCAGAAGACACCTACTATAAGCATTGTTGCTGTATCCTCAGTGGTCTTGATGGTTTCCATCTTGGTGATTTATTTCTTCTGCAAAACAAAACTACAGAGACCCAGAGGTAAGAGGAGGGCCCTGCCTTAGTCCATTAGTCCTCCCATCACTCACCAGAACCTTTGACTTTTGCTTTGAGAGGGATCTCAGGATGCCCAGGGCACCTCCCTTGGATCTGAACATAAAATATGGCCCAGGGGAGAGGGACCTGGGCTTTGCTTGCATGACAGAGTAACTCCTAAGTAGTCCCTATGATAGATGGGTTATGTCAAAAATTATTTCCTGGGAATCAGGAGAATGGACTCTTTGGGAGAAACCTCGTAGCTATTTTTTCACCTCAGCCTAATCCTCCACACACCCCTATCAAGGAATTTTGGGGTTACTTTCAAATGGGGATTGCTAGGGCTGTCCTTTGCCAGGTAGACTGTTCCCAGAGCTGTTCCCTTTGTTCCTTGAATGTGGTCCCAGAAACCAGCCCCAATCCATCCATGGATGACCTAGTTTTCTCTCCCTTAGTCCCTTGGCTCTTACCCAGGCACCCTGGCCCCATACCCAGTCTCTCCACAGTCCTACCCACACACAGGCTGATTCAAGGAATTTAATAATTTTGACTTAAATAAATTATTTTAATCAATGATTTTTAGGTGTGAGTTGGACTTTTAAATGAATCTCACTTGTGAGAAATATGATTGTTTCTCTCTTTCTTTAACAACCAATTATTAATTGAGATTAAGATTTTATTTCTCTTTCCTCATTCAGAAATAAACTCCTGTAGGTTATAAAGCCAGTCTTTGAAGGACATTACTGACCTTGCCTAAAAATTTACCCAACCTAGACTATCTTCTCAAGGTGAAATTGTTACCTCACCTAACTAGGAAAACCTAACTACTCATATAGTCCTGGGTGGGGGTAGAACCTTTTGTATAGATTGGCCAGGAAGGGAGTATTCTGGCTCCACATGAGTCTCTCTTTGTCCATGAGTGACATAATAAAAATCATATCCCCCATCCCCTCATTAGACTAGGCCCCCCCTCCTATTATAATATTCATTCTCTCATTAATTCTCTTTTTTAAAAAATTAATAAACATTTTTATTTGTAGCTTTGAGTTCCAAATTTTATCCCTCCTTCCTCCTCTCCCCTGCCCCCTCCCTGAGGCAGTAAGCAAGCAGATGTGGGTTATACATATGCAATTATGTAAAACATTACCATATTAGTCATTTTCTACAAAAAAAATGAATAAAAGAAAAAAATGAAAGAAAGTGAAAAATAGCATGCTTTGGTCTGTGTTCAATCAATCAGTTCTTTCTTTGGAGGAGAATAGTATGCTTCATCATTAGTCCTTTGGTATTGTCTTGGATCATTGCATTGCTGAGCATAGTTAAGCCATTCCCGTTCTTCATTAAACAATATTGCTGTCATTGTGCACAATGTTCTCCTGGTTCTGCTCACTTCAGTATTGCCAAATTTTATTTTTATGTTTCCTATAGAAAAAACAGATCAGAGAAAATATAATTTTCATGATGTCTCCTATAGGATAAACCAGATCAGAGACAGACAAAGAAAACATAGTACCAGTTTATTTGTCCCAAGAACAAGCAAGCATCAATTATACAGACCCCTTCCAAAGAAGGAGCTCAGGGAAGCTAGGTGGCACAGTGGATAGAGCACCGGCCCTGGAGTCAGGAGGACCTGAGTTCAAACCTGGCCTCAGACACTTAATGCTTACTTGCTGTGTGACCCTGGGCAAGTCACTTAACCCCAATTGCCTCACAAAAAAAAAAAAGGAGCTCAAAGCCTCCTTCTTTCTAAAGTAGTATAAGGTTTCTTTGCTCACTGGTTCCAGGGTGTTGAGTAAAAGCAAATTAACTTATCCTAATCTTGAAATGTTATAACTGTGGGCTATTTGAAAAATTATAATTGGGCCATAAGTCCTGCTGAGGTCACCATAAAAATGTCAAAACATTATTACTAACTGGGCCTAATCTGTGGACTTTTGACTGGCTGGCTATCTGACTGCTATTAATTGTCTAAGTCAGTCTGTTAGGGCCATTTAAAATTTCTCTCACAATTGCTTCTCCCAAATTGATAAGCAAACTCCTCTTTTAATTAAATAATTAAAACAGGGTTTATTTATAAAAATAAATGTAAGAGATAAGGGTAAAGAAATGCAGTTATACAACCTGACTGCTTTTAATATAATAAGGGCCCTTGCTGCCTCTTGCCTGAGGGTATGCTGGCCTTCTAACTCAAAAGCCTCCTGCTTCACTGCTCTGCTCCTTTCTTCTAACTCCCAGCCCCCTTCACTTTGTCCACCCCCTTGAAAAGCTGCTTAGCGTCCTCCTCCTCTGGCATCTCCCTACTTTCTTGCTAGCTCTTTCTCCATCCCATCTTTGTACTGTAGTGACGACCCTTCTCAGGTGAAACTTGGGTTGGCCACCCACGGGCCGGCCAAGCCCTGTGTGGCATGCGCTGGGAGCTGGGGCTGGGCAAAACAAACCCCAGTGTCTCTCCGGTTTTTTGTGTGCGCAGCTTAGCCCAGCTCAGAGGCCTTCTGCAGCTGAAATGGAGGGAGAGGGGCAACTCTGCTCAGAGAGCCTGAGGCTAATTTTAACAGTGTCAATCATTTTCATTAGCATGATACAAATCATCCTAAAAGCAAATACTTAACAAGAATGGATGTAATAACAAGAATGTAGGAAATACTGATCAGTTTGATACTTTGACTTAATGTCAACACTATGATAAGATTATATGATTCCAAAAATTGGGGTTTTGCAAGGATGAAGATGCCCAGGTGTTTTTACATGATAGGGACCTACTATCCTGAGGAAAGAAGTCAGCAGATAGGGACTTATCTGCTAGTTATCTGGGTTCAGTTTGGAGTTTAGTTGGAGGGCATTTTGCTCCTATTAATCCAGGGTTTCATAAAATCCTTTTGGATAATAAGGCAGCTCCATCAAATCCAGGTGTTCCATACATTAATCATAACAATATACATCAGTTTGTACAAATTTTTTCAGGCCTTTCTAAAATCATCCTGCTTGTCATTTCTTATAGCACAATAATATGCCATCACCATCATATACCACAGTTTGTTTAGCCATTCCCCAACTAATGGGCATTCTTTTGATTTCCGATTCTTAGCCATCACAAAAAGAGCTGCTATAAATATTTTTGTACAAATAGGTCCTTTTCTTTTGGGGGGGTAGCAGTGGTATTGGTGGATCAAATGGGTATGTACAGTTCTATAGCCCTTTGGGCATAGTTTCAAACTGCACTTGTATTTTTTAAAAATATTAGGTCTCTCTGTTTTTTTCATGTAATTATAGATAGCCTTGATTTCTTTGTTGAAAAACTGCTTGTCCATATCCTTTGACCATTTGTTAATTGGTGAATGACTAGTATTTTTAGAATTTGACTCGGTTCTCTACATATTTGAGATACGAGGCCTTTACCAGAGACACTTGTTTCAAAAATTTTTTCCCAGTTTTCTGCTTCCCTTATAATCTTGGTTACATTTGTTTTGTTTGTGCAAGAACTTTTAAATGTTATATAATCAAAGTTATCTATCCTACCTTTTGTAACACTATATCTTCTTTGGATCTAAATTCTTCCTCTGTCCACAAATCTGAGAGATAAACAATTTCATGCTCTCTTAATTTGCTTATGGTATCACCCTTTATGTGTAAATCATCTCATTAATTTTTAATCAGTCAGAGTTGATTGCTACCTGTCAGAAATACTCTGTATTACAAGGGTTTATAATCATCAACAGACTTCCAGGAAGAGCCTCAGGTTTACCAGAGAAAGCCAAGTGACCATCCTTTTATTAATTATTCACTATCCATAATTAATAAAATTAGTAATTATGCAGAAACTGAGCGTCTCTAACTTTTCATGTATCATAGTTGTCCACTCATTGAAGCAGCCTGGTCCCAGGTGCCAACTCCTTTCTCCAGACTCTTGGCAACCCAGTTCTCTGTCACTGCCTCTCTGCCTCCAGCATCTCTGTCCTAAATGAGGCAGCCTCCTCCCCATGCCCCTGCCCTGGTAAACTGAGGCCTGGAGACTGATGGGGTGTAACGATTGGAATGACACCCCCTGCTGGAAACTTACTGTAGGAAAGCTCCACCATGAGGAGAAGGTCTCTGAGGGCATGACCATGGCTCTTTTCTTTGGCGTCAGGAAGTGACGTTGGCTGGAGGGAGGAGGAAGGGGGAGGCTGGCGCTCTGACTCACTCTCTTTCCTGAGGACTCTGGTGGAGAGTGGAGCTAGAAATGTGTGCTCCCTTTAATAGATAGATGAATCTAGGCCTTTCTCTCTCTCTTTACCAAATTCTTATTCTCCTTAATAAATGCTTAAAAGTCTAACTCTTGCTAAAGCTTATAATTTATTGGCGACCACTTATTAGATATTTTAGACAGTATAGCTAGAATTTTAACCCTCACAGGGGATTACCTGGGACTTCCCCCAAGAGTCATATCCTGAAGTCAGCAGGAACCTACTTAGAACCCAGGTAGGAACCCCAGGTACCCCTGATTTGTCACCTATTGTGCAAAAGTGTATCCCTTCAGTTGTCAGGCATTCTACTCTGCCCTCTGCCTGGAAGGTTTTTATTAGTGCAGTTGAATTGAGCTTTTCAATTCAGTTGAAATATGTTTTAGAAAATAACTTATTTCTATTTTAAATGTATTTCTTTAACATTTCATTAGTTTACATCAGTTATTTTTATCTTCTCTCTAATTTGGATATTAAGGATCTTTTTCAATTTTTGTCTTCATACATTCTGTTTGGTGACCCTGGGCTAGTTACCTGTCTCTCAGTACTCTCTAAGACTAAAGGTAGCAGAGAAGGCCCAGACCAGCATTGCTATTAGCAGTTCCTCTTCCAGAATTCCCTAGATCAATGAAATCCCAACCAATTCCCTTATCCTTTAAAAAAAAAATCAGTTATATTTATCTTTAAAATGTTCCATTATTTAACAAAAAATATCTTAAATCCTTGTTGTTCTAAATGGTTTTTATTTCTTTTTTATTTAAAAAGGTATTACATTTATTTCATCAATATATTGCTAATCTTTATAAAACAATTTATTTTGTTTCTTTGATGGCAGAGGAATTCCAAAGTGGCCGATTCCAGGAGGAGGGCAGAGAAGTAGCAGGGACCAGCAGGGACACATCTGCCTCTTCTGAAGACCTTCAGCTTCCCCAAGGTCTGCCAGACAGAAAATCTATCTCTCCTTTAATGATACTGGAAGAGGAAGAAGGGCCAGCATGACTACAGAGCAGAGCCTATTAAAGCCCTTTCCTTTGTGCCCCCTTTAACCCCCTGGGACTTCTAGCAACTTTGGAAAGATTCTTTCTCTCCCTTCCCCAAACCCCTCATCAAAGACAAAGGGCTATAGCTTATAGATTACCAGGCAAGGAAGAGAGAGCCTGGAACTTCTGGCTACTTCTTCCTTTCCATTTCCTCCTTGAAGAGAAGTCACTGACTAGCCATATGCAGAGGCAATCATTTTCATCCCCTGGTAGCATCCTGGATGGTGGAGACTTACTTCCTGAGTTCTGAATTTGGTTATGTAAGTGAGATTTTCCCCATCCCTTTGATACAAGTGATTTATCAGTAGTACTAATCAGTCTATAGACTCCAAACTGCAATTTAAACTATTTAGATATTCTTTAGTAGCTTAAGCAAACAATAATGAAGTAAGTAAGGTAAATATTGGTAGGAGGTTTGAGAATATTTTAACTAACTGGGCCCTAATCTGTGGACTTTTGACTGGCTGCCTTATCTGACTGCTATTAATTGTCTAAGTCAGTCTGTTAGGGCCCTTTAAAACTTCCACCATAACTGCTTCTCCCAAATTGATAGGTAAATGCCTCTTTTAATTAAATAATGAAAGCAGGGTTTATTTATAAAAATAAATGTAAGAGATAAGGGAAAATAAACGCAAAGTTATACAACCTGACTGCTTTTAATAAAATAAGGGCCATTGCCGTCTCTTGCCAGAGGGTATGCTGGCTGCTGCTGTGGCCTGGAGCCACACCTTGCTTAGACCAGTTTGCCTTCAGTCCTCTCCACCTTTCTCACAGCTTTTACTTTCTCTTTCTGTTGTGTCTTTAACTATCATCCCTCACTCTCACTTTTCCTCTAACTCTTTTTCTGTTTCACTCCAGCTCCCCTATCTTGCTTTCACTGCTCTGCTCCTTTCTTCTAACTCCAAGCCCCCTTCGCTTTGTTGACCCCCTGAAAAGCCCCTTAGCATCCTCATTCCTCTGGTGTCCCTCTACCTTCACACTAGCTCTTTCTCCATCCCCTTTCTGTACCATAGCAACAACTCCAGCGTCCAAGCTATATATCCCTTCTCTCCCTTCAAACCTCGAGTTCCCCACACCCTACGCATGCCAAGCTAATTCACTGGCCTTGCTAGCGCTGGGGGGGGGGGGGGGTTCAAGTGAACCATGAGAACCACACCCAGGGCTCAAGAGGTCGTGCCCCCTTCTGCATTCTCAGGGCCTCCACACAGGCCATGCCCAGGGCCGCTGCCAGGGCTAGCCCAGGATTTCCGGGGTAGATCCCCTCAGGGTGGAGGGAGCTGGGGCTTTTCACAGCTGTCTAGCCTGGCAAGGCTCCAAGGCTCACAAGGCTTCTCAGCTTGGCCGCTGAAGCCGAGGGGGAGGGGCAGCTCTTCTGGGGAGCCTGAGGCTAATTTTAATGCCTACAGAGCAAATGCAAATACTATATTGTCAACTTGTTTACTCTACCACTTACCTATAATTCATCTATCTGACTTTCAATTGTGGCTAGTTATAGCTACCAATCAGCTTAAAGATCAGATACCTAAAATAGTAACTTCTGAACCATAAGGGACCAATTAGAGCTGCTGAGGAGTTGGAAAACCAAGTTTAGCCAATATGGTAAAAATGCTTGACAGGAGAAAACAACTCAGAGGAATAGAGGCAAGAGAGGTGTTGTCTGAAATGGCAAAGATGTATTCCAATAGGTAGCTTCCTATGTTATGAGCCTGTTTCTTAGTAATGGGGTATTTTAAGTAGGATATATAGAATGACAAGTGACCATGCTGATATCTGACTGGTGGTTTCTTTCTTCTATTCCATACTTCTTATATATGTACCACTTGGATTGTGTTAAATTGTGGAAGGAGTCATTGTGTATAAATATCCATGGATTCTGAGACTTGGTGTCTTTGGCTCCTAGACCTGAGACCTTTAAATGTGCTGTTGATCCCAGTCCTTCCAATCTTTTCCAAGAGTTTTATCTATCAATGAAGGACAGCTCCAAGTCTGAGAGTCTACTTGCCAGTAAAGGCAGGAATGTGAACCAAAAAAGAGGGAATGACCTTTTCTTAGTTTTGGGACGTGCTGAGATTCATGTCCTTGATAACCCTCAAAGGTTATTATGCTTCTGAAGGAAACAGTGGCACCTCAGATACAGACAGCCCTTTCTATTTTGTTAAAAGTTAACCCCTGAAATCATGCAATTCTGACTGACAATCAGCAATTGATGGAAGGCAAATGGAATTTCTAACTCAAAATCAGATAATGACTTTGGACATAGATTTTCATGTAATCCATAACATTTTATTGTGAACCTTCTACCTGTTAGGTAATTGCCTTAGTGTAAAAGGTATAAAGAGAAAAATAAAACTCCTGAACCTCAAAGACTCTACTGTGATCTTGGTAATAGGTTGGAGTTAAAAAATAGACTAAAACATCTGTGGGCTAGAGTTATTATCTGCTTGACTATTCTGTGCTCCAAAAGAGCTTAGACACTGGAACCAAAAACTCTAGGACACATCTCTTTTGTTTTGGATAGAAAACAGTTGCATTGTCATACAAAATAACTTATGAATTTTTGTTTCTTGTTGTCTTTGGATCCACAATAAAATACAATATATTCCAGTGTTCCTTTGATTGCGTTTTCCAGTGAAAACCTATTACCTTGCTTTCCTTTTACTTTCAACTTATTTCTTTCTTCTGGTTTTATTTATACTGAAAATATCAGGATTTAAGATTCGGTTTCTTCAATAGTATATTTCCATTTTGGTCATTTGGTGAGATTTTTACCTCGAGAATGCCAATAGTTAAGTTTTATAGGTGATCTAAAAACTGTTGAACTTCTAGTCCTCTGCTTCCTTTTCTGTCACTTTGCAAAGATTCTGCAGGGGGCTCCACAAGGAGGAAGGATATTTTGCATCTACCTGGATTTCTTAGGTAGGTGATTTTTGGTTGTAATCCCAATTCCTCTGGGCAAAATCATTTCTAATAAGTTCCCTTTATTTCCTACTAAGTTGTTATAATTTTTTTCTGTTTCTGTTAGTGGTAAATGATTTTTTTCTCTCTGTCAAAAAAAATAACAACACTACATCCTAATTTATAACTCTCCCCTAAGGACTGATTTAGCAGCCTACCCAAAAGTTATTTTTTTATTTTTTCATTTTCTTTTAATAAATTATATTATTTTAATAATTTTTTGTTTGACCCGTCATTTCTTTTGGATTGAATTACTTCATTTTTTAAAAGTTTGAGTTCTTTCTTCCAAGGAGTATCATTTTTATTCCATGTATATGCTTAAAATTATTGTTTTTCTATATTCACATGTGGAATCTTATGCCGTAGCACATATTTAGTTTCTATAAAGATGCCTTTCGTAGCTGTGACATATGGAACTTCCATTGTATTTCCACTCTAGTAATCACAACATATTGTGACATGTAAAATTTAATGTGGTCGCCTATTTCTGTCCCACGTGTAGGGAAAATTAGCTGGGGTTTCTAATATATTTCTACTTATAAATTAGAAGTTTTAGCACCAGTTTGGGGGCATTAAGCATTTATTAAAGCATATTAGGTATTAGTAAAGCTAGAGAACACATGACTTTGAAAGATGGAAAGCTTAGCTAGGATCTACGGGAGAGAGAAGAGAAAAAGCCACCTTCCCCTACAAGTCTCAGGCCAAAAAGAGCAAGTTCCTGTCCCTGTGAAAGCAGAAGCTCCCTGTCCAGAAGAGAGGTGGTCCCTACACACTGCTCCAAGCTAATTGTCTGGTAGCATTCAAGTCCACTGATTCACTGGATTTGAGGGTGGTCCATGATTAGAACATGCTGAGGTCAGAGTTGAGATCCTCTGGTGGGAACAAGTCTTTCAAGGTAGGTATGTTTTTGAATGAGCTAACTTCCTGACATTGGGCTAACCTTAAAAAAAGTCAGTCAGACTCTCTCAGCAGGGGCACCCTTGGAAGTCCCAAAACCCCATTATTTTCTCACAATATATAACGTGTCTCACTTTCCATAGATTCAGGCTATTCACCTTCCATCCTTTGGTTAATTAATATTGGTTGGATGATCGAATAAAATGAAACCTAGATCACTAGCACCTTCCAGCTCCTAAGGAATCAGTTTGGGATATAGAGAAGCCCCAACCCCAACATTTCCAGGAATCCTTTCAGCAACAGTGTTTCCCATTGAAAATGGAACTGTTTTGTACATTCATAAATCAACTGTCATCTATATGCTGGGCTTCTATGGTCTTAGATCTTTGCCTACTCAGTGTAGAGGAGCAAAAGGAAGAACCATAGTTCTTACCATCAGAAACTCATATACTGTGTTCAGTGATACTGATAACAAGGGTAGAAGTCAAGTCGAGAAGCATTTATTAAACATCTATTATATGTTAGGTACTGTGCTAAGCACAGGGGTTACCATGAAAAGCAAAATACAGTCTCTGTTATTAATGAGCTCTCACAAGTCTTTATGTAAAACAAGATATATGAAGGATTAATCAGAGATAATATTAAGATGGAAAATTCTAGGATTAAGGCTTCTTGCAAAATGTGACATTTTAACATATCTGAAGGAAATGAGAATCTAGAGATGAAGGAGGAGAATTCTAGTTTATGTCTGGTAGCCAGGGAAAAGGTTTCAAAATGGGAAGTGGATATTATTTGAGGAACCTCAAGGAAGCCAATGTCACTGGGTGGCAGAATATTGTTGGGAAGAAGGTATAAGATGACCAGAAAGGTGGAGGGGGAGAGGAGAAGGTTTTAGTTTTTTGTTTGTGCTTTGTACCTTATTTCCTGTTGGCCTCCTAACAACCCTATCAGTTGGGAACAAGGTTGTTATTATCATTTTGGAGATAAGGAAACACCTGCTGGGAGATGTAGACTTAGCCTCAGTCTGATAGGGAAATTCAAATTTGACCTTGGGGTCTTCCTGATCCCAAGCCAGCAGGCTCTGCACTAAGCTGCTTAGCTGCCTAGATCTATAACTACAAAGGAACTCAGTGGAATCAGTTCCAATTCCTTCAATTTGTAGATATGGATTTTACCATGGAGGGTAAAGGAACTTCCCAATGACCCACAGGCAGTAAGCGTCAGAGGCAGGATTTGCAAAACCATTATTTTTTTTTCTGGAACAAATTACCTCAAATCTTATTATTTTTATTTTACAGAGGAGAATATTAAGATTTAGAGGAGAATAGTAAGATTCAGATAGGAAAGGGTCTCATTCAGGGTCACACAGCTCTGCCAAAGACAAATCTCAAACTTTGGACTTCAAATAGAATTTTTGTTCCCCTGACTATCATGGGCTCAGCAGTGGGAGGGATTCAGAGGACATCTGGTCCAACCGCCCTCTCAACAGAAGTCTTCTTTCTAGCATCTACAACATCCTCCACTGAGAGACTCCAACACAGTTTTCCTACCTCTAAATAATATCTAAATAAATCATTTCTGAGGTTCTTCTATCCATGACATTGGTGCTTCTCAAAAGGTGCTTTTCATGGTGGTCACTCTCCTTTGGGCTGTAGCCCAGTCTCAGAAACTTGGGTAATACAGGTGGGTCAGGCTCTTTAAAATTTTATTTATTTAATATGTTACTTATGGAATTTAAAAAAGCATTTTCAAATAATTGTATAATAAAAAGGTGATTACACATAAACTGTAAATCTGTTATGTATCACTTGGTATTTCTTTTAACTATATAATAAACTTATCATGTAAATTTCTTTTGTTTTTTTGCCTTTTTATTATTCCCTCTACCACCCCACCATAGAGATGACCACCATTAGACATAATATGTATATATATGGAAAATCATTTTATCCATACTTGTGTTTATTATGCCAATAGCATATTCTTTCATATGCCCTTTGTAGTTAATTTTTGTATTTATAATAGACAAAATGACTTATTCACTTAAAGTTGTTCTTAAAACCACATTGCTGTTACTGTATACAATATTCTCTTCATTTTGTTCATTTTGCTTTTCATTATTTTGGTTTTTTAAGATGTTTTTCTAAGATCATTGAACTCATCATTTTTTATAGCCCAGTAGTATTCCATCATAATCATATACCACAACTTGTTCAGCCATTTCCAAATTGATGGGCATCCTTGTAATTTCCAGTTCTTTGCCAATACAAAGAGAGAAGCTATAAAGATTTTAGGGCATATATGTTCTTTACCTTTTTATCTAATAATCTTTGGAAACAGACCTAGTAGTGATATTTTTGAGTCAAAGAGAATAGGTAGTATAATAATTCTGTGGGTATAATTCCAAATTGTCTCCAAAATCAATTCATATTTCCAACAATGAATGTGTCCCAATTTTTTCTCATCTCCTCCAACATTTGTTGCTTTCCCTTTCAAACATTTTAGCCAATATGATAGGTGTAAAATGTTATCTCAAACTTGTTTCAAATTGCATTTCTCTAATCAATAATGATTTAGAGCATTTTTCATATGATTATAAATTGTTTTGATTTCTTAATTGGAAAACTGCCTGTTCATCTTTTTTGACCATTTATCAACTGGGGGATGAGTTGCATTCTTACATATTTTATAGAGTTCTTTACATATTTGAGATATGAGACCTTTATCTGAGATAATGTGTATTAAGCCCTCCCACTCCCCCAATTTTTTGCTTTCCTTCTGATCTTGTCTACATTGGTTTTATTTGTACAAAACCTTTTTTTAATTTAATGGAATCAAAATTATCTTTTTTAAACCTTACTTTTCTCCATTTCTCTTGTTTATTCATAAATTGTTCCCCTATCCATGTCTCATAAGTAATATGTTCAACGTTGTTCATATCTTTTGAAATATCCCTTATTTCTCAGTCATGTATGTATTTTGACCTTTTCTTGGTAAATGGTGTATGATATTGGCCTTTCCCCAATTTCTTCTATACTGATTTCTAGTCTTCTCAATAATTTATATCAAATAATTAATTCTTATCCGAAAATCTTAAATCTTTATAATTGTCAAATACAAGGTTACTCTATCTATTTGTTCCTGTGATTTGTACATCTACTCTTCTCTATTAATCTACCTTTCTATTTCTTAGGCAGTACCAGATGGTTTTAATAATTACTACTTTATAATGTAATTTAAGTACTGCTAAACCTCCTTCCCTTACATTTTTCATCACTTTCTTTTATATTCTTGACTTTTTGTTCTTATAATATATTTTGTTATTTTTCTCTAATTCAGTAAAATATTTTTTGATAATTTAATTGGCTTTGCATTGAATATTTAAATTAGTTTAGGTAAAATTATAATTTTATTATATTGGCCATGTGAGAAATAATTGTTAATAATCAACACCTTGGGGGACCCAGAGATCTCTCTTAGTTCTCCTTTCCCTTCCACTGAAAGAAACTCTCCTTCAGAGATTTCATCCAATCTCATCTAGGTCATATACTAACCCAGACCCTAAGATCACAAAATGAGTCTTAGATTCTTTTGTCTAGATAGCCCAAGGATTTACTGATGAGATTAAACTACACCCAGATTTTGCTTTGACCAGCTTGATTGGGGTGGGGGGGACAGTGTCTTGCATTCCTTACTCTGATATCATCCTTGGACTTCATTTTAATATAGCCCATCTTCAAGTTATGTCAATCAATTAGATTTAAATAATGCTAACCATTTAGATTTGTTTGATGTATAATGACCCAATTGGAGACTTGTGCACTAGTAGAATCCAAGGAGGGAGGGTGTGAGCTGGAGGAGTGGGCCCCAAAGGGTTGTTACAGACTTCTTTCTTTTTTTAAAGCCTTTTTGTTTTTGTTTTTTGGGTTTTTTTGAGGGTGAGGCAATTGGGGTTAAGTGACTTACCCAGGGTCACATAGCTAGTACCTGTCAAGTGTCTGAGGCCGGATTTGAACTCAGGTCTTCCTGACTCCAGGGCTGGTGCTCTGTCCACTGTGCCACCTAGCTGCCCCACAGACTTATTTTAAAATGGGTTTTTACTGATGTTTCTGGTTTCACATGGCCCATGTTTCCCCATGTTTCTCCACCTCCTAGAGAGCCAGTCCTTCTAACAAAGAATTAAATAGAAGAAAGGAAAATGGGAAGAAGAGAGTACAAAACAAAATAATCAATATATTTTTTAAATCTGATGTTTTATACAATGTTCCATATCCATGGACTCTGAGATCTGGACCAATGTGTGTGTGTCAGAGGGAGGAAGGGCCTGTCATCACATATTTCTTCTTTGCCAACATTTGTTTTTAGTTTTGTGTCGGTACTTTATTCTTTATTTACTGGGGACCTCCTAACAATCCTGTCCGTTGGGAACAAGGGCCAGGTTTTTTTTTCCATTTTGCAGATTAGGTAACACCTGCCAGATGTATACAGTTTCAGTCTGTTAAGTGAGTAATTAAAATTTGACCTTGAGGTCTTTCTGACTCCAAGCCCAGCAGTCTCTTCACCAAGCTGCTTAACTACAAGGGGCCTCAGTGGAGTCAGGTTCTGATGGGATGAATTCTCTTCTCCTTTCTGACTGAGAATGTGCCTAGAAGATTGTTATTCTGTAGAAACCCAGGTGAGTGCCAGAGCCCTCAGCAGGAACTCCCTTTTCACCTGTGGTTGGGTTGGGGTAGTTCTTTTGTTGGAAGGGACTTTATTCCAAAGAGCTTGTGTCCATTTTTGTGGTTGTGATTCTTCTTTGGGCTATAGCCCAGTTTCAGACACTTGGGAAATGCAGGTGATTCAAGGTTTGGGGTTTTTTTTTTAGTTTTTATTTATATTATTTTTAATTTATTTTTTAAAACAAGGATTTACATAACACAGTTTAATTTTTAAAAAGATGATTGCACATGAAACTGCAAATCTGTTATGTACTACTTGCTATTCCTTTTAAATATATAATAGAGTTATGATGTAAATTTCTTTTTTCTTTTTATTCTTCCCCTCTAACCCACCCTAAAGATGGCCAGGATTAGACATAAATATGTGTATACATACATACAAACATACATACACAAACACACATTTATATATACATATATTTATGGGTGTTTATATGTATGCACATGTGTATGTGTGTGTGTGTGTGTGTATATATATATATATATATATATATATATATATATATATATATATATATATATATATACATAGTTATGTCTAATGTTGCCCATCTCTAGGGTGGGTTGTGTGGGTGCATATATATACATACACATACACATACACACACACACACACACACATATATATATATGAAGTTATTCTATACATACTTCTACTTCTTAGTTCTTTTTTTGGGTGCAGATAGTATATTCTTTTATCTGTTCTTTCTAGTTTATTTGGGTATTCATATTAATCAAAATGTCTCATTCACTCAAAGTTGTTCTTAAAACAATTTTGCTGTTACTGTATACAATGTCCTCTTGGTTTTGCTCATTTTGCTCTTCATTATTTCATGCAAGTTGTAAGGGGCTAAATTCTAGCTATGATGTCTAAAATCTAATGAGTGATCACCCCAAATTAGAAGCTTTAGTAAGATTTTAGACTTTTAAATATTTATCAAGGTGCAATCAGAAGTTGGAGAAGAGAGAGAGAAAGAGGTAAAAGGCAAACTTTCTCTAACTATCTAAATAGACCCCAGCATCCGACCCCTCCAAGCTGAGGTCAGGAACCCAAAAGACCCCAACACTTCCTTCCTCCTCCCAGAAGCCTCTTGTGAAACAGGAAACAGGGCAGTCCACATGCACATAGCTCCAAGCTAATTGGCTGGCAGCCCTGATTGACAGAACTAACAGGTGGCTCTACAGATGCAAGTTCCAGATGTCTGACTGACCTTCCAAACCCCAGAAAAGGTCACTCCCAGATGCTAAAGTCACATGGCTTCTCCTCACATGCCTTCTCCTCATGGCGGAGCTTCCCTACAGTATCTCCCCAGTAGGGGGTACCATTCTAATTCTCACAAAGTTATCCATGTTTTTCTAAGATCATCAAGTTCATTATTTCTTATTGGCCAGTAGTATTCCATCTCAATCATATACCACAACTTGTTTAGCCATTCCCCAATTGATGGGCATCTCTGCAATTTCCATTTCTTTGCCACCACCGACAGGGTTGCTATAAACATTTTAAAGCATAGATGTTATTTTCCTTTCTCCCTAATCATCTTTGGAAACATACCTAATAGTGGTATTCCTAGGTCAAAGGGTATACATAGTTTAGTAACTCTTTAGACATAATTACAGAATGGTTGGCAAAATGTTTGGATCAGGTCACAGTTCCACCAACAATGAATTAGTGTCCAAATTTTTTTCACATCCCTTCCAATATTTCTTGCTTGCCCTTTCAAACATTTTAGCCAATCTGATAGGTATAAAATGATGTCTCAAATTTGTTTCAAATTGCATTTCAGAATCAATGATGATTTAGAGCATTTTTCATATGAGTATAAATTGTTTTATTTCTTTATTTTTAAAAATGCTTGTTAATATCTTTTGACCACTTATTGTTTGAGAGATCAATTGTTAATCAGCCCTTTCTGGCTACGATGTCTAAGAGGCAGATGGAATTGTATGAGGAAGCTTGTGAGGCAGTCTGCCACACTGAACAAGGACTTGTTTTGAATCTAGAAGTCCAGGGGTCAATTCTTCTTCAAAGGACTCATTAATTGTCATTTTTATTCCATTTGATCAAAAAAGTATGTTTTTATAAAAAATTTTCTATATGTAAGGATGGACTCTTATGCCCTAGCATGTGGTTAATTTAGGTAAAGATGTTGTTCATATTTGTGACATATGTAGCCTCCATTATATTCCCACTCAATCACAAGAGATCTAATATATCTTACTTTCTACATACATACTCAGGCTACTAACTTTCATCCTTTGAATGATTGAACAAAATGAAATCTAGACCATCAGCACACTCTGCTACCAAGGAATCAGTTGGCAATTTAGAGAAGCTCCAACCCCAGCATTTCTAGGAAAGCCTGCTTTCCACATTCATCAATCAACTGTCATCTATGTTCTGGGCTTATAAAGTTTTAGATCTGTGCCATGTTCCATGTGAGCCCTTGAGACCAAGAAGTGAAATACTCTCATACCCTCAAGAGATACTAAATCAATGAGCAAGTAGTTAATGTAACAAGTCTTCAGGGAGCATGTGGCCCATTGAGTTAGATATTGAAACATTGGAATAAGTAAAAAGGAGTAGGCATTATAGGTTAGAAAAATAGTGTGAGCTCAAGTATGGAGGTTGAAATGAATATGGGGTGTGTGGGGACCAGTCTGACCTGTGAGATCTATAAGAAGAGGGGTAGACGAGGTGTGATAGACACAATCTGGACCTTGGTTTCTGTCCTTTTTATTGTGTCATTAAATGGCCCAGAGTTTGAGACAACATTCTTGATTCCTAGGGCTAAGGGGTCAGTGGGAACAATTTTCAGTATCTGTTATCTTCCCCTTTGCTGCCAGCATCCTTGTTTGTTCTTTTTTTTTTTTTTTTAGTTAGAATAAGGTGGTAGTTTATTTAGGAGCAAGGGAAGGGAAGGGTGGGGGGAGGAAAACCATGAAAGAAATCCTTGGACTTCTCATGGGGAGATTGACAGAAAGCACATGGCTCAGAGGTACCAAACTCCTCAAACAGGAGACTGGAAGGTACTTTTATAGAGGACTGATGGGAGTGGACCATTTGCCTGTGAAAAGTTCCTTTAGTGAGGGAGGACCATCCCCCACTGGGGGTAGCTGGGGAATTGGGTGAGGAGTAGAGGACCATCCCCCACTGGTAGTGACTAAAGGAATTCGGTGAGGGGTGGCTCTCCCTTCAGGACACAAAGGCTGCAGCCACACCCAAGGGACACCAGAATGAAGGGTGGGAATCCGAAGCTAGATCAGTCCAATTTGGTTCCGCTTGTCTCTCTAGGTGTTATCTGTCCTCTGGTTTAGTAGAAGATTCCTCGGTGTGCCCCAGAGAAATTCTGGGGTGCTCTGCACCCCATGACATTTCCCCACTTCTCTATATATAAGGAAAGGGGACAAAGATTCTTCTGAAACTGCTTCATGCTGACTGGGGGTCAAAGAAATCATGGCGCAAGGGAGGGGGAAGGGAGAGAAGTGGAGAAGGCCTGGAGTGTGCGGAGCTGTGAGAGGCCCAGAGAATCCAGAGGGTGGGAGGCGACACATAGGCACAATGGGTATCTGCCATGAATCCCTGAGCCTAGATGGAATAGACCAGAAATGTGTAGTCTGAGGGTCTGAGTGTGGTTTGGACATCTAGGAGTCCCAGGCTGCTCTCTGCTGTCATGCAGACGCCGACCTTCTCTACCTCTCTGTGACTCAAATGGGAGGTTGAGTCCAGTGGGAGAGGGAGAAGAGAAACCCAGAAGGTAGGGCCCTACCTCTAGGTTTTGTGTGCCAAGCATGGTTCAGACGTCTGTTTGAGCTTTCGGCGAGGGAGGGAGACTCAGGCTGCCATCCGCTGTCGCTTGTGAAAGCTGATCCTCTCTCTACCTCTCTGTGACTCAAATGGGAGGTTGAGTCAGGCAGGAGAGGGAGAAAGGAAACCCAGAAGGGAGGTTCCCACCCCCCAGTTTTGTGTGCCAAGAGGAAAGAGGAAATTCCTGTGTCCCTACAGACGTCGGCGCCCAAAATGTTATGGGGGGAAATGGGGTACGGATTTTGATCAGGGGTTGGGGTTCTTAGGAATTCCTCTTTAAAGAATTATACCCTCTTGCACACAAAAGTAGTTAGAATAAGGTGGTAGTTTACTTAGGAGCAAGGGAAGGGAAGGGTGGGGGGAGGGAAACCATGAAAGAAATCCTTGGACTTCTCATGGGGAGACTAGCACAAAGCATGTGGCTCAGAGGTACCAAACTCCTTGTTTGTTCTTTGCATCTTTCTGGTTGTGTTCCTTTTAGCCATGATCTGGACCATAAAGTGGAATGACCTAATGTACCTCATCCTTGAGCTTTCTTGCATTCATAACTCAGGTAAGTTTATTTTGATCTTTGCCATTGTAACCTCTACATATCACTACCCACTGTTGCATTTAAAATAATTACAAGAGACACCAGCTTGAGGCAAGCACATTATCAATTTATCAAACTCTATGGGTTAGGGATTAACAAAAGGGCTCTCTAGCTTCTCATGGTCCAAAGAGAGACAGACAGAAAGACAGACAGACATAGACAGACAGACTGAAAGACAGACAGGAATTCTCTGTGTTTTTCTGTCTCTGTCTGTCTCTCTCTCTGTGTCTCTCTGTCTCTGTCTCTCTGCCTCTATCTCTCTGTCTCTCTGTCTCTGTCTCTCTGTCTCTTTGTCTCTTTCTCTCTGAGAGAGGCAGAATGCCTACTTGTACAGATTTTTATCCTTTTTTGATATAAAGTGAGTCATTTTACATCAATCAAATCTAATTGGTTCATGTAATTAAAGGCAGATTACATCAGTTCAAAAGGACTGAACTTTCTCTTGATTCAGGACAATATCTCTCTATATGGTAATCCAAATTCAGACCCCAGCCAGACTGTGACAGGATGCTGGCTACTCTCTGGGTGTGGTCCTGAGGGGGACAACAAGTCTAGCTGACAGCTTGTAATGCAAAGGGGAATTTGAAGTTCCCCATATGCTGGTCATTAATAATTATTTTCTCATAATCACCCATCTGATTCTAATCGAGAAACAAAGTTTTCCTCAATAAATCACTAGCTGACATTACTTGATTACACTTAATCAAACGGTCCTAACCATGGGGTTTATAATGGGTAACAAAGTGAAAGGAAAAGGGGGAAAAACTGAGCATCGCATTGACAAAAATTAAAGGGGGGGGGCAGTTCTCTTTAGTAATTAGACCTTGCAGACAATGTACAGAAAGGGAAAAGAAAGACAAAAAAGAAAATGTCCATTTAAATCTCAAAAGTGTCCTGTGCTGTCTGGTTCTCAGGACACCATCTGATACAGCTCTCTATCCCAGGTGTGATCTCTGAGAAGTTCTTCCCAGGTGATTGTCTTCTTTAGACTGGGGGTCACTTAGAGATCTTTTTTCTCTATTAAAATATCATTCAAAATTGATCTAATCACAATTTTAAATTACTGTGCCAATAACCAAGTCAGACAATGAAAGTTAGCTCAAAATCTTATGTCTAATCAAATTTGGAACCTTTTATATTAGAGATTTTTCACAGTTTTAGGATATCTAATTTTACATATGAAACTTAGGTACAAAAAGAAAATTAAAACCCAATTTTTATACTTGGCATTATTCAATCCCCCATCTGGAGGCTTACATTCTACTAAGGAATCTCAGACTCCTTTATATAAGGAGATGGTCTCTGGTACAAAAATGAATTCATATAAAAATTGCTAGGTTAACTTCAGTTGTAACAAAAGGTTCAGGGAAGATATACAAAAGTACATTGAGTGATTGATTGTATAACTGTGCATATCAGAAACATTTTCAACTTCCATCCCTGTTCAAATAAATAACCCCTAGTGGGCATTCCTTTAAGGCAAGATAAACCATAAGCTATGCTGATATCCCCTTCTTTAACATAGGACTGAGACAATTGTGATATTAACTAAGAAACAAATTCATATCCTGATTTCACAACTCTTTGCATCATTTTCCCAATTATCCTCATAAAAAATAAAGGACCTTACATAGCTAATAATAGATGTCAAGACCAAATTCAATATTGTGTCTATCACATGACATCTGACATGATTATAGGAATTTAGCATGAGGAAATAGAGAAATAATTATACAGTAAAAAAAAAATAAATTTTTCCTAACTTCATGATAATTCTAGGCAAAAGTTATACAGATAGCCAATTGCACTGAGCCAGGCCCAAAACCAGCCAGATGGGATGTTACAATTTCAAGTGTCATATTGGGGAAATTGAATCAGGAGAATCCTACCTCAGTCAGTGCCAAAAGTTATTTTAGCCTTTTACATAATAACTCCACCTACAGTTTATGTATATGAAACTCCATAGGGTTCCTGGCATCATGGATCATTGGCTCAATAGCATTCCTTGATGGTCATACCTAAAGTCAGACTCAGAATAATATCACTTACCAGTCCCATAATGTCTTAAATGACCAATTCCAATCATCAAAGGCTCATATGGATTTCACCATTGAGGATAAACAATGATAACAAAGGATGTGAATTAGCTTCTTATCTAAGGATATAGTTGCAATATACAATAATTCCAAATAATGCTATAAAAATAATTATAAATCACACATAAATTACATGACAATTGTGAATGATTAGCAACACTATTTATTAGTGCATAATGTCCATCACTATATTAATAATTAAATTCACATTACCTTGGGGGATCAATTTAATATCTCCATGAATTCCTTACTTTTAAGTTGTCTATAACATCATCACCATATTCATTCTATGTTGTGTGTACCACTAAAAGTTTCTCCTTTGGCAAAAGACTAGAGCATATTCTAGTACAACAGTTAAAGCATAATTTTAAAAGAATAAAAATCCCCATGATAATAAAAACCCCATCTAATTATAACTACCAACAGACCCAAACCCTGTAACCACATAAACCATGAAGATGGGCTCCATCATGAGCCTTTATTAGGTATCCTATGGGTTTCTTGTACAATTTGCTGTGTCATTTACAGCTCTCTGAAGCTGATGGACATTTGTAAAAACTTCCCCTGACCTATTAACAGAGGTACAACAGGACTGATTAATAAGAGCACAGGTTCCCCCTGAAGCAACAAGTGAGAAGATCCAAAGCCAATCAATTGTGCAGGACTTTCAATCTCTTCCCAAAGGAAGAAGGCAGCTTTAGTTGTCTGAGCAATGACTTAAGTTATATCCCAAGCTAACCTTTCAGCCTCAGCAGAAATGTTTCTAATTGAATCATTTATTGCCATCATTCTAAATGTGGGTGCAATGGCCCAAAAGAACATCTGTGCAGCATTGGAGGTGGCCACATAATTAGGTCTGGATCTCTTTTGTTATGTATTCCACCAGGCACCTAAATTTCTAGCACTTGTTTATTCTATGAGGCCTATAGAGTGGTCAAATACCTATAGAAGTGGAGCCATGTTGGTAATTCCCACATGTACCAGGCCAACATGAGGGAAGAAAGAAGTAAGCTGATGTATTACAGATATGAAATTGTTCTGGGATCACCAATCCACATATTTATTCTGGGCTTAATGGTGAATGAATAGTCACAACTGGAAAAGTCATGTTTTCAGAGTCTCTACTATCAAATCTAAAGAGGTGGGCTTTAGCGCAAGTGAATTTGTAAGGGGCTAAAATTCTAGCTAGTCTGTCTAAAATCTAATGAGTGGTCACCAATAAATTATAAGCCTTAGCAAGACTCAGACTTTTCAGCATTTATTAAGGAGAATAAGAATTTGGTGAAGAGAGAGAGAAAGAGGCCTACATTCAGCTGTCTATCTCGGGGAGCTACAGTTCTCCTGCTCTGCTCTCCATGAGAGTCCTGGCGAAAGATAGTGAGAGAGGCAGCCTCGCCCCTTCTTCCTCTCACAAGCAAATGTCACTTCCTGACGCCAAAGAAAAGCCACATGGCTTGCCCTCAGATGCCTTCTCCTCATGGCAGAGCTTTCCTACAGTAGCTCTCCAGCAGGTGGCATCATTCTAATCATTACACATTTTTCATGATCTCCTTCCTATGTAGCTCCTGGGCTCTTATGTTTCTTAACACATACACCAAAGATAGGAAGAGGTTTAATAAGTGGGAGTGGGGAGATCTAATATTAATAGAACATATTAAATGATGCATAAAACTGGAAATTTTCAAGAGGTTTAAAAGTTACCAGGGCTGGTCATAACCATTTATGTGGTTTCCAATTATTTCTAGTAATTTCACAAAAGACAAATATAAAAGAGGCAAATGGCCTATTTGGAAACATGTGGTCACTGTCTTTACCTGAAAGTTGTGGTATTGTTTCATTTGGGTAAACATAAATAGGTACCCAGGAGAGAAGAGAGCTCATATGGAGTTGTTGGCAGACCCAACACCCATGAGGCCCAATAGCTCTGGCTCTGTGTAAAGTATGTCCCACATGACTATGAAGTCTAATATAGCATTATCCTTTGGCTAGCCATCATAAAAAGAGGGACCTGAAGAGAGCACTTGTATTGATAAGAAAGCAGAACAGATATCTCCTACTATGAAGTATGTGGCTTCTCAAGGGATTGAGGAAATGACAGTGGCAGGATTAGATTGCCTAAATATAACAAGAGTTAATCACACACATATCTTGTATAAAATGATAAACAGGTTTGCCCAGGCTTAGGTTTTTAACAGGGATTATAGACGTATTACAAGGGGAGTGGTTACAGGTGAAAATAATGCCTTGATCCCTTAAAGCATCAATTACATGTGAAATTCCCTCAATAGCTACCCTAGATAAAAGATACTATGGAATGAATGGTAGGGGGCCTACTTTGGTCTTAAAGGCAACAGGGATAGCAGATTTAAGGTGTCCCACATCAGAAGATAAAGAAGGCCAAAGTGAGTCAGGAAGATCAGAAAGGATTTCAAATGTATTCCCCACTGTTTCCAGAGTATCTGGAATTAAGATTGGGATCAGGTGGAGGGATTCCTCTGGTAATTGTAGGTACCATCAGAATAACAAGATATGGCTGCCCTAAATTTACATAGAGACCCCAGTAAATTTGCAGAAGAGTTAGGCGTAAGGAGAAATGAATGTTCCAATATAAGTGGGCCCAAGGATACCATAAACAGAGGTAGCTTAGAAACATTCTGAGGTTTCCCTAAAATTCCAACTACTTTTCAAGATTCAATAGAAGTACATTCAGAATCAGGTCTGCTCACTAGGACTGATCTTGAGGCTCCTGTATCTAAATAAACAGTCATAATAAGCATCCCCTACTTAGGTTTACATGGGGTTATTTTGGGGAGGTAAATGGACTGGGATATAGGGGTTAGGCCATCAGCGTTTGGGAAAGAGAAATCTTTAGTTTCCACAGTCCTTTCTCCTCCCCTAAACCTTCAGGAATCACTATTCCTGTGGGAGATTCTAGAATTAATTTGTTTTCTCTAATAGCCCCCAGGATCACTAAAATTCATTTCTCTAATGTCTTGCTTCTTGTCCTACAATGCTTCAAAATACAACCACTCCTATTGCAATAGAAACACATGATACTGGGTCTCTGCCACTCCTACTAGATTTCTGGAGTTAAAAATGTTTGGATTGTAATTATTTGCTCAGGGGTTGTGATATGTAATGCCCATTCTTTGTTCCATCCCTTTGTCCTCCTTAAATTTTGTTTGTATATTTCTCTCTATTTTCTCTCTTACCTTTCCTTTCTCTCTTTCTTGTCTTATACCTCCTTCTCCACTTTCTGTCTCTGTTCTCTCTCACATCCATTTCATTCCCCTTCATATGCAGTTATTGCAATTTCTTTTATCTTTTCTATATTCGTGGCATTCCACCCTGCACACTGCTTGTCAAAATATTTGTTTCTGGTAATGATTGATTGACAAAAGGATTAGTAATGATATGTGCATCTCTAGGATTGAGTGGATCTAGGCCTGCATACATAGTATTCTTACAAAATCTATCATAGAATTGGTTAGGCTTTTCCTTCTCTTCCTGAACAGTGTCTAGGAATTTCTGCTAATTACCTGTTTTATTTGCACATACTTCCATTGCTTTGAGTAAAGTTGCCCAGCTTCTTGTAGTTTACTATACTACTCAGGGAAACTAGGGTCACAATGTGGATCCTCTAATGGTCAATGTGCAGCTGACTTTCTGAAGCAACTGAGTTTGGTGTTTCTATAAAATCTTATTTTTTCCCCTGGAGAGAGCAAAATCTCCATGAGATCCAACACATCGCTCCAAATTGGTTGAAATCCCTGAAAAATTGCTGAAAGTGTATGATCATCATTGTTGGATCTTCATTGAATTTAGGAATTTCCCTTTTCCAACTACTAAGATTTGGGAGGCCAAATGGTTTATGCTATCTCAGTACTACTGCAGCACCTCTATGATCACGAGTGACAGCCTCTTGTAGAGGTAAAATGCCCTTAGGTTTTATGTTTGTCTCAAGAGAAACTAGACTCTCAGTGGAGACAGATTTGTGGGGAAAAGGAGCAGGGTATAGAAAAGGAGGCAAAGGGAAAGAAGGGAAAGGGTTAAAAGGGACAGGAGGAGGAACGAGAGGAGGCAGAGCCACTGTTTCTGTGAGGCCAGAAGGAGGAGGAGGAGCAGAAAGGGGAGGGCTGGAAGCTGGAGCAGGAGGAAGGAAGGGAAGGGAATTCTGTACCAGTGAAGAAACCAGAACCAGGGAGTGGGCTGAGAAAGGGTGGGGCCTGGAACAGGAACCAGAGGGAAGCCAGGGGAAGCAGGAGGAAGTGGAAGAAGAGCAGGAATAGGGGAAGGATCAGGATGGGGGGGATTTGGCCTGGGGATGCAGTGAAGATAGGGAAGATAAGGGAGGTGGTGTGGAAGGAGTTAGAGTCAGTTGGACAGGTAGAGAGGGAGATAGAGAAGCTGGAGAGGGAAGGGTTAAGGCAGGTTAGGAGAGTGGAGATGGGTCAAAGATGTGTGGGGGGCACTGTGGGGCACAAGAATAGGCTGGTAAGGTGGGGTGGAGGACTGGGGTAAGGATTGAGCACGTGCCACCAGATGGCTGGGTTGTGGTGGCTGGGTCAGCCAATCTGCTCCAACGATACCAAGAATTTATTTCATTGAGATTTCTATATCCTGTGATGAAATAATGGAATTTAGCAGATACTCAAAGACCCACCTGGAGATTAATCTATACTGATTGAATCAAGTGAGAGTGATTGACTGCTGATTAAGCCTACTTCAAGTTAACTGGATTGTAATCACACCTGGCTAGCCCTTAAGAAGGTATTGTTCTCAGAAACTAGACTGTGAACTCAACTTGAGAACACCTTCAAAGCCAATGGATTTGGATGACGCCAACAAATCAGCTTGAAGCAGTGTGTAAGGACCACCTCTGTTCCAGATATATAAAAAAGCTTCCACAATGAGCTTGCTAGAGAGTTCCTGATTAAAGCAGGCTCATGGAGGAGGACTTCAGGAAGAACCCAATCAGGCTGGAACTCTAGGCTAGACTGGTGCTGAAGCTTCTGATTTAAGGCAACCACAATATAGATTTTAAACATCACAATCCTATGACTAATTTCAAATCCCTCAGAGTCTGATAATTAAAAGAGCCATACTTGGACCATAAAAGGGCCAAACACAGTATAGAGAATATGTATGTGTGTGTGTATATATATATAAACATATATATATATACATACATGTGTATATGTATATATGTATATAAACACACACATATGTATATGTGTGTATAATAATTCCATATAATAATTATATAATCTGTATTATAGATAGATAATATCTATAATCTATAATAATTATATATATATACTCTTTACTGTGTTTGGTCCCTTTATATATAATATATAAAATATGCATATTTTATTTAAAATTATAATATACATAATTTAAAATTACTTTTTCTACACATATAATCTAATGGAATCCACACCTTCTTACCTAACAAATGCAAACTCTATCCTAAAGAACAACAACAAAAAAAATACAGACAGACATACCAAAAAATTTTGTGATGGCCTTTGAGTCTGGGACCCCAATCCTAGGATTCCCCTCTTTCATGGACTCCTTCTGCAGAAGAATTTAAGCTTCACTCATAAGATGAGATGTAGCAAATGCAGGTTAGCCCCAAAGAAGCATTATATTTTCCAGAAGGTTCCTTCTATACCTCTATACCTGCACTGAGAAGACTAAATCAAATAGCTTGAGAGTAAAGCTGACCAAATACTTAGACAGAAACAGACATAAAGACACATATGAAAACTTAGAGACAGGTATATAACAAATGCCAAAAATAGGGACAGACATATGAACACATAAATTCTAACTCAGAAGATGACTGAAGATCAAAATTTCAGGTTGAGGAGACAGTCAAATTCTTAACTTGAAATTTCTCAGAAAAGGACATTTTCCCAGGTGACAAAGATTTCCTTAAATGAGTACTCTAAAGGAAAGGGTGTTTACTAAGAGAGTTCAAATCAGATCTGTCCCTTACCTCAAAAATCTATTCGTGGTCTGCCAAAACTGTTGTAAATAAAATTATAAGAGACACCAGTTCTGGCTAAGCATATTATCAATGTATTAATCTCTACCAGTCAAGGATTGCTAAAAGAACTCCCTGGCTTCTCATGGTCCAAAAAGAGAGTATGGGTACTTTTCTAGGCTTTTTATCCATTTTCAATAAGAGATAGGTCGTAATATATCGATCAAATCTAATTGGTTCATGTAATTAAAGGTGGACTACATCAAGTCAGAAGGACTAAATGTCCCCTTGATTCTGGACAATGTCTCTCTATATGGTAATCAATCCAAACAATTCAGACCCCACCCAGACTGTTCCAGGGCAATGGCTACTATCTGGGTATAGTCCTGAGTGGGACAGTGAGTCTAGCTAAACAGTATGTAACATAAAGGGGAATCTGAAATTCCCCATATACTGGTCATTAATAATTATCTTCTCACAGAACCTGGATGGAGCTTCATCTAGGAAGATCTGTCAGGGTCAAAGGAGGCACAGGGCCAGGAATGTCTATGAATGAGTCTCAAATGTAATCAGCATCCCAGTAGCTATGCTTTTTAATCCCTTCAATGAACATTACCCAACCTACTCCTATATCCCTCTGATAGGTAGAATACTTTAAAAAAAAATTCTTTCTTTAATAGTACTTTATTTTTTCCAATTACATGTAAAGATAATTTTCAACATCATTTTTGTAAGATTTTGAGTTCCAAATTTTTCTCCCTCCCTCCATTCTCTACCCCCTCCCAAAGACAGCAAGTAATCTGACACAGGTTATATAGTATAATCATGTTAGACATATTTCCACATTAGTCAGGTTGTAAAAGAAGAATCAGAACAAAGGAAAAAAAACACAAGAAAGAAGAAACAACAACAACAACAAAACAATCAAAAAGGTGAAAATAGTATGCTCCAACCTCCATTCAGATTCCATAGTTTTTTTTCTGGAAGTGGAAAGCATTTTCTATTATGAGTGTTTTGGAATTGTATTGGACCATTATGTTGCTGAAAGGAGCTAAGTCTCTTACAGTTGATTATCACATAATTTTTCTGTTATTGTGTACAATGTTCTCCTGATTCTTCTCACTTCATTCAACATCAGTCCACTTAAGTCTTTCCAGGTTTTTCTGAAATCTTCCTGTTCATCATTTCTTATAGCACAATAGTATTCCATTACATTCATATACTACAATTTCTTCAACCATTCCCCAATTGATAGCTATACTCTCCATTTTCCAATTCTTTGCCACCAGAAAAAGAACAGCTATAAATATATTTGTACATTGTGGGTACTTTTCTCTTTTTTGATGATCTCTTTGGGATATAGACCTAGTAGTGGTATTGGTTGGTCAAAGGGTATGTGCAGTTTTTTGTTTTGTTTTGTTTTGTTTTTGTGAGGCAATTGGGGTTAAGTGACTTGCCCAGGGTCACACAGCTAGTAAGTGTTAAGTGTCTGAGGCCAGATTTGAACTCAGGTCCTCCTGACTCCAGGGCCAGTGCTCTATCCACTGCACCACCTAGCTGCCCCATGGTATGTGCAGTTTTATAACCCTTTGGACACAGTTCTAAATTGTTATCCAGAATGGTTGGATCAGTTCACAACTCCACTAACTACATATTAATGTTCCAATTTTCCCACATCTTCTCCAACCTTTATCATTTTCCTTTTTTAAAAAATCATATTAGCCAATCTGATAGGTGAGATGGTAGCTTAGAGTAGTTTTAAATTTCATTTTTCTAATCTATAGTGATGGAGAGCATTTTTATATGACTATAGAAAGCTTTAATTTCTTCATACTTCTTCAACTGGCTATTTATATACTTCGACCATTTCTTAATTGGGCAATGACTTGTATTTTCATAAATTTGATTCAGTTCTCTACAATATTTGAAAAATGAGGCCTTTATCAAAAACACTGACTATAAAAATTATTTCATGGCTTTCTGCTTTCCCCTCTCGGTTGCATTGGTTTTGTTTGTGAAAAACCTTTTTTAGTTTAATGTAATCAAAATGAACCTTTCTAAATTTCATAATGTTCTCTATCTCATCTTTGGTCCTAAATTCTTCCCATATCCATAGATCTGACAGGTAAACTATTTTTTCTTCTTCTAATTTGCCTATGGTATCACCATTTATGTCTAAATTATGTGCCCATTTTGACCTTATTTTTGTATATAGTGTAAGATGTTGGTCTATACTTAGTTTCTGTCATACTATCTTCCAGTTTTCCCAGCAGTTTTTGCCAAAGAGTAAGTTCTTATCCCAAAAGTATATCCTAGAGTCTTTGGGTTTATCAAACTGCTATACTCATTTACTACTGAGTTAGAAGCATTCCCAGTAAGATGTGGGGTTAAACAAGGATTCCATTATATCACAATTATTATTCAATATTGTCTTAGAAATGTTAACTTTAGCAATAAGAGAAGAAAAAAATTGAAGGAATTAGAATAGGTAAGAAGGAAACAAAGCCATCACTCTTTATATGATGATATACTTAGAAAATCCTAAAGAATCAACTAAAAAACTACTTGAAATAATTAACAACTTCAGCAAAGTTGCAGGATATAAAATAAACCCACACAATCATCAACATTTCTATATATAACAACAAAGCCCAGCATCAAGAAATAACTTCAATTTAAAATATCTATAAACAGGGAGGCAGCTAGGTGGCACAGTGGATAAAGCACAGGCCTTGGATTCAGGAGAACCTGAGTTCAAATCCGGCCTCAGACACTTGACACTTACTAGCTGTGTGACCTGGGCAAGTCACTTAACCCTCAATGCCCCGCCAAAACCAAAAAATATCTGTAAACAGTATAAAATATTTGGGAGTCTACCTGTCAAGGCAAACCCAGGACATATATGAACACAATCACAAAACATTTTTCACACTAATAAAATCAGATCCAAACACTTGGAAAAAATATCAATTGCTCATGAGTAGTAGGTTGAGCTAATATAATAAAAATGGCATTTATGCCTAAATTAATTTATTTATTCAGTTCCATACAAAACTGCCAAAAAATTATTTTATAGAACAAGAAAAAAATCATAACAAAATTCATTTTGGATAAACAAAAGGTCGCGTATCAAGGGAATTAACAGGAAAAAAAAAAATCAAAGGAAGGTAGCCTACACATACCAGATCTAAAACTGTATTATAAAGTGGCAACCATCAAAACTATTTGGTACTGGCTAAAGAACAGAGTGGTAGATCAGTGGTTTTAGATAAAAATTGCTTATCATTTTAAGGAAAGCTCCATTTATTCTTATGCTCTTTCATGTTTTTGATAGGAATGAGTACTGTATTTTGTCAAAATCTTTCTCTGCATCTATAGAGATAATTATATGATTTATGTTATTTTTGTGATGGATGTGGTTGATTATAATGATAGTTTTCCTAATATTGAATCAGCATGGTGGTGAGGTGGATAGAGCACTAGCCCTGAAATGGGGAGGATCTGAGTTCAAATCTTACCTCGGATACTTACTAGCTGTGTGACCCTGGGCAAATCACTTAACCCCAAATGCCTTAAACATCTGGGGCCATTCACAGTCATCCTAATATATATCTTGCCACTAGACCCAGATGACTCTGGAGGAGAGAGTGAGATTGGTGACTTTGCACCGCCCTCCCTCACTTAAATCCAGTTCAGTGCAAGCCCTGCCATCACCCAGATGTCATAGTCCTCTTTAGGAATGAAGGACAAACAGCAACAACATTGAACTAGTCCTGCCATCATGGTATAAATCCCATCTGGAGACAGTGCATTATTATGGTCATAAATTGCTGTAATCTCTTTGCTAATATTTTTTAAAAAATTTACATCAATATTCATTAGGGAGATTGGTTTATAATTTTCTTTCTTTGTTTTGGCTCTTCCTGGTTTAGATATCAGCAATATATTTGTCTCATAAAAGAAATTGGTTAGCACTCCTTCGCCTATTTTCCCAAATAGTTTATGTTGTACTGGAGTCAATTGTTCTTTAAATGTTTGGTAGAATTCCCTTGTATATCTATTTGGCCCTGGAGATTTTTCTTAGGGAATTCATTGATGGCTTATTAAATTTCTTTTTCTAAAATGGGATTATTTAAGTATTTTCTTTCCTCTTCTGTTAATCTGGGCAATTTATATTTTTGTAAATATTCTTCTATTTCATTTAGATTGTCAGATTCATTGGCATACAGCTGGGCAAAATAGCCCCTAATTATTTCTGCACGCGCGCGTGTGTGTGTGCAAGTGTGTAAGGCAATTAGGGTTAAGTGACTTGCCTAGGGTTACACAACTACTAAGTGTTAAGTGTCTGGTGCCGGATTTGAACTCAAGTCCTCCTGAATCCAGGGCCGGTGCTCTATCCACTATACCATGTAGCTGCCCTGCCTTTTTTTTAATAAACATTTTTATTTATAGTTTGGGGTCCCAATTTTTATTCCTCCCTCCCTCCCCTCTCTCCTCCCTGAGGTGGCAAACAATAAGATATTGGTTATACATGCATGATTATGTAAAACATTACCATATTTGTCATTTTGTAAAAGAAAACTTGATTAAAAGCAAAAAAAAAAAAAAGGAAAAAAAAAGAAAAAAGAAAGAGAGTGAAAAATACCATACTTTAAAGTCTGTTCCATCAATATCAGTTCTTTCTTTGGAGGTGGATAGTATGTTTCATCTGTAGTCCTTTAGGATTGTCTTAGATCATTGTATTGTTGAGAATAGTCAAGTCATTCACAGTTCTTCATCAAACAATATTGCTGTCTCTGTGTACAATGTGATCTTGGTTCTGCTCACTTCACAATACATCATTTCATACATGTCTTTCCAGGCCTTTAATTTCCTCTTCATTGGTGGTGAATTCACTCTTTCCATTTTTGATACTGGCAATTTGGTTTTCTTCTTCGTTTTTTAAATTAAATTAGCCAAAGGTTTATCTATTTTATTGGTTTTTTTATTAAACCAGCTCTTAATTTTATTTGTTAATTCTATAGTTTTCTTACTTTCAATTTTATTCAACTCTACTTTGATTTCCAGAATTTCTAATTTGGTATTTAATTGGGGGTTTTAATTTGTTCTTTTCCTAGCTATTTTAGTTGCATGCCCAATTCATTGATCTCCTCTATTTTATTTATGTAGGCATTTAGAGATATGAAATTTCCCCTATGAAGTACTTTGGCTGCTTCCCATAAGTATTGTGTGTTGTCTCATTATTGTCATTCTGTTTGATGAAATTATTGATTTTTTCCATGATTTGTTGTTTGACTCACTCATTTTTTTTTTAAATGGGGCAATGAGGGTTAAGCGATTTGCCCCGGGTCACACAGCTTGTCAAGTGTCTGAGGCTGGATTTGAATTCAGGTCCTCCTGAATCCAGGGCCAGTGCTTTATCCACTGTGCCACCTAGCTGCCCCAACCCACTCATTCTTTAGGATGATATTATTTTGTTTCCAAATAATTTTTAGTCTATCTTTCCAATGTCTTTTATTATGTATGAATTTTATTGCATTATGATCTGAAAAGGATGCATTTACTATTTCTGCCTTTGTGCATTTGATTGAGGTTTGTATGCCCTAATACATGGTCAGTTTTTGTGTAAGTGCCATATACTTCTGAGAAAATGATATATTCGGGGCAGCTAGGTGGTGCAGTGGATAGAGCACTGGCCCTGGAGTCAGGAGGACCTGAGTTCAAATCCGGCCTCAGACACATAACACTTACTAGCTGTGTGACCCTGGGCAAGTCACTTAACCCCAATTGCCTCACACAAAAAAAGAAAATTATATATTCCTTTCTGTCCTCATTCAATTTTCTCCAGAGGTCTAGCATAACTAACTTTTCTGAAATTCTATTCATCTCCATAACCTCTTTATCATTTATTTTGTGGTTAGATTTATCTACTTCTGAGAAGGGGAGGTTGAGGTCCCCCACTACTATACTTTTGTTTTCTATTTCTTCCTGTAACTCACTGAATTTCCCTAAGAATTTGGATGCTATACCACTTGGTTCATATATGTTTAATATTGATATTACTTCATAGTCTATGGTACCTTTCAGCAAGATGTAGATTCCTTCCTCATCACTTTTAGTTAGATCTAAGTCCCTTATTTCATTGAATCTCTATCTTTTCCCCTGAAAGATGATGCATAATTTTGCTGAGCAGTTGATTTTTGGTTGCAATCCGATTCTGGGCTGCCCTGACCTTGCTCTGAAGGCCATATTCATTCCACCACCCAAATGTTCTCTGATTCTTTTCTGTTTTGTCTCTGGTTCTCCACACAGGAACATTCACAGTATGTGGTCCTCAGGCCCAGTTCACCCTGGCCTGGGTAGGGGAAGATGTCCCACTCTCCTGTCATCTCTCCCCTAAAATGGATGCTCAAGGAATGACTGTGAAGTGGGTCAGAGGTCCATTGGTTGTGCACCTGTACCGCAGTGGGCAGGAGGTGGAGGAAGTCCAGGCCCCTGCATTCCAAGGGAGGACAAAGATGCTGAGACAGGACATGGCTGAAGGGAAGGTGACCCTGAGCATCCACCAGGTCCAGCTCTCTGATGCTGGCCAGTACACGTGCTATTTCCAGGCAGGCCCCTTGTACAGTGAGGCCAGCTTTGACCTCCTGGTAGCAGGTAGGCTCTACCTGAGTCATGGGTTCCCTCTAGAGTTAGAAAGGGCATTCATACTATTGCCATTAGTACAGATCTTTAGAGTATTTTCCATTCATTGTCTCAAGAGAGTCTCCCAACTACCTTTTGGGTTAGTTATTTCTGTAACAGTGAGGATCCAGGCACCCGATGTTTGAGGGCCAAGTCTGTTATGTTTCAACAAGTCAGGGTTCTCTGTTACCTTTAAGATGACTTTAGGGTGTCCAGACTGTCAGTTATTGGCTCAAACCCCCACCAATATGTCCCCTCAATTTTAGAGGCTTTTCTATGCCTTTATTCCATGTAACCACATAATAGATTAGCTTTTATACAGTGATATTTAATCCTACAGTGTCATGATAAAAAATGTACAAGTAACAAATGAGAAAAGGAAAAGCATCAGATCCCTGGCACCTCCCTAATGTTAGGTAAGCTGGGGAAGCACAAAACAAAGCCCCCTTATTCTCCCCACTCCATTTTAAATATTTGCAACCTTATTCAATAGGCAGGGATGCATCATGAACCCAGTTATTGTCCCCAGTTTATAACAATCCTCTAGGGTCACAGGGAGACATGAATGACTGCAATTCACCTCCATTGCCTACAGGAAGGAACCTTAGAGCTGTACAATATCATAAATAATCCCACAGGTTCAGATAAAAATCATAATCATCCCCAAATATAAAGTTTTGAAGATTCAATAAAACAAGGAACATTTAACAAGGATGACAAAATATTAGTGCCTCTAATACCTTGGCCTTTTGACCTTTCTCAAACCTCTCTTAAATAAAAGAAAAAGCAAAGAGAAAAAAAAACAACTGGATGCCCTTGTTGGATGGAAGCACAGGACAGACTTAGCTTCTAAACCACATGGAAGGGCAGTTAGGTGGCACAATGGATAAAGCACTAGCCCTGGATTCAGGAGGACCTGAGTTCAAATCTGGCCTCAGACACTTCACACTTACTAGCTGTGTGACTCTGGGCAAGTCACTTAACAAACTTATTATCCTGCAAAAATAAACAACACAACAAACAACAAATAAATGAATGAATGAATAAATTACATAAATTAATGAATTAATGAATGGATAAATAAATAAAAATATAAATAAACCATATGGAGCTGCCCCAACAAGGAGATCATTCAGGCGCGGAGTTTCCCGATGACAGGCTGGAGGGACTGCTCTCTGGTCCGAACCTCAGAGAACTGGGATAACTATTTTCCCTCTTCTGAAGGTACCAGGCCTGGGCTAACACCTAAGTCCATGCACTGAGAAGAGTGTATAGTGGCTAAGGACTTCTCTCATCTTCTGCCCACATTCTATGCACAATCAGTTCAACCACTAGCATTCACTACATGCTGCTTGTGTGTCCAGGCCAGGGCTATTGGGAAGACAAGAGAAGGCCACATGGTCCTTGCTAATAAGGGGCTTATTGTCTCTAGGGGGAGGTGAATGCTGGAGGTAGGAAAACCTGAGTTCTCATCCAACTTCAGACACTTAGTAGCTATGTGATGCTGGTGAAGTCACTTAACCTCTATCTGTTTCAGTTTCCTCAACTATAAAATGAGGATAATAGTAGCTTCTCCTTCACCCCCCAGGATTGTTGTGAGGGTCAAATGAGATAATATTTGTAAAGTGTTTATCAAACCTATAGTTGTTTAGGTGTTTCACTTGTGTCTCATTCTCCATGACCACATTTGGGGTTTTCTCAGAAAAGATACTAGAGAAATTTGCCATTTTCCTGCTTTACACGTCGCTCTTTCCTGGGCAATATTTGAACGTGAGGACTGCTTCAGATGAGGGGACCAGGAAAGGGTTTCTATGGTCAGTGGCAGGTGAGATGAGCTTTAGAGGATAGGGTACAGTTAAAGAGAAGGAAGGCATCCCACTAACAGGCAGCAAAATCATTGTCATCATTAGTGCTGGCATAGAGGCTGAATAGAGGGTAGATTGGAGTTGGGAGAGACTAGAGGCAGGCAGACCTGCTAGTAGAGTGTTGCACATAATCAACCACATGAGGTGATGAAAGACTGTACTAGAGTGGTGACAGTGTCAGGGGAGAGAAGGAGGCCTATATGAGATGTTTAAAGGTGAAATCCACAGGTCTTGGTAACAGATTGGATAGGGGAAACGAGAGATAGTAAAAAATCCACGATGACTTCTAGGGCATGAGAGTAAGGGACTGAGAGTATAATGTTGCCCTCTACATTCATATTGAAGTTACAATGTGGGGAGGGTCTGGGAGAAAGATGAGTTCTATTTTGGACATATTAAGATTAAGATGGGCGCAGCTAGGTGGTGCGGTGGATAAATCACTAGCCCTGGATTCAGGAGGACCTGAGTTCAAATCCAGTCTCAATCACTTGACACTTACTAGCTATGTGACCTTGGGAAAGTCACTTAACCCTCATTGCCTCACCAAAAAAAAAAAAAAAGATTAAGACAACTACTGGAAAACCACATTGAGATGTCTGACAGGCAGTTAGAGATTTGACATTGAAGGTCAGCAGACAGACTGGGACAATAAAGGTAGACTTGAGAATCATCAGCAAAAATACAGTAAAGAAATCCATGGGAGCTGATGAGATAACTAAGTGAAGTCATATAGAGGGAGAAGAGAAGAGCCCTGGGGACAGAACTCTGAGAGATACCTACAGTTGGAGGGCAGGATCTGGATGAGGATCCAGCAGAGACAGAGAAGGAGCAATCAGGTAGGTAGGAGGAAGACCAGGAAGGGGAGAGGTATCCTGAAAACCTAGAGGGAAGAAAGTATCAAGGAGGAAAGGGTCAGAGGCTGCAGAGAGAATAAAGAAAAGGGGCATTGATAAAAGGCCACTGCATTTGGCTGCTTAGTGATTATTCGTAACTGTGGGGAGAGCAGGGTCAGTGTAATGATGAGGCTAGAAGACAGACTGCAAGGGGTTAATAAGAAAGGAGGAGGAGGGGAAGGGGAGGCACCTATTGTAGAAGGCCTTTTGGAGGAATTGAGCTACAAAAGTCAGGGGCGATATAGGGAGTTAGGTATCCATTTATCCCCATCTGTAAGATGGGGAGACTGAGGCAGACAGTGATTAGATGGCTTGCCCAGAATCACTCAGCTAGTAAGTGTTTGAGATCAAGTTCGAACTCAGGTCTTCCTTACTCTGGTACCAGAGCTCTATGGACTGTGCCACCTAGTGGCCTCATGAGCAAAGGCACATTAGCTGAGGAGCCACTGAGCTGTCCTGTCCAGCCAGTTGTCAGAGCACCAGGAGGGAAGGCAAATGCAATCAACAGGAAGAACAGGATGACACCAGATTATAGAGGGCTTTGAATGCCAGCACAAATCTGAGCTTCACTCAGAAGGAAGTAGAAAACCACTAAAGACGTTTCAGGAGAGGTGTGGTGTGAGGGGCAGCTACATGGTGCAGTGGATAAAACACCAGCCCTGGATTCAGGAGGACCTGAGTTCAAATGCTGCCTCAGACACTTGACACTTACTAGCTGTGTGACCTTGGTCAAGTCACTTAATCCTCATTGCCCCACCAAGCGGCGGGGGGAGTGGTATGGTCACTTCTAGGCATAAATAACATAAGCTCAGAGCCCAGCCTGAGTGGGAAGGGGGGAGATTGGACACTTTGGGGAGTGGAATAATAGCATTGACACACTTTCCTCAGAGTCAATGCTTATTGTTGATTCCTTTAAAATGTTCAGAGAAAGATGTAGAGAGTATTTCAGAGTGAGGCTGTGGAAAAATGAGGCACCCACTGGATCAGGGTGGAAAATGACCAAAAGAAGGAGTCTGAAAAAGGGAGAATGGACTTGCCTGCAGTCAAACAGGAGGGCAATGGTAGAGCCAGGTCCAGAAGTCAAGTCTCCCAACTCTCATAGACTCTCATTTCATTACAGTTCTGAAGTGTTCTGTTCAAGTCTGGATATCTCTAGGAGGGACTGGCATATTAAGCCACACTCTGTCATGAAACCTTAGCAGAAATGAGTGGATTTTCCAGTGGTAGCTAGGGGAGATCCAGAATAGGGAACCAGACAGACTTGTACATCTATCCAGATGACCAGACCCCCCCCCCCACAACTCCCTAGTGAGCTGAATTACTAATCATAAATACTTTACCTGGTTCTCTGGGCACCCCCTCCTTCTATTTCTTTTTTTTAATTATGATTTTTGACAGGCAATGAGGGTTAAGTGACTTGCCCAGGGTCACACAGCTAGTAAGTGTCAAATGTCTGAGACTGGATTTGAACTCAGGTCCTCCTGAATCTAGGGCCAGTGCTTTATCCACTGCACTACCTAGCTTCCCCTCATCCCCTCCTTCTAACTCAGCTCCACGGCCAATAGAGTATTAGGGCCAGGCAAACACCAGCCCAGGAGCCTGGGCTCCCTCTGCACTTGTAAATTACCTATGGGTAGTAGCAGAGCAGAGTTTAATGCAATGCCTCCCTTCAGGTCACTGATGGCAGCTGTTTCCTTCCTGTTCACATCCCTAACCCTCCAGCATCCACAGAGCTCCCCTCTCTTTCTGAGTGTACAAAGTAGTCAGGAGAAACAATGTCTAGTCTATAAGGGGATCACAGGAAGAAAAGGGATTTGCTCAGAAGATAGCCCACAGCAGATTATCAGCTGATCCAGAGGTCAGGACTTCATCTCCTGGGTCACACAACCACAAAAACAAATTCTGTGCATCCTTGGCCTATGTTGTCCTCTGATTTTCTTCTTCTCTGTCCCTAGAATGTCAGAAAGAACAATTCTCAGTGACTGACCCTACTCAGCTCATTCAGGCCAAGCAAGGAGAAAACATTACCATATCCTGTGAACTCTCCACTAAGAAAGATGGTCAGGACATGACTGTGAACAGCTTCAGAAACCAGACCCTGGTGCACAGGTACCCCAGTAGGGAGAATCTGGAGGAATCCCAGAGGGTTGAATTCCAGAGAAGGATGGAGCTGCTGAAACATGACATGGCTGAAGGGAAGGTGACCTTGAGGATCCACCAGGTCCAGGTCTCTGATGCTGGTCCATATACTTGCTATTTCCATTCATCTAGTTATCACAGTGAAGCCCACATAGAACTTCAGGTAGCAGGTAGGTCCCATGTCATTTATGAGTTACTCCTGAATCTCAGGCTATTAGAGCTGGAAGAGATTTTAAAGAGCATCAAGTAAAAATCCCTTTATTTAACAAATGATGAAAATGGGACACTGGAAGGGGAGGGACTTTGTACAAGATCATACAATTTGGAAATGTCTAGGTTGAGAAAAAGACTCAGCTCTTTTAACCCCAGATCTGGCCATTTTATTCTCCATCGACAGCCCTCGTGTCCTGCATGTTTGAATTCACAGGCTTTGAGAAAGGAGCAAACTCACTTTGGGAAGTAAGCCTTGATTTATGGTTTCAGTTCTCTTCCTTCACTTTGATCCTTCAGGCCTGGTGTTTCCCTCTAAAAAAATTTTGGAGGCTTCCCCTTTGTCTTGGACCTCAAAAATGGGGGTGATTTTTTGTTTGTTTTGTTTTTGTGAGGCAATTGGGGTTAAGTGACTTGCTCAGGGTCACACAGCTAGTAAGTGTTAAGGGTCTGAGGCTGGATTTGAACTCAGGTTCTCCTGACTCCAGGGCCAGTGCTCTATCCACTGTGCCACCTAGCTGCCCCAAAATGGGGGTGATTTTATTCGCTCTTTCAATGAAACCAGGCCTCACCTGGTCCTCAAAAACCATCCTCTGAGTGGTATATGAAGGATCTGAGGCCTCCTTGACTGTCATCTGCATAGCTTCAATCCATGCTGACCTAGAGACAAATGTTTAGTAGATGCTTTCCCTGTGCTTAGCCCTGTGCTAGGTGAGGCTATAGAGAAGAGAAGGGAAGACCTGGCCTCATGCCTTGATGGAGCTGGAGAGTTATGATGCTTAACCTGCTAAAATAATTTGTACATGGCAGAGTAAATAGAGGGCTGAGCTTGGAGTCAGGAAGAATTAGGTCTAGATGCTACCTCTGACATACTCTCTATGACTATGAGCAAGTCACTGAAACTTTCTGTGCCAACTTCATTACAAAAGACCTTTATAACTGTGCCTACACTGATAAAATCAAAGGTCCTTAGTATATTAATGTATATACCTAGGTCCTCATAATTACCAATTTAATATACTTCAATTCATACTATTTGAATTCACAATAATGTAAAATGTGGTCATTGGTTCCAAACCAAAGGAAATATTCAGTGAGAATTCAAATAATGCAACCACTTCAGGAGATTCCTTCATCAAACTAATCTGGACCTTGTATAATGAAGTGATAAATCATTTGGGACATAATTCAGTTCAATTCCCAAAACTTTTGTTTTGTTTTAATTTAGGTTTATATATGTATGTGTATGCATATGTATATATGTGTTGTAAGGGGCTAAAATTCTAGCTATATTGTCTAAAATATCTGAGTGATCGCCAATAAATTATAAGCTTTAGCAAGACTTTATACTTTTAACCATTTATTAAGGAGAATAAGAATTTGGTGAAGAGAGAGAGAAAGGCCTAGATTCATCTATCTATCAAAGGGAGAGTGCATTTTTAGCTCCACTCTCCACCAGAGTCCTGATGAAAGAGAGCAAGAGAGCCAGCCTTGCCCCTTATTCCTCCCACAAGCAAATGTCACTTCCTGTTGCCAAAGAAAAGCTGCATGGCTTGCCCTCAGGTGTCTTCTCCTCATGGCAGAGCTTTCCTCCGGTAGCTCTCCAGCAGGTGGCGTCATTCTAATCATTACAATCCCCCTTTTGTTTCTTCAAGAAATGCAGGATGTTTCCTTGATGAAACAGTCAAAAATAACAGAATATAATACTCTATGTTAACAAACAATATGTTAATAAGAACATAGAAAAGGGAGAAAGGAAAATTTGTCCAGAGGGGCAGTCCCCCATGAACTGGCACTTTGACACTGGCCTGCAGAGGGAGGGCCTCTGCAGAGAATACATGTTACAAATGGTGTATATAATAACAGAAGGGAAAAAGAAAAACAACAAAACCAAACTTCATTTAAAGTCTTTGAAAGTCTTTTCTCAGATGATTCTTGGGACGTCCTCTGGGTGTAGTCGTGTAATGGAAATCTTTTCAGGGGTTGATGTGTGGATGCTGGTAATCAGCCAGGAAAATTTCTTACAAAATTGAGTTTAACACAACTTTAAAATAGCTTTGTCAATACTCAAATCAAACAATGAGAGCTCTTAAAAACATGTCTAAGGGACATGTATATGCATGTGGTTGTGTTTGTGTATGTGTATATATACACACATACATATACATATGATGGTTAATCTCATAAAATTTTATGTCAAACAATTACTGTGTACAGGTCCCTATACTTTGGTGGAAGACTTAGAAAGTGTTGATAAGATAGGTCCCCCATCCTCAAGTTTCTCAATTTAGGAATAAGGCAACTTGGGATAAGAAAGTAAGGGACCTAACTGGAATATACAGTAATACAAGAGAAGTACACGAAAAAGGTGCGGAATGAAATAAGATATGAAGACTGATGAGGAAGGTGTGACACAGGAATCAGGGAAGGTTCATAGGAGTAGTAGTGTTCATGTTGGAATTTAAAATAAGAGAAGGAGAAAGGGCATTCTTAGCAAAGGGAACTGTGTGAACAATGGCATGGCAGCAGGATGAGCAGGACATTTTAGAGCAAGATCTGGTCCACTCTGACTAAAGCACAGAACACATGGAGGAAGAAGGAATAAGGTTAGAATGGTAGGATGACACCAGTTTGGGGAGCTTTACCCTAGCATGAAGGCTAAGCTAAGTAGGGTGAGCACCACAGCAAATAGCCATGAAGATTTTGGAATGTAGGAATGGCATGAGCAGGGCCTTGTGCAGCGCAGATGAATCTGACAGATAATGGAAAGGTGAAGGGAAGGAACCAAAGTGGGGAAACATGGAGAGAAGATAATGGAAGGTTCCAGGGAGGGGGTAAGGAGCATTTGTGTCAGTGTGGTCTCAGTGAGAATGAAGAGCAAAGGAAGGCTGGGAAAGCTGTTTTGGAGGCAGGATGAAGAAAAATTCACATTGGTTTTGAAGTTTGAGGTTAAGGAGACAGTGCATATCAGAGATTCCACAAATATAGCAGAATGGTTGAATCATGGTGCCTCTGATTCTAAAATGGTGAAATCAGAAGGAGGGGCAGATTTAAGAAGCACAATCATAAACTCTGTATGTGATATAGAGATTTTGAGATGCTGAAAATACATCTGGATGGAGAAGTTCTGAGGAAGTTGGAGATAAGGGTCTTGAGCACAGAAGAAAATCAGCATTGGAAATAGAGATCTGAAAGCCATCTGGTCTGATGTGGTCATTTAAATTATAGGGGGAATCAAATTATTAAGAATACAATCGTGGAAAGAAAAGAAGGGTTAAAGACAGAACCTTGATTAACATCCATCTCTCCTTAGTCAGATGGGGATAATGACCCAACAAAAGAGACAGAGAAGGATTCTTCAGAGAAGTAGGAGCTGGACCAGGAGTGTCTTATCTCTAAGCCAAGAGAGTAGAGTACAGGGAAAATAACTAGGAGGGGTCAAGGGTGACCAATAACATCAGATACTCCAGTAAGATCAAAGACAATGAGATCTCAGAGGAAGTTGGTGGGATCCATTTAATAGAAGGCATATGATGACTTTAAAAAGAACATTTCAATAAAATGGTGTGGGGGAGAAAGTCAGATTAAAGGATTTAGAAAAGAAAGTGTGGTATGAGGCACTAGAGAATTTTGGGGGGGTAGGCAACTTTCTCCCTATTCTTAGAAGTGAAGGGAAAGTTTCTGAAAAGGGGTAAAAACATCCTGGAAAGCCTTTGGTCTGGGGAGTCTTCACCATGCTTTTAGGCCAATGGGAAGGAGCCACTGGAAAAGTAGACACTTGAAAATGTATGAGACAGGGGATGATTATAGAACATGGTTATAGGGGAAGGAAAGAGGAAAGGGGACAGGATCGATGGCACAGGGAGCAGAATCAGCTGGAATGAGCAGGGAAGCCTTTCCTTTTTCAAAAAACCAATTCTCTTTCAATTGCTTATTTTAAAAAATTAATAATAAACATTTTTATTCTTTTTATTCAAAGTTTTGAGTTCCAAATTTGATCCCTCCTTCCCAGCCTCCCCTGGTGCCTCCCTGATGCCATAAGCAATCATATATAGGTTATACATGTACAATTATTGGTCATTTTGTACAAGAAAACTTGAATAAAAGAAAAAAATGAAATAAAGTGAAAATAGCATGCTTCATACTGTGTTTAATAAATATTAGTTCTTTCTTTGGAGGTAAATAATATGTTTTCTCATTAGTCCTTTGGGATTGTCTTGGATCATTGTATTGCTGAGCAGAATTCAGTCACTTACATAATTGTACATGTATAATCTATATCTGATTGCTTATGGCCTCAGGGAGGGGCCAGGGGAGGCTGGGAAGGAGGGATCAAATTTGGAACTCAAAACTTTTAATAAAAAGAATAAAAATGAGTATCAGCACCAAATTTGTCTCATAAAAAGAATTTAGTAGGGCTTCTTCCTTACCTATTTTCCCAAATAATTTATATAGCATTGGGATTAATTGTTCTTTAAATAGGTGGCAGAATTCACTTGTAAATACATCTGGTCCTGGGGATTTTTTCATATGAACTTTATTGATGGATCATTCAATTTCTTTTTTCTAAAATTGGGTTATGTAAGTATTTTATTACTTCTTTTGTTAATCTAGATAATTTATATTTTTGTAGATATTCACCCATTTCATTTAGATTGTCAAATTTATTGGGTTATAATTGGGCAAAATAGTTCCTGATTATCTTAATTTCCTCTTCATTGGTGGAGAGTACACCCCTTTCATTTTTGATACTAGTAAAGTTGTTTTCTTCTTTCCTTTTTTAAATCAAATTAACCAATGATGTATCTGTTTTATTGTTTTTTAATAAAATTAGCTTCTTGTTTTATTTATTAATTAAATAACCATCTTACTTTCAATTTTATTAATCTCTCCTTTAATTTTCAGTATTTCCAAGTTGGTGTTTAATTGGGGATTTTTAGTTTGTTCATTTTCTAGGTTTTTGTTGTTGCATGCCCAATTCTTTGATCTGCTTTTTCTCTGTTTTATTGATGTAAGCAGTTAGAGCTATAAATTTCCACCTAAATACCTCTTTGACCACATCCCATTAATATTGATAAGTTTCATCACTTTCATTTTCTTTAATGAAATCATTAATTGTTTCTATCATTTGTTCTTTGACTCACTTGTTTTTCAGGATCAGATTATTTAATTTCCAATTAATTTTTAATCTTTCAATTGTCCATTATTGAATGTAATTTTTATTGAATTATTATCTTAAAAGGATGTGTTTATTATTTCTGATTTTCTGCATATGGTTGTGAGGTTTTTATGTCCTAATTCATGGTCAGTTTTTGTGAAGGTCCCATGAATTGCTGAGAAGAAGGTATATTCCTTTCTATTCACATTCGGTTTTTTTTTGTTTTGTTTTGTTTTTGGGGGTGAGGCAATTGGGGTTAAGTGACTTGTCCAGGGTCACACAGCTAGTAAGTGTTAAGTGTCTGAGGTCGGATTTGAACTCAGGTCCTCCTGAACCCAGGGCTGGTGCTTTATCCACTGTGCCACCTAGCTGCCCCTCACATTCAGTTTTCTCCAGAGATCTATTATATCTAAATTTTTCAGAATATTATTCTTTTCCTTAACTTCTTGGGGTTTTTTTGTTTGGGGTTTTTTGGGGGGGGTTTTGTTAGATTTATCTAGTTCTGAAAGGGGAAGGTTAAGGTCCCCCAGTAGTATTGTTTTATTATCTATTTCCTCCTGTAACTCTTTCAACTTCTCCTTCAAAAATGTAGATACTACATCATTTGGTGCATATGTGTAAAGGTTTGATATGACTTCATTGTCTATGGTGCCTTTCAGCAAGATGTCATTTCCTTTATCTCTTTTAATTAGGTCTATTTTTATTTTTGCTTTGTCTGCCATCCTGATTGCTACCCCTGCATTCTTTGCTTAAGCTGAAATATAATAGATTTTGTTCAAGCCCCTTACATTTACCCTCACATTTACCACTAATCTCTCTGCTTCAAATGTTTTCTTATAAACAATATATTGTAGGATTTTGATTTTTAATCTATTCTGCTGCTTCTGTCTAATGGGTGAGTTCTTCCATTCATATTTATAGTTATGCTAACCACTTATTTTCCTCCATACTATTTTTCATTTGTTTATCCCCCTCCCCCCTTCCTTCCTCACAAGTGTTTTACTTCTGATCACTTCCTTCCTAAATATCCCTTCCATTGATCTCCCTCCACCTTCTATTATCCCAATATTCAATTACTTATAGAATAAGAGAAATTTCTATATCCAACTGAGTATGTATGCTTTTTCTTTTTTGAGTCAATTTTTATGAGAGTAAGGTTTATGCTTTGCCTGCCACCCCACCTTCATCTTCCTCTCCATTATAAGTTATTTCATGCCTCTTTTATGTGGGACAATGTACCACATTCAATCTTTCCCTTCCTTCTTCAATGCGATTTCTTTCTCACCCCTTTATTTTGCTTTTGGGGTATCATCACATCAATGTCACCTTATAATTACACCCTTGGTCTACACATACCCCTTCCAATTGCTCTTATAAGTAATAAATTTGAGCCTGGAGGTGGAGCCAAGATGGAGGTGGAAAGGCAGTAAATGCTTAGACTTTCTGACACAATTACTCCAAAAAAAGTGCTAACACAGCTAGAAAGCAACTCCTGGAGCAGCAGAACCCACAAAAAGATGGCTGAGATTATTTTCCAGCCAAAGACAGCTTGGAAGTTTAGCAGGAGGGGGAGCCAGGTGGAGAGTGGAATCCAGCCCCATGATAGCACCAGCAGACATCCAGCCCCAGGTAGGCTGTGCCAGAGAAACTTACCCCTGAGACTCTGAATCAGCTGCAGTGCCAGTCTCTTCTGGAACTAAACTCATGGTCGGCTGAGAGGGCTGAATGGCTGGCCCGGGTGGGAGTCTATGGGGATGTATGCAGGAGCTAAGAGGGGATTTGGATGTCCTACTCCAACTGATAACCAGGAAGAAACCTTAATGAGTGGCAGCCCAGGTGGGGGAGGGGTTCAGGCTCATTGGAGCTAGCAACCATAGCACACAAAGTTTTGCTGCCTGGTTGATTGGCAAGTTGGCCTGGGGTTATCTATTGACCAGAGAAAGGGCCAGGTGAGTGAAGAAACTGCCCCTCAAATCATAACATCTGGGACCCCCTAAAGCTTAGGAGAGTAAAACCTGGAAGCAGGACCCCACACTAAGAAGGAGTTAAAAGTCAAGTGAAAGATGGGAAGAATGAACGGGCAGAGAAAGTTGCAAACCATAGAAAGCTTCTTTAGTGACAAGGAAGATCAAAGTGCACCCTCAGAAGAAGATAGCAATGTCAGGGCCCCTACATCTAAAACTTCCAAGAAAAATATGAATTCATCTTAGGCCACAGAGGTGCTCAAAAAGGACATTGAAGATAAAGTTAGAGAGGAAGAGGAAAAAAATGGAAAGAGAAAAAAGGGTCTTGCAGAAAAGTCATGAGAAAAAAGTCAACAGTTTGAAAAACCAAATGGAAAAAGAGATACAAAAGCTCTCTGCCAAAAATAATTGCCTAAGAATTAGGATTGAACAAATGGAAGCTAATGACTTTATGAGAAACCAAGACACAATAAAGCAAATCCAAATGAATTTTTAAAAAATAGAGGGCAATGTGAAATGTCTTCTTGGAAAAACTGCTGACTTGGAAAATAGATCCAGGAGGGATAATTTGAAAATTATTCATCTACCTGAAAACCATGATCAAAATAAGAGCTTAGACATCATCTTCCAAGAGATTGTCAGGGAAAATTGCCATGATATTCTAGAAACAGAAGGTAAAATAGAAATTGAAAGAATTCACTGATCTCCTCCTGAAAGAGATCCCAAAAGGAAAACTTTAAGGAATATTATAGTCAAATTCCAGAAATCCCAGGTCAAGGAGAAAATATTGCAAGTAGCCAGAAAGAAGCCATTCAAATACTGTGGAGCCATGGTAAGGATAGCACAGGATCTAGCAGCTTCTACATTAATGGATAAGAGGGCATGGGATATGAAATTCCAGAGGGCAAAGGAATTGAGTTTACAACCAAAAATCACCTACCCAGAAAAAACTGTGTATAATCTTTCAGGGGAACAAAAGGGACTTCAGTGAAAATGAGGACTTTCAGGCATTCATGATGAAAAAACCTGAACTGAATAGAAATTTTGAATTTTAAATGAAAGATCCTAGAGAAGCATAAAAAGATAAACAGGAAAAATAAATCATGAGAGATGTTAAAATGTTAAACTGCTTACCTTCCTACATGGGAAGATGACATGTCTAAATCATAAGAACCTTCTGAGTATTAGGGAAGATGATAGGAATAAATTTAGACAGAGGGCACAGGTGGGAATTGATTATGAAGGGATGATACCTGTAAAGCATTATTTTTTTGTTTCTCTTTTTTTTTTGGGGGGGGGCAGTCAGGGTTGATGAGTGTCTTGTATCTGAGGCCAGCTTTGGGCTTGGGTCCTCCTGGATCCAAGGCTAGTACTTTGTCCACTGTGTCACCTAGCTGCCCCATGATGACATCTTTGGGGTAAAATTGAGGGGGGACTAGGGGAAGGGATAGGAGAGTAGTAGAATGGGGTGAAATCTCACATGAAAGAAGAAGGAAAAGGTATACGGAGTGGGGGGAAAGATGGGGGGGTGGGGAAGTGAAGGAGCCTTACATGCATCAGAATTAGGTCAAAGACTTTAATCTCATCAGAGTTGGCTCGATGAGGGAATAACATACACACCCAATTGGGTGCAGTAATATATCTAACCCTGCTGGAAAGTGGAAGGGGAAGGGGATAAAGAGGAAAAGGGGAAAGAAGGGAGGGCAGAGCAGGGGAGGGGGCAGTCAGAAGCAAAACACTTTTGAGGATGAATAGTATAAAAGAAAATAGAAAATAAAGTAAATATCATGGGAAGGGAATAGGATTGAGGGAAACAGTTATGATAATTGATTAATGATTGATTGATGATAATAGGAAAACATATAGTACTTACTTTTCTGGGCTATGGTGAAGAAAATTCTTTGTCAAGCTTAAGGTACTATATAAAAGTTATCTATTACTGCTGTTGCAATAATCAACCTCATCAGTTTATTGTAAGGAAATTTCTCTTTAAAGTACTATATAATTGTAGCTTACTATAAAAAAAATGATGATACTTTCAGAAAGACCTGGAGGGACCTGCATGAACTGATGCAAAGTGAAATCTACTGTATACAAAAGAACAGTATTATTGTGAGATGATCTGCTGTGAATGACTTGGTTATTTGCAGCAGTGCAATCATCCAAGACAACTCAGAAGGTCTTATGAAAAATGCAATCCTTCTACAGAGAGAGAACTAATGGTATTTGAGTACAGATTGAAACATAAGTCTTTTTTGTTAGTTACTTTATAGGAAACAAAAAAAAATATGATGAACAGGATGCTATCAGAAAAACCTGGAAAGACCTACATGAACTGATGCAGAGTGAAATGTACTGCATACAAAATAAAAGTAATAGTGTAAGATGATATGCTGTGAAGGACTTGGTTATTTTCAGCAATGCAATTATACAATATAACTCAGAAGGATTTATGAAAATTCCAAACCATCTACAAAGAAAGAACTGATGATATCTGAAAACAGATTGAGGCAAAATTTTTTGGATAGTTCCTTAATCTGAAGTTTTGTTTTTGTCTGTTTTCTTTCACAACCTGGCTAATGTGGATGTTTTGCACAACTACTCATGAATAACTTGTATTGAATTGCTTGAGTTCTTGGGGGGTGGGGAAGGATGGAGGATAATAAGTTGGAACACAAAGTTTAAAAAAATTATTGTCAAAATTTGTTTTTACACGTAATTTGGAAAATAAAATTATAAACAAGAAAAATAATAAAGTTGTAAAGACTTACAAAAATTATCTTGTCATATAGAAATATAAACAGTTTAAACCTTACTGGATTTCTTTCATTTCTTCTTGTATCTTTTTCACTTTTTTGTTTCCTTTGAGTCTTGTATTTGGAGATCATTTTTTTTTTATTCAGCTCTGGGCTTTTAATCAGAAATGCTTGAAAGTGCTCTATTTCATTAAATTTGCAATTTCCCCCTGAAAGATTATATTCATTTTGCTGGGTAGGTGACTCTTGGTTGTAAACCTAACTCCTTTGCCTTCTGGTATATTACATTCCAAGCCTTGCAGTTCTTTAACATGGAAGCTGCCAAATCCTATGTAATTCTGACTGTAGCTCCACAATATTTGAAATTCTTTCTTTTTGTCTGCTTGCAATACTTTCTTCTTCATCTGTGAACTTTGAAATTTGGCTATGATGTTCCTGGAAGTTTTCATTTTAGGATCTCTTTCAGGCACTGAATGATGAACTCCTTCAATTTCTATTTTGACCTCTGGTTCCAATATATCAAGGCAGGTTTTTTTGTTCTGTTTTGTTTTGTTTTTTGCTTTTCTCACCCTTTTATTTTTTATTTATTTAGAAATTTATTATTCCCCAATTACATGTAAAAATGATTTTTAATGTCCATTTTAAAAACTTTGTGCTCCACATTCTGTTCCTCCCTCCTGCCCCTTAAGAACACAAGTAATTCAGTATAAGTTATACGTGTATAGTTATGCAAAACTTTCCCATATTAGTCAAGTTGTGAAAGAAACCTCAAGAAAAATAAACTAAAAAAAAACTGCTTCAATCTGTATTCAGATACCATCAGTTCTTTCTCTGGAAATGGATAGCATTTTTTATCATAAATCCTTCAGCATTGTCTTGGATCATTGTATTGCTGAGAATAGCTAAGTCATTCACTGCTGATCATCTTACAATATTGCTGTTACTTTGTATATAGTACATTACAATTTGCATCAACTCATGTAACTCTTTCCAGGTTTTTCTGAGAGCATCCTGCTCATCATTTCTTATAGCACAATAGTGTTCCATTGGGGCAACTAGGTGGTGCAGTGGATAAAACACAGGCCCTAGATTCAGGAGAATCTGAGTTCAGATCTGACTGTGTGACTCTGGGCAAATCATTTAACCCTCATTGCCCTCAAAAAAAAAATAGTGTTCCATCATAATCACATACCACAATTTGTTCAGCCATTCCCCAATTGATAGGCATCTCCTCAATTTCAAATTATTTGCACCAGAAAAGGACTGCCATAAATATTTTTGTTCATATAGGTCCTTTATCTTTTTGTTTTTTTCTCTTTTTGGATACTGACTTAGTAGTGGTATTACTAGGTAAAAGAGTATACATGACTTTATAGCCCTTTGGCTATAGTTCCAAATTGTTCTAGAGAATGTTTGAATCAGTTTACAACTCCACCAACAGTACATTAATGTTTCATTTTCCCCATATGCCCTTCAACTTTTGTCATTTTCTTCTGCTGTCCTATTATCCAATCTACTAGGTATGAGGTAATATCCCAGAATTGTTTTGACTTGCATCTTTTTCTTTTTTCTTTTTGGTAAGGCAATTGGGGTTAAGTGACTTGCCCAGGGTCACACAGCTAGTAAATGTTAAGTGTCTGAGGCCGGATTTGAACTCAGGTCCTCCTGAATCCAGGGCTGGTGCTCTATCCACTGCACCACCTAGCTGCCCCCAACCCCCTTCTTGTAAAGGTGATCAAACCAAGGCCCAGAGAGGACAGTGGGCCACTGTGACGATTTAGTAGAGAGCTGACCCCAGGGCTGCTGGAGTCCAGGCTACTCAGCTAAGAGCCAGAGAGAGTTTCCCAATGTGGATGCAAGAACCAAATCCAGAATGGACTTCAGAAGAGAGTAGTATCCTATGTAATCAAACCTGAGTCTCAGGAGGCCTAGGGTGTGGCCCTATCTCTATCATTACCTCAGCAGAATCTTTTGGACAAGTCTCTTTCCTTCTCTGCTCTCTCACTCTCTGTCTAATGATGGGGTTGGACTAGATGTGATCTAAGGTTCCCATCATCCTCTGACAGTCTCTGAATCTATAAAGCCTCAGTGTGAGGTAGTGAGAGGAGGCCTGAATTGGGAGTCAGAGGATGCAGGTTTCAGTGCTGTCTCTGTGACTGACAAGCTGAAGGATGGAAAGTCTCTCTTCTATTTTCCTCTCTGTAAACTGAGGCACTTAGGCCAGATTCTCTCTTAGTTCTCTTCCAATTCTTTTTTTTTTTAATCAGTAGGGCAATGGGGGTTAAGTGACTTGCCCAAGGTCACACAGCTAGTAAGTGTTAAGTGTCTGAGGCTAGATTTGAACTTAGGTACTCCTGAATCCAGGGCTGGTGCTTTATCCACTGCGCCATCTAGCTGCCCCCCTCTCTTCCAATTCTTATATTCTATTCTCTTAAGTCCTAGGGAAACTTGGCTTGGGGAGAAGGTTTAGAGTCTGGTGGAGAGGGAGAAAGATGCATCATCTGAACATAAAGCCACTATCTTTGCCCAGGATTTCCTGAATCCTGATGCCCTCTATAGTTTTATCTCTAACCTGGGCCACAGGGATCAGGGATTGGGGTTTCCTCTTCTCTGACTTCCAAATTAATGGAGTTTGGGGATGTATTTTCAGAGAATCGCCCCACATCTCAGAAGAGAGTTAAAATCATTGTTCCTGTATCCTCGGTGGTCTTCATTGGTGTCTTACTGGTCTTAGGGATTTGTTTCTTCTACCAAAGAAATCTACAGAGACACAGAGGTAAGAGGAGAGCCCTGCCCTTAGGCTTTTAGTCCTTCCATTGTTCACCAGACCCTTTTTTGTTGCTTTGGAGGGATCTGAGGATCTGCTGATTTGCAGGACCAGGGCACCTCTCTTGGATCTGAACATAAAATCTGGACCTCTACTTGAGCTTTGCTGGGATGACAGAGAAACTCCTGAGTGGTCCTTGTGCTAGGTGGGCTGTGTCAAAGATGATTATCCCCTGGGAGTCAGGAGGATGGACTCTTAGCCATGTTCTCACCTCAGCCTAATCCTTCACACACCCATCCAGGACCCTCTGGGTTACTTTCTAGGTCTAGGTGGAGGAATAGGGATAGCTGGGGCTGCCCTTTGCCAGGCAGCCTGTTCCCAGAGCTGTTCCCTTCAATCCTTGAATGTGGTCCCAGGAACCAGCCCCAGTCCATCCCTGGATCACCTAGTTTTCTCTCCCTTAGACCCTTGGACCTTACCCAGCCACCCTGGCCCCATACATTTTCCCTCTGCAGGCCTACTTACCCACAGGCTGATTCAAGGAATTTATTAATTTTGATTTGAATAAATTATTTTAAACAATGATTTCTAGGTATGGATTGGATTTTCTCTCATCTGAGTCTCACTTGTTAAAGAACTGATTATTTCCCTTATAATAATAACCAATTATTAATTGATGTTAAGATTGTTTTCTTTCTATTTCTTCATTCAGAAATAAACTTCTATACACTATACAGCCAGTCTTTGAAAGACATCATTAACCTTGCCCCAAAATTTACTCCAGCTAGTCCAGGTGGAATTGTTATCCCACCCAACTAAAAAACATTACAAAGAGAATCTAATCCAGGTGAATTCTGGCCCATTATGTTCTACTCATACAGGCTTGGGTGGGGGTAGAAACTTTTGTATAGATTGCCCAGGAGTATTCTGGCTTCAGATGATTCTCTCTTTGTCCATAAGTGACATAATCAAAGTCACATCCCCCAGCCCCTCTTTAGAATAGGCCCACCTCTTATTACGATATTCATTTTCCTATTAATTCTTAACTATTCAGAGTTCATTGCCACATGGTGAAAATACTTTTCCATGGGTTTATAAATGTCAAGAGGCCTCCAGGAAGAGTCTTTGGTTTACTAGAGAAAGCCAGGTGATCACCCTTTTATTAATTATTCACTAGTCATAATTAATAAAATGATTAATTACCCAGAATCTAAGTATCTCAAACTTTTCATACATCACACTTAACCTGCTCATTGAAACAGCCTGGTCCCAGGTGCCAGCTCCTCTCCCCAGCCTCATGGCAGCCCTGCTCCCTGTCATTGCCTCTCTGCTTCTACATCCTCTGTCCTGAATGAGGCAGCCTCCTCACCTCGCTCCTGTCCTGGTAAACTGAGACCTTGAGACTGAGGGGGGTGCAACTGGGCTTTCCCCAAAGAATTATAGCCTGAAGGCATCAGGAAACTACCTGGACTCCAGTTGTCCCTGGTTTATCATCTATTGCCAAAGTCTGTGTCCCTTCAGTTGTCAGGCATTCTGCCATGCCCTCTGCCACCTGACTTCATCTTTTCAATCCAATTAAATTTAAATTTGCTTTAGAAAACAACTAATTCCTATTGCAAATGTGTTTCCTTAACATTTTATCACTTTACATGACTTATTTTTATCTTCTCTAATTTGGTTATTATAGAACCTTTTCCATTTTTGTTTTCACACATCCTGGCTAGGTGACCCTGGGCTAGTCACCTACCTCTCAGTGCTCTCTTAGACTAGAGTCAGCAGAAAAGGCACAAGACCTGCATTGCTACTCAAAGTTCCTCCTCCAGAATTACCTAGACCAATGAAATCCCAATCAATTCCTTTATCCTTTAAAAAATCAGTTATATTTACTTTTAAAGTATTCTATTATTTTGAAAAATTTGAACTTAAATCCATATTGTTTTAAATGGTTTTTATTTCTTGCTTTTTTTATTTGAAAAAGTATTTCATTTATTTCATCAAGATATTGCTAACACTTATAAAACAATTGATTTTGTTTCACCGATAGCAAAGGACTCTCAAAGCGGCCAATCCCAGGAAGAAGACAGAGAAACAGAGGGGATCAGGAGGGAGCCACATACCTCTCCTGAGGACCTTCAGCTTCCCAAAGGGCTACCAACCATCTCTCCTTTAGAGAAACAGGAAGGGGAAGATGGGGCAGCACCCATTCCTGAGGTGGGAGACAGAGCTGCCCCTCCCCTGGGGGAGAATTCAAGGATTCCTTAGGGGTTGGGATCTTTAAGTTTCTTGGGGTACCACTACATTCCAACAACACCATTACATTGGGAGGTGAATGGTTTGGATATAAGTGGTGACAGTGAGGAATTCAGGAGGCCTGCCAAGCTGATAAGTTATACCAAGGTCAGCGAGATCTGGATGGGTGCTGCATATCTTACTGATGCCCCATTATTCCCAAATCCCCTCCCTGTTGTTTACATTTCCTTACCAGTGCTTTGTAATGCCTTTTCCTCCCTTTTGTAAAGACACAAAAGACCAGGTCTTCTCTTAACACAGTGGGACTGTCACCATGGTGATCTGTTCCCTGGCCATACTTTCTTCTCTCCTAATAAAATTTTATTTTACAAGATTTGTGATGAGCCTCCAATTCTTTGGGTGATCTAGCCCCCCAATCCAGGTCCCAAGTCCCCCCAAACAATGGGCCTCTTCCAGAAGGAGGACAAACAACAACAACAATCCAAGTTATTGCTAAGGTCCGTCGATTTCATCTTTGCAAAGTCTCTCAAATGAGCCTCTTTTCCTCTCCTCCTATACTGTCACTCTTCTCATGAAGGCCTTCATCACCTCAGGCCTTGATTACCGCAGTAGCCTGCTGGTGGCTTGGCCTGCCTCAAGTCTCTCCCTACTCTAATCCATTCTCCATTCAGCAACAAAGTGATTTTTCTAAAACCCAGGTCCAATCATGTCAGATACCCATACACATACTCAATAAACTCCAGTGGCTTCCCATTGCCTCCAAGAACAAATACAAAATGTGGCCTTTGGGGGCAGCTAGATGGCACAGTGGATAGAGTACCAGCCCTGGAGTCAGGAGTACCTGAGTTCAAATATGGCCTTAGACACTTAACACTTACTAGCTGTGTGACCCTGGGCAAGTCACTTAACCCCAATGGCCTCACTAAAAAAAAAAATGTGGCCTTTGGCATGGCAAGTCATGGCATCCCCTTCCCTATGCCATGGTCCTCTGCAAGAATGAAGAACATTCAGTAATCAATAATCTGTGAGTAGTAGCTGTCCCACTGCAGACCCAGCTGGTCAGCACCAGTTGAGTAACACAGATCCCTCCCTCCCTCCTTCCCTCTGATAGGGGGATGGGACAGATCAAGGAATTTGGGACTATTAAAGTTTAAACTGGTCTACTAGCTAAAGGACCCACACACTTTGAGAAGTAAGGGAGATAAGCCCATTAGGCATGGCCGATAACTCCAGAAATCAGGAGCACCACTCCTCACTCAAGCTTTCCCCACCTCCAAAGGGAATTTTCTATCCACCCCATCTACCATCTATAAAAGTTTTTGCCTTTCTTCTATTCGAGGAGATAGGTATCTCAGAGAATCACGTCTCTGAACCATCTCCTCTCTTGGTTCCTTTTTCTAGTACCTAAATAAAAGATGATTTTATTCTAATTGGATTTGTGTGCAAGACAGTGTAATTCTTTAAAGAGGAATACCTAAGGACCCACCACTACCAATTTTCCCCATAACACCTCCTTCCATCTCTCTCTCCCTCCCTCCTTCCCTTCTCTCCCTCTGTCTACATAGGGAATTATACCCTTACCTGCAGGTACTCTGCCCAAAAGAGTATAAATTTTGATCATTGAAACTTTGCAAGATATCTTGGGGTTTATGGGCTAGATTTCTTTTTTAAGGACCATGCTTTAAATCCAAATCACTCTGTCTTTCATGGATTGGTCAGCATTAGGTACAAAGCTTAGCCTCATTTGATCACTATTTGGGCTCTTGAGGGCTCAGAGTGAGTGTAAATAACACTTGTTTCTGTTTTGACCAGAAATCCTGAGAGACTTCCCCTCCCAGACTGAATTTTTTGGTTAGGTAAAGAGGCCCTTCTTTGCCTCATTTTTTACCTAGCCTTTAATCATTGAATGGGTGTTGCTTCAGACAAACTGAGACCTGGGAAAAACCTTAGCTTAAAGAGGCCAAGGTCTTGCACTGCATCTGGGGCCATCTCTAGTAAAACTGATTTATATCTTTTTTTTCAGTGACTTCCTCAGGGTCACACAGCTAGTAAGTGTCAAGTGTCTGAAGTCAGATTTGAACTCAGGTCTTCCTGAATCCAAGGCCAGTGAGTTAGCCCCTGTAGCATCTAGCTGCCTCCTAAACCGAGCTATATCTTGCCACTAGACCAAATGGAGAGAGTGAGGCTAGTGACTGTATAGCCCTTTCTCTCTTAAATGTAATTCACTGCAAGTCAGGACATTTTCCTGATGTCATGGTCCTCTTCAAGAATAAAGGACAAACAGAAACAATGGCAATGAGCTCAGAATACTCTATTACAGGTCAGGGACAAATAGTCTTGTGAGAGAAATTTTCCCCACCCCTTAAATATGTGATTTAACTATGGTAATAATCAGTTTATAGACTACAAACTGTGATTTAACATGTTTAGATATTCTTTAGTAATGTAAGCAAATAATGAAGGAAGTAAGAAAGATACTAGTAGACAAATTCAAATGCTATATTGCCATCAGGTCTAGAAACCATCTGATATCTATTTGGCTTGCAATCATTTGGTTCCAATCTAGTGGTTTCCACCTTAGTGACCAGCATTGAATATTAAAATATAGTTTGTGTATCTGCATGTCTCCTACAAACAGATCAGAGAAATTAATCTTTAATCTCTCCTACAAAATTAATAAACAGATCAGATTGGCTTCCATACCTGTCCTCCTACAAATATAACCAGATCAGAGAACATGGTTAAGAACCAGATCAAAGAATTTAATATCTCCTACAAGACAAACCAGATCAGAGACAGACAGAAAAGACACAATATCAATTTCTTATTTTGCCTCAAGAAGAAATATAACATATGATCATGTAGAGACTCCCCCTCTAAGAAGAGAGCTCAGAGCTTCCCTTCTTTCTAAGGGTTTTTAAGGTTTCTTGGCTCACAGATTACAGAATAACTTCATTAGCATGATACAAATCAACCCAAAGAAAATACTGCAACAAGAATGGATGTAACAGAGACATCATGATAAGATTACAGGATTCCAAAAGAAAGGTGTTTGGCAAGGATGAGGATGCCAGGATGTCCCCATAAGATGGGGACTTGCTATCCTGTGGGAAAAGAAGTCACCAGGTAGTTATCTGCTAGTTATCTGGGTTCAGTTTGGAGTTCAGTTGAAAGACATTTTGCTCCTATTAACTCAGGGTTTCATAAAAAATACTTTGGGATAATAAGGTACCTCCATCAAATCCAGGTGGTCTATATATTCATATTAACAATCCCATCTCTCACTGACCCAGTCTCACTGACCCCAGCAGACCAAGGAGCTTCTGTTTGGAACCTAACTTTTACAGGAACACCATTTAACCAAGGTGGGGAGTCAGGGAGATAATAGAATGATAGGAAGGCCTGTAAGTCCTGAAAAATATGGCAAAGGCATGGAGGTTCACTGTAATGACACATGAGGGATCCCTGTCATAGGGGTACTGATCCATAAATCAGAGTGGGATGGCCAGTCTTCTGTGTAAGTAGGTATACAGAGCCAAGTAGGCAGATGGATTCAGGAAGGTTGTAGCCTATTCAGCTAGGGGTGTGAGAGGGTCTGGGATCACATGAGAGGGACTGATCATTTTCAAATGGGGGGAGGTAGTGCTGGCCATGAAGAAAGCCCCCACAAGTTCCAAAATCAATCCCATCTGTAGTAGAATTCAAAACCATAGGGTGACATGACAAGGTGGATAGAACACAGAGAAAGACACAGAGTTTGGGGGATGCTGGGTATTCTCAGCCCTCGTCCAATTCAATCTTGTGGTTACCGTCTCCTCCAGCTATCATCTTCTTCTCATCCTGGCACTCATCCTGGCAATCATCCTTGAGATCCTGAGGTTGACTATTTGTAGCAGGTGTTATCTGCTTAGAGCCTCAGGAAAGCCTGAATTAAAGATTTTGAAATGTGAGATATGTAGCCAGGATTCAGTTCTCAGGAGCAGTCTTAAGAGAGTCTTTATGAAAGAGAGAGAGAGAGAGAGAGAGAGAGAGAGAGAGAGAGAGAGAGAGAGAGAGAGAGTCTTTGTATAGTTCAATTAATGTCTCTTCTTCTGATCACCAGGAATCAAGACAATTGATTGCATTCCAGAATCCCACCAAGACAGTGACTATAAGAGAGTTTATTTAAACCCTTAGAAAAAAATTGACAGATAACCATACATCCCCCCCAAGGGAATTTCACATTCACCCTTAAAATTAATAACTTCAATTTTAGTAAAGACTTAGAATAACACTTGTTTCAGATCAGTGTGTGTCAAATAAGTTGCCCATAATAGACCATGTTTGTATTATAGGACATGCTTCACAGATCGGTGTCATTTCCACATTATATAATAAACTTAAAGTTGATCTCCGCATAGGTGTAACAAAATATTCTGTAAGTTACCTCCTCTAAGAAAACTGTTTGCATAAAAATTATTTTCTTCAGAAAAAGCTTGAGATATTTCTGATTCAGTTTTTAAATGCTTAACCGATAACAGACAGATGGCAAAGCTAGATGCCTATGTACTTTAGTTGTTTAGATTCCAAAAGGGACTAGAATTTCTATGTCAAATAGCTTGAGTCTCATACCTGCATCTCACCCAGATATTACAGTATTAACCTAGGGATGAAGAGCCAATATTGTGTTCATGCTGATCAAGTGACATGATTATAGGAATTTGCCATAAAAGAAGAGAGGAAAAGATCTCAGGGAATAATACTTCCCCAAACTCCACGTCCACTCTAGGAAGAAGTCCTACAGACAGCCAGGTGTCTTGAGTCAGGCTCAAAGTCAGCAAAGTCAGCTAAGTAGGAGAGTTTACATTCCATGTGTAATATTTGGGGAAACTGAGTCAAGAGACATCTCCCTCAGCCTTGCCAAAAAGTTGGTCTCCGAGCCTTCCCTTAGAATGCCTACTAAATTTTTATTTGTAAGCTAATTTATCACAATAATAATGTTATGATGTTGATAACAATTGTGTCCAGATATACTGTGTGAGACTTAATAGTTTGAGGAGAAAGCTTTTGTGGGACTCTGAATTTCTCTTTTTGAGTTTCATTCCTGGCTGTATTGCTTCTTTGGACCAGCCTTAAATGGGCTCTTTAAGAGAAACAATAGCACTCAGCAGCTCAATGGAAGCAACATCTGAGATCTAAGGCTAGTTATATCTGTTCCTAGAAATAAGGTAGGGAGGTTACTTTGAGAAGGTTAAGGCAGAATCTTCATAATTCATTTTACCATACTAGAAATCTGTCCAGGTACCTGGTTCCATATTCTAGGCTGCTTATAGTGTTGTGGGCCTTGAGGATCAGTTTTGATGCTGTTGTAACCACATCCCCGCTTCTAAGTCTTGCAGCAAACATCTTTTTTTTTTTTTGTAAGGCAATTGGGGTTAAGTGACTTGCCCAGGGTCACACAGCTAGTAAGTGTCAAGTGTCTGAGGCTGGATTTGAACTCAGGTCCTCCTGACTCCAGGGCCAATGCTCTATCCACTGCGCCACCTAGCTGCCCCACAGCAAACATCTTTTATCAGGGGAGACAAAAAGTGGAAGTTTGTCATTGCAATATTGAATCTATTAGTTATTAGGTTAATACTAAATTATCTTAATTACTAATAGAAGCTGTAAGTGGGAAAGATCTTGTTATTTTGATCTGAATTTTTAGCCATTCCATCTCCTAAGCAAGAGTTAAATTAGTGCTTGAACTTGTCATACGTATAAGATTCAATTCCTGAAGGATCTCATTCTTTCCGAATGACATAAGTATAATCAGACAAAGATAAACAAGCTTCTGAAACAAACATGTGCATTATTGTAGTTGTGAGGTTAAAGTCAGAAGCCTTTTTTGTTTGTTTTAAGGAATAAGATTTCAGTACAAGTCAGTTATGTTACTGAAGAGAAGTAACTCATGAATGATCTTGTGTCAGTCACCCCAATGGGAAATCTGATTGAACTGATGTTTGTTATTTAATCTGGGATTAGAACATGTGTAGAAATGCATTCAAACAAATGCATGCAAACTTGTTAAGAGTCACCTTGTTATAGGAATGCAGTGATGTGATGTTTAAAATCTAAATTGTGGTTGCCAAAAATCAGAAGCTTCAGCAGCAGTCTAGCCTAGAGTTCCAGCCTGGTTGGATTCTTCCTGAAGTCCTCCTCCACGAGCCTGCTTTAATCAGGAACCCCTAGCAAGCTGTTTGTGGAAGCTTTTTTTATAGATCTGGAACAGAGTCGGTCCTTACACACTGCTTCAAGGTGATTGGTTGGCGTCATCCGAATCCATTGTCTTTGAAGGTGTTCTCAAGTTGAGTTCACAGTCTAGTTTCTGAGAACAATGCCTTCTTAAGTGATAGCCAGGTGTGATTACAATCCAATTAACTTGAAGTAGGCTTAATCAGCAGTCAATCACTCTCACTTGATTCAATCAGTATAGATTAATCTCCAGGTGGGTCTTTGAGTATCTGCTAAATCCCATTATTTCATCACATTCCCCCCTTTGTTTCTTCTAGGAACAGGTGTTCCTAGATGAAACAGTAAAAAAATAATTAAGTCTTTGTAAGTCTTTTCTCAGTTCTCTTGTCTTCTTGGAGTGGTAAGATGTCATCAGGAGGAAGCTGGATTCTGGTCTGGAAAGCTGGATTCTTCTTCTTTAACTGAATTGCTGGATTTTTTACTAAACCTTAGCATAGCGTTGTCAATGATCAAATTTAGTACATTCCATTACAGTGGGACCCCAAGAAACCTAATGCTCTCAACCCCCAAGGAATCCTTAAAACTTTCCCAAGGGAAAAGTACCTCAAGAATAAGGTATGGCTGATCATGACCCTAGTATGCTGATAAGCAATACTAAAGAGTGTAAGATGATATGTAGGATATGGATGGATGCTACATATTCTACTGATACCCTACTATGAAAGATTCCCCTCTCAGTTATCTGGTCCCAGTTGCTGCATTTCTTCTTGCTTTGTAATTCCCTCTCCTTTATTTATTTTGTAAAGATACAAAAAACCAGAACTTCTCTTACTCCAGTGGGACAGTCACCATGGTGATCTGTTCCCTGGCCATTATTACTCTCTCCTAATAAATATCTATCTATCTATCTTTTTATTTTATAATATTCATTATGAGCCTCCAATTCTTTGGATGAGCTATCCCCCAAACCAGGTCAAGTTCCCCCAACATTTTGGTGCTTAAACCTGAGGAAAAATCATCAGACAGGTAAAAAGGGGGCTGCTCATCTGGCTATTGGATTCCCTGAGTGGGGTGTACACTATGCTCTGTCGTCTGTCAGGAGCCTAAGTCATATTGGGCCCCCAAGGTCTGAGGTCAGAATAGTCAGGCTACTTCAAGATTCTCATTTCTCTATTCGGGAGATGTCCTGACTTAGAGAAATGCACTTCTTGGGTTTTGGCAGCACCTACTTGGACACAAGTGTAGTCATCTTTCTCAGTGCAGTCTAGCCCAACCCATCATGAAGGGACAAGGAGAGAGCATTGCATGTGACTCCCTGCCCCACACCCAACCCTTGGGTGTATCCTTAAAAATTTGGGGAAAAAATTGGACTTAGTCAAATAGAAAAAAATGATTTTTATTGTAACACCAAATGGTTGTTATTTGCAGGAGAGAGGAGAATTAAGGTAGACAGGCCTCCTGATTAGCCCCTACCATACCCCAAAGTGGGCTAGACAGGGAGAAGTAACATTCACTATCTCACAGTTGTCAGTTTGCTTGTATGTCTTATGTTCGTCTTATGTGCATTAATGTGTCTATCAAGCACTGTACTTGTATGTCTGGACAGAAAGTTGTTGCTTACAAGGTTAATTGATGAAAGACCATGAGAAGACTTTGATGGATTTTTTAAATTTCCAAAATTGTTACAGGAGGATAGAGTCAAAATGCAGGACACCACCTGTCCTAAAGCCCCTCTCTTTCCACATGGTGGTTTCTGCTATGTGGGAGAGGAGCAATCTGATAGCAACTAGTGATGGTTGAAATCTGTTATATGCTGTCACTTTAAAAAATCTTTTGTAGTGGAATAATTTTAAATCAGTAATTATTTATAATGTGTAAAAGTTGCAAAGAAAAACATTTTTTAAAGTCTCTAACCACTGAACCACACTGTCCTAAGAGCAGCTTTTGGCTTTGATTTAATTATTTAACTCCTGTGAAACATGCCACTCCCTGTCAGCATTAAGCCTTTAAAGTGCAGGGCTGCTGCAAAAAGAGAAAAAAAAACCTGCACATTTTAAAACCCAACTTGTTCTGTATAAAGTATAGAGCAAAAGCACAAACAAACTGTGAGATTTAAAATTGGATATTAGATCATAAATCTCTCCTCTTTAACCTTTCCCTTAATTTATCTCCCAGACTAGTAAATGGAAGAAGCTTCTGATTTTCTAGTTAGAGCTTTTATTGTATGGTAGTCACAAGGTGATGTTGATTAGAAGGATAGGAAAGTAGAAACACAATACAAATCATCTTAAGTCTAAGCTTAGTCTATATTCTGTATAAAACTCACCAAAAGAGAAGGCCACCTTTGGGGAGAGAGAGAGAGACCATGTCAAGCACGTTCTGCTGCTAACCACGAGCCGGGCCCAGTCGAACTCTCGTCAGCATCAGCCTGTGCAGCGCAGTCAGGAGACCAGCAGAGCAGGAGAAAGCTCCCACTTCCGTTCTCTCCTTGCATTTTAAGCTCGCACCCAGGAAGTGGAGTGCTAGCAGGCAATCTGACGTGCGCAGCAGGTGGACTGGCGTGTGTAGCTCATGCCATTGGTCTCCTCCCCAAAAGGGCGGTCCTTGAAAAACTGGCATCTTTCAGTTATCCTAACTGACTGTTAAAAACTTTCATTTTTTTTTTTACCACAAAACTAAATTAAGAACACCTGATTGGTAATTAATTGGGTTTTGTTTTGTGAGTGAGATTTTCCCTAACCCTTAGATATAAGTGATTTAACTATGATAATAATCAGTATTATAGACTACAAATTGTAATTTATTTAATCTTAAGTGTTGTCTCATCTCTTGGAATTTAATAATCTAGCACAGAGCATAGATATTGTGTAACTTGTTCTTAATATATCATAAAAATTCTTTAGTGGCTTGAGCCAATGCAGTACTTGTAAACTTAGTGACTCTTGACCATTGTCCCTCTCCATTGTGGTTACATGTTCAACCAAGGGTCATGTGTCTGTCTCCCTGAAGGTATTTTTAGTTGTAATCTTAGCAAATTTCAGGAATGTATAATTTGTTTAATTAGATTTACTTGTCCTTATGAAGCAATGTCTTATTCCACTTATGTCTTAGAGGGTATTGTGTTTGTTTTTGTTGTTACATAATTTGCTTTTGTTTGATAACTCTAATATGAATTATGAGGATTTAGTTACTTGAATTGATACAGAATGATTTTTGAAAGAGTTTTCACTCCAAATACCACTGCCATGAAGGTTGGATAATTGAAATTTTAAAAACTGGTATAATTTAAATTCAAATTGGTATGAAAATTGGTATGAAAATTCAGAAATTCAGCTTGAAATTTAGAAAAATGTGTAAAAAATTGTTTGGTCCTCAATTTTTGTGGGGAGGGTCTCAATTTTTATGAGAAATCATTTAAAAATTTTTGAGAATGCAATTTTCAATCCTGAAACCTTCACTTTGAACTTATACAGCATCCTTTGCTTTCTAGACATAGCTGGTTAACATTTTATTTATGGATTGTTCTGTTAGTATTAGTCCATTTAGTTATATTTCTGTGCTGTTTGGGAATTTTTCATCAATTACACTTCCTGGAGAAGAATTGTTCAAAAAAAAAATAATAATCAGGAAATTTCTAATATGGTATCCATTGATTTTGTAGAACTCATCTCTTATGTAAAAATAGAACTTTGTTATGAACTTCATATTAGTGAACAGAAATAAGAAACCTATTGTGATTCTAGAAGATTTCTAGATGTTACAGCTCAGATTAGTGATTTTGGAGATATTGAAAGTTTATATGCCAGTTCTGATGGGAACATATATCAGCATATGACATGAGAGAAAGGTAATAAAATTACTTTCAAGTGTTCCTATACTAAAAAGATCTTCCATATATGTTTATTGCAAAGATGATCAATGGTATCTGTAAGTTTAGGAAATTTACCATATAACGTGTCTTATTTGTAAAAACGCTAAGCAAAAGTTTTCTACAATTAATTGATTTTAGATCTTTTCACTGCAAGCCTATATTCTAACTGATCTATTATTGATGGATGGAAATTATACATTAATATGTTACTAATTATTCTTATGTAATTTATTGGCAAATTATAATTATATATTTATGGCAATATTTAGAAACTTTTGTATGTTATATCCTGAGTCTACAAACCTAATTCACATTCTTTGTTATCATTATTGTCCTCAATGGAAGTTATTACTGGGTTGTTGTTTTTTTGTTTTGTTTTGCTTTGCTTTGGTTTTTGTTTTGTTTTTTGCAGGGCAATGAAGTCTAAGTGACTTGCCCAGGGTCACACAGCTAGTAAGTGTCAAGTGTCTGAGGCCAGATTTGAACTCAGGTCCTCCTGACTACAGGACTGGTGCTTTATCCACTGTACCACCTAGCTGCCCCCAGAAGTTATTATTTAAGACATTTTTGGACTGTTAATTTTATTATTTTGAGTCTGAAGTCTGAATCCAGGTATGATCATCAGGAAATACTGTTGAGCCAATGAGTTATGGTGCCAACAACCCTAAGGATTTTACATCCATGAATTTCAGGTGGTGGAACTGTCATGGGAAAGGTTGGGAGAATGATTCTTAGCAATGGCTGAGGTAGGATTCTTCTGATTTTATTTCCCCAGATGTGACATGTGGAGAAGATCCCACCTAGCTAACTTTGAGCCTAACTCAATGCATCTGGCTATAGGCATAACTTTTGCCTGTAATTGTCCTGGATATTGGGAAAAAAATCTTTTGTGGTAACTTCTTATAATCATGTCCGATGTCATATGATGAACACAATATTGATTTTAGTGTTGACATCTGTTATTAATTATGTTATAGTTTTATTTTCTCATAATGATATGAGGATGATTAGGAAAATGATGCAAAGAGTGGTGAAATCAGGATATGAATTTGTTTGTTAAACATTACACTTGTTAAAGAAAGATATGTCAACATAACTTTTGATCTTTTATGCCTTAAAAGAGACATCCATTCTTGTTAGATGTTATTTATTTAGATATATCTAAGGTTTAAATTATTTCAATAAGTTAATTGATAAATACTATTGTGAAATTGATTAATTAATATTCTTAAATTCATTATATAACTGAGGTTAATATAACAACTTTTATATGATTTTGTTTTGTTTATATTGAAGCTTGTGCTGTCACCAATCAATCCTGTTGTTCTTATGTAAATTATTCAGGTGATCTTATTAATGATGTAGAGGAATTATAAAAATAATTGAATAGTACTTTGCAAATTGCACAGCATATTCATGCGCAAGAGGATACTACTTCCTAGTGGGATCCCTCTTCATGGTTTTCATGGATAGGCCCATGGTTTTATTTTTAAATGGATTTTAATTATTGTAGGAGCTCTAATCTTGTTAGAATAATTGTGAACTATTGTATATCTCAACTTTCTAACATGTTAACTTGATTATAAGATATCTGTTTTCTGAGTACATTTCCTTAGAAATGAATTCTTCCAAAATGGTACAAAAGGTAAATCTTTTGCAAGTTTAAAATTACAATCTCTTCTGTTTGACATCTACAATGATCTGGACCCTGATTTAATATTGATGGACTCCATCTCATCTATATTATTTGGACTTTATTTCTTCTGGTGATGACAATGCAATTACCAAACAGGAACCAGTACCTGATACTTCTGCTTTTAAGTCATCAGAATCTACTATATCCTTGAATGACAATACGAAAGACTCTGTTCCTGAAATGAATAACACCACTGCTACTGTTGTACTCGATACAATGCTGATGTGTATGACTTGTGGCAGGGAAGCACATAGGCTTGTAAATGGAATCTTGTGTAATAGCAATTGCTTTTAGTTCCTCAACATTCTTTTCATACCATCCAGGGCAATATTTCAAAAAATACTCAGTAATATTTGGAAGAGACTGATTCACAAAAGCAGTATTTATCATTCTAGCATCCCTAGGATTTATAGAGTCCAGTCTAGCAAATCTTCTAGCATTCTTACATAACCTACCATAAAAACTCTTAGAGGTCTCATCTTTTTCCTGTGTTGTCTCTTGAAACTTACTATAATTCTCTAGTCTTTCAATGAAAAGCTCTATTCTACTAATTAAATCATCTATAGAATCTCTTAATTGTTTCAGGTCTGCTATTAAAGAAAATAGCAGAGACTGAGGAAATATGTCCATCAGGTTAGGACATATTAGGGCATTCTGAGACATATTAGGGCATGCCCAGTCTTCCTCTTTAGGTATAAAATAAGAAGGAAGACCTGACAGTATATTTACTACTGGATAAAGAGTAACAATTTCTTCAAAAATCATAGTAGATAATAATTTTCAACAAACTAAATATTCTATTCCCAATTTTCCTGTTTTTTAAAAGAAGTTTTCTAACTTGGTAAACCCAAAGACTCCAGCTTCTCGGATAGGAATTCAGTATTTGACAAAAACTGCTGGGAAAACTGGAAGATAGTATGGCAGAAATTAGGCATAGACCAACATCTTACACCTTATACTAAAATAAGGTCAAAATGGATACATGATTTAGATATAAAAGGTGATACCATAAGTAAATTAGGAGAGGAAGGAATAGTCTATCTTTCAGATCTTTGAAATGGAGAACATTTTATGACCAAACAAGAGATAGAGAATATTATGAAATGCAAAATGGATGATTTTGATTACATTAAATTAAAAAGGTTTTGTACAAACAGAAGCAATGCATCCAAAATTGGAAGGGAGGCAGAAAGCTGGGAAATAATTTTTATGGCCAGTACCTCTGATAAAAGCCTCATTTCTAAAATATATAGGTAAGTAAATCAAATTTATAAGAATCCAATCATTCCCCAAATGAGAAATGTTCAAAGGATATGAACAGGAAGTTTTCTGATGACAAAATCAAAGCTATCTCTTGCCATATGAAAAAGTGAGAGATGCAAATTAAAACAACTCTGAGGTACCACCGACGCCTATCAGATTGGTTAAAATGACAAAAAAGGAAAATAAAAAATAGTAAATGTTGGAGAATCTGTGGGAAAATTGGAACACTAATGCATTGTTGGTGGAGCCTTGAACTGATCCAACCATTCTAGAGAGCAATTTGGAATTATGCCCAAAGGGCATACCCTTTGACCCAGCAATACCACTTTTAGGTCTTTTTCCCAAGGAGATCATAGAAAAGCGCAAAGGACCCACATGTTCAAAAATATTTATAGCTGCTCTTTTTGTGGTGGCAAGGAATTTGAATTTGAGGGGTTGCCCATCAGTTGGGGAATGGCTGAACAAGTTGTGGTATATGAATGTAATGGAATTCTATTGTGCTGTAAGAAACGACGAGCAGGAGAAGTTCAGAGAAACCTAGAAGGACTTGTATGAACTGATGATGAGTGAGATGAGCAGAACCAGTACTGTACACAGTATCATCAACATTATGTGTTGATCAACTGTGATAAACGATTCTGCTCAGCAATACAATGGTACAAGAAAGTTCCAGGGGACTCATGATGGAAATGCTCTCCAAAACCAGGAAAAAAAAAAAAGGAACTGTGGAATATGGATGCATACTGAACCATACTATTTCTTTTGTTTTTGGTGCTGTTGTTTTTCTTTTTTGAGGTTTTTCCTTTTTGCTCTGATTCTTCTCTTATAACATGACTAATGTGGAAATGTGTTTAATGTTATTATACATATATAACCCATATCAGACTACCTGCTCTCTTGGGGAAGGGGGGGGGAGGGGAGGGGAGGGAGGGAGAAAACTCTGAAATTGGAAATCTTATGAAAACAAATGTTGAAAGCTATCTCTACATGTAACTGGAAAATAAATACTTTAATTTTTAAAAAAAGTTTTCTAACTTGTCTAGAATATAAAGATTAAAAGTTTCAAAATAATTTTTAGTGGTTCCTAAGGTTTTTAAACCAATTAAAAACAAGATCTGATAATAATGTCTCTATTAATTTCTTTGGCTATAATCAGTTCTCTGTACCATTTTTCTAAAAAAATTATCTAGTGGAGTATCTTTAGGAATTGATGTTCTACTCAGCCTAGTTTCCATGGTGTACACACAGAGTGTGGAAGACCAATCTGGCTTGTACTAGGCAAACAGAACCAGATTCTATACCTCCTACACTCTGGTGAAGGGACCTGATCTCTGTTATGTGATTCACGATGGTTAGCCTAGCTAACCCAGATCTAAGGCCCCCTGAACACCCTTTTTCTATTTTCCTAGATCTAATTTTACAATTTTAGCCACACACACACACACACACACACACACACACACACACAAGGGCAGGGAAGACAGACAGACATATACAAACAAACGCCAGCCATGTCAAGTATTGTGCAGTTTCACAGAGAAATTTCTCAGCTCTAGTGAGCAGCTCAAAAAGCAGAAGTTCTTTTTAAAACTGAAACCTAGGAACAACAGAAAATAGTTTATAGCTAGCTTCCTAATTTTTAAACACAATTTAAAAAATTACTCAGAAGGCAGAGAAAAAGAAAAGTAAAGAAAGAAATGAATATCTCAATCTGCAGCTTGAAAATATTCACAAGCGTGGAGGTCCAATCCAGCGAGAATTCTGAGTTCGGGTCTCTCTCTTTCAAGAAGGGACTGAGGGGAAATGTCCCCATGGCTGAGCTCAGACAGAGTCCCACATTTAAAAGGAGGAACCCGAAGGACAGAATTATTGCAGGATCATGTTGAGGTCACCAAAATTGTTGCGAAAATTTTTAAGTCCAATGGAGGAACAGAAACAACAAAGTCTCCAAGCCCTAGAAAATAGGTTTATTGAGAGGGGGCCTCAAATCACAATGAAGCCAGCCTCTGGCAGGGGTGAGCCTGCCAAAAGACCCTGAGTTACAAACTCAATGGGTTTTTATATCCCTTCCAGAGCTTGAATGCTTCTGTACAATAGTAATTAAAAAGTATCTAAAATTAAAGCATCTTCTTAAGAAATAGAGGAACTGCCTATGTAACAAATGTCAGCATCCTCCAACACCCACATCATCCTTCCTGTGGCAACAGGGTCACAATTCTGCTGCATGACCACTTCTAATCAAGTATATCACTAGTAAGCTGCATGACCCATTTGAGTTAAGAATAACACTTGTGGTTTCTAAAATATAGTACCATGCAGACCATGACGGGGGGAGCGTAGACCCAATATAGCAAACCCATTTCCTCTTTTTTTTTTTTTGGCAGGGCAATGAGGGTTAAGTGACTTGCCAGGGTCACACAGCTTAACCCTCATTACCCTGCAAAAAAAAAAAAAAAGAGGAAAGGGTTTTGCTATATTGGGTCTACACTCCCCCCGCTATGGTCTGCCCCATCCCATGCCTAGCCCAGTGCTAAGGGAGCTGGGAATGAGATTCCACCTTCTGGGTAGAGCCCCATCAGAATAGCTTCAGACTTTAGCCAGAGGTCTCCCCACTGGCTCACTCTTTTATAACGGTGGCCTAATCAACCTAACAAGAGGTTGGGACAGCTACAGTTTGGAATAAAAATAAAAACCTATGGTAAGTTCAAATAGGTCCTCAGAGAATGGAGGGAGAAGCCAAAGAACCTGACACCTTGTTGAGAGAGCAGAGGGAAGTGATACCTTCTTCAGGAGAGAGCTTTGGATGTAGGTTGATAAGAAAGTAATTGATGTTCACTCTATTTGGATGAGAGTCAAGTTGGACATCTGAGAAGTAGGGGCCTTTCATTCCCATCCAAGTCTAAAGTATCCTCTAGAGTCTCTGCCTGGTTTGATCATTCAGGAGAGGTTATAGAGGGAACAGCATGCAGGAAAGGAATATCTTGGGCTCTTGGAAAGTAGCTTCTGTTCAAGCCCTTTTAGAAACCTCTATGGAGCTTATGACAAATGGAAACTCTTAGAGTAGCCTGAACCATCCCATGTAGTTGACACCAAATAATATTTATTCCCCAGTTGGGGTGAAAGATATTTCTTCTCTAGTGATGCAGATAAAAGAATGTAGAGTATTTTGTTATACCAGTTCCCCTTATAGAACCCTGTGCTGACTATGAGGAAGGCAGATGACATCTAGCAGCTTCTTGTCAACTATAGGGAACATGAGAATCATTTATAGTTGTTCCCGATAGGTAACCCCAGCCCAGGATGAGAGGGAGGAGGGCAAGTGACTTCCCCAAAGCTTGTATCTCTATTTCTGTGCCTGAGACTAGTCAGGAGCAGTTTGATTAATCTGAGGGAGTGGGAGGGGGGAAGGGGGGGAGTCCAGTAAACTTTCACTGTTCTTCACCAGGGCTTCCTGAGCCTTCCTTCACACAGTCAGTCAATAAGCATTTATTCAGTGCCTGCTATATCCCAGAGGGCAGCTAGGTGATGCAGTGCTTAGAGTGCTCTGCCTGAAGTCAGGAAGACTCATCTTCCTGTGTTAAAATCTGAACTCAGGCACTTGCTATCTGAGTGACCCTGGACAAGTCACTTAACCCTTGTCTCAGTTTTGTCATCTGTAAGATGAGATGGAGAAGGAAATGGAAAGCCCCTACAGAATCTTTTCTAAGAAAACCCCAGATATGGCCATGGAGAGTCAGACATGACTGAAATTATTGAACAACAACAGCAACAACACGTTCCAGGCATTGCACCAAGCTCTAGGGGGACAAAGAAAGGCAAAAGCCAATCCCTGTCCTCAAGGAGTGATCCATCATTTGGTATTGACTAAGAAATAGACTGGTGGATCAGTGGAATAGGTTAGGCACACAAGACACAGTAATAAATTATTATAGTAATCTACTGTTTGTTAAACCAAAAGACTCAATTTTCAGGGATAACAACTCACTATTTGACAAAAACTGCTGGGAAAACTGGAAAACAGTATGACTGAAACTAGGCATAGATTAACATTTCACACGGTATCCCAAAATAAGGTCAAAATGGGTAATATAGACATAAAGAGTGATACCATAAGCAAATTAGGAGAGAAAATAATAGTTTACCTGTCAGATCTATGGAGAAGGGAAGACTTTACGACCAAAAAAAAAAAATAGGAAGTATTGTGAAATGCAAAATGGATCATTTTGATTACATTACATTAAAAAGGTTTGGCAGAAACAAAACCAATGCAACTAACATTAGAAGGAAAGCAGAGATCTGGGAAATAATTCTTATGGCAAGTTTATCTGATAAAGACCCCATTTCTCAAATATAGAGAAAAGTGAGTGAAATTTATGAGAATATAAGTCATTCCATAATTAATAATTGGTCAAAGGATATGAACAGGCAGTTTTCGGACTTCCAGGGCAGAGCCAAAATGGCGGAGGAAAGGCAGTGAGCTCCCAAACTCATGACACGATCGCTCCAAAAAACATCCAAATAAGGCCATAGGAAAATGCCCGGAGCAGCAAAACTCACAGAGGAATGTGCTGAAATCATCTTCTAACCAAGAACAGCTTGGAAGGTCAGAAGGAGGGAGCTGCTGTGCTGATACAGGAGTTGAGCCCAACCCCACAGTCACCCTGACACAAATCCAGTCCCAGGAAGGCCTCACCAGAGAAGAAGACCCCCAGAGCCTCTGAATCAGCTGAAGCACCAGTGTTGTCTGGAACTAAGCTCACAGTCTGGTGAGTGGGCTGAGCCCTGGGCAGGGGAGAGACTACAGGGGTCTATGCTGGTGCTAAGGCAGAACTTGGATTTTATACCCCTACTGAGAACCAGGAAGTAGGCTAGAGTAGAAGTAGCCCAGGTGGGGGAGGGGCAGAGGATCGTCTGAGCTAACAACCACAACATAGAAAGCTGGTTGATTAGCAAGTTGGTCTGGGGTCATCTAGGACCAGGAAACAGGCCGGGCTAGTGAAGAACCTGATTCTCCTTAAATCATACCACCTGGGACTTCTGAAGCTTGGGATACTGCAGCCTAGAAACAGTGCCAACTTTAAGGAGCTAAAAGTCTAGTAAAAGACAGGCAAGATGAGCTGACAGAGAAAGGTGAGGACCATAGAAAGTTTCTTCAGTAACAAGGAAGACCAAGGGGCACCCTCAGAGGAAAATGCCAACATCAGGGCCCCTATATCTAAAGCTTCCAAGAAAAATACAAATTGGTCTCAGGACATAGAGATGCTCAAAAAGGACTTCGAAGATAAAATTAGAGAGGTAGAGAAAAAAATGGAAAGAGAAATGAGGGTGATACAGGAAAGACATGAGAAAAACGTCAATAGCTTGAAAAGTCAAATTGGCCAAATGGAAAAGGAGGTACAAAAGCTCTCTGATGAAAATAATTGCCTAAGAATTAGGATTGAACAAATGGAAGCCAGTGACTTTATGAGAAACTAAGACACAATAAAGCAAATCCAAATGAATAAAAAAAAAAAAAGAGGGCAATGTGAAATATCTTCTGGGAAAAACTGCTGATCTGGAAAATAGGTCCAGGAGAGATAATTTGAAAATTATTGGTCCACCTGAAAACCATGATCAAGGAAAGAGCTTAGACACCATCTTCCAAGATATTCTCAGGGAAAATTGCCCTGAAATTCTAGAAGAAGAAGCTAAAATAGAAATTGGAAGAATCCGCCAATCACCTCCAGAAAGAGATCCCAAAAAGAAAACTCCTAGGAATATTATAGCCAAATTCCAGAGCTCTCAGGTCAAGGAGAAAATATTGCAAGCTGCCAAAAAGAAAGAATTCAAGTACTGTGGAGCCACATTCAGGATAGCACAAGATCTAGCAGCTTCTACATTAAAGGACTGGAGGACATGGAATATGATAAACCAGAGGGCAAAGGAATTGGGATTACAACCAAGAATCACCTACCCAGCAAAACTCAGCATTATCTTTAGCGGAAAAAATGGGACTTTAATGAAAAAGACTTTCAGATATTTGTGATGAAAAGACCTGAACTGAATGGCAAATTTGACTTTCAAATACAAGACCCTAGAAAACCATAAAAAAAAAAATTGGAGCTAGGGGACATACCTGGGGTAGTACAGTGGGCAACTGTTGTGTCTGAGGCCAAGTTTTGGCTGGGATCCCCCTGGGTCCAGGGGTGATGATTTGTCCACTGTGTCACTTAGCTAGATGATAACATCTTTAGGGTTAAATTGAGGGGTGAAGGGAATTCACTGGGGGAGGGGGAAGGGCAGAAGTGAAATCCTACATGAAAGTAACAGGAAAAGGCTTATGGAGTGGGGAAAGAGATGGGAGAGGAGCAGGCCAGTAAATGAATTTTACACTCATCAGAAAAGGCTCAAAGATCTTAAACTCATCAGAGCTGCCTCAAGGAGGGACTAGCAGACACACCCAACTGGGTGGAGTAATCTATTTAATCTGGGCAGTAAATGAGCCTAACACTCATCAAAATTGGCTCAAAGACCTCAATCTCATTAGAATTGGCTCAAGGAGGCACTAATGTACACACTCAGTTGGGTGGAGTAATCACTATAACCCTGCAGGAAAATTGGAGGGGAAAGGGATAAAGAGAGAGGGGCAAAAGAAGGAAGGGCAGAGTGGGGGAGGGGACAGACAGAAGAAAATCCCTTTTGAAGAGTGATAGGATGAAAGAAGATGGATAATAGAATAAATATCATGGGGAAGGGAATAGGATGGAAGGGAAACAGTTAACAATAGTAATCATGAAAAAGAGGAAAGGGGGAAAAATTGTACAAAAAATATTTATAGCAACTCTTGGTGGTGGCTAAGAATTGAGAATCAAGGGAATGTCCATCAATTGAGGAATAATGGAAAAAGCTGTGTTATATGATTGTAGTGGAATGGACTTGTGCTACAGGAAATGACAAACAGGATGATCCCCGAAAAAGCCTTGAAAGACTAATGAACATCAATGTATAGTGAAGTGAACAGAGCTGAGAGGACATTGTGCATAGTGACAGCAGTATTATTCAATGAGTAATTGTGAATGACTTAACTACTCTCAGCAGTGCAATGATCCAAGACAATCCCAAGCAACTAATGAGGAAGCTTACTATGCACCCCTATAGAAAGAACTGATAAAAAGAACACTTGTGGATTGTACATATATAACCTAATTTCGATCTTGTGGAGGGGGCAGGAAAGGGAGGGAGGGAGGGAGAAAAATTTGGAACTCTAAATCTAATGAAAATGAATGCTGAAAACTACCCTTACATGTAAATGGAAAATAAAATAAATGTTTGTTGCATGTAAAAAAGAAAAATGAACAGGCAGTTTTCAGATGAAGAAACTAATGCTATCTATAGTCATATAAAAAAATGCTCTAAATCACTGTTGATCAGAGGAATGCAAATTAAAACAACTGAAGTACCACTTCACACCTATCAGATTGACTAATATGATAGAAAAGTAAAATGATAAATGTTAAAGAAGATGAAAGAAAATTAGAACACTAATGTATTGTTAGTAGAATTATGAACTAATCAAAATTTTTTGAGAGAAATTTGGAATTATGCCCAAAGAGCAAATAAACTGTGCATACTTTTTTTTTTTTTTGGTGGGGCAATGAGGGTTAAGTAACTTGCCCAGGCTCACACAACTAGTAAGTGTCAAGCTTCTGAGTCCAGATTTGAACTGAGGTCCTCCTGAATCCAGGGCCAGTGCTTTATCCACTACACCACCTAGCTGCCCCCTGTGCATACCTTTTCATCCAGTAATATCTCCACTAGGTCTGTATTCCAAAGAGATTATACAAAAAGGGAAAAGGACATACATGTACAAAATTATTAATAATAGCTCTTTTTGTGGTGGCAAAGAATTGGAAGTTAAGGGGACGCTCATCAATTGGGGAATGGCTGAACAAGTTGTGGTATATGAATGTAATGGAATACTATTATGCTTGTAAAGAATTAATTGTGATTTGAGGTTTTTATGACCCCATCTTTTGGCTAGAATAAAAAAAAACAGCATTTGCACTGGCCTGGGGTCTACTGGGTGGGAGAAGGGAGGAGTTTTGCCATTCTGGCATGGAGCTAGAAAAAAGCAGGATGCGGCCATGTGTTCTGCTGAGCCCTGGGTGGTGGTGTGATTCAGGTTGTATTGTTTTCCTTCCCCCATTCTTTTTTTCTTTTACTTTTCCCTTAATTCTACTGATCTTGCTTGTGTTTTTAAATTCATTCTTGTTAATAAACCCTGTTCTGTTTTTGAAGGAGGCTGTTGGTCTCCTTCCTTGACCCAGTATTGTGGCGAGCTGCCTAGCTAACACTCCCCAATTGGAATTTGGCCGCTACAAATTGACAAGCCAACCAGGAGTATTACATGGAGAATGATGGCATGGGACAATAATACCCTGACTTTTCAGAGCCTCAATTATAGGGGTGATCCCTTCTATGAATTCGGACCAGAATTCAGTCCCCCTGATGGCATCTTAACACTCAACAAAGACAAGATTTCAAGGACTCTAAGTGAACATTTTGTTTTTTGTTTTTTTTTTCCCTGTTACTATATGCATCATCTGTAATATGTATTTTCCCTTTCCTATATTGTTATTAGTATATTGTTTGTTAGCATAGGTTATGATATTCTGTTATTTTTTTATTTATTGTTTATTGCTTATTATTTATTGTTTCATCAAGGAAACACCCCGTGTTTCTTGACTAAACAAAGGGGGAAATGTAAAGAATTAATTGTGATTTGAGGTTTTTATGAACCCATCTTTTGGCTAGAATAAAAAAAAAAACCCGGGGCATGCACTGGCCTGGGGTCTGCTGGGAAGGAGAAGGGAGGAGTTTCATCATTTTGGTGTGGAGCTGGAAAAAGGCAGGACACAGCCCTGTGTTCTGCTGAGCCCTGGGCAGTGTTGTGATTCAGGTTGTATTGTGTCCCTTCCCCCATTCTTTTTTTTTTCCTTTCCCTTAATTCTACTGATCTTGCTTGTGTTTTTAAGTTTATTCTTGTTAATAAACCCTGTTGTTTTTGAGGGAGACTGTTGGTCCCCTTCCTTGCCCCAATATTGTGGTGAGCCACCTAGCTAACACACCCCCATTGGAATTTGGCCCCTACATGCTATAAGAAATGATGAGCAGGCAGATTTCAGAAAGATTTATATGAACTGATGCTGAGTGAAGTGAGCAGAACATTGTAACAGCAACATTTTGTGATGATCAACTCTGATAGACTTAGCTCTTCTCAGCAATAGAATGATCCAAGACAATACCAAAAGACCAATGATGAATAATACTATGCACATCCAGAGAAAGAACTATGAGTCTCAATACAGATTGAAGCTTACTATCTTTATACTAAGAGGGAGGGCATTCCAGGCATGGGAGACAGGCAGGAAAAAATACCCACAGTCTGGAGATAGAGGTTTGTGTGTGATGAACAACAAGAAGGCCAGTGTCACTGGGTCAGAGGATGTGAGGGGTTTAAAGTGTAAGAGTGGAAAGCTGGGGGAGCAGGGGAGGCAGGTTATGAGGGGATTTTATAGATCAAAAAGAGAATTTTCTATTTAATCCTGAAGATAGTAGGGAACCACTGGAATTTATTAAGAAGAAAGGGGACATGATCAGACTTGTGCTTAAGGAAAATAACTCTGACAGCTGAGTAAATGTTTGGACTGGAGTGCAGAGACACTGATGGCAGTCAGACCAACCAGCAGGCCTGAGTCGTACTCTAGATATGAGGTGATAAAGGCCTGCCCCAGGATGGAGGCCGTGTCAAAAGAGACCAGAGGTACTAGGTAAGAGATGTGATGAAAGATAAATGCAGTGTTCTTAGAAACAGTTTGAATACTAGAAAAGTGAAAAGGAAATCAATCAGTACTGATTACTTTGATTTAATTTTTTGGTTTAATTATAGGATTGAGCTCCCTTCTTAGGAAAAGCTAGCTCTAACAGCTAAGTCAGACTAGCATAGGATCTCTCTTAAGTCTAGGTTACCTATAGATTTAGTGAATAGATTGATAAGACTTTATCATTTAGTAGCAGATGATTTTGAGTGGTAAGAACTATAAGACTTGTTTTTTTAAGGCTAAGTTCTCCTTTCTGGCAGCTGGGAGGAGGGGTTAGCCAAAGGTTAAGTTCCTCTTTCCATTCTTATTGCACAAAGTCCTTTCATTTCTTCAGCTAAGGTTGGAAGCTGGAATATGGTGGGATGGGGAGTCGGGGATAGCTGCTAACACCAAAATCAAGTTCAGCTATTTTCTCTGTATGCTATTCCCTTGGCTTCAGAGATAAGACACTTTCCTTGTCCTCCTCCTACTTCTCTGAAGGTTCCTTGTCCATCTCCTTTGTTGACCTTTTACCCCCATCTTAGTAAATTAAGGTGGATGTTGGCCAAGCCTCTTTTCTCTTAACAACTGTGCTCTTGGCAATTTTATCCCCCCCCCCAATTTAAATGAGCACCTCAAACCACATGATTTTCAGATCTCCATCTCTAGCCCTGACTTTGCTTCTGTACTCAAGACCATCTCCATCTTCCCTCAGGACATCTCCATTCAGATGTGTTTTTGGCACTTCACATTCTCCACATAACATACTGAATTCCTATTTGTATTTGTTAAGCCCGCCCTTCCTTCTGATTTCACAACTTTAATATCAGAGGCACCACAAATCACCATTCCCCTATGTTTGATGATTCTGAATCCCACTGTTTCCCTCATCTTGATTATCAAAATCACTGCCAATTCTGCTTTATTCTGCCTCCAGAAAAACTTTCCCAGCCTTCCCTTCCTCTCTATTCTCTCTGGGAGCACACTGGGACATATCCTCCTTTTCCTCTGCCTGGAGTCATCCATTAGATTCTATACATGATTCCCCACCTCCACTCCCTCCCTCCAGCCCTCCATCCATTGCCAGACTCATCTGCCCTGCACACTACCCTGCTCAGTCCCTTCTTGCCCTCTAAATCTTCAGGGTCTCCTTGCTTTGGAGCTCACTCTGCTTAGATTGACTTTCATTCTGGAGTAAATCTCCCCAATCTGCTGTCATTCTACCATTCTAACCTTATCCCTTCTTATTCCATGTGCTCTCTGCTTAGGTGAGACTAAATAAGACCTTGTGCCCTAACAATGCCCTGATCTTCCTGCTGCCATGCCTTTGCTCACAGAGTTCTCTGTGCTAGGAATGCCCTTCCTCTTTCTCTTCCTTTAAAGTCCAATTTGATCATCACCACCTCTAGAAATCCTTCCCTCGTTCCTGTGACACTTACACCTTCCCCATCAGTCTTCACATCTTATTTCCTATTGCACCCTTCTTGTGTATTTATCTTGTACTCTGGTGTATTCCAATTACGTCTCTTGCTTTCTCATCCTAAGCTGCAAGTTGAGAGCAGAGGGGACCTGTCTTATATAAACTTTCTATCTCCCCCACAAAAGTATAGGGACCTGTACATAATAGTTGTTGAATGGAACTAAGTTATATGGGATTGAACAAATATATAAATGAATATATTGAACTAAATTTCATTGAAATAAGTTTTTGGACTTGAACTAAATTATGTCCCGAATGATCCATCACTTCAATGAAGAGGGAGGTCCAGATTAGTTTGACAAAGGAATCTCCTGAAGTGGTTGCATTATTTAAAATTTTTGGGTTGGAACCAATGACCACATTTTACATAACTATGAATTCAAAGAGCATGAATTGAAAGGTTTTTAATTAATATTTGTCAGGACTTAGACATATTCATCAATACATCAAGAATTTATGATTTTGTCCGTGTTGACACAGCTATAAAGGTTTTTTGTAATGCAATTGGCACAGAGAGTTTCTGTGACTTGCCTTGCCCTTACTCACACACTGAATGAGAGTCGGAGGTAGTATCTGGACCTAGTTCTTCGTGACTCCAAGTTCAGCACTCAATCCACTATGCTATATTCCCTTTCATTCTGCCATATACTAATTCTTTTTTTTTAAGTAGGTTAAGCATCATCTTTCTTCAGCTCCATCAGGGCATGAGTCTTCTTCTCTTCTCTTCTCTACAGACTCATCTAGCACAGGGCTGGGCACAAAGAAGGCATCTAATAAACATTTGTTACAAGGCTAGTGTGGATAGAAGCTGTGCAGATTATAGTTAAGAAAGCCTAAGGCCCTTAGTAACTCATTCAGTGGGTGGCCTTTGAGGACCAGGTAAGGCCTGGCCTCTTTGAAAAAGCCAATAAAATCATCCCCACTTTTTACATCCAGGAGAGAGGGGAGGCCGCCATCATCTTTTTTTTTTAAATAACCTTCTCTACCTTCTTATATTTCTTTCTTTTCTTTTCTTTTTTTTTAGTGAGGCAATTGGGGTTAAGTGATTCGTCCAGGGTCACACAGCTAATAAGTGTCAAGTGTCTGAGGCCGGATTTGAACTCAGGTCCTCCTGAATCCAGGGCTGGTGTTCTATCCACTGTGCCACCTAGCTGCCCTTCCATCATCTTTTAGTGAGAAACACTAGACCTGAAGGATCAAAGAGAGAGAAGAGAAGTGAAATCATTGATGCTGATAATTTGATTTTTCTTAAAAAAAATAAGCAATGGTTTATCTATTTTATTATTTTTTTTAATAAAAGCAACTCAGCTTTATTTATGAGTTTGATGGTTTCCTTACTTTCAATTTTATTTATCTCTTGTTTGATTTTTGGAATTTCCAACTGCTATTTTATTTAATTATTCCCCTCCTATGGTTGAGGACAGCAATATTCTTCTAATTCATTGAGGGTCACAGTCTTTGTGTCCTCCTTACATCCTTCCTGTCTCATCCTATATATGCAGTTTCTTGTCAGTTCTGGAGTTTCTGCCTCCATAACATTTCTCCCTTTCTACCTCTCCCCTCCACTCAGGTAGCCCCAACCTTATTTTGCCCTCATCATCTCTTCCCTGGAATAACTGCCATAGCCTCTCACTGGTCTCCTTATGTCAAGTCCCTCCTCCTCCAATTCACCCTCTACTCAGCTGCCAAAGTGTTTTTCCTGAAGGGTAGGTCTGACTATGCTACATTCCCTGCTCAAGAAACTTCAGTGGCTCCCTGGTACTTCTAGCAAGAATTGGAAATGCCTCTGTCTTTTAAGACCCTCTGAAACCTGCCCCCATCTCCCATTTTAGGCTTATCACATTACTTTCCTTCATATGTGCTATAGTCCAGTCAAGCTAGCCTGACTCTTCTCACATATGACACTGCTCTCCAAATCCCTTACATCTGTGTTTTTGCACTGGCTGTGCCTCCTCACCTCTACCTTTTGCCTGCCTTGACTTCATTCCAGATGCAGTTCAATTCTTTCTTCTGTCGAAGGTCAGGCCTGGTTTTCCCCCACCTTGCACCTGCTGCTGGTTCCCCTCAAGATGCCCCCATTGGCCTTTGCTATATCTGTCACAGGCAGCTATTTGGAGGTTGTTTCTCCCATTTCATTGTGACTTCCCTGAGTGCAGTGCCCAAGGTTTGCTTTTCTTTACACCCATTGTTTACCATGATGCCTGCCTCATGGTAATAAAAAGAATTGCTAAGATTCCCTTAGCACTTACTATGTGCCAGGTGCTCTGTTAAGTACTTTACAATTATTTTCTCACTTAATTGTCGCAACAACCCTAGTAATTATGATGACATATGATAATAATTATGATACCAGTAATAATAATAACTGCAGTTAGTATTTATTTGTATAGATTTTAAGACTTGCGCTGTGGGGGCAGCTAGGTGGCACAGTGGATAAAGCAGCAGGCCTGGATTCAGGAGTACCTGAGTTCAAATCTAGCCTCAGAAACTTGATACTTACTAGTGATATGGTGGGAAAATGGGGTACGGGTTGGGGTTGGGGTTCTTGGGAATTCCTCTTTAAAGAATTACACCCTCTTGCACACAAAACGTAGTTAGAATAAGGTGATAGTTTATTTAGGACCAAGGGAAGGGAAGGGTGGGGGGAGGGAAACCATGATAGAAATCCTTGGGCTTTTCATGGGGAGATTTGGCATAAAGCACATGGCTCAGAGGTACCAAATCTCCCCAAACAGGAGACCGGAAGGTACTTTTATAGAGGACTGATGGGGGTGGACCATCTTCCTGTGGAAAGTTCCTTTAGTGAGGGAGGAGCATCCCCCACTGGTAGAGACTAAAGGAATTGGGTGAGGGGTGGCTACAGATCCCTCTTCAGAACACAAAGGCCGAAGCCACACCCAAACTTATCTCCCCAGGGTAAGGGAGACCAGAATGAATCACAAGCTAGCTCAGTCCAATTTGGTTCAGCTTATCTCTCTAGGTGTTATCTGTCCTCTGGTTTAGTTTCTCAAGGAGAAGATTCCTAGGTGTGCCCCAGAGAAATTCTGGGGTGCTCTGCACCCCATGACACTAGTGTCTGACCCTGGGCAGGTCACTTAACTCCCATTGCCCCACAACAACAACAAAGACTTGCACAGTTCTGTTTTTTTTTTTTCTGACTTAGTTCCTCATTCCCACAAGAACCCTATTAGTTGAAACAATATCTTTATAGCTATTTTGCATATTCAGAAGGAAATACTTAGAGTGGGTCCCAAAGCAATTTCAATTTGAAGTTGGATCTTCCTGACTCCAAGTCCAGCACTCTCTGCAGGAAGCTGCTGATCTGCCTAGGTAAGTAACTGTAGGAGAGCTTAAAAAAACTTCAGGTGAAGCTCAATCAATTTGTAGAATTGTAAATTAAGGCCCATAGAGAACAAAGCAACTTCTGAAGATCCCACAGGCAGTAAGCCTCAGAGGCAGGGTTTGAACACTGGTCCTCTGACTCCAGAGAACAGACCTTTCTCTTGCTGATGAGATCAATTCTCTCCTCCTTTCTGATTGAAGAGCCTAGAAGATTGTTTGTTATTCAGTAGAAACACAGTTGAATGATAAAGTCCTCAAAAGGAGGTCCTGTCTAACTTCTTAGGTGGGCTGGGGGAGCTCTTTTGTTGGAAGGGCTTTGTTCCAAAGGGCTAGCATTAGTTTTCTTTTTCCTTCCTTCCTTCCTTCCTTCCTTCCTTCCTTCCTTCCTTCCTTCCTTCCTTCCTTCCTTCCTTCCTTCCTTCCTTCCTTCCTTCCTTCCTTCCTTCCTTCCTTCCTTCCTTCCTTCCTTCCTTCCTTCCTTCCTTCCTTCCTTCCTTCCTTCCTTCCTTCCTTCCTTCCTTCCTTCCTTCCTTCCTTCCTTCCTTCCTTCCTTCCTTCCTTCCCAATGAGGGTTAAGTGACTTGCCCAAGGTCACACACCTAGTAAGTGTCTAGTGTCTGAGGCCAGATTTGCATTCAGGTCCTCCTGACTCCAGGACCAGTGCTCTATCCACTGCGCCACCTAGCTGCCCCCCATTCATTTTCTTAATAGTCACTCTTCTTTTGAATTGGGTAAGTTGTTATTTAGCCCCTCTGACCTCAGTCTAAGAGGCAAATTGAATTGTAAGAGGAAATTTGGGAGGCAACCTGCCACAGTAGACAGAGGACTAATCTTGGATCCAAGAGACCTGGGGTCATATCCTGACTGTGATATTTAGGATCTGTGTGATTTTATGCAACTACTTTCTTTTCTCCATGCCTCGCTTTCCTTAAATAACAAATGACTGGCACCTGAAAATGCCCTGCATCCCAGTAGGAAATGATGTTGTTCAGTCAAGTTTGACTCTTCATGAATTCATCTGGGGTTTTGTTGGTAAAGAAACTAGAGTAAGTTTGCCATTTCCTTCTCCAGCTGATTTTACAGAAGAGGAAGCTGAGGCAAACAGGATTAAGTGACTTTCCTAGGGTCACACAGCTATTAAATGTCTCAGGTCAGTTTTGAACTCAAGAAGATGAGTTTTCCTGCCTCTAATACTAGCATTCTATTTATTTTACCACCTCACTGTCCCAGTTGTTGCATAGTGGTGAATAAAAGATTGGTTCCCTCCTTTGTTTTCCTTCCATGGAGGCAGCCACGGTGCAGTGGATAGAATGCTGGGACTTGATGGTCCCTTGGTATTTTTGACCTTTTGTTCTTCCAGATGAATTTTGTTATTATTTTTTCTAGCTCTATAAGATAATCTAAAACTAAATCTTTTAATTATGCTGTTGATCCAAGTCCTTCCAATATTTTTTAAGAGTTTTCTCTATCAATGAAGGACAGCCCAAAGTCTGAGAGTCTTCTTACTAGTCATATGTACATGATACAGGCAGAAATGTAAACCAAAAAAGAAAGAATGACTTCTTAGTTTTGGGACTTGCTCAGATTCACTTCTTGGTAACCCTCAAAAGCTATTGTGTTACTGAAAGAAAAAGTGGCACATCAGAAGCATATCACCCTTTCTTTTTTGCTAAATGATGCAATTGCAGACTGACAATCAGGAATTGATGGTAGGCAAATGGACTTTCTAACCCTGTCAGTGACTTCTGACACTGATATTCATATAATCCATAGCATTTCATTTATTGCTTTAGTGCAAAAGATATAGAGAAGAAAATAAAACTCCTGAACCTGACTCTACTTTGATCTTTTTGTTTTTTGTTTTATTTTGTGGGGCACTGAGAGTTAAGTGACTTGCCCAGGGTCACACAGCTAGTAAGTGTCAAGTGTCTGAGCCGGATTTGAACTCAGGCCTTCTTGAATCCAGGGCCAGTGCTTTATCCACTACGCCACCTAGCTGCCCCTCTACTTTGATCTTAATAATAGTAGGATCAAGTGATTTTAAAAATAGACTAAAATATCTGTGGGCTAGAATTATCTGTCTGGCTATCCTGTGTTCCAAAAGAACTTAGATCCAGGAGCCAAAAACTCTAGGAGCTGACACACTTCTCTCTTTATGGACAGAAATCTGTTGCACTGACATATAGAATAACTCATGAAATTATGTTTCTTATTGTCTTTGGGTCCACAATAAAATAAAAGCAACTCTACTGGTTGTTTTTCCAGTGGGAACCTATAATCTCTCCTTCCTTTCAGTTATAACTTGTGGAGGAGTACTTTTGCATCTACCTGAGTTTCTTGGATCGCCTTGGCCAAAGAATTCATCCTTAAATGGGAAAGCTACTGGTGATAATCTTCTCTGTACTTAGTCTGGTCCTTAGTCAACCAATTCAATCTCTTGCTAGTCTTGAACTAGAAACCTTTCAAATGTGTCATTTAAAATATTGGGTGGGGAGTGCAAGCCTGTTTCTATGTAAATTATTGGGGAACTGGGCTGGGGTTTACTAAAAAAATGCTACTTTTAAATTAATGGCTATTGTACCCATTTAGGTAGTAAGCATTTATTAAATCATATTAAATGTTAGGAGAGCATTGACCACATTTAACACAAGCCAAAAACACCCCAGCACTATATTGTCTCTAAGAGAGAGCACATGGCCCCAAGCAGAGTTCAGAAACTCTACATTACCTAAAAAGGGGAGTGCTCATAAATCTTCCCCACCAGCCCAGAATGGCATTCACCTCCTGATCTCAGTCTTACACATTGATCAAAGGTAATTGGCTAGCATCATTCAATTCCATTTTTTTACATTACCTGAGGGTGACCCATATTAAAATGAGCTTTACTGTGGGGACATCTGGGTCTAGTTCAAAGACCCTTTCAGTTAGGTGTGGTTTTAATTTCCATTTCTATTGATCCACCCGTGGGCTCCTTGGCTGGAACCAAAGGGGATTAACTAAAGTTTCTAAGAACTATGCTTTCTAAAGTTGGGAGTGAAGAGAAAGCTAAGACTGGGTCCCTGTATCCCCCATGAAATCCATTATTCATAAGTATTTTCCTGTACAAACATGGTAGAACTTGTAAGACCTGGAATGGCCTTTGAGAATAAAGTTCACAGCCGTACCAAAAAGATTCACAGAACTAGACTTTGTGAAAGATTTTCCTTCTCCTGAACCAAAATTGGTCCTTATATAGCTTCCTCACTTTGACTAATTTGTGTTTAAGTATAAATGATTTGTTTTATACTTTTGCACTTGATAAATACAAACAAAAATGAGGCTTTTCATATATAAAGAAGAACAGGAGAGGGAAAAAAGAATTGTGTATGAAACAACAAATTGTGATTTTGTATATTTTAAAGTTTTGTTAAGTGTAAGAATGACTATCCTGGCTTTCACTAGCTGAAGGCTAATTATACTATATTTATTTTTCTTTGAATTTGACAAATTTCATTTCCTTTATTTTTTCTTTAGATGTTAAATTATAGTTTCTTTGATTTCATCTTCTGAGATTAACTTACTGAAAAACTTTATTTCTCATACTTTAACCTAAGCATTTATCCATTTTATTTGTTGTTTATTTTGTTGGCATATATTTATGCAAAATAATTTCTAATAAATGCCTTTTTTCTTGTCATTTTTTTAAAGTGGTAAATTAGTTTTGCTTTCTGATAAAAAGAACAACATTACATTCTAATTTATGAATTTTCCCCTAAGGACTGATTTGGCAACCTCCCAAAAGTTTGTTGTCTCATTTTTGTCATTTTCTTTTAATAAATTCTATTATTTTTATGATTTGTTATTTGACCCATCAATTCTTTTGGATTAAATTACTTCATTAAAAAAAACAATTCTTTTTTTTGAAGGACTCATTAATTGTCATTTTTATTCCATGTTTAAGCTTAAAATTTTTATTTTTCTATATTTAAGAATCTTATACCTTACCATATATTTAATTTCTGTAAAGATGCCTTTTGTAGCTGTGACATATGGAACCTCCATTATGTTCCTATTCTGGAAATTACAACAGATCAAACATATCCTATTTTTTTCTTTTTATATTTCTTTCTTTTGCTTTTTTGTTTGTTTGTTTTGTTTTGTTTTGTTTTTCTGTGGGCCAATGAGGGTTAAGTGACTTGCCCAGGGTCACATAGCTAGCAAGTGTGAAGTGTCTGAGGCACAATTTGAACTCAGGTCCTCCTGAATCCAGGGCCAGTACTTTATCCACTGCACCACCTAGCTGCCCCTAAATCAAACATATCTTACTTTCTATAGTTCTAGTCAGGCTATTAACTTCTATCCTTTGATCAATAATAAATTAATAAATTAATATTTAATTTAATATTTTTGGATGATTAAATAAAATGAAATCTAAACCACTAGCAACCCCAGCTACGGAGCAATTTAGGATTTAGAGAAGCTCCAATCCCAGTATTATTAGAAAAGCCTTTAGGCAATAGTGTTTTCTATGGTAAAGGAATCTGTATTCCACATTCATCAATCAACTGTCCTCTATATTCTAGGCTTCTATGATCCCATACCTATACCTAGTTACTCTATGTAGAAAAGCAAAAGGAGGAGCCATAGTTCATACCATTAAAGCCCATACATTCTGCTCAGTGATACTGATAACAAGGGCAGAAGTCAAGTCAAGAAACATTTATTAAGCATTTACTATATGTCAGGCACTGTGCTAAGCACAGTGGTTACCATGAAAAGAAAAATATAGTCTTTTGTCTCAAACTCACACAACCCTTTATTCAAAACAAGATATATGAAGGATTAATTAGAGATAATATTAACATTCTATCTTTTGAGCTGAGGTTCTAAGGGAGTCACAGGGAAGAAACTCCTGCCATCCCTAAGCTGTCTTTGTCCCAGCTGAAGGAGCTTTTGACCCCATGGAGAGGAAGCAAACTTTCTGAGAGCAAGGTCATGAAGGCCGTGTAGTTCTGGAGTTGGGAGTTGCCTTGGCCATGTCTTTCTCCTACACAGGTGTCCCACCTCCATTATCCTTTTGGTTCCTGCCCATTCTTTCCCCTCCTGAACACTGGGGGCATTTGGGGGAAAGTATCTCCTAATGCAGGGGAGGGAAAATGAGTGGAAGCACACAGGTAGAGGCTTGTGGACTAGTGCTGGGTAGGCTAGCCACCCACAGGAGGACCCCTACAGATCTAGGAGGGAGGCTGTGAGCTGGAGGAGTGGACCTCAATGGGTTGTTACAGACTTATTTTAAAATAGGTTATTACAGGAACTCAGTCTTTTACAAAAACTGCTAGGAAAACTGGAAGATAGTGTGGCAGAAATTAGACATAGACCAACATCTTACACCTTATACTAAAATAAGGTCAAAATGGGTACATGATTTAGACATAAGAGGTGATACCATAGGTAAATTAGGAGAGGAAGGAATAGTCTACCTTTCAGATCTTTGGAAAGGAGAACAGTTTATGACCAAACAAGAGATAGAGAATATTATGAAATGCAAAATAGATTATTTTGATTACATTAAATTAAAAAGGTTTTGTACAAACAGAAGCAATGCATCCAAAATTAGAAGGGAATGCAGAAAGCTGGGAAACAATTTTTATGGCCAGTACTTCCAATAAAGGCCTCATTTCTAAAATATATAGGGAAGTAAATCAAATTTATAAGAATCCAATCATTCCCCAATTGAGAAATGGTCAAAGGATACGAACAGCCAGTTTTCTGATGAAGAAATCAAAGCTATTTATTCCCATATGAAAAAATGCTCTAAATCACTATTGATTAGAGAGATGCAAATTAAAACAAATCTGAGGTACCACCTGATACCTATCAGATTGGTTAAAATGACAAAAAAGGAAAATAATAAATGTTGGAAAAGCTGTGGAAAAATTGGGACACTAATGGTGGAGCTGTGAACTTATCCAACCATCCTGGAGAGCAATTTGGAATTATGCCCAAAGGGCATTCCCTTTGACTGAGCAATACCACTTTTGGGTCCTTTTCCCAAGGAGATCATAGAAAAGGGAAAAGGACCCACACGTTCAAAAATATTTATAGCTGCTCTTTTTGTGGTAGCAAGGAATTGGAATTTGAGGAGTTGCCCATCAGTTGGGGAATGGCTGAACAAGTTGTGGTATATGAATGTAATGGAATTCTATTGTGCTGTAAGAAACGATGAGCAGCAGAAGTTCAGAGAAACCTGGAAGGACTTGCATGAACTGATGATGAGTGAGATGAGCAGAACCAGAAGATCATTATACACAGTATCATCAACATTATGTGTTGATCAACTGTGATAGACTGGATTCTTCTCACCAGTACAATGGTACAAGAAAGTTACAGGGGACTCATGATGGAAAAGGCTCTCCAAATCCAGAAAAAAAACCAAACCTGTGGAATATGGATGCTAATTAAAGCATACTATTTCTTTTGTTTTTGGTGCTGTTGTTTTTCTATTTTGAGGTTTTTCCTTATTTCTCTGATTCTTCTCTTATAGCATGACTGATGCAGAAATATGTTTAATGTTGTTATGTATATGTGTATATATATATGTGTGTGTATATATATATATATGCATATATAAAACCTATATCGTATTGCCTGCTGTCTAGGAGAGGGGGGAGGGAGGGGAGGGAGGGAGAAAATTTCGAAATTGGAAATCTTATATAAACAAATGCTGAAAACTCTCTCTACATGTAACTGGAAAATAATAAAATACTTTTATTTAAAAAGAAAAGAAAAGAAAATAGGTTATTACAGATAGCTATGCATTGGGAGGATGCAAAGGGAAACCAGATTGCGGGAGATCTATCCCAGAAAGACGAGGATGTGGAAAGAGGCAGATTCTGCTGGTTTCAGGGAACTCAAGCAGATAGCACAATTCAAAGGCTGAACTCACTGCACACTCCCTCTCCTCTTGCCTTTTATTCCCCACTCCCATCCCCCCAGCGGGAGTCTTGGTCTCTCAACTCCTTGCTGGCAGTGATCCACCAGCATCTCAGCCTGATGGTTGGAAGAGGCATAAGGAGAAAGGGGAAGGGGGTGAAATATAGCCATACAGCTGGCGCTTTCCTACCAGGGGACAGAACAACCGCCAACCCCACCCACAGAAGCAAAGAAGGGACTTGGAGCTGGAAAAGGCTCCTGCTCTCCCTTTCTTTCAATTCTAGCAATGAACTTGATCCTGAAGGGCTGAATTGAAGAGAATGATTGATGCCTTACCCAACACTCTGTATGCTTGGAGCTGTGATGAAAACAGCTTCCCTTCCAAACTCAGACTTCTCCACATCCTCCCTTCCATTCTCTCTCTCTCTTTTTTTTTTTTTTTTTGTGAGGCAATTTGGGTTAAGCGACTTCCCCAGGGTTAGTTAGTAAGTGTCAAGTGTCTGAGGCTGGATTTGAACTCAGGTCCTCCTGACTCCAGGGCCAGTGCTCTATCCACTACGTCACCTAGCTGCTACCCTCTCTTCTCTTCTACTTCTTTTCCTTCTTTTCTGCATTAATCATGCCTCCCCCCCCAACTAATTTTCTATTTCTTGGATTCATCTTGGGAAGCTTCATGCTATGAATAGAAGAGCATTCTTAGAGGTAGGAGAACTAGGTTGAATCTCTCAGTGGAGGCTGGATGATGAGTTGTTGGGAATGTCGGAAAGGGGATTTCCGTTGAGGGTTGGGTTAGACCAGATGCGCTTTGAGTCCCCACTGTGGAGCTTATGATAGTCAGGGGGTCCAGCATAATGGAACTAATACTGCTTTTAGAACCCACTGTTTGAAGTCTGACTCTGGCAGAGCTGTGTGACCTTGGACTTCTTTGTCTGAATCTTAATGTTCTCTCATGTAAAATGAAGATAATCATACTATGAGGCAATTTGTTCTAATAGAAAAACTAGCTTTGGAGTCAGAGGACCTGTGTTCAAATCCTGTCTCTGAGGCTTACTGCCTGTGAGTCATTGGGAAGTCCCTTTAACCAGTGTGAGAATCAGAGCATTACTGCCCTGCTGAGAAAGACATTGTGAGAACCAGGGCAGCTCCGCCCAGAGGAGAAAGCATGAGGTGACCTTTCTGAGATTTCGAAGGTCAGATTGGCATCCAGAAGTTATGTCTACCACCTGTAAGTTATGTCAATCAATGGACCAGCCAATTAGCTTGGAGCTGTGTGTGTGTGGACTGCCCTGTTCTGGTCTGACATGGGGTTTCTAGTGGAACTGAGGGGCATTGAGTCTCTTGGATAGCTAGGTGAAGGGGGCTTTCTCTCTCTCTCTCTCTTTGCTAACCTCTAATATACTTTAATAAATGCTTAATGCCCAAAGACTGTTGCTAAAGCTTCTAATTTAAGGTGACCACACATTAGATTTTTAGACATAAGTTAGGTAAACAAGTTGGCAGAAATGCCATTTCTGAAAATCTTTGTATAACACACCAGCTTAGAGACAGGAGCTGATTTTTAATGACAAAGATGATGATTCAGAAACTTAGTTTTGGCAAGTAGGACCATGTGTCTGCCTTGAGTAGAGAAGAGAACAAATGAATATGTCTAGTGAATTTAAAAGAAAAGGTAGCAAGGGTCTTGGAATAAAAGCATGGGGCTAAATAAGAGACATTTGGCATGATGATAAAGAAACCACTACCATACCTAACCATATGCTAATGTTTTTTTCCAACTTCCTACAATGAAAGTAAAACAAATAACTAGAGACAGAAGAGACCTTTCTCTTTCTAATGGGATGAAATCTCTCCTTTTGGACTGAGAAGAAGGCTAGAAGATTGTTATTCACCAAAAAACCACTTCAGTGACAGAGATCTCAAAAGGAGGCCCCTGTCTTACCTCTGGGTGGGCTAGGGGAGCCCTTTTGTTGGAAGTGTAACATGCAAAATAATTACTATTTACACTAGTTTGGGATAATCATGTATTAATTTATCAATATTATACCACTAAAGGATTGACCATGTGTCTCCCTAATTTCTCATGGTCTCAGGTCTAGTGGTAGAGAAGGCAGGGAGAGAGCTTCAGCATGCCAATTAGCTCAAGCAAGAGAAAAAACCTCAGGAGACTCATGTGGTCTTCTAGAGAGACAGCATTTGGTCCCAAGGAGACCCAAGAGAGACAGAGACTATCTGGTCTCAGAGAACTAAAAGAGACCCAGAAGATGCCCTAGAAGCCCTCTGAGGCATCTTTTTAATCATCTTTTAATAGAAGTGAGTCATTATACATTGATCAAGCTAATTGGGTCATTATACATCAAACAAATCTAATTGGTTAGCATTATCTAAATCTATTGGTCAACATGACTTGAAGGTGGTCTATATTAAAATGAACTCTAGAGAGGAAAAAGGAAAAAATTGCAAAAACCCCTCACTCGAGTTGCTCATGGCAAAGTCCTTTATCTAGGTGTGGTATAATCCCACCCGTCCTTTACCATCTAGACAAAAGAATATATTTCCATTCCTTTTGTTCCCTTTGGATTGTCCCAGATGAGATTTGATGAAGTCTCAAGGAGAACTTCTGGAGTGGAGAGGAGAAAGGACTGATCCCTGGGTCCCCCAATAAATTTATTATTAATCATTATTTTCTCACGGAAGTAGGTTTGTTCCAAGGGCTTGCATTTCTTTTTATGGTGGTCACTCTTCTCTGCGATGTAGCTCTGTCTCAGAAACTTGGGAAGTGAAGCTGGGCCAGTTGTCAATCAACTCCTATGACCACAAGGTCTAAGAGGCAGATTGAATTGTAAGAGGAAGTTTGGGAGGCAGCCTGGCACACTGGACAGAGAACTAGTCTTGATTCCAAAGTCCTGGGGTCATGTGCTGGTTGTAATATTTAGGAGTTCTGTGAACTTGGGGAACTATATTCTCTTTGCTGTACCTCACTTTCCTTAAATAGCAAATGGTTGGCACATAGTTATTTTCTTCTGTTAACTGGGCAGAACAGGCCTCTAACCTGTGAGTGGCCAGAGCTGAACAGAGCAAGCCATTTTCCTCACTTTGAAAATAAAACTTCTATTTGATTTCTGACTCTTTTCGCCATTCACAGGTTAGAGGCCTGGTTCTGTCCTCTTAATATTAATGGTGGAAGCGGTGGGATTGTACACAGAACTGGGCCAGGTAGACTTTTTAGCACCAGCAGGAGTGGACTAGGAGCCACTGGAGATTTCTCTGGCATCTAGTTCTTCCTTGTCTGCTGAGTCCACTGGGCATTTTCCTGCTCCAATTCACACCAAGCTCTCACCTTTGATTGATCCTGACTTTCTTTGTGAGGAAAACCCCCTGTACCCCTCTGGTAATTCGTCTTGGATCATTCTAGTAAGGATAGCCTTGATTAACTTGCACACCTCTTTTAATTGGCTTCTCTGCATGCCTCTGTTGAACCAGTTAAAAATACAATTGCAATTGCACTCCTTGTTAGAAATGTTTGTATCTTGGGGGCGGCTAGGTGGCGCAGTGGATAAAGCACCAGCCCTGGATTCAGGAGTTCCTGAGTTCAAATTCGGCCTCAGACACTTGACACTTACTGGCTGTGTGACCCTAGGCAAGTCACTTAACCCCCATTGCCCCGCAAAAAAAAAAAAAAAAGAAATGTTTGTATCTCTCTGTATCTATCTTGTCATTTTATCTGTTTGTGTCTATGTAAACTGTCTCTGTCCTGTTTGTGCTGTTTGTAGATTCTGTTACCTTTTGCAGCTCCCCAGAAAAACTTCTAAGGGCTATAGTTAAAGTGTTGAAAATTAAATATAATTTTCATACCCATCCTCCTACAAGATAATAAACAGATCAGAGAAAATCAACATCTCCTACAATTTGTTCACACAGACAGATCAGAAAAGGTTATTACTGCCTCTCCTACCAGAAGTAGGAACCTCACAGAAAAACCAGATCAGAGAATGGATAGGAAAAACATAGTAACAATTTCTTTTTTGTCCCAAGAAGAAGAATCATGTGGAGACCCTTCCCAAAAGGGCTCAGGAACTCCCTCTTTATGGGCTACAGAGTACTATCAGTTTCAATAGTGTGATAAATTCAACCCAGAAGCAAAGGCTGTTTAACAATTTCAGTTATAACAAGTGTGGAGTATGACAGGTAAAACTAAATGTGTGTGGTCCCTTTATGGGGAAAGCTAACTAGGACAACAGTTTAACAGTTTAGGTATTAAACATTTATTAAAATATATTAGAGGTTAACAAAGAGAGAACAAGTGTCTCTGAAAGAATAGGAAAACCCTAACTACCTCAACCACTTCTGGTTCAGTTGCCAAACCCAGAAGGTTCCAACCACCACCTGACAAAACCCACTGACAAAAACAACTGCCTCACACACTGCTTCAAGCTGATTGGTTGAGAGTGGTCTCATGATGATGTGAGGTTACTTCGGGATCCTGAACCTTAGAAAGGTCAACCCATGCTCTCACAGCAGGAGGAAATACAGATGCATTATGATGGGAGCAGCTAGGTGGTGCAGTGAATAAAGCACCGGCCCTGGATTCAGGAGGACCTGAGTTCAAATTTGACCTCTGACGCTTGACACTTACTAGCTGTGTGACCCTGCCACACAGCCACTAGTATAAGTATTGAGATCTCCCCACACTGTCTTGGGTTCCCCCACTAGGGGTGGAACCCTGGACCACGTGTTCTTGCTTGCAAACCATTTTCCTCACTTTGAAAATAAAACTTCTCTTTAATTCCTGACTCACCTGTCTCCAGCCTGTTCTGTTCATCTTTGGCCATTCTCAAATTAGAGGCCCTTTCCACCAGTTGACACTTCTTTGTTTCCCTTCCTTGGAGGCAGCTACATAGCATAGTGGATTGAGGGCTGGCTCTGGAATCAGAACGGTTTCCTTTTCTGACACTTTGCAAAGACTGTGAAGGGGGCTCCAGAACAAGGATGTTGCATCTGCCTTGGTTTTTCTGAATTGTCTTGGCCAAAAAATCCATCCCTAAATGGCCAAGCTATTGGTGATGGTCTTCCCTGTACTTACTCCAGTCATCAGGCAATCGACTCTGTCTGTTACTGGTCTTGAACCAGAAGACTTTCAAACATAGTAAAACCTGTCAATCTCGGAATAGCTTTTGAGAACAAAAGTCAATGAGGATACGTAAAAATAGATATGGGTAAGGATTTTCCTTCTTTAATAGAAGTTTAATACTAAAATTAGACCTTATGTAGGTTCCTTCTTTTACTTACTTTGTATTTAAGTATAAATAATGTGTTTTATACTTTTGTCCTTCACAATACCCAAAACCCAAACATTTTCATATATCAAAGAAAATGGGGGAGGGAATTATGTTGTGAAACCACAAATTTGATTATGAAGATCTTAGAGTTTCCTAAGTATAACGGTGACTATCCTGGCCCTCACTACCTGAAGAAAATAATTATGCTATATTTCTTTCAACTTCATAAAATTCATATACTGGTGTTCTTTTTCCTTAGGAGTTAATTGATCATTTCTTTGTTTTAATCTTCTGAAATTGACTCTTTGAAATTCTTTGCTTCTCATAGTTTAACCTAAGCATTTATCCACTTGATTTGTTCTCAATTTTGTTGGCATAGAGTTGGGCAAAAATAATTTCTAATAAATCCTTTGATTTAAGTTGTTATAATTTTTTCTTTTTTTGTTTTTGATATGGATAAATTAGTTTTGTTCTCTGTTTAAAAAAAAAAAAACTATAATTCAGTTTATAAATTTCCCAAGGAGTGAGATGGTAGCCTCCAAAATGTTTTTTGTTTCTTTTTTGTCATTTTCTTTTAAGAAATTCTATTATTTTTATGATTTGTTGTTTGGCCCATCAATTCAATTACTTCTTTTTTTTTTGGAAGTTTGAGTTATTTCTTCAAAGAACTCATTAGTTATCATTTTTATTCCATGTATATGCTTAAAATGTTTATTTTCTTGTATTTAAATGGAATCTTATGCCCTAGCACATGGCTAATTTCTATAAAGATGTCTTTCAGAGCTGTGACATATGGAACCTCAATTCTATTTCCACTCAAGTAATCATAAGAGATCTAACATAACTCACTTTCTATACATCTATTTGGATTGTTAACATCTATCCTTTGGTTAATTAATATTTAAATAAATCAAAAAATTTGAATGAAATAATATCAAATAAATTATAAAATGAAAGCTAAACCACTGGCACTTTCCTACTTCCAAAAATCAGTTTGGGACTTAGAGAAGCCCCAACCCCAGCATTTCTAGAAAAGGCTTTAGAAACTGTCCATAGAAAAGGGAAATGTATTTTACATTCATCAAGCAACTATAATTTATATTCTGGGCCTGCAAGGACTTAGATGTGTGACCAGTTAGTTACTCAGTTTAGAGAAGCAGAAGGAGGAGACACAGTCCATACCCTCAAAGCATATTGCTTTTCCCCTGAAGTCTGATTTAATATCAACTTCCTGACATATGCCTCTTTTTACTGAAATATATGCTATTCTCTCCGCAAGCAGCTCACCACAATGTGCCTGTGAAACCCTCAATGTATTTCATACCTAAGGGGTGTTGTTAGGGCCCAAAGAACCAGAGGCTACTCTGCTTTGGGCCTGTGCATCAATAAAACTGCTCTTCATTATTTCTGAATGCCATTTGGGTCTCTCCATCGAAATTCCCAACAACATTTGGTGTGATCGGCCAGGAAAAACCCGTTCATGTAGGCTGGATTGGCTAGCCTCTGATGAGGAACTGAGAGCTGGGAGCTCCAGGTGGGGCCCACCCCTGATTAGAGGTGGAGCCACCTGCACCTTGTGAGCAGGACTATCTCTGGGGGCAGCAATCCTGGGGACCGTAGCTACTCAACCCACCAGGTTCTGTTTGGAATTTGGAAAAGTGGCCTCCTGGAAGATACCTGTAAGGTAAGGCCCCCGGGATACCATGTCTGTAGTCAGGCCCGCTGCAGGTGGAAGGGGAGACTGATCACCTCCTGGATACAGGTCCAGGGCTTACCATTTGGGTGGGATTGCTTAACTTCTGTTTGATTTTGCGAGTGAGTGTGTATATGTTTTGGCTCCACGGCCAAAAGCTATGGAGTCTGAGTGGGCCTTCCCCCATCTCGTGGCCGCATTGAAAGACATAACGACTGGGTCAGCCAGTCCCAATAAATACTGGGACAGCCTTTAGTCAAAACAGGCCAAAAGATTCCGAGAGGAACACGAGTGGAAAGGCACCTGGCTGAGCTCTGTGAGCACCCCCATCCCTTCTCTCTCTGCGACACTGTACATGCTATCCTTTCCTCATGGGTGGGGCTCAGTATCAGCATACAGTCTTGGACTGTATGATTAGGAATTTTAAGAAAGGGTTGGGGGGAGATTTTGGAGTCAAGATGACTCAGAGGAGTCTCCAAACCTTGTGTACCTTGGAGTGGCCACATACAATATGGGTTGGCCCTCAGAGGAAACTCTAGACCCAGAAATCACCAGAGCAGTTTACAGTGTGGTAGTTGGTCTCACAGACCAGCCTGAGCACCAAGATCAGTTCCCCTATATGGACTCCTGGTTGGAGGTTGTCCACATCAAGCCCCCATGGATTCAGATGTATAAGGGAACACAGGGACAGGCTAGGATTTTTGTTGACCAGGCATCAGGGTCAGACTATCACAAGCCAGTTGTCTTCCAGGGGCCACCAGAAGACGAGCCTTCTCCATATATCTCGGCTTCAGCTCCACTACCACCCCAGAATCTGAACCTCTATTGGTCCCTGGCTCCCTACGAGACTCCCTCTCTGTCGGCCTCATCTCCTCTGCTTCCTCCAGCCCCTTCCCCAGACTGGAGAGGAGGACCGAGCACCCCCACCCCACCACATGTAGGGAGGCCAGACTTGCCTTCCAGATGCCCCTCCAAGAGACCCTGAGGCAGGGCCAAGAGAACCTAGATAGGATTTAGCAACCAGACCGGTCTGTCTTCTATTATCAGCCCTTGAACACCACTGAACTCCTGAATTGGAAAAACCATACCCCTCCCTACTCTGAGAAGCCCCAGGCCATGATAGAGCTCCTTGAGTCAATCTTCCACACTCAACAATGCCACTGTCACGGTCCACTTAGTGGTTCCTAACCCTTACACCTTACTGACACAAGTTCTGGGGGCTTTTTGACTGTTTTCTCTCACAACCTAGCTAATGTGGGAATGTTTTCCATGACTACTCATGTATAACTTATTTTGAAATGCTTGACTTCTAGTGGGTGGGGGGTGGGAATGGAGGAGGAACAGAAGTTGGAACACAAATTTTTTAAAAATCGATGTTAAAATTTGTTTTTACATATATTTTGGAAACTAAAATTCTATTTAAAAAAATGCCTCCTGAGGCTACCTGGTTCATGTGTTTGGATCTCAAGGATGCTTTCTTCTGCCTGTGAAAGGCCTGTTTGCCTTTGAGTGGGAGGACCCGGGCTCAGGCTGGAAAACCCAGGTTAGCCTTCCCCAAGGATTCAAGAACTCCCCCACTTTTTGGGGGGAAGTGCTGGCATGGGATCTCTAGGCATTCCCTCAGCAGGAGCTTGGCTACACCCTGATCCAGTATGTGGACAACCTCCTCCTTGCCAGATCTATAGGAGACCAGTGCTGGATGGGAACCCAGGCCCTGCTGGATCTCCTCTCTAAAGCAGGATACAAGGTCTCCAGGAAGAAAGCCCAGATCTGCCAAACCCAGGTGAAGTATTTGGGGTTTGTTGTTACACAGGGCCACCGAACTTTGCGTGTAGAGAGGGTAAAAGTCATTCTCAACATTCCCATGCCAAGGACCAAGAGGCAGCTCCATAAATTCCTCGGGGCAGCTGGATACTGTTGCATCTGGATGCCAGGGTTTGCTTAGCTCGCCAAACCCCTGTATGAGGCTCTCTCGGGACCAGAGCAGGAGCCCCTGCTTTGGGGTGAGGTGTAGGAGCAAGCTTTCAGGAAAATTAAGCGCCTACTCACACAGGCCCCTGCATTAGGTCTCCCTGATGTCTCCAGGTCTTTTCATCTATTTGTGACTGAGAACAAAGTTGCCCTGGGGGTCCTTACCCAAACTATTGGGCCGTGGGAGAGGCCCATTGCCTGCCTATCCAAGCACCTTGATCCTGTGTCAGCAGGATGGCCTCCCTGCCTGAGGGCTCTGGCAGCTTGTCAAAGAGGCTGATAAGCTAACCTTGGGACAGACTATCCACGTTAGAGTCCCTCACTCTGTCATCACTCTCATGAATTCCCATGGCCACCAGTGGATATCTAACCCACAGCTGGCCCAGTATTAGGAGCTCCTACATGAGAACCCCCGAGTTCAGGTTGAGACAGTTAAGACACTGAATCCTGCCATTTTCTTGCCCACCGAGCAGGGCCCCCCCTCTAAGCATGACTGTGCCAAAGTCATAGAGGAAGTACACTCTCGCAGACCCAACCTATCTGATCAACGCCTGTCTAACCCTGACATCCGTTTACTGAAATATGCTTTCCTGTCTGCAAGCAGCTCACCACAATGTACCTGTGAAACCCTGCATGTATTTCATACCTAAGGGGTATGTAACTGCAGCTTGAACACTTGTTTGGGCTGAAGAACCAGAGGCTACTCTGCTTTGGGCCGGCATGTCAATAAAACTGCTCTTCCTTATTCCTGAGTGCCATTTGGGTTTCTCTGTTGAAATTCCCCACAACAGTTTGAGGAACAACAAGGAAGCCAATGTCACTGGGTGGCAGAATACTGTGGTCCAGAAAATTCTTATCTGTAATAAAAGTCACTAAGATAGAGCTCAGGGCATATTCAATTTAATAAAGATACCAGTGGTTTTTAATCAATTGTGTCCAAGACCTTCCTCATGGTCAGGGACCTCCCACTGCTGCCACCTGTGTGCTTGCTACTTTTATACACTTGGGAGAGCACTAAAAATAGGAGGCATTACAATTCACTGATTGGTCAATTCCAGAAGTGGGAAAATCTTATTGTGGGCTAAGGGTCACAAATATTTTGTCAGCAGACCTTTCACAGGTCATGAGGCCTTCCACAGGTCATCAACTCCAGGTCATGTCAGCAGGGGCTTTCCAGAGGTCATAAAAAGCTTTAAACAACATCTCAGGACCTTCCACAAGTCATCAGAACCTAGTTTTTGACCAACAGTGTCCTAGGGTCCAAGGAAGTTGTAGGTTTGAAGCAAAGGTCACAAGGGAGTGAACAGTAGTGTTTCATAGCCATATGGGACTATTCCAACAGCAAATGAACTTTGGTGCAGCATGTTTCAGAGTGGGGGAGGGAGGGTTAATGCAGAAATTATGCTCCTATAACATTTATGACTAATATTAATCTAGCTAATAAATATAATATAATCATCAATACATGGTGGATTAATCATTAACTCTTATGCTAATACCATTAACATACACAACTAACTTAGACTTAATCCTATTCTGATTAATTCACTAATATAATCATTACACACATCAAACCACAATAAACTGAATAAATACTGATTCATTTGAGTAGGGGGTATCAAAGTTATCATCGCTATACATAAGGGAATTTAGGAGGACCTGAGTTCAAATCCAGCTTCAGACACTTGACACTTACTAGCTGTGTGACCCTGAGCAAGTCACTTAACCCTCGTTGCCCTGCCAAAAAACAAAAAACAATACATAAGGGAATGAAGGTATAAAAAGACTAGAAAGATAAGAGAGGGCCAATTTAGAAAGTTCTTTCGACACTAGAGAGGTTTTATTTTTAATTTTATTTGGAAGGTGATAGGGAGTCATATTTTATTGAATTGAGGGTTGGCATGCACAGACCTGAACTAGAGGAAAGTCATTTGGCAGTTTGAGGATGAACTGCAGTGCAGAAACACCAGAGTCAGGGACACTAACCATGTGATAAAGTTCTGCATGAGGAGAGGAGATGGATGTGAGAGATGTTAGATAGGAAGGATGGACAGGACTTGGTAACTTATCAGATATGGGGAGGCAGGGAAAGATAGAGTAAGATGAGAATGATGCTTAGGGTGGAGTCTGTTGGCATCCTTTGACAATAATACATTAGTTAGGGGGCAGCTAGATGGCCCAGTGGATAGAGCACTGGCCCTGGAGTCAGGAGGACCCGAGTTTAAATCCAGCCTCAGACACTTGACACTTACTAGCTGTGTGACCCTGGGCAAGTCACTTAACCCCAATTGCCTCACCAAAACAAAAAAAAAAAAAACCCACCAAAATAATACATTAGTTAGGAAACTGTGAGTTTGGGGGAAAGATTGAGAGTTCTGTTTTGGATATGTGTTTAATGTCTCTTGGACATCCAGTTCAGAGTTCCAATAAGCACTAGAGGTGAGGAGAGACATTAGGGCTGGCTCAACAACGCTGAGAAACCTCTTCAAAGAGCAAATTATTGAGTCCATGTGACCTGTTGTGATCATGAAATGAAATACAGAGATAGAAGATTAATGAGCAAGTAGTTAATGTAACAAGTCTTCAGGGAGCAGGTGGCCCATCGAGTTAGACATTAAAATATTTGAACAAGAAAAGGAAGAAATTTGAAAGGAGTAAGGAGGATAGTATAGGTTAGAAAAAATAGTGTGAGCTGGGTTGTGGAGGTTGAAATGAATATGGGGTGTGTGGGGACCAGCCTGATCTATGATATCTGTTTGAGGAAGGAGAGACAAGATGAGATAGACAAAAGCTGGACCACAGTATCTATGCTCTTTGGTGTATGATTGCCTAGACTTTGAGATAACACTTCTGATATCTAAGGCTAAGGGGCCAATGGGAATGATTTTCAGGCTCTTTTATCTTGTTCTTCACTGCCAACATCCTTTTCTTGTTTTTAGCACCTCCCTGGTTGTGTTCCTGTCTGCCATGACTTGGACCATAAAGTGGAATCCCTGGCCTGCTCCCTACAAACACTCTACTCTACCTTTATACCACATATACCTCATCCTTGAACTTCTTGTATTCTTCAATCAGGTAAGTTTACTTTGGTCTTTGCCAGTGTGGCTTCCGCATTTCACTACCCACTGATATTTCAATTCAATTAAACCATCAATTCAAGAAAACTTATTATCCCCCATTGCACACATAGCCTTGTGTTTTAAGATCACTGTAGGTTAAAAGTAGATATGCATGGTCTCTGATCTCAGGGTTATTGTCACTTCATCAGAATCTGCAAAATAGCATCACAGGATCATAGAGTTAGAAGGGATTTCACCCAGTTCAGGCCACTTATGTTAGTGCCCCAAAAGGGTGGAGATGTATTTGAATAGAAGGATCTCTAATAATAGGAATTCAAACTTGTCAATAAAGAGGGAATCTAATTCATACCTTAGTTCAACTCTTAAAGAGAGGTAGAACCTTTGGATATTCTTGTACAAAATAAAAGGAGTTTTTGAGAGCAATATGGAAAGGCGTTCAATATCTCTGTAGATCCATCTAAAGCTAGGCACTTTAAATGTCTCTCTGTTCTACTAACAGGTCAGAGAACATATTTATAATATAGGAAAACCAGGGGATTTTGTGGAATATGGAATGTAATCAATATAGAATCCATGCTTTTATGACTGGCACATATTATTATAAACAGATATTTATATAGGTAATTCATATAATCAGATAGATGCATGTGTACATATACATATAAATGTATATATCTATGTATGTATGTATGTATGTATGTATATATGTATATATACACACACACACATGTATATAGAATGCAAAAACTTAGAAGCTGCCGGATTCACCTCATTTTGTTTCTTGCTCCCTGATTGGATCAATTTGCATGTCCATCAAAGAAAATTTTAGATGTTAGTAGGATTTTGAGCCCCAGAATTATCCACACAGATCCAGCAGATATTGTTAGGAACCCCACAAAATGGGTTGAGGATATAAGCCCACAAACAAGGAACTAAATGGGAATTCCAAAAAATTTGTAACTACAAGTGACCTTGTTCTCTGGGACCAAGGATCCTGAGTCATCATAATTAGCCAGACAATGAACAAAAGCTATCAAAATGTTACAGAGATGGGCTTTTTAAAAAGAATTGTCTTGGTCCAGTGTTTCCTGGGGATGCTTGTTTCCAGATAACTATGTCACTAGGGGAAAGAAAATCCTCAGGACTTCTATGAAATGGTTGGTTCAGAATCTATGTCCCCAAACCCATTTTGTGTCCTCCCCACCCCTTATTATTCTTCCCCAAATCCCAACAACTCCCCAGGACTTATTTGGCAGGTAAGACACAAAGACTTCATCTTCCTAAAAGATCCTCTTTGATTGGCACTGAAATAAATCTAGGGTCAAGAAGAAGACTGAATAGAAGTAGAGTGTCCCTGTCGGACAAATCTGCCAGCAGCAAAAGTCCTGATCATTTATGGCCAGCAGAGATCTCCCTGGTCTCCCAGCTGGACAGTGTAGAGAACCAGAAAGTCACAAAGCATTAGAGCTGGGACAGCCTATAGACAACATCTGATCCAATCTCTAGCCATATTTTATAAGTAAGACGACTGAGGCTTGGGCTGGTTGGGATGTGATTAACATGACATGATAGAAGCAGGATGTGAATCTCAATATTCTGATGTCCAGGGAAGAAATTCCCAAGATTCTGCTTCTTTATGGCTTGCAGGACTTCTCTGAATTCTGTCCTATGCAGAGTAAAGAAGAGGCTTTAAATGAAGTCTGGAAGGCTATTATGTCTGTGCAGATTTCCTTCCATGGCTCAACAAAGCACTTTTCTAACTCTCTCTCTCTTCCTCAACAAGGGAACCAACATGTGCTGGTGATTAAGACAATCCCTGGGCCTGCTAGAAAGCCATTGCTGCAAAAAGAAGAGCAAGATTGAAAGTTTTAGAACAAAAGCTCAGGCCAAGGCAGGTCAGGAACCAGAGCTTTTCTTGGAGATGCCATAGTTACAGGAGGCACGGGACCAGCAGTGTCAATGAAAGGAGTGTCTGATGCAATCTACATCCCAGGAGCTCTGCCTTTTAATCCCAGTGCTCCCCACTCCCGCCTCCCTTTGATGGGCAGACTTCTGAGGGTGCTGGTGTTCATACTGAGACCTGCCCTCTTGACCTCTTTGTGAGTAAGATCGTGAGAACAAACATCCTCCACAGATGCAAGGGTCTCATCGCTTCTGATCCATACCCACCCAAGAAAATAGGGAAGGGCAGAATGTGTCACTGAGGACACATATATTTCTACTAAGAGGAAAAAATTCCAGCTTTTTGTGGATTTTGTACCAAAGAGCTGGAGACTCTCCCCAGTGACACATACCAACCAAAGGGAAAACAAAGATAGAATCATAGTTTTAGAACTGGAAAAGGCTCCAAGGATCCCTGAGTTCAATCCTCTTATTTTACTGAAGGAACAGTGGCCCAGAATGGCCAGTGACTTGTCCAAGGCCATACAGCTAGTTAAGATGAGTGTTACCATTTGAATTCAAATCCTATGATTACAGGTCCAATCACCCAGGATGCTATCACTACAGCAATGCCCAGGGAGCTCCCACATTTCCATAACCACACTCCTCTTTCCCGCTTTAGCTGCACTGCTCCGTCACCTGAAGGTCTCCCACAACTCTCTGGCCCAGCCTCCTTCTAAAACACTTAGCTGCACAGCCACAGAGTAAGGGCAAGTCCAACACCAGCCCAGAAGCCTGGTCTTCCTCTGCTTTAGTAAGAGGACAGCCTCAGTGGTAGGGTAGAGGCTGGTGCCCTCCTTGGGCCATGACAGGAGCTATCACATTCCTGCCTCCACCCCCAAGCTTTCAGCCCCCACTCAGATGCCTCCCTAAATATACAAGGTAGTAAAGAGGAAGAATGTCATTTCTCCATCTCACAAAGTTATCACAGTGTGAAAAGTGATTCCTCCCCCTCTCCCCCCATGGGGGAGGGGTGGTCATGGTAGGGGTTGAGCCCAAAGCAGAGCAGCACCTGAGCAGGAACACATTCAGAGCTTCCTGGTCCTGGGCTGCCCTGACCCTGCTCTGAAGGCCATATTATCTCCACCACCCAAATGTTCTCTGATTCTCTTCTGTTTTGTGCTTGATTCTCTACACAGAAACATTCACAGTATGTGGCCCTCAGGCCCAGCTCACCCTGGCCTGGGTCGGGGAAGATGTCCCACTCTCCTGTCATCTCTCCCCTAAAATGGATGCTCGAGGAATGACTGTGAAGTGGGTCAGAGGCCCACTGGTTGTGCACCTGTACCGCATGGGGCAGGAGGTAGAGGAAGTCCAGGCCCCTGCATTCCAAGGGAGGACAACGCTGCTGAGAGAGGACATGGCTGAGGGGAAGGTGACCCTGAGAATCCACCAGGTCCAGCTCTCTGACACTGGGTGGTACACGTGCTATTTCCAGGCAGGCCCCTTGTACAATGAAACCAGCTTTCACCTTCACGTAGCAGGTAGGTGATACCTGGGTCATGGGTTCCCTCTAGAGCTGGAAAGGATGTTCAGACTCTTGGCCTTAGTACAGATTTTTAGAATGTGTAAAGTACTTTTCATACATTGTCTCACTGGAGTCTTACAATTCCCTTGTGGGTTAGTATTTCTGTCCCAGTGACTAACCAGGCACTACCAATTGAATGCCAGGCCTGTTATTTTTCAGCCCCTCAGAGTTCTCTGGTACCTTTAAGGGGAGATTGAGGGTAATCCTAACTCTCTGTCATTGAATTGAGCCCCTACCAATGATATCCCCCCAATTTTACAGGCTCTTCTGTACCCTTATTCAGGTAACAACTTAATAGTCAGATTAACTTTTATACAGTAACAATCATTCCGCATCCATGAAAACAAATAAATAAAAATAAAAACTCTTTTCCTTATACCTGAAGAAGACATTGTCTTCCCACACAGGCCACTTCAATCTCTGGAGAGTTGAGGGATGAAGGGAGTTCAGGTTCACTGCCTTAGCCCAGTTTCCCATATACTAGAGTCTCACCAAGTTCCAAGCCAAGAAACCCTTGGACTCAAGACCCAGGCATCTTGGCTTCTCAGGGGCTTCCCTTTACTATCAACAACATTTAGCTTGATTCTTCCTTCCAAGGTCACCCTGGCTTGAATCCAGGTAAATTGGGGAATCTATGATCTATGCCTAGAGGTGAAAATGATTAACAAATAGACCCCACCTATACCCTAAGCCTGTTTCTGGAGGGACACTGGGCTGGATTGCAGGAGAGAAAGAGACCTTCCCTCCCAGCTCAGTTCATGGTACCTGTAAGTTGTGGGTGAACAGAGGGTTTTCACCTTTTCAGGACACAGCTGCAAGGAAATAGAGTGAGAGACAGATAGACATAGACAGACAGACAGAATACCAGTATGACAGTTTGCTAGTCTAGCTATGCAGCCAAGAGAAAGAGGCTAGTCCTACCAAAGTGGTAGGGAAACACAGACTGGCTTCTCCCAGACTCAGACCCCTGCCATCTCCCACATGGGTCCCTCCATATTATGTCAACTGGGCAGGCACAAAGCAAAGCCCTCTTTTGCTCCCTGCTCCATTTCAAATATCTGTCTCCTTATCCAATAGGTAGGTGTGCATTTTGAACTGAGTTTCTTGTACCCAGTTCAGAACAATCCTCTGGGATCTCTGTGGAAGCCACAAAAGATATCCTTTCATCTGCTTCCCCGCCCAGTGCCATAAGAAAGAATCTCAGAGCCACCAATGGTGCAGAAACATGTATAATCCCACAAGTTCTGATGAAAATGATAAGCATCCCTAACATTTTACAGATTCAATAAACAAGGAACATTTTACAATGATGACAAAATATCACTGCAAGATTACCATTAGCTTTTTTTTTTAGTTATACCATTTTTTTTTTGCAGGGCAATGAGGGGTTAAATGACTTGTCCAGGGTCACACAGCTAGTAAGTGTTAAGTGTCTGAGGCCGGATTTGAACTCAGGTACTTCCTGACTCCAGGGCCGGTGCTCTTATCCACTGCACCACCTAGCTGCCCCTAGGTATTCCTTTTTAAAGAATTACACCCTCTCCTTGCACACAAATCCAATTAGAATAAAATAGTTTATTTAGGTGCTAAGGAAAGAAAGCAAGAGAGCAGACTCAAGGGGAGATAGATCCAGAGATGTGGTTCTGTGAGATATCAATCTCCTAAACAGGAGAAAAGCAACAACGTTTATAGAGGATGGATGGTAGAGGGACCAATGGGGTGATCATCTGACTGTGGAAAGTGCCCTTATTGGGGGTGATCAGCCGAGGGTAGAATATCCCCCACTGGTGGTGGGCTGGGGGAAGTTGGAGTGAGAGGAGGCTCTTATCACTCTAGCCATCTCAGTCCCCCTGGTCCAACTCAGGCAGCAGCCACCCCTAATAGGCTTATCTCTCTTGCTTCAAGGTGTGTCTGTCTTCTCAAGGAGAAGCCCATTTCAGCTGGCCAGTTTAAACTTTAATAGTCCTAACGCCATAACATTGCCGGTTCTGAGTTCCCCCCAGAAAATTGCTGAGGTACTCCAAAACCCACAACAATCTTAGGGAAACATGGGGCTACAAGCCTGAGCTTTGAAAGAATGACTGAAATTCATGCAGAAGTTGGAAATTAACAAAACTAAAACCTCTAGTTACCTTCAGTTTAATCCATGGACTTCATTCAAATAAGATCCTTAGTTCCAGATTTCCAGTATCTTTTACAAAAATGTTCATAGGAGAACTTGATCCATTTTTATTGGCATCATCTGGATGGATGGTTTGGAGCAGCAGGCTTTATGAGAGTTTACATCTATCCCTAAAGGAAGTGTAGTGAAAATAAATGATCTGACTACAGCCTGGAAGCATTTTTATACTAACTTGAAATTTCAATATAAACTGTCTTCTGCTGGTTCATCTTTGGTGTTTTTCAAGGATAGAAAATAAATTTCTTTCATTTAATTATTTTTTTTCCTATTGACTGTTTACTCTTGATGTGGGATGGAATTTGGGGTCTGAGTTCTCCCAAAAGAATTACAAGACTCAGTGACTCGGTTGCCCAAGTTTTATTGCAATACTGTGAGTGACCCCAGGGAGAGAACCAGAATAGTGGAAAGGTATCTCTCCAATAGTAAAAGGAAAGACAGTTATATTTATAGTATGGATAAATTGATTATCTGTCTCATTATAATAATCTCCACCTTGGGGAGGTACAAGGGAGGGGACTGTCCTACTCACTATAATATTCTCCACCTAGGGGTGTTACAGGGGAGGACTTATCCTAATTTGGAGTTCCTGGGGTCCTAAGCCAACCCCCGAGGTGGGTACCTTTTTCAATGGAGGTGTGTTTGGGGGGTTTACATATCATAAGGTGAATCTGGGGACAAATTTGGCCTTTTCTGCGTATGTCTCTTTCTGATTCCCATGGCTTAGTTTCAAAATATCTCCATTTTTCATTAGAATTTCTATACCCTTGTCAATTCCTTTATTGTTATTTGACACGGTCCCATTATGGATACTGATCACTGTGGGTAAGATAACCTAGCATAAGTTATAAATTAACTGGGGTCTAAATCCCTTTTAGAGCTAATATCTGAATTGAAGCTTGGGTCTTAGGTTTTTCTATTAACCCCTTTTTGCCTCCTACATCACTCTTTCCTTCCACTTCTCATCTGGTGGGAGATAAACAGCCAGTGAAGTGTTATAGCTGTACTTGTAAAAGATCTTTATTCACCTTCTTGTATAGTTTTGCTCCCTAGTATATTTCTTTTTTTGTTTGTTTGGTTTTTTTGTTTTGTTTTGTTTTTAGTGAGGCAATTGGGGGTAAGTGACTTGCCCAGGGTCACACAGCTAGTAAGTGGTAAGTGTCTGAGGCCGGATTTGAACTCAGGTACTCCTGACTCCAGGGCCGGTGCTCTATCCACTGCGCCACCTAGCTGCCCCCCTAGTATATTTCTTGAGCTATATTTTCACATTATTTCTACCCTTTGATTTTTTGTTAAACTTGGAACCATGAGGCCATAAAGAAGATGTATGCTTTTGCATGACAGTCGCACAACTGTTAACCTGCTCAGCAATCTGAAATCAGAGAAAGTGGGAGCTGACAGATTTTAAAATTCATTCAAGATGGTTTCTTTTCTTCCTTTAAAAATTTTTTTTTTTCAACAAACACAAATGAAATTGGTCCTTGACCACTTGTTTTATACTATGTCTTTTAGGTAATTTACCCAACCAGCAGCTTGTTACTGTCTAAAACGATTGTTTAAGTTTTCTATATTAAAGAAAAAAAAAAGAAGGAATTGGACAGATCCAACCCAATTTTGGCCATCTGAGATCTAAAAGAGGATGCTGGACAGACCTATTCAACTATCTAAATGAAAGACTCCCCCACTCCTCACTGAGCTCCACTTCTCTGTCACCTAGGGCTCTCACCTGACTCTCCCATCTTCTAAAATACTTACTGCACAGCCATAGTATAAAGGGCCAGTCTAACACCAGCCCAGAAGCCTGAGCTTCCTTTGCACTAGTGAGTTATCTATGGTCAGGGGTTGAGCAGAGGTTGGTGCTCCCCTTAAGGCCACTGATGGCAGCAGGAGCCTTCCTGCTCTGACTCTAACACTCCCAGCCCCCAAACAGTTGACCTACCTCCATGAATCTACAAGGTAGTCAAGAGAGGGAATGTCTTATCCTACAAATGAATCACAGTTTGGAAAGTAAGCCCAGAAGTGGGTCTATGGCAGAGCAGCAACTAATGCAGGAATAGACTGAGAGCTTTATAGTTCTTAGACGCTCCTGTCTCCCTCCCCAATACATACCTGCTCTCCCTCCTTGTCCTCCATGTCCTCTGATTTTCTTCTGCTCTGTCCTTTGATCTCCCTCTAGAAGCTTTCACTGTTATAGGCCCTGATCAGCTCATTCAGGCCAAGCAGGGGAAGGATATCATGCTCCCCTGTCATCCTCCCCCCCTCTCCCCTAAGATGGGATGCTAGGAAGATGACTGTGAAATGGTTCCGAGGCCCAGACCCCTTGTGCACAGGTACCGTAATGAGGACAAGGTGAGGAAACCCAGGACCCTGAGTTCCAAGGGAGGACGGAGCTGCTGAAACATGACATGGGCTGAAGGGAAGGTGATCTGAGAATCCATCAGGTCCAGGTCTCTGATGCTGTCATTACATTTGCCATTTCCAGTCACCTAATCTATAACAATGATGCCCAGTTTGAACTGCAGGTAACAGGTGAGTCCCACTTGGTCTATGGCTTCCTTCTGAAAGAACATTCGGTCAAACCCCCCTCTTTTTACAAATGAGGAAAATGAGGGACAGAATATGGAAGATGCTTTGCCCAAAAATCATAGAAATGGCCAGGCTGGAAGTCCAACTCAGCTCTTCTTAATCCAATTTGGCCATTTCCCTCCTCCTCCTCACACCCCTTGGATACAACATGTGTGAAATCCTGTGCTTTGAGGAAGGGGACCAACTCACTTTCAGATGTGAACCTTGACTCAGGTCTTCTATTCTCTTCCCTCCCTTTGATCCTTCAGGCCTGGTGTTTCTCACTGAACAATGAGGAGGCCTTCCTGACATGCCAGGGTTCCAAAATTCAGATGATTATTTTTTCTCTTTACAATATAACTGGCTTCATCTGAGACCCCAAAACCACACACTACCCAGGGTATTAAGTGCCTGAGGGCTTCTGACTGTCATCTGCACAGCTTCCACCCACATTGGGCCTACTCACAACTATTTATTTACTAGATTCCTTCTTTGTGCCCAGCTTCTGTGCTAAGGTGAGGCTGTGGAGGAGAGAAGAGAAGAAAGCTGGTCTCTTGGCTGAAGAGTTTTCTAGTCTAGCCAGGAAGACATGATATTAGCATCCACCAGTTTTTAGTCTTGAGGAGAGGTGAAAAGCAGTATTGCTCATGGTTAGAATCCTGGACATAGAGTCAGGAAGACCTGGGTCCAGATGCTGCCTCTGACTCTTACTAGGTTTTGTGACTACAGGCAAGGGACTTAAGCTCTCTGGGCCTAACTTAATTCCAAAAGATAATTTATTCTAGCTGGATCCTCACTGACAAATTTACAATCCCTTGTACAATCGTATAAGTAGGTCCTTATTAGTGTGATACCTAATATATTAAAATTCACAGGATTGAAGTTACCCTTATATGAGATATGGACATTAGTTCTAATCCAATGGGAAACTGTAGTGGGGATTCAAATAATGTGACCACTTCAAGGGATTCATTCAGCCACTAATCAAGACCTAGCTGTATAAGGTAGTGGTAGATCATATGGACCATAAACAATGAATAAGCACAATACTATGTGTAGAATTTTATGCTTCGTGAGAGAGATAGAAAGTTTACATGATGGGTCCCTGCCCCTGTGCTGCTCAATTTAGGAAAGGACTGAGAGAGTAAGACCTAATTAGCTAATTAACGAACCCCCTCCCCACCTCCCCCCATGCTGTGTCCAATTTGAGCCTTGTCCCAGCCCTGGGCCAATCAGTCCTCGTTTATGCCCTTTTCCTAACCTATGTTGGGAGAGAGGAGGGGAGAAGAGAATCCTGATAGATATTAACCAATCACTCCCTTGGTTCTCTGGATTCCTGAACTACATTCCACTTCCTGAATTTTGGAGTTCCCAGTGCAGGAGTCTTTATAACTCTCTCTGGTATCAAAGGACAGAGGGCTGGGCTCCTCAGAGTCCCTGTGCCTCAGTTGCGTGGAATTGGAGCACCTTCCTGGTAGTCTTCACCCTGGGCTTTTCTCAGGGGGCCCTCAATTCTTGTACCTTCCAAACACAGAGCCTTACAGTTTACCCATATATGACTGTTCCATGACTGGTCACGTTTGCTTATACCAGCACTGGCCTTTGCTGGTGCCCCCTATGCGATTGCCCATTGGATTCTAGCTGGACTTTTTGTATAACTTTTAAATGTAAGAAGTTACTTTCAGTATCTTCTCCTTGGATTTCTTAATCATGATTTGGTCTGGGGTGAATTTCAGGTCTTACCTGGATTAGGTGTGTAGAGCTGTACAGTCTGCCCTCTTTCAGGAAGACATCAAGGACTGAAGACTAAATTACTGAATTCCCTCAGGCTTCAGTTTCTTCATCTCTATAATGGCCTTAATGATCCTTCCACTCTGTATTTTAACAAGGTTGTTGGGGAGTGAGGGTGGAGTGGAATTCTTTGTAAACTTTAAAGCCCTCTAGAAATGGGAGGCTTTGTAATAACAAATAATGATGTGACTTATGTCTCAGGGGTCCCCATCAAGGAACTGTGTTCTGGGCTCCTAGGAACCTGAATACATGTGGTGAGAGGGATGATTGCCAAAGAGATTTTTCTCTCTGACTCTGCATCAAACCCATAATGAACTCCAGGGAAATCTCTGAGGTATGGCTTAATAAACATCATGCCTAGTGGCTCCCCAGGGTGATGACAAGGTCAAATCTAGATCAAAAGTATTCATTATACAACATGGCTGTCAGATACAGCTGGGGATTTCTTCCAACCAGGAATAAATATAAGATACAGACAAGTTAACATACGCATAGTAACAAATTGTTAAAAGGAAAATCCTATATATGGGCTTTTACTCTGATTAAAGAGGCAAAATCCAAGAAAAGTAAATTTTAAAGGAATTTATTGAAAAACACCAAGGAAGACAGCATTGTCTACTGGGACTCAAATTGATGATTGCTTTTGTAGACAACTTTTCATAATAAGAGCAAAAGAATCCTGATATGGACTATCTCCAAAATGAGCTATTGAGTCTCAAGTCCTCCCTAATTTCCTTTTTGGGAAGAATTGAGATTAGAGATAAGGGGGAGGGGATGAGAGCACATGTGACTTCAGAGTGATGAATACTACCTAGAAGACCAGCCAGATTGGAAACAATGGGGTCACCTGAACTGAGTTATCACAAATTTCAATAAAACCCCCCAAAATGCACTATAAAATATCTATGAAGTTATACTAGACTATAATAGACAAACAATATAAAGCATCTGAAATACACTCTTACCTTCCATTTTTACTATCGCAGGTGAGAGGTGTGGTCCTTAGGTATTTCTCTCTCTCTCTATTTTTTTTTTGGGGGGGTGAGGTAATTGTGGTTAAGTGACTTGCCTAGGGTCACACAGCTAGTAAGTGTTAAGTGTCTGAGGCTGGATTTGAACTCAGGTCCTCCTGACTCCGGGGCTAGTGCTCTATCCAATGTGCCACCTAGCTGCCCCCTTAGGTATTTCTCAATAAAGAATTACACTCTCACACAGAGTCCAATTAGAATTACAGTCATCTTTATTTGGTGCTATGGAAAGTAACCAAGTGGAAAGTCAAAGACTTCACCCCTCACAGAAGAGGGTTTAGGAATATTCTCCTCCTTGAAAAGAGGGAAGGCCAAAGCTTTTATAGAGGATAAATGGGGTGTCCACTTGAAAACTGGAAAGTTCCCTTTTAGGGTGGGGTGGGGAAAGTTTGGATGCTTGTCATATTCCTGAGAGTCAAGGGGGATATTTTTGAAATGATGGTGCTGACCTTTAAGGTTATTTCTGTCTCCTAGCTCCAGTCAGGTAGTAGCCACACCTAACTGACTTTCCTGCTATAGAATTTTATCTCCCCTTACTTCTTAGGTATATCTGTCCTGATATCTAATATCTGTCCTGATACTGGTCAGTCTAAACATTAATAGTCCCTTGATTCCTTGATATGTCTGTCCTGTTATCTGGTCATCTTTGGTTTTACTTCTCACAGGAGAAATTTCTTCTGATTTATTCCAAGCCCATATTATTGGGGGGACTATCACCTGGATCAGGGGGGCTAGCTCACCCAAAGAATTGGAGGCTCATCAGAAATCTCTTAAAATAAAAAGAGATTTGTTAGGAGAGAGGACTAATGGTGATTGTCCAACTGAAATAAGAGAAGACATGGTCTTTTGTATCTTTACAAGGTCATTTCATCAAGAATGTCAAGACAGTTTTCTTTGATAATTTATTGAAAAATATTGTCCAGGCTTCTGGGGTTTTTGATCATGGCTTTCAGGTAGTCCAATAATTCTTATATTATTTGTCCTGGAACTATTTTCTAGGTCAGTTGTTTTTCCAATGAGAAAATTCACATTTCCTTCTATTTTTTTTTTACTTTTTTTGATTTTGTTTATTCGGATCTTAAAATCTCATGGAGTCAATAGTTTCCATTTGTTCAGTTCTGATATTTAAGGAATTATTTTTTTCAGTGATGCTTTGTACTTTCTTTTCCATTTGGCTAATTCTGTTTTTTTAGGGAGTTATTTACCTTGGTAAATTTTTTGTGTATCTTTTCCCATGCTATTGACTCTTTTTTTCATGATTCTCTTGCATTACTCTCATTTCTTTCCCTAGTTTTTCTTCTACTTCTCTAATTTTCTTTTTAAAGTCCTTTTTAAGCTATTCCAGGAATTCTTTTTTGGCCTGAGAGCAAATTATATTTTTCTTTGAAGCTTTACGTGTAGTCATTTTGGTACTATTCTCCTCCTCTAAGTTTATGCCTTGATCTTCCCTATCACCATAATAACACTATGTAACTCTAGTAACATCAACCAACTCTCTTGTAAAAACACCAAGTCACAAAATAAGGCATAAAGATGAGGAAAAAAAAAAAAAGCTTGACAATAGAGTTAGGCTCTAGTCCTAAAATGTCCCAAGTTTTTGTGTTGATGCTTTTGGTCTTACTGGTGGCTTTCACTGGGCTGCAGAGCTTAGCTATTTACTTCTGACTGGTATTGGGATGGGAGGGTGGGGGGGAAGTTGGTGCTCCCTGTTGGTACCCCCTGGTTATGGGGTTTAGCTCCTAGCCTTCTCCAGGGGTGGGGCCTTGCTGTTAGGTTGATACATTAACAGGGCTTCTCTTCTATTAGTCCTAGGAGGAGTAATTTTGTTTCAGATAGACTTGAGGGTTGGGGGTCCCTGCTGCTGATTTACCATGAAAAAGAGTCTCTCTGCTGTTAAGCCCCAGAGGCAGTATCTCTCTATTGGCCAGCCTCAGGCAGGACTTCACTATTGGTCAGCATGTGATCAAGGCCTCTCTGGTGGCTTCTGCTAGGGTTGGAATCACTGGGGTCTGGCGCTGCTATTCAGGTCAGACTGCTCACTTGCCCAAAGGGCTACTGGTTTGCAGGAGTGTGGGGCCTTACTGGTAGATTTCCCCAGGCTTAGAGCCTTGATACAGGCCCCCTGCTGTGAGGCTGGCGGGCGGCTGCTGCTGCTGCTCTTGGACCTCACTTCCCTCTCACTAGGTAAGAGAGACCTTTCCTGCTGTGCTGGTTACTGCTTCTCTGCTCCTAGAAGTATTCTGAAGCAGTTTTCTACTGTTTTGGAGGGGAAATTTGCCAGGGCTTCAGAGGGTTCCTTCCTCACTCCACCATCTCACCTTGGCACTGGAAGTAGGTCTCTCCTGTAACCTGAAGAAAAGAGAGTAAGTGATGAGGCAGACTCTGAGGATGAAGGGAGTCAGGGAGATGCCTCATACTCAGACTCATACTGGACTTTCTCACCAGGACTCATAACCTCAAAACTAGAAGGGAGCTCAGAGACTGCCTTGTTCAATCAATACCTGAACAGAAATCCACAACACACTGTCATCCAGCCTCTTGCTGAAGACCTTCAGGAGAAGGAGTACACCACAGTCTGGTGGTCCATCCCACCTGTCACAATTTGCAGCTAGATCATCTGATTTTCCAAGTCTGAGGCATCTTCTGTATCATACTCCAGTATCATCCCAAAGCCCCCAACCCCCTTCTTCTAAAGGTGGTCAAACCAAGGCCCAGAGAGAACAGTGGGCCACTGTGACGATTTAGTGGAGGGCTGACCCCAGGGCTGCTGGAGTCCAGGCTACTCAGCTAAGAGCCAGAGAGAGTTTCCCAATGTGGATGCAAGAACCACATCCAGAATGGACTTCAGAAGAGAGGAGTATCCTATGTAATCAAACCTGGGTCTCAGGAGGCCTAGGGTGTGGCCCTATCTCTGTCATTACCTCAGCAGAATCTTTTGGACAAGTCCCTTTCCTTCTCTGCTCTCTCACTCTCTGTCTAATGATGGGGTTGGACTAGATGTGATCTAGGGTTCCCATCATCCTCTGACAGTCTCTGAATCTATAAAGCCTCAGTGTGAGGTAGTGGGAGGAGGCCTGAATTGGGAGTCAGAGGATGCAGGTTTCAGTGCTGTCTCTGTGACTGACAAGCTGAAGGATGGAAAGTCTCTCTTCTATTTTCCTCTCTGTAAACTGAGGCACTTAGGCCAGATTCTCTCTTAGCTCTCTTCCAATTCTTTTTTTTTTTAATCGGTAGGGCAATGGGGGTTAAGTGACTTGCCCAAGGTCACACAGCTAGTAAGTGTTAAGTGTCTGAGGCTAGATTTGAACTTAGGTACTCCTGAATCCAGGGCTGGTGCTTTATCCACTGCACCATCTAGCTGCCCCACTCTCTTCCAATTCTTACAATCTATTCTCTTAAGTCCTAGGGAAACTTGGCTTGGGGAGAAGGTTTAGAGTCTAGTGGAGAGGGAGAAAGATGCATCATCTGAACATAAAGCCACTATCTTTGCCCAGGATTTCCTGAATCCTGATGCCCTCTATAGTTTTATCTCTAACCTGGGCCATGGGGATCAGGGATTGGGGTTTCCTCTTCTCTGACTTCCAAATTAATGGAGTTTGGGGATGTATTTTCAGAGAATCGCCCCACATCTCAGAAGAGAGTTAAAATCATTGTTCCTGTATCCTTGGTGGTCTTCATTGGTGTCTTACTGGTCTTAGGGATTTGTTTCTTCTACCAAAGAAATCTACAGAGACACAGAGGTAAGAGGAGAGCCCTGCCCTTAGGCTTTTAGTCCTTCCATTGTTCACCAGACCCTTTTTTGTTGCTTTGGAGGGATCTGAAGATCCGCTGATTTGCAGGACCAGGGCACCTCTCTTGGATCTGAACATAAAATCTGGACCTCTACTTGAGCTTTGCTGGGATGACAGAGAAACTCCTGAGTGGTCCTTGTGCTAGGTGGGCTGTGTCAAAGATGATTATCCCCTGGGAGTCAGGAGGATGGACTCTTAGCCATGTTCTCACCTCAGCCTAATCCTTCACACACCCATCCAGGACCCTCTGGGTTACTTTCTAGGTCTAGGTGGAGGAATAGGGATAGCTGGGGCTGCCCTTTGCCAGGCAGCCTGTTCCCAGAGCTGTTCCCTTCAATCCTTGAATGTGGTCCCAGGAACCAGCCCCAATCCATCCCTGGATCACCTAGTTTTCTCTCCCTTAGACCCTTGGACCTTACCCAGCCACCCTGGCCCCATACATTTTCCCTCTGCAGGCCTACTCACCCACAATGATTTCTAGGTATGGGTTGAATTTTCTCTCATCTGAGTCTCACTTGTGAAAGAACTGATTATTTCTCCTAAAATAATAAATAATTATTAATTTTTGTTAAGATTGTTTTCTTTCTATTTCTTCATTCAGAAATAAACTCCTATGCATTATGCAGCCAGTCGTTGAAGGACATTATTAACTGTAAGGGGCTAAAATTCTAGCTATACTGTCTAAAATATCTAATGAGTGGTTGCCAATAAATTATAAGCTTTAGCAAGAGTTAGACTTTTAAGCATTTATTAAGGAGAATAAGAATTTGGTAAAGAGAGAGAGATAGGCCTAGATTCATCTATCTATTAAAGGGAGAGAGCATTTCATGCTCCACTCTCCACCAGAGTCCTGACGAAAGAGAGTCAGAGTGCCAGCCTTGCCCCTTCTTCCTCCCACAAGCAAATGTCACTTCCTGATGCCAAAGAAAAGTCGCATGGCCTTGCCCTCAGAGGCCTTCTCCTCATGGTGTAGCTTTTCTACAGTAAGTCTACAGCAGGTGGCATCATTCCAATCATTACGGTCCCCCCTTTGTTTCTTCAAGAAACGGTGTATTTCCTTGATGAAATAGTCAAAAAATAACAGAATATAATAACCTATGCTAATTAACAATATGTTAATAACAATATAGAAAAGGGAGAGAGGAAAATTTTGTCCAGAGGGGTGGTCCCTCATGAACCGGTGCTTTGAAATTGGCCTGCAGAGGGAGGGCCTCTGCAGAGAATACATGTTACAAATGGTGTATATAATAACAGAAAGGAAAAAAAAAGAAAAACAACAACCCAAGCTGTTCATTGAAAGTCTCTGAAAGTCTTTTCTCAGATGTCCTCTGGGTGTAGTCAAGGAATGGAAGTCTTTTCAGGCGGTTGATGTGTGGATGCTGGTAATCAGCCAGGAAAATTTCCTACAAAGTTGAGCTTAACACAACTTTAAAATAGCTTTGTCAATAATCAAATCAAACAATGAAAGTTCTTAAAAACATGTCTAAGGGAATTCAGAATCTTAGTTGTTACACAGGAAACATATAATAAAACAAAAATTGAAACATTCTCTAAAACTTAATGTTATTATAGTTCCCCCTTGTGGAGGGTAAATTGAGAAGACAATTTCTGTAATATTAATTTTTAAAAATAATTTTTTATCTTTGTTTCATCACTTTTTGCATCATCTGCCTAATTATCCTCATGCCATTGTGAGAAATTCAAAAATCTAATACAATTGGTAACAGATGTCAAGGTCAAATCCAACATTGTATTTATCATGACACGTGAAATAATTATGGGGGTTACCATAAAAGAACATAGAAATGATAGGATATGAACATTTCCACACTTGAGCAATATATACTGCCCATGCAGTATGCCAGGCTTAAAATAGGTGGATGGAACATATGTCCATGCCACTGAACATATTGGAGGAAACTGAGTCAGACTTAATCAGATGCATGGGATTGAGATGTCCATGGCATCAGGCATATAGAAGGGGGCATAGAAGCCAAGTGTAGAATGAGATGGCTGGGATCAAAACTTCCAGCCATCTGTACAATATTGTGGGGAAAAAATAAACCAAGAGAAACCAACCTCAACATCTGTCAAAAGCCATTCCCTCGGCTGTACCTTGACTTCATGCATGTCTCCCCTCATGTGACATTTCAATGTCTGTTCTTGCATGTATTCCTCTTGTGATCAGATGGCATTTTGGCCAACTGGCATCTGGTAACTCAGAATGAAGGCAATTAATGTCTTAAATGATAACTTCCCATAATCCAAGTCTCATATGGATGTAAAAATTGAGGATAATAAATGATCGCAAAAAAATGTGAATGTACCTTGACTCAGAATACAATATACAATCATTCAACAATTTCAAATAATACCCCTTTTTTTTACTAAGTATACAATTACTTTTGTGAAAAATCAGAACATATTTAAATACAAGTTAAAATACAACACAATCTTAATGAAAACTGTTTTTTTTTTGAAAAAAGAAAACTTTTACAAATGTTCCCCTCTTTTCTTTTGGAATATGCTTATCAAAAATAATACTTCTAGAATCAATTTACACTTGCCTTGGCAACCAATTCACCAGAAAAATGCTTTATAGAGTTTGATCAAATAATCAGTTGAGAGAAAAAAATAAGAAAAACAAACAACTCAGAATATGGGAGCACAATACTCCTAGAATTACCATTATATTATGAAATCAAAACCATCTTGCGTTGTTTCAAAATAACCTTGCCCCAAAATTTACTCCATCTAGACCAGCTGGTCCCACCCAACTAAAAAACATTACAAAGAGAATCTAATCTAGGTGAATTCTGGCCCATTATGTTCTACTCAGACAGGCTTGGGTGAGGATAGATCCTTTAGTATATATTTCCCAGGAGTATTCTGGCTTCAGATGATTCTCTCTTTGTCCATAGGTGACATAATCAAAGTCATATCCCCCAGCCCCTCTTTAGAATAGGTCCACCTGTTATTATAATATTCATTCTCCTATGAATTCTTAACTAGTCAGAGTTCATTGCCACCTGGTGAAAACACTTTTCCATAAGTGTCAAGATGCCTATAGGAAGGGTCTTTGGTTTACTAGAGAAAGCCAAGTGACAATCCTTTTATTAATTATTCACTATTCACAATTAATAAAATGATTAATTACCCAGAAACTAAGTCTCTTGAAATTTTCATACGTCACAGTTGTCTGCTCATTGAAACATCCTAGTCCCAGGTGCCAGCTCCTCTCCCCAGCCTCCTGGCAGCCCTGTTCCCTGTCACTGCCTCTCTGCCTCTACCTCCTTTGTCCTGAATGAGGCAGCCTCCTCACCTTGCTCCTGTCCTGGTAAACTGAGGCCTTGAGACTGAGGGGGGTGCACCTGGGCCTTCCCCCAAGAATTTTAGCCTGAAGGCATCAGGAACCTACCTGGACCCTGGGTCTCCATGGTTTATCTTCAGTTGCCAAAGTCTGTGTCCCTTCAGTTGTCAGGCATTCTGCCCTGCCCTCTGCCAGGAAGATTTTTATTTGTACAGCTGAATTCATCTTTTCAATTCTATTTAAATTTGCTTTAGAAAACAACTAATCCCTATTGTAAATGTGTTTCCATACCATTCTATCACTTTACTTCACTTATTTTTATCTTCACTAATTTGGTTAGTATGGAAACCTTTTCCATTTTTGTTTTCATGCATCCTGGTTAGGTGACCCTGGGCTAGTCACCTCCCTCTTAGCACTCTCTTAGACTTGAGGCCACAGAAGAAGCGCAAGACCTTCCCTGCTACTCAAAGTTCCTCCTTCAGAATTCCCTAGACCGATGAAATCCCAATCAATTCCTTTATCCTTTAAAAAATTAGTCATATTTACTTTTAAAACATTCCATTATTTTGAAAAATTTGAACTTAAATCCATATTGTTTTAAATGGTTTTTATTTCTTGCTTTTTTATTTGAAAAAGTATTTCATTTATTTCATCAAGATATTGCTAACACTTATAAAACAATTGATTTTGTTTCACTGACAGCACAGGAGTCTCAAAGTGGCCAATCCCAGGAGGAAGACAGAGAAACAAAAGTGACCAGCAGGGAGCCATATACCTCTCCCAAGGACCTCCAACTTCTCCAAGAGCTGCCAACCATTTCTCCTTTAGAGAAATAGGAAGGGGAAGGTGGGCCAGCATTACTACAGAGCTTATTAAAAGCCCCTACTTTTGTTCCCCTTTCTCTCCCTGGGACTTCTAGCAATTGTGGAAGGATTGTCTTTCTCTCCCCTCCCTAAACCCAGCATTAAAGATAATGGGATGCAAAAACACAGGATCTTAGTAGGGCTTTGGTTTTTGATAACTAGCCACCAGGGAATGTATTCCTGCAACCGTTCTTAGTGTGACCAATTTAAAATTTTAGATTGTAAACAAAAATTAGCTCCAGTAAAAAGTCATTCCCTATTAAACCTGTAAGTTAGAAAATACAGTAGACGTGGTTACATAGTTACTGGCATGTAACAGCTTCACTCTCAGCCCTAAATTCTGTGTAACTAGAATGTTTGGTTTTAATTTTATTTGGAGTTTGATTCTGTAGAGCAATGTTAAGGTAGAGCAGATAGAAGTCAGAAATCTTAATGCCCTGCTGAAGCGGACTGATTTCCCCCAAAGCTAGAAGACTACTGATGTTTCCTTGGGGAAAGTAATGGTTTGAATTCTTGGTTCTTCTTCTGACATTGAACCTGGAACCTTAACAAGGACTTGGCTCTTTTATTGGTGCTGTGGTCCTTCATCTTCTACCTGCTGAAAGTGCTAATTATTAGGGATCATAAGCTCCCAGGAGATTATATGAAGACCCATACCCCCCCAAACCTCTCCTTTCCTAGTGTTTTTCCTAGAGGACCAATCACATTATGGTGATTTTGATCTAAGTTAAAACATCCCATAACCAAATCAAGAGCCAGTGTGGCCTGTAAGAAAGAAGGTGGAATGTGGAATCAGAAGACCTGAGTTCAAATCCTACCTGGATTCCCCCAGGCAAATCAGGTTTCTGTTTTGTGGTAAAATAATGGGATTTAGCAGATACTCAAAGGCCTACCTGGAGATTAATCTAAACTGATTGAATTAAGTAAGAGTGATTGACTGCTGATTAGCCTATTTCAAGTTAACTAGATTGTAAGCACACCTGGCTAGTCCTTAAGATGGTATTGTTCTGGGGCAGCTAGATGGAGCAGTGGATAGAGCACCGGCCCTGGAGTCAGGAGTACCTGAGTTCAAATCCGGCCTCAGACACTTAACACTTAACTAGCAGTGTGACCCTGGGCAAGTCACTTAACCCCAATTGCCTCACTAAAAAAAAAAAAAAGATGGTATTGTTCCCAGAAGCTAAGGACTTTGAACTTAACTCGAGTGGATTTGGATGACACTAACCAATCCAGCTTGAAGCAGTGTGTAAGGACCGCCCATGCTCCGGACCTATAAAAAGCTTCCACAATCAGTTTGCTGGGGAGTTCGTGATTGAAGCAGGCTCATAGTGGAGGACTTGAGGAAGAACCCAACCAGGCTGGAACTCTAGGCTAGATAGGCCTTTTGTTAACTTTCTGAATTCCATGTGAATACCTGTATGCTTTAATAAATGTTTAATGCCCAAAGACTGGTTAAAGCTTCTAATTTAAGTTGGTCACACAATTTAGATTTTAAACATCACAGTTTCATCTATAAAATAAGATCATTGGACTAGATCCTAATTCTTGTAGGTAGAAGTAGAGATTTAGGTTTCTGTATTTTTGTCTTATGAATAAAAAAGAATGCTGGAGCAAAAAAAAAAAAGATAATGGGCTGCAGCTTATGGATGCCCAGGCAAGGAAGAGAGAATCTGGACTCTCTGGCCACTTCTGCCTTTCTATTTCCTTCTTGAGCACAAGTTGTTGATTAACCATCCAGAGAAGTGAGCATTTTCCTCCCCTGGTAGCATCTTGGAGGGTGGAGACTTACTGAGTTCTGGATTTGGTTGAGTCACCCAGAGGGAGATTTCTGCAGGAGCCCCCATTCCAAAAAAGGTTGGCCATCTCTAAACTGAAAGAGTACAGAAGGCCGTGCCAGGCTGGCCAGGAGACCTGGACCTATGTACAAAGCCACTCAGTGCAGATCCATGTCTCATCTGAAATACCTGTTGAATGGGACAATTGCCTCAGTTTACCCAAATAATTCAAAACCAACAAGTCAAGCAGAGACAGATTTATTTCATTTTCATGAGAATGGGAAACCCCATGCAAGAGATGAGGAGCACGCTGATGAACTCATGAGTTGGGTTTTTATGGAAGTTTTGAGGGGGCAGTCCTCTCGTTCACAGGGTAAGTTCACAATCTAATATCCAATCCTGTCTCATCCAGTATGTGTGTTCAGCATGTGATCATGGTATGGATGCATGCTCGGCTATGTCTGAGAGCTGGGGGGAAGGGAAGTGGGAAAAAGTGAAACCACTCCACCCATGTAAGGAGGGGGAAAAGGGGAAGAAGGGAGAGATGGTACCAGGAGCTAGGGCTTAGGAATGCAAGAAAGGAGAGGTAGTATCAGGGTGGGTCTGCACTAACAGGAGACAGCTCTCCTGTTTGGCCACAGAACAAGTGGGGGTAAGAGGTGTGTTTTAGCAATGGGATGGGGGCTTTGGCATAACAGGGACTGGGGGCTTTGGAATGCAATCAGGGAGGGAGGGATGGTACCAGTGTACACCAAGTTCAACAAAGCAAGATACATGATTACTACAATATTCTGTTATTAGCAATGGAATGAAACGTGGACAGAATGATCTGGTAATAAGCTTCAGAGTCTAAACTGACTCAAGTCCATCATATCCCACTCACCTGTTCAGGGTTCACACACAGGGTTTTTGCTGTTCCAAGTGAGTCAATTAGCATTTTTTTTTAGTGAGGCAATTGGGGTTAAGTGACTTGCCCAGGGTCACACAGCTAGTTAAGTGTTAAGTGTCTGAGGCTGGATTTGAACTCAGGTCCTCCTGACTCCAGGGCTGGTGCTCTATCCATTGCACCACCTAGCTGCCCCCAATTAGCATTTATTAAATAGTTTTTAGTGTTTGGGGATTTTTAGTTTAATCTTTGTCATCCTTTCACTTATCTTCAATTCCTCCTGGTCTACTGGCTTATTTTCTACTCCCTACAAACATGATAATCTCTCTTATCCTGAAAAATTTTTACTTGATCCATCCCTGATAATGATCCTCCTATTTCTCTTTTGTTCTTTGTAGCTAAACTCCTCCAAAAGGTCTCTACTATAGGTACATTCCCTTTCTCCCCTATTACTCTCTTCTTAACCCCTTATAGTCTGGCTTTTGGCCTCATCATTCCACTGAAATGTTCTCTCCAAAGTTACTAATGATTCATCTCTCAGTTGCCAAATCCAGGGGCCTTTTCTCAGTGCTCACTCTCCTTCACCTCTCATCAGCCTTTGACACTGTTTATCCTTCTCTCCTCCTTGATCATTTCTTCTCTCTAGGTTTTGGGACATCACTACCTTTTGTCTTCCCTCCTTTAACCCCTGCTTTTCTGACCTCTTTTCTGGATCCTTCTCCAGGTCATGCCTTAGGTCCCTTAGGTACCCCTCAGAGTTCTGTCCTAGGTTCTCTATTCTTCTCCTTCTCTACTAGTTTACTTGGTGATCTCATCAGCTCTCATGGATTTAACTACCATCTCTATGGGGACAATTCTCAGTTCTACTTAGGTTGCTCCAACCTCTCTGTTGACTTGTCTCCCATTTCCAACTGCCTTTCAGATATCTGAAGTTGGATAAACTTAATATATCCAAAACAAAACTCATTATCTTTCCTCCTAATCCCTTCCTGCCTCCTACATATTATTGTAGAAAGCAACACTAACTTCCCAGTCCCTCAAGCTCCAAACCTAGGAATCATCCTGAATTCCTCACTATCACCACTCATATCCAAGCCATTCACCTCCCAATGTCATGGTGTTGTTGGAATGCAGGGGGACACCAAGAAACCTAAGGATCCCAACCCCCAAGGAATCCTAGAACTCTCCCCCAGGGGAGGGACAACTCTGTCTCCCACCTTAGGAATGGGTGTCACCAAGCACAACCCTGGTAAGCTGATCAGCTATACCAAGGTCTGCAAGATCTGGCTAGGTGCTACATATCTTACTAATGCCCCATTATTCTAAAATCCCTTCCCTGTTGTTTACATTTCCTTCCAAGTGTTTTGTAATGTCCTTTCCTCCCCTTTGTTTGTAAAACACACACACACACACACACACACACACACACACACACACACACACATGCACACACATGCATGCACAAAAAAAGACACAAAAGACCAGATCTTCTCTTACTTATCCCAGCGGGACAGTCACCATGGTGATCTGTTCCCTGGACATATTTTCTTATCTCCTAATAAAATTTTATTACAGGATTTGTGATGAGCCTCCAATTCTTTGGGTGAGCTAGCCCCACCCCCCCATCCAAGTCACAAGTCCCCCCAAACAATGGGCCTCTTCCAGAAGGAGTACAAAAACCAACAACAATTCAAGCTATTGCTAAGGTCCGTCGATTTCATCTTTGCAAAGTCTCTCAAATGAGCCTCCCTTCCTCTCCTCCTATACTGTCACTCCTCTAGTGCAGGCTTTCATCACCTCATGCCTTGATTGCTTCAATAGCCTGCTGGTGGCTTGGCCTGCTTCAAGTCTCTCCCTACTCTAATCCATTCTCCATTCAGCAACAAAGTGATTTTGCTAAAACCCAGGTCCAGTCATGTCACATACCCATACACATACTCAATGGCTTCCCATTACCTCCAGGAACAAATACAAAATGTTGGCCTTGATATGGGATGGAATTAGGGGTCAAATTGATGTGAGTCATCCCAAAAGAATTCCAAGATTCACTCAGTGACTCAGCTTCCCAAGTTTTATTGAAATACTGTGAGTGAACACAGGGAGAGAACCAGAATTTGTGAAAGGTATCTCTTGAATAGGGAAAGAAAGATAGTTATATTTATAGTATGGATAAGTTGATTATCAGTCTCATTATAATAATCTCCACCTTAGGGATATACAGGGGAGGGCCTGCCCTTCTTATTATAATATTCTCCACCTTTGGGAGGTACAGGGGGAGGGTCCTGTCCTAATTTGGAGTTCCTGGGGTCCTACGCCAACCCCTGAGGTGGGTACATTTTCTGTAGAGTGTGTTTTGGGGGTTTACACATCATAAGATGAATCTGAGGACATATTTGGCCTTTTCTGCACATGTCTCTCTCTGGTTCCCATGTCCAGTTTCAAAATATTTTCATTTATAAGTGAATTTTCTATGCCTTATCAATGTATCATTGTAATAGCTAAGGTCTCTATGACCTGCCTCTTTATGTTTCTTTGTTTATGGGGTACTGTATAATGTGGGTAGTGAGAACCCAGGCCTTGACTTATATTAATGAAGACTCTAAGTCTTAAGTTATCCATTAACTGGGGTCTGAATCCTTCTTAGAGCTCATATCTGTTAGAGCTTGGGTCTTAGGTTTTTCTGTTAACCCTTTTTGGCCTCCTACATCATTTCCCCCTTTTCATATACCGGGGAAAAGAACAAAAGATCACCTCTTCGTTACTACTTCCTGCTGAGTTGGGGGTGATTTGGGTCCCACAGAGGTTCTATGAGCTGAGGGAGATCTAGGAGCTAGAATACAGATGCAAGAACCACAACACAAAACAGAAATGATTAGCAAATCATTAGATTAGACCAAGGGAAAACAGGGGAACCTAATACAGCATAAATCTAAGAGTTCCATGAAAAACTGGATGAAACAAACAGCTGTGAACAGTTTCAACCATCGAGATAATCTCTGTAGGAGGAGCTCAACCTTCAGAGGTGTTCTGAACCATATAGAATCTGCCTCAGTCCAGGACCACATTGGCCAGAGAGTTCCAGCACTCTTCCTTTTTTTTTTTTTTTTTTTTTGGTGAGGCAATTGGGGGTTAAGTGACTTGCCTAGGGTCACACAGCTAGTAAGTGTAAAGTGTCTGAGGCCGATCTGAACTCAGGTCTTCCTGACTCCAGGGTCAGTGCTCCGTCCACTGAGCTACCTAGCTGCCCTCTTCCAATTTCTTGTAACCCTAATGCAGTGGAATTAGAAACTTATTCTATTACCAATGTAAATTTGTAAGCATGGTTTCATGTTTCAAGTTACCCAACAAAAAGGAATAGTAAGGGCAGCAGTTTTCCATACCTACCAAAGAAAATTATCCCAGTTCCTCTTCTGACTTTAGTATGAGAAGAGGGAAGTAGGATTCTTACTCTGAGATCCAAAGAGCCCAAGGTAACTTATGGGTTTAAGCAGTTGGTAGTTAACACTACACATTTATAATCTCCTCCTTGGTATAGGAAGGAGAGATACCTTGGGGGCACAGTTAGGTTGCAAGGGGACCAGGACTAGGGTGGACCAGTGAATGGACCTGGCAGCTGATCTAGCAGCAAGGTCTGCCCTGTGATTCCCTTGTGCTATAGAGTTGATAGCCTAGTTCCCTAGAAGCCAGGGTTTTTGTGTTTACTAAACAGTAGGTTACTATCATCATTTACTACTGTGTCTTGGATATCTAACCTATTCCACTGATCTGCCACTCTATTTCCCTAGCAATACCAAATGATGGGGAGCTCCTTGAGGACAAACACAGACTTTTTACCTTTCTTGTATCCCCAGAGCTTTAGTGCAGTGCCTGGAACATGTTGTTTGATCATTTCAGTCATGTCTGACTCTTCATGACCTTATTTAGGGTTTTCTTGGCAAAAATTTTGGAAGGGCTTTCCATTTCCTTCTCCAGCTAATTTTACAGATGAGGAAACAGGCAACAAGGATCAATTGACTTGCCCAGGGTCACCCAGCTAGTAAGTGCCTGAGGCCAGATTTAACTCAGGAAAATGAGTCTTCCTAACTTCAGGCAGTGCATGATATCCACTATGCCACCTAGTTGACCTCTGAAAATAGCAAGTAGTGATAAATGCTTATTGACTGACTTACAATGTGAGAGGGAGCTCAAGTAGCCTTGTTGAAGGACAGTGAAAGTTTACTGAACCTCTAGGTAATCAAACTTCTCCTGACTATTCTCAGCACAGAAATAGAGAAACAACCTTTGGGGAAGAAACTTATGCCCCTCCCTCTCATCCTGGGTCAAGGGTTACATATCAGGAACAACTCTAATAATGGTCCTATTGACTTTCTTCAGATCCCTGTGGTTAACAGGAAGCTGCTAGATGCCATCTGCCTTTCCCTTAGGCAGCACAGGTCTTTGCAAGGGGAGCTGGTATAACAAAATACTCCAGCTTCTTCACCTCCATCACTAAGCAAAAAAATATCTTTCACCCCAACCTGGGGAATAAATATTATTTGTGTTAACTCCATGGGATGGTTTAGGCTACTCTAAGGAGTCCATCATTTGGCACCTACTCACACTAAGCTGGTTCACACAGAGGTTCTAAAGGAGCTCAAACAGATCCCGTCTCCCAAGAGCCCAGATATTCTTTTCTTCCAGGCTATTTTCTCTATAGCCCCTCTTGCATGCTCAATCTGCAGTGGCCTTCAGAGGATGCCTTAGGCTTGGGTGCGGATGAAGGGCCCCTACTGCTCTGGTATTCAGCCTTATTGGCATCCCCATCAGTTTGGATATCAATTGCTTTCTTATCAACACCATGTTTCAGGAATTACAGCCAAAGTTTCCTGCAGAAGAAGGTATCACCACCCTCTGCTCCCTCAGCAGGGTATCAGGTTCTGTGACTTCTTCCTCTTTGAAGGTTTTAATTTTTATTCCAAACTGCAGCTTCCAAAAATCTTCTTTAAATTTCACCAGTTGATCAAGCTGCCCATGTATAGTAGTGTACTGGGGGGAGACCCTAGCTAAAGTCCTGAAGTCATTCTAATGCGGCTCCACCCAGAAGGTGAATCCCATTCCTAGCTCCCCATTTCCTAGATTGGGCGTAGGATATTGGCGGGACCATGGGGGACCATAGACCCAATCTAGCAAACCCATTACCTTTAGGCAACTTCATCCCCCTCCCTTGCAGATCCCCATTGGGAAGCGGGGACAATAAAAATTCAGCTTTCTGGGGACAAAGTGAATAACTCCTCATCTTAGCCACCTAAAGGGGGAAAGGGGTGATCCCCCCTCTGGGAGATACATTGGTTTAACTAACTGTGCTCCTAAGTGACCATATCAATGTCTCACCTCTCAGCTTTTAGCTCCATTAGATCATAGCCCCAGGCTCTTGTTCTAGTGACTCATCAGATTCTATGAGGACTTCTCCTACAACCTGCCAGAGCCTTGGTGGCCACCTAGAATTCATCCAGCTCCATCAGTGGAGGAAACACTCCTTCACTGGGAAGCCCTATCATGTCTTGAGCTTTTATTTGAACCACAAGGGGGAGCTCCCCAGTGTCTTCCTCCCTTCTGTTCTCATTCTCCTGTCTCACGGGTTTTATCTCTGCAGGATAGAGCAGAGCCTGAACCTCTAGATCAGAGATCACACAGGTTCCTGGCAGGGCCCTGCTGGCCTCCACCCCCATCATAAGCGATCTCTTCAGGAATGCTGCCATGAGATTTATTAAGCTATATTTTAGAGATTTCCCTCGAGTTCATTGTGGGCTTGATGCAGAGTCAGAGAGAAAAGTTTCTTTGAAAATCAGCACTCTCATTGTACGATATGGCTGTCAGGTACAGCTGGGGGTTTCTTCCAACCAGGAATAAATATAAGATACAGACAAGTTACCATACACACAGTGACAAATTGTTAAAAAGAAAATTCTATATATGGGCTTTTACCCTGATTAAAGAGGCAAAACCCAAGAAAAGTATATTTTAAAAGAATTTATTGAAAAACACTAAGGAAGAAAGCATTGTCCACTGGAACTCAAATTGTTGATTGTTTTAAAGACAGCTTTTCATAATAAGAGCAAAACAATCCTGATACAGACTATCTCCAAAAGGAGCTATTGAGTCCCAAGTCCTCCCTAATTTCCTCTTTGGGAAGAATTGAGATTAGAGATATGGTGGAGGGGATGAGAGCACATGTGACTTCAGATTGATGAATATTACCTGGAAGACCAGCCAGATTGGAAACAATGGGGTCACCTGAACTGAGTGATCACAAATTTCAATAAAATACCAAAAAAATGTACTATAAAATATCTATGAAGTTCTACTAGACTATAATAGACACATACTATAAAACATCTTAAATACACTCTTACCTTCCATTTTTACTGTTACACTGTACATACCCTTTGATCCAGCAATACCACTGCTAGGTTTATATCCCAAAGACATCGCCCAAAAGAGATACAGACTTATTTGTACAAAAAACAATTATAGCAGTTCTTTTTGTGGTGGCTAAGAATTGGAAATCGAAGGAATGCCCATCAATTGGGAAATGGCTAAATAAACTGTGGTTTATGATTGGTGTTGGAATATTATTGTGCTGTAAGAAATGACAAACAGGATGATTTCAGAAAGGCCTGGAAAGACTTGTATGAACTGAAATATGGTGAAGTGAGCAGAACCTAGAGAATACTGTGCACAGTGACAGCAGTACTATTTAACAAAGAACTGTGAATTACTGAGCTATTCTCAGCAATCCAATGATCTAAAATAATCCCAAAGGACTAATGATGAAGCATACAATCCACTTACAAAGCAAGAACTGATATTGATCAAACACAGACTTAAAATGCTATTTTTCACTTTCATTTTTTCTCTTGTTCAAGTTTTCTTATACAAAATGGCTACTATGATAATGTTTTACATAGTTTATACACACACACACACATATATATATAACCTATATCTGATTGCTTACCAAGGGAGAGAGGGATAGGATTTGGAAATCAGAACTATAAATAAAAATATCTATTTGAAAAAGAAGAAAAACAAAGCCCTTGTAACAAATATGCATAGTCAAGCAAAATGAATTCCACATTGATCACGTCCAAAAATGTGTGTCTAATTCTGCATCTTGAGTTCATCATCTCTCTGTCAAGAGCTGGGAAGCATGTCCCATCTTTTGTCCTCTGGAATTATGGCCTCTTATTCCATAAGGAAGGCTATTGCTTCCTGGTAGCAGTTTCACCTTCTTAGGATGAAGATTTGATTTTTATAGCTTTTCAGGCTCTCTTAGGATATACAAGCAATCAACATGATTCCTTGGAAGAAAAGAAATGAGCAAGTATACAAGCTCTAGAGTGGTGGGGAATGGTGGTCACATGAATTGCTATAGGTCAGTTCATTTTCCTGTGGAAAATGCATCTCTCAATGGCTAGTCTTGGGCTTAATTCCCTGCTTCAAGAAGTTATTTACTACTAGGAAACATCTTTTACCTAGTAATCATGAGTCAAAGGGGTCTGTCCTAGACTACTGTCTACAAATTGTGCAGCTTGGCTTGCTTACACTGAGAGATGTTTCTATGAATCAAATCTATAGTTTTCTCTTAAGTGTAAGTTGTTAATAGTATCTGGGATGGGCTTTTCCACCTTCACCCTAGGGAAAATTAACAAGGGCATTACTTCCCAGTAGATCTACTTTCTAGGTTCCAATTCATGCAAAACCTCTTTTTGTGTTTCCCAAGGTAATGATGTTCAAACCTGATACTGTTAAGACAGTATAATTTGGTAGATCCTGACAAAATCCCATTGGCCTTTTAGAAATGAGTTAATGAAGTGAAAGCAATTCATCTGAAAATTTTGACAATTTTAATTTTCACATATCATTTGTTCTTTCTCCTTTACACAAGACCCCTAGAAGAAATGGACAATTCTATCTGTAGGTAAGAGGAAGAATCTTGAAAAGGATGCATCAGGTCCTCACCTGTAAAATAAGTTCCACAAATGGGGGGGGGGAGGGGAAACGATTATTTGAAAGTTTCTTTACAACCACTAGAAAAAAATATTCCTCACAAAAGCCTTAATTTAACTTGAAAATGTATGGAAAATTACTAAAATATATTCAAAGCCCTTGGATTTTGGAAGCTGAATGAAATCCATTTGACAATATTAACATAGGACCTCTGGAGTAGGTTCAGTACATTCAGTACACTTTTTTCAATCTTATTCTCCATTGTTGTTCAGTTGTTTCAGTCATGTCCATCTCTTTGTGACCCCATTTGGGATTTTCTTGGCCAAGATACTAGAGTAATTTTCCATTTCCTTCTCCAGCTCATTTTACAAATGAGAAAACTGAGGCAAACAGTTAGTGACTTGCCTAACCCCTCAGAAGAAGATAACAAAGTCAAAGCCCCTATGTCCAAAGCTTCCAAGAAAAATATGAATTGGTCTCAGCCATAGAAGTGCTCAAAAAGCACTTTGAAAATAGAGTAAGAGAGGTAGAGGAAAAAATGGAAAGAGAAATTAGAGTGATGCAAGAATATCATGAAAAAAAGTCAACAGCTTGAAAGGCCAAGTGGAAAAAGAGATACAAAAGGTCTCTGAAGAAAATAATTTCTTAAGAATTAGGATTGAGCAAATGGAAGCTAATGACTTTATAAGAAATCATGAAACAATAAAGCAAATCCAAATGAATGAAAAAAATAGAGGGCAATGTGAAATATCTCCTTGGAAAAACAGCTGACTTGTAAAATAGATCCAGGAGAGATCATTTGAAAACTATTGGACTACCTGAAAATCAAAATCAGAAAAGAGCTTAGACATCATCTTCCAAGAAATTGTCAGGGAAAATTGCCCTAATATTCCAGAAGCAGAAGGTAAAATAGAAATTGAAAGAATCCACCAATCACCCACTGGAAGAGATCCTAAAATGAAAACTTCCAGGAATCATATAGCCAAATCACAGAGCTCCCAGGTCAAGGAGAAAATACTGCAAGGAGCCAGAAAGAAACAATGCAAGTACTGTAGAACCACAGTCAGGATAACACAAAATCTAGCAGCATCTACATTAAAGGACCAGATGGCATGTAATATGATATTCTGTAGGGCAAAGGAGCTGTAATTACAACCATGAATCACCTACCCAGAAAAAATGAGTATAGTCCTTCAGGGGAAAAATGGGACTTCAATGAAAAAAAAGACTTTTGGGCATTTTTGATGAAAAGACCTGAACTGAATAGAAAATTTGACTTTCAAATACAAGACCCTAGAGAAGTATAAAAAGGTAAACAGGAAAAAGAAATCATGAGGGATGTTAAAAGGTTAAAATATTTACATTCCTACATGGGAAGATGATACTTCTGACTCATAAGAACTTTCTAAATATTAGGGCAGTTGAATGGAATATATTTAGACAGATGGCACAGATGTGAATTGAATATGAAGGGTTGATATCTGTAAAGCATTTTTTTTATCAGGCTTTTGTTTTGTTGGGGGGTTGGGGGGGTGGGGAGCAGTAAGTGGGGGGTGACTTATCTGGAGACTTGCAGCTGGTAGGTGTCTTATGTCTGAGGCCAGATTGGGGTTCAGGTCCTTCTGGGTCCAGGGTGGGTGCTTTGGCCACTGTGTCACCTCTCTGCTCCATGATAACATATTTAGAATAAAATTAAGGAGTGAGAGGAATACACTGGGAGAAAGGTGAATGAAGAAATGCAATGGGGTAAAATATCTCACATAAAAGAAACAAGAAAAAGTTTATGGAGTTGAAGGGGTAATGGGGGAGGAACAGGTTAGTGAATAAGCCTTACTCTCATCAGAATTGGCTCAAAGAGGGAATAACATACACACTCAAGTAGGTATAATAATATATTGTGCCCTGCGGGAAAGTGGGAGGAGAAGGAAATAAGGGGAGAGAGGTGAAGGAAGGGAGGGCAGATTGCAGGAGGTGTCAATAAGAAACAAAACACTTTTGAGGAGGGTTAAGGTGAAAGAAGATAGAAAATAGAGTAAATATCCAGGGAAGGGAATAGGATGGAGGGTAATACAGTTAGCAATAGTAACTGTGAAAAAAAAAAAAAGATTTGAAGCAAGTTTGTCTGATAGGCCTCAGTTCTCAAACACATAGAGAACTGAGTCAAATTTGTTAAAAAGAGAGCCATTCCCCAATTGATAGATGATGAAGAGACATGAAGTTTTCAGATGAAATAATCAAAGCCACCTATTGCCATATGAAAGAATACTCTAACTCACTATTGATTAGAGAGATTCAGGTCAAAACAATTCTGGTTACTACCTCGCAATTATTTGATTGGATAATAGGACAGCAGAGGAAAATGACAAATGTTGTGGGGGATTATGGGGAAAATGAGACGTTAATACACTATTGGTAAGGTTGTAAACTGATTCAAACATTCTGCAGAGCAATTTGGAACTATGGCCAAAGGACTATAAAACCATGCATACTCTTTGACCTAGCAATACCACTACTAGTTTGGTATCCTAAAAGAAATTTTTTTAAAGTTAAATTCAAAATTGGGGTGATGCTCATCAATTGGGGAATGGATGAACAAATTGTGGGATGGAACACGATTATGCTGTAAGAAATGATAAGCAGGATGCTATCAGAAGGACTTATGAAAAATGCAATATATCTATAGAGAAAGAACTGATGGTATCTGAATACAGATTTTTTTTTTATCAGTTCAAATAGGGAAATGTTTTGCACAACTGCACATGTATAACATACTGAATTGCTTGAATTCTTAAGGAGGGGTGGGGAGCAAGGGAGGAAGAGAATTTAGGATGCAAAGTTTTAAAAAATTGATGTGAAAATTTGTTTTTCCACGTAACTTGGGGACAATTCTAAATAAATAAATAAAATTTAAAATAAAAAAGAATTTTAATTTAATCTTTATATCTTATTTATATCATTAAGAATTCAATTCTTAATTTTTTTTTCATTTCCCCTTTTTGAGGGTATTGTTAAACTCTTTTCTTAGTTTCATGGAATGGAGTGGGGAAGGGTCATTAAGAGAAAGAGAATGTGGGGGTGGCTAGATAGCACAGTGGATAAAGCACCAGCCTTGGATTCAGGAGTACCTGAGTTCAAATCCAGCCTTGGACACTTGAAACTTACTAGCTTTGTGACCCTGGGCAAGTCACCTAACCCCCATTGCCCCACAAAAAAAAAGAGAGAGAGAGAGAGAAAGAGAATGTGAGACTATAAAAACATAATCTCATACATAAATATAAACTATTAAACAAGAAACAAGAAAATGGCAAGCCTATCCTAATGGACTAAGTATGGGAGTTGAGACAAATAATGGCCAGAAATTCAAGATATTAGAAGGGTAAACAATAGGGTCCTTTATCTTTGTATCCTCATTATTGTAGATTCTGAGATGGCTGATGATTTTTACAGTCAATTTAATCATTAAACATTTGCATTTAATTTTATTATAAAGCATTTATATTGCTTCTGCCATGATGAGAAAAATTTACTATGAAAAAGAGGAGAGGAACATGCTTCTAACAACTGTAATGTTGTTTCAGCAAGCCAAAGTCAAAAGTCACAGACTAATATACCAGAGATATAATAAGACAACACTGCTTTAGTTCTGTTTGATTTCACATTGAAGTCATCCAAACCTTTCAGAACAGTCAATCATGCAACAGAAGTCCATGTTATTCAAAGGGTCTTATAGCCAGGCTCATGGTCCAATAAATGGGAAACTTTCTTGCTCAGAAAGGAAATAGCACAGTGGGGAAACTAAGTCAGGAGGATCCTGCCATTGTCTTTGTATGGTTGTCTTTTTCAACCTTTAGAGCAATTACACCCACCTGTAAATGTGGTTATGATTCTCCCTTTGAAAAACTCCTGACCTTTTATACCGAATGCCAAATTATAGACTACCACCCTAATAATTAATTAAAAATTAGCTCCTTAAGTCTGGTGCCTTCATTCTATTTCTTATCTCTAATATATACAGCAAATCTAAACTTAATTGTCTTGTTTCACCTATAGACTGTGAGCTCCTTGAAGACAGAGATATTTTTGCCTTTTTTCATACCCCCCAGCACTTAACACAGTACCTGGCACATGGTAAGGAAGTAATAAATGTGTATTCACTAACTGATTAACAATAATTCAAACAATTAAACTTGGATTCAGTAATCAGAACAAATCCAATGATATCCCTAAAGAGTTCCAATTTAGATGCATACTTTGAGCAGGGCACAATTGTTTTTCAAATTAATAGCAACATTAGTGTTAATAATAAATAACAATTAATAACAATATTTATTTTTAGTGCTTATTAAGTATATACAAGGATTTCCAAAAGCTTTTAAGCAAGTTATAAAAAATATTCTGAAATTATAAATTAAAATTTTTTTAAATTCTTAGCTTGAGCATTTTGTCTGGCTAGAATGCTCTGTCTACTGGCTTCCTTGACTTTTTAAAAATTTAATTTATTTTTATTTTTTTAATTTCCAATTACATGTAAAGATTTTGAGTTCCAAATTTTTCTCCCACCTTCCCTTCCCTTCTCCCTCCCAAGGACAGCAAGCAATCTGATATACGTTATACATTACAATCATGTTAAACATATTTCCACATTAGTCATGCTGTAAGAGAAGGATCAGAACAAAAAGGAAAAAACACAGCAGAGAGAATAAAAAAGAACAATAACAAAAAAGCAATAACAAAAGTGAAAATAGTATGCTTCAATCTACATTCAGATTCCACAGTTCTTTTTCCTGGATGTGGAGGGCACTTTCAAGTGTGTCAAGTGTCTGAGGCTGGATTTGAACACAGGTCCTCTTGAATCCAGGGCCAGCACTTTATCCACTGCGCCACCTAGCTGCCTCTGATCTTGTAACTTTTTAATCATTACTTACTGGTCATCTATTCACACTACTATCAAGGAATCAATTAACATTTACTAAGCACCTACTATGTCCCTGAGATTAATATTAGGGTTCTTGTGCCGATACCAGATAGTCTCTGCCTTGGGCCATGGTATTACAAGACTAAGAATTTCCTGATAAAGTCTCAAAAGCTATAGAAGGACATTTGGCAGGATGCCACCAAGAGTTAGCCCTTGTTTCAGCTTGGCTTCTCAGACAAATTTAAAGGTAAAATGACCCTTGCTCCTGTTTTGAAACAGGAGAGTAAACATAACACCCACAGGAATCCACTTGGTTAAAATTTTACCTTGTGTATCCTCTAGCTCCCTTGGGTGAAAGTGAGGTCAGTCACTTTTCTGGGGTGCCTGAACCACCCGCTGCTGCTACTAAAATGTAGGAGATTCTCAACATGGGCTTCTTGAGAACCCAGGGAGAATCTCACCCACCATCATGCCTGCAAGACTTGGGATTATAACAGTGGTCAAAAAATGAGTAGCTAGTCTGAAAGAAAAAGAAATTAATTAATGTACTAGAGAATATTACTGCCTCCTGGTAGTAGCTTTAACTTCTTAGGGCACAGAGTGGGTTTTCATAGCATTTTAGCCTCACTTAGAGTACACAGACAATCAGTGGTGGTCCTTGGCAGAAGTGTGAAAGCCTCGGGGTCATGAGTCGCTGAAAGTTAAGTTTGTTCTTGGGGTAAATGTATTTCTCTGTAATGGGTCTTTTCAACATGTCTTATATTAGTAGTTGATCCCTATAAGATGGTAGAGACTGCATTTGGCAAAGAATCATTCCTGTTCATCCTGCAGTTGCCAATCAGGAAGGAAGTCTAAACCCCATAGTTCTGTTTCCTTGGTCTCAGAGGTTACTTTATTTGAAGATTAGCTGTTTGCCCCAAACTCACAAGATTCATGTTCATCCACCTTCTCCATATCTGGAATGGAAAAGAGGACACTGTCCTTGGAGTTAGTTGTCTTAGCTGGAGATAGGGAAGCAATGGTCTCATCAAGAGTTAGAGTGAATTGGGGGCAGCTAGGTGGCACAGTAGATAAAGCAGTGGCCCTGGATTCAAGGAGGACCTGAGTTCAAATCCAGCCTCAGACACTTGACACTTACTAGCTGTGTGACCCTGGGCAAGTCACTTAACCCTCATTACCCTGAAAAAAAAAAGAGTTAGTGTAAGTAATTCCTCATTGTCCATTTCCCTAAGAAAGCACTTGGTTTTGTTTGGCCAGTTTTCCTAAAGGGAGAAGTCTGGAAAGGCTTCTTAGAATTAAAGAAATGTCTATTTCTTAATATTCTTAGAGAAACTGAAAAGGAATTTTAAAATAATACTCCCACCCTCCATATGATATTCCTGCTCCTGCCCTGAAACTGCAGCAGAGCCTTTCTATTCTATCTTCCTCCTTCCTACCATCTCTGGAATGATTTCCTTCCCTACCTCTTCCTCTCAGAATTCTTGATTGTTTTCAACGCTCAGATCACTGGCACCTCCCTTTAGAAGCCATTTCTGACCTCTTCTCCCTTCCAGTTCCTTCATTAGTGTTGTCCTTGAAATCATTTGTATTTATTTAAATATATCTCATATTTACTTTTCTGTGTACATGTTGAATTCTGCAAGGGTAAGAATGATTTTATCTTTGTCTTTATGACCCCAGAGTCCTATATAGAGGTTTATACATAGTAGGTATTTTTAAAAACTTGTTGGATTTAATTGAAATATTTTCTATTTTAAATCAAAGCTATATATAGTCACATGAAAAAATCCTCTAAATCTCTATTGATCAGAGAAATGCAGATTAAAACAGCTCTATGTCACTTCACCCACATCAGAGTGGCAAATATAAGAAAGAGAAATATTTTCATGTGGAAGTGATGTGGGAAAACTCACTGTGGTGGAGTTTTGTGAGAAGATCCAACCATTCTGTAGAACAATTTGGAACTATGCCCAAAGAACTATAGAACCGTGGCATACCCTTTGATCCAGCAATACCACTGATAGGTTATTATCCCAAAGACATCCCCCCCCCCAAATATTTATAGCAGCCCTTTTTGTGGTGGCTGAAAAGTGGAAATCAAAGGAATGCCTATAAATTGGGGAATGGCTAAACAAGCTGTGGCATATGGTTGTAATGGAATATTATTGTGCTATAAGAAATGACAAGCAGGATGACTTCAAAAGGCCTGGAAAGACTATATGAACTGATGTATAGTGAAGTGAGCAGAACAAGAGGAATGTTGTACGCAAAGACAGCAATATAGTTTCATGAAGAACTGTTGAATGCTTAACTATTCTTAGTAATACAATGATTCAAGATATCAACCAAAGACTAATGATAAAGCATGCTATCCCACCTCCAAAGAACTGATATTGACTGAACACACAATGAAGCATGCCATTTTTCACTTTTTTTCATTTTTTTTTCTTCCATTCAGTTTTTCTTATACAAAATGACTAATATGGTCATGTTTTACATAATTGCACATGTATAACCTATATCTGATTGCTTACCACCTCTGGAAAGGGGAAGGAGAGGGAAGGAAGAAAAGGTAGAATTTGCAAAAATTTAAATAAAAATGTTTATACTTATTATTTTTTTTTAAAAAAGAAATATTTTCTATTTGTAATTTTTGTTTAATTTCATTAAATGTGAGTTATAAGGACCCGAGAGATCATTAAATCGTATATCTATGTTTTATGGATGAGGATGCTGAGGCTGAGAGGAAGACTTAACAACTTTCCTCCATAACCAGAGCCCAGATCATAGCTGCTCTCTTGCAAGACTATAATGCCTGGTCATGGGCTCAGGGAGCCTGCCCACTGGAATAGTCAGTCTGTCAATAAGTATTTATTGAGCACCTACTATATGCCACGCACTGTGATAAGTGCTGATACCAGACCCTTTCCTCTCAGGAGTTCAGTGCATAGGGAGGATGACTGAAGCACTGGTTTTCAAGCACCCCTTATTTTCAGATCTTAGAAGAGAACAAGGACACAGACCTCACGGATAACAAAGCTAGCACTAGAAATACACATGTTTTTCATTCTAATTCAGAGCCTGTTACAGTGCTTTCCTGGAGTCACTCCCCTTTTGATTCCTGTTAGACACTCCCAGTCTTCTGAGCTCCCAGGTTCCAAAGTCTAGAGCTAACTTTGATTCCTCTTCTTCTCCCTCCATTCCCTCTGTCCAAACTAGCCACCAAATCCTAATTATGCAAGTTCACATACAACTTGCATCTTCTCCAGTGCCATGATCACCACCCTAGGAGATGCCTCTCTAATCTCATACTATTATCAATACAAAATATTGTCCTGGTTATAATTTGATTCCTGTGACCCTGCCCTTCCCCAGCTCCTTTCCTAGCTAGAGCTGCTTACAGAAGCAAAGTCCAGCCCTTTGTGGTCTCTGACTCCTAGAGAGAAGAGTAACTTCTGTTTATATTATTCACTTGTTGATAGGAACTGCTGAGGTCAACTACCGGGGTCAACTCTCCTCGAGTGAGGGACAGAGAGAAGATGGAGAACCATTTCATGGAGTCTAATCACCCTATGTTCACCAGTGGACATTACTTTGAGGAGGGTTGGGATCAAATATTCTTTGGCATTTTATTTTCCAAATGCCCAGGTCATCTGACCACAACTGAGATACATAAGAAGGCTAGGGGATCACCTTCATCATCCCAGTTCTTCAGGGCCTATATTCCAGAAGGGATCATATGCAGAGAATCATACCCCCAACGAGCGCAAGACACTCTCAAGAACAAAGGGAACTAGAAAGAACTAGAGGGACTTCCAGAGAGATGATGAAATGAGAATGTGTGTCTAAGCTCAGCCCCCTCCCTGCATAGCATCTCAGAATAGCAGGATATGCACCAAATAGAATATGAGAATAAAAAGGAACTCCTGTAATAACAACAGCAAGAATCCCAGAAATTATAATGGGACAACTACAACTCTGCCTTTGGAATGGCTCAGAAGAACTTCAATGCCTCCTTATTACCTCAAGCATCAAATCTAAAATCCTTCACTTGGCTTCCAAAGTCCTTAGTAAGCCAGCCTCTTTCTACCTTTTCAGTCTTGTTATCCTTTACTCCCTTTCAAACACATTATGACCCAGTGACATTTCTTATCTTTTTTCTTTTTCTTTTTTTGGTGAGGCAATTGGGGTTAAGTGACTTGCCTAGGGTCACACAGCCCAGTGACATTTCTTCACATATAACCCTCAACCCCCTGACCCTGAGCTTTTGTACTTGCCATGACTGAGGCCGGGGATGTTCTCCTTTCATCTCTGCTTGCTACTTTCCCTGCTCATTTAAGTCTCAGTTAAAGTCCACTTTCTGCAAGAATTTCTGAATCTTAAACCTTTCCTTTTGATATTATCCCTAGTTTTTCCTGTATATATCCTGTTTGTACATAGTTGTTTTCATGTTGTCTGTGCCTTTAGACTATGGGTTCTTTGAGATCAGGGACCTTTTTTTTACTTTCTTTGTATTCTTAGGGTTTAGTGAATGGCCTGGCACATAGTGGGTGCTTAATAGATATTAGCTGACTGACTAAAAGAAAAAATAAGGTTGGAAATTAGAATTCTCACAAAAGAATTTTTATTAGAGCTCTTAACTAATTATCAAGAAAACAAAAAGAGCAATTGTGGGTGAATTTCAAAAAAGAAAATCAGATAAAAGAAAAGTAAGAGGGAAAGAAAAGGATGAGAAAAAAATTAACCATTTCCTAGTTTGGGTATCACAGCTTGCAAATACTCAAGTTAAGAGGTACATAGATGGGCAAAGAGTAGGGGAATCCAAAAACATATTCAAATCAGGTAGAAGTGAAGGGAGATCACAAGATCATGCATTTGTTGTTGGAAGGGACATTAGGGGACAACCTAGTTTTGCTTCCTTATTTTATAGATGAGGTCTGTAAAAAAGAAAGAAACAAACAAAAACCACTGAGAACCAGGAGGCTTACAGGGTTTGCCCAAGGTCTCATAAGTAGCAAATGGCTAATGCTGGATAAGAACTCAAGGTCTTGGGGTAGCTTAGGTGGCATGGTGGATAAAGCACCAGCCCTGGATTCAGGAGGGCCTGAGTTCAAATTCTACCTCAGACACTTGACACTTATTAGCAGTATGAACATGAGAGAGTCACTTAACCCTCATTGCCCTGCCTCCCCCACACCCCCCACCCCCTAAAACACAAAACACAAGAACTCAAGGTCTTTCTCAAAATCCATCAACAAAGCAATTCCCTTTAGGTCTTTCCCCTCCCTCACCTAAGGGTTAACAAGAGAATAAAGAAGTGAAAACATGAATTATCTTAACAGTGGAAAATGATTTTAAGGGTATGGATCACACAGAATTGCTGAAGTGGAGATCATCTGGAACAACTATCTCCCTTTTTACCTGGGAGGAGTGTAGGGTAGAGATCTGTCAAAGGGAGAGCTGAGGAGAGAAGGAGGTTGGGGTTAGAGTAGAGGGACACAAAGGACTATGCTTCTCTGATTTGGGCAGAAGGAGTTGGCTATTGTCTTTCAGATTTCTCACCTGTTCTGATAATCATTAGGAGAACAGAGAGAAAATATTTGAGGAATGAAATGTGGAAGAAAGAAAAATTCTACCTTGGAAGAGGGTCAACTTTGAAGGAGTCCCAGCATGTTTCCTTCTGGTGAGAAGGGTAGCCTGTGGAGGCTTGCAAGAGGTTCTATCAAGGGAAAGTGGGCACTTCAGGTTCCTTTCTTCTTCAGGCATTCAATATGCTTTTTGGCCAGTGATTCACCCCAGGAAGATAGGACTTGGTATATCCAGGGACTCCCTGTACAAGGGGCAGGTGGGGGACTGGTGGTGTCTAAACTCCAGAGGGATGATAGTAGTGATCCAAGAATATACTTGTGATGAATAGCCAGGCCAGGCCTGGGCTGTCTGATTGGTTCCCTCCCAAATCCCTTTATAATACTTTATGAATTAATGTTTTGTGGAATAGGGCTCCTCAGAAGAAGGCCCCTCAAACAAAGACATAGGGAAAGGAGAAGAGGGAAAGTTCTACACAAAGAAACCTAAACCTCCCTCAGGGAAAGACTCTTCAGTGCACAAGCCAGGACCTTCGTCTTTGAGGTTACAGGCAGATTTTTGTTGCTGAGTTGTTTTCAATCATGTCTGACTCTTCACTACCCCATTTGGGATTTTCTTGGCAAAAATACTGGAGTAGTTCGCCATTTCCTTCTCCAGCTCACTTGACAGATGAGGAAACTGTAGCAAAAAGGGTTAAGTGACTTGACCTGGTTCACACAGCTAGTAAGTATTTGAAGGTAGGTTTGAACTCAGGAAGATGTCTTCCTGACTCCAAGTAAAGCACTCTATCCACTGTGCCACCTAGCTGCCACTGCAGGCAGTTCAGCTTGTTCATCATCATCAGAGCTGGAGATGTCATCTTGTACTGTGAGAGGTTGCCTGATCCTCCTCCCCCATAATCTGGGGTTTTCTGTTACTCTGCCCGGCCTCATTGAATGAACACAACAGCTCAGTTCTCTCTTACCATCTTACTGATACCAGGGTAAAGCAATGGTTGTTGGACTAGACCCAGCTGAGGCCCAAAGCATTATTTATCATTTCACTTACCTTAACTTATGTTAATTACTTCCATGTCTCAGTCTAGGATACCCAAAGATATCTCTAGTGTAAGGGGCTAAAATTCTAGTTAGTCTGTCTAAAATATCTAATGAGTGGTCACCAATAAATTAGAAGCTTTAGCAAGAGTATTTAAGTATTTATTTTTTTTTATTTTTTTTTTTTTGGTGAGGCAATTGGGGTTAAGTGACTTCCCCAGGGTCACACAGCTAGTAAGTGTGTAAAGTGTCTGAGGTCAGATTTGAACTCAGGTCCTCCTGAATCCAGGGCCGGTGCTCTATCCACTGTGCCACCTAGCTGCCCCTATTTAAGTATTTATTAAAGAGCATTAGGATCTAATGATCAGAGAGAAAGGTAAAAATCTATTTCTAAGAGACCCCATCATCTGACCTGCCATGGTGAGGTCAGGAACAAAAAGGACCCCACACTTCCTTCTTCTTCCCAGAAGCCTCCTGTGAAACTGGGAACATACCATCCACACACACACATACACAGCTCCAAGTTAATTGGCTGATAGATTTGATATACAGTACCCACAAGCAAATGTCACTTCCTGATGCCAAGGAACTGACCACAGAGCTTGCCTTCAGATGCCTTCTCCTCATGGTGGAGCTTTCCTACAGTAACTTCCCAGCAGGTGGCATCACTCCAATTGTTACAGTCCCCCCTGGTTTCCTCACATGAAGCAATAACATTACAGATGCTTATGACTAACTAAATAAAGGGAATGAAAAGAGAGAAAAAGAAATTGACAAAGGCTAAAGGGGGCACTCCCCTATTAGCAGATGTACGTCACAAGCAGAAAAACTAGAGGGGGCACTCCCCTTTAGTAAGCAGACATTATAAACAGTGTATATAACGTGGAAAAGAAAAACAGGGAAATGTCCATTTAAGTCTTTGGAAGTTTTTTCTCAGTTGATTCTTGGGATGTCCTCTGGGTGTAGTCATGGAATGGAAGTCTTTTCAGGGGTTGATGTGTGGATGCTGGTAATCAGCCAGGAAAATTTCCTACACAATTGAGCTTAATACAACTTTAAAATAGCTTTTTCAATAATCAAATCAAACAATGAGAGTTCTTAAAAACATGTTTAAAGGAATTCGGAATCTTAGTTGTTACACATAAAACATATAATAAAACAAAAATTGAAACATTCTCTAAAACTTAATACTACTACGCTCCTCTAAAACTTATTACTACAGTCCCCCCTGTTGAAGGTAAATTGAGAAGACAGTTGCGATATTAATTTTTTTAAAATAATTTTTATATTTGTTTCATCACTTTTTGCATCATCTGCCTAATTATCCTCATGCCATTATGAGAAATTTTCAAATCTAATATAATTGGTAACAGATGTCAAAGCCAACTCCAACACTGTATTTATAATGATACCTGAGATAATTATGGGGGTTACCATTAAAAAAACAGAGAAATGATGGGATATGAGCATTCCCACACTTGAGCAATATATACTGTTCATGCAGTATGCCAGGCTTAAAATAGGTGGATGGGATATATGTCAATGCCACTGAACATATTGGAGGAAATTGAGTCATACTTAATCAGATGCATGGGATTAAGATGTCCATGGCATCAGGCATATAGGAGGGGGCATAGAAGCCAGGTATAGAATGAGATGGGTAGGATTAAAACTTCTAGACATCTGTAAAATATTGTGGAGAAAAATTAAACCAAGAAAAACAAACCTCAATGTTTGTCAATAGCTGTTCTCTCAGCCGTACCTTGACTTCATCTATGTCAACCCTCATGTGACAGTTCAATGTCTGCTCTTGCATGTATTCCTCTTGTGATCAGATGACATACTGGCCAACCTGCATCTGATAACTCAGAATGAAGGCAATTAACGTCTTAAATGATAAATTCCCATAATCCAAGTCTCATATGGATTTTAAAATTGAGGATAATAATGATCACAAAAATGTGAATGTACCTTGACTCAGAATATAATATACAATTATGCAATAATTCCAAATAATACTTTTTTTTACTAAGTATGCAATTACTTTTGTGAAAAATCAAACATATTTAAATACAAGTTAAAACACAACACAATCTTAAAGGAATAAAAATCTTTACAAAAATAAGCCCATATTATTGAATTCAAAATGTGGTTGCAATAGCATAAAAAGAAACCCTTTTGTAACATTTAAACTGGCTTTTTTAAAAATTAAAACATTTTTAAATATCTAATATACCCAAATAGCATATTATTATATTATACGATATATCCATATTTATAGCAATAATAAATTAAATTACATAAGTATGAGAAAAAAAACTTTTGCAACTATTCCCCTCTTTTATTTTTTAAAATATGCTTATCAAAAATAATACTTCTAGTATCAATTTACACTTGCCATGGCAACCAATTTGCCAGGGAAATGCTTTATAGAGTTTGATCAAATAACCAGTTGGAAAACAAACAAACAATTTAGAATATGGGAGCACAATACTCCCAGAATTAACATTGTATTATGAAATCCAAACCATCTTGCATTGTTTCAAAAATAGAGATAAATTAATATAGCAAAATACACATGGAAGAATAGAAGACAATGAAATTCTAACTGAGGAAATTAAGTGAATATGAACTTAATGTTAATAAGAGTAGAACAAAATATGAATTTGATCACATGAATCTAAAAAGCTTCTACAAATATTCTCCCTTTTTTTAAACTAAGTATAAAACACAATCCCAAAAGCATGAAAATCTCTATGAAAATAAACCCATACTGTTAATTTCAAAATGTAGATGTAATAGCATAGAAATCTTATGTAACCTCTTAACTGACATTATTTCTCTGAGTGAATTTAGAACACTTTTGATTCTGATATCTAAAAAATCCCCAATACTCATATTAATACCTTGCTGCTTACTTCTACATTTCTGCAAAATATGTACCCCTCTATGGCAAAAGAAGCAGAATCTTGAACTATGATGATGGGCCTTGTCTTATACATCTGTATTCAGCTTAAGTGTCTCTTGTCTCTTGTCTCTTAACTCCTTTATATTCTCTGTCGGTCCTTTCATAATGCAAATGCATTATAAGGTTACTAATTAAAGACAAAAGTAGGTTAACAAAATTATGAACAAAACGAGCATATCTGAGATTTAAAGGGTTTTCCAAGGTTGGTTTGGGAGAACCACAGCAGGTCGAGTCAGAATCACAGCTTAGGCTGTTTGCTGGAAATGCAGGTAGAGATGGGTGTGCTTGTGCAAGATCAGGACCAAACTGGAAGATCAGAAGATTGAAGTTCAGCTTTCCTCTTCATGGTCAGCCATCTGTAAGGGGCTAAAATTCTAGCTAGTCTGTCTAAAATATCTAATGAGTGGTCACCAAAAAATTAGAAGCTTTAGCAAGAGTAAGTATTTAAGTATTTATTAAAGAGAATTAGGATCTAATGATCAGAGAGAAAGGTAAAAATCTAACTGTTTCTAAGAGACCCCATCATCTGACCTGCCATGGTGAGGTCAGGAACCAAAAGGACCCCACACTTCCTTCTTCTGCCCAGAAGCCTCCTGTGAAACTGGGAATAATCCATCCACACGCACACAGCTCCAAGCTAATTGGCTGATAGATTTGATAGACAGTATCCAAAAGCAAATGTCACTTCCTCATGCCAAGGAACTGTAACAATTGAAATGATGCCACCTGCTGGAGACTTACTGTAGGAAAGCTCCGACATGAGGAGAGGGTCTCTGAGGGCAGGACCATGCGTCTTTTCTTTGGTGTCAGGAAGTAACGTTTGATTGTGGGAGGAAGAAGGAGGAGGCTGGTGCTCTGACTCACTCTCTTTCCTGTGGACTCTGGTGGAGAGCAGAGCTAGGAACGCTCTCTCCTTTTAATAGATAGAGGAATCTAGGCCTTTTTCTCTCTCTTTACAAAATTCTTATTCTCCTTAATAAATGCTCAAAAGTCTAACTCTTGCTAAAGCGTATAATTTATTGTCTACCACTCATTAGATATTTTAGACAGTATAGCTAGAATTTTAGCCCTTACAGAACTGACCACATGGATTGCCCTCAGATGCCTTCTCCTCATGGTGGAGCTTTCCTACAATAACTCCCCAGCAGGTGGTGTCACTCCAATCATTACACTAGGATTAAAACCCATTCACCTGGGCTCTCATCTCTAGGACAGAAACTACAAATACCTGGCCTTCTTCTCAAGGACTAAGCCTAGAAAGAAAGATTAAAGCAGTCCTCTTGCTGCCAGGCCTTCATCAAAAGCAAGAGATAAAAACACCATGTTCAATCTCCCTTTTCCCCTAAGACTTAGAAGAAAATTGATTATATCCCCTGCCATTAGAAACACTCTTGAAGGTGAGAACCCCATTGAAAAAGTTCTACTTCCCCCATGGCTAGCAAACTTTCTCCTCTTACTCTTCCAAACCTATCAATGCATCACCCCTTGCTACCTTAGTGGAAAGCACACTCCATGTCCTCCTACCCCTACCCTGGTAACCACATCTTATTTTCTCACCTCAATCCACCTCAGTCCTTCCTTTCTTAAGTCACATGGGTTTTTTATAGTTCTAGGTATAGGTGTTTCTAAGATATTTATCTAATAATTTAATTTGTAGTTTACTACACAAATAACTGATAAAGTTGTTTATGATTTTTTTATTGGTGATCTGTCTCCTCAAAGGGTTCACATATGTATGAATGACAGCTATTCTCAGCAATACAATGATCCAAGACAATCTCAAAGGACTAATGATGAAGCATACTATCCATATACAAAGAAAGAACTGATATGATTGAACACAGTCCTGAACATCTCTATTTTTTCACTTTATTTATTTCATTTTTTTTCTTTTATTCACATTTTTTATGTAAAATGTCCTAACTATGATAATGTTTTTAAATAATTGCACATGTATAATCCATCTCTGATAGCTTACTGCCTCAGGGAGGGAGGAGAGGAGGGAGGGAATGGAGGGATAGAATTTGGAACTCGAAACTTTAAATTAAAAATGTTTATTATCAAAAAAGAAGACATACAACATTTATCTATCTGACATGCAAATACTTATCTTATTACAGAAGAACTAACTCCAAAACAACTCCAACACAAAATGGAGGCTTAAACCAAAATGCATCCATTATGCTGTTCCTTTCTTTCTTTCTTTCTTTCTTTCTTTCTTTCTTTCTTTCTTCTCTTTCTTTCTTTCTTTCTTTCTATTCCTTTCTTTGCCTTCCTTACTTCTTCTCTTCCTTTTCTTGTGGGGGCAATGGGTTAAGTGACTTGCCCAGGGTCACATAGCTAGTGTCAAGTGTCTGAGGCCAAATTTGAACTCAGGTACTCCTGAATCCAGGGCCAATGTTTTATCCACTGTGCCACCTAGCTGCCCCCCATTATGCTAAGTTGACAAACTATTTTCTTAAGGTAATAAACTTATTCTAGCTATATTATCACTTAAGTTAATGAACTCATTCCTACCATCTTATTAAGGGACTCAATCTTATTCTTACTGTGGTAAAGGAGGCAACCTTGGAGAAGCCAATTTATTGCTTGGTCACTTGATTTCCTCCTTTGTAAAATGGCTTAGGTAGAGGCAGCTTTAGGTGCAGTGGATAGGATACTGGAATTGGAGTAAATAATCTAAATTGTGGGTTCTAATCTGCCCCCCCCAATCTTGGAGGGAAGCTGGATAAAATCACTGATAAACTATTCAGCCTAAAAGCTTAGGCTTTTAAAGATTTATTAAAATATTTATTATAAGTGAGTGAAGAAAGAGAGATTGAGAACAGACTCCTTATTGCATGGAAATCCTAGCTCAGATCTAATTCGGTATAGCCAGAGAGAAAGAAAGCAATTTCCTTTCCCAGCAGCCACAACATGAAATCTCTCACTACCAAAGCTGGTGTCCAAACAACCCAAGAGGGCTCCCCTCTGTTCTCTATCTCCCACCTATGTTCACCCCTCCTCAACAAAAGGAGTTCTATCAGTGAGCATCCACTTCCTAGTTCCTCCTCTCCTTCCCCCCAAAGGGAGGTCCTAGAAGCTGGTTGTGTGAGAGTTGGTCTCTTGCTGAAATCAGTAGTACACCAACACATCACTCAGGGCCGGGAAGGTGTGACCTCCATCTGAATCATTCTAAGTAGGTACTTAGTTTCTCATTAACACCCAATTCAAACAATACTAAATCAATCAGGTGGGGCCCCCTGGGAATCTGCCAAATTCCATTATTTTATCACATTTCCCACCCTGTGCTTCAGGGGTGAAGATACATTGTTTCCTCACATGAAGCAATAACATTACAGATGCTCATGACTAAGTAAAGGAATGAAAAGAGAGAACAAGAAATTGAGTGACACATTGACAAAGGCCTTAAAGGGGGCACTCCCCCCCTATTATCAGGTGTACGTCACAAATAGAAAAAAATTAAAGGGGGCTCTCCCCTTTAGTAAGTGGACATTATAAAGAGTGTATGCAATGTGAAAAAGGAAAACAGGGAAATGTCTATTTAAGTCTTTGGAAGTCTTTTCTCAGATTATTCTTGGGATGTCCTCTGGGTGTAGATGTGGAATGGGAGTCTTTTTATGTGTTGATGTGTGGATGTTGGTAATCAGGCAGGAAAATTTTGTACAAAATTGAGCTTAATACAACTTTAGCTTTGTCAATAATCAAATCAAACAATGAGAGTACTCAAAACATGTCTAAAGGAATTCAGAATCAAATGAATTATTACAAGGATGATTGGTTATAGCCCTGGATGCACTGGGAGAACTTAGCCTTTTAAATCTGTCTTTCACAGGTCTCACGTTGTCTGAGGCAACACCCATTCAGTGATTAAAGGCTAGGTAAGAATTGAGACAAAAGATAACCTAGTTTGCTTTCACAAAAGAATCATTCTGGTAGGGGAAGAACCTCAGAGTTTCTCCCACAATGTGCTTAACCGTGGAGGCAATGTCCACCCCCATGCTTGGCCCCCATTCTGGCTAGGCTCAAGGCATTAGAAAGTTGCTCGTGGTCTTTACCCTGACGTACCCTTCACTGCCAACATCTTTTGCTTATTTTCAGTACCTGCCTGTCTTACCAGATCTGGACAGCGAGATGGAGGCCAGATTTCCTTGGAGACAACCTCTGCTCTGGATTATCCTGGGCCTCTTCCTTCACCTTCCACACCTTGCCAGTTCATGTAAGGATAATCTGGTCTTGGCAGCTGTGGCTGCCCCATCTCTCTACTTTAATGCTTTGATTCACCTCCACAACACATTCAAAAACTTTCATTAAGGGCCTACCTGAATATACTGAACCCTGTGCTTCTGGCTAGAGAACATACAAAGTTTAGCAGAGACAACAGGCCCTGCCCTCAGGGCCCTCACAGTTTAGTAGGAGCTTAAACTATACTCACAAATAACCAACAAAGCAATTCATGATACAGTATAGTATGGGATCAGAGTTCTGGAATTAAAAGGCCCCAGGGAGGTTCATCTTACTTGGCTCCCTCATTTTTGTGTGCCTAGGGAGGGGAAAGACTTGATTCAGCTGAGGAGCTCCATCAGAAGACCTTAGTTTTCTCAGGGAAATAGGAAGCTGTCACCTGATATAAATGTAGGATAGAAAGTCTGAGGGGAAATGACAAGATTGGCACAGTTATTCCCAGGAATATCATACCAAGTAGTTATAGAATAGGAAAATTGTTGAATATCATTGAGAGCCCTTAAAGCTGGAAAAGGACACTAGAGTTCAATAATAATAACTACAACAGCAACAATAATTAGCATTTATATAGCACTTTAAGGTTTACAAAGTGCTTATATTATCTTATTTGATCCCCCAAAATAGTCTTTGAGGTAAATGATCACCCTCCCCCCTCTATTTATGCTCCTCCAAATCCCAACAATTCTCCAGTTGTTTGGAGGTTAGGATACAAAGACTAATCTTACTATCAAAAATCCTCTTTGATCTACCCTGAGAAATAAATCTGGGGCCAAGAAGAAGAGTTAATAGAAGCAGAAAGTCCACATTTATGCCCTCTCTAAGGCAAATTTCCAGTAACAAAAGTCCTGCTCATTTAAGACCAACAGAGAATCTCCCTGGTCTCCACAGAATCAGAAAGCCTTGGAGCTGGGATGGCCTTTACACATCATCTGATCCAATCCCCAGCCCCCCCATTTTATGACACTGAGGTTTTGGCTGTTGGGATGTGATTAACATGACACAGGAGAAACAGGACGTGAAACTCAATGTTCTAACGTCCAGGAGAAAAACTTCTCAGGATTCTGCTTTCTCTGTGGCTTACAGGCACTTCTCTGACTGCTGTCCTATGCAAGAGAAGAAGAGGCATTAACTGAGGTCTGAAAGGCTCTTATGTGTTGGCAGATTTTCCCTTCAGGGGCTCAACAAAGCACTTTCCTGACTCTCAGGCTCTTCCCAACAAGGAGAAAACATCTGAGGGTAGTTAGGAAATCTCTGGTCCTGAAGGAAAGCCATTGCTGCAAAAAGACAAGCAAGATTTAAAATTTTGGAGCAAAACCTCAGGCCAAGCCAGGTCAGGAACCAGAGCTTGTCATGGAGATGTCCCACACACGCTGCTTTAGAATGCAGGAACCTGAATGAAGGTTTCATCTAGAAAGATCTGCCAGGGTTACAGGAGGCATAGGACCAGCAGTATCATTGAAATGAATTCCTGATGCAATCTGCATCCCAGGAGCTCTGCATTTTAATCCGAGCCACTGACCATCCCCCACTCCTGTCTCCCTCTGATGGGCATACTTCTGAGGGTGTGGAGTCCATACTGAGACCTGCACTCTTGAACTGTGTGAGTGGGCTTTGAGAACAAATACCCTCCACAGATTTAAGGGTCCCATCACTTCTAATCCAGACCCACCCAAGAAAATAGGAAAGGGTAAAGTGAGTCATTGAGCACACAGCTTTTTCTCATCTTCTGAGAAATCGGGAGAAAAATCCAGCTTTTTTGTGGACTCTGTACCAAAGAGCTACAACGATGTTCTCCCCAGTGGAACACACAACTAAAGGGAATACAAAGATAGAATCATAGTTTTAGAATTGGGAAAAGGTCCCAGACTATTATTTTACTGACAAGAACAGGGTCCCAGAGAGGTCCAGTGACTTGTCCAAGGTCATACAGGTAGTCAATAGTAGAGCTAATATTTGAACTCAATCTTTCCTTTCAGGTCCAGTTATCCGCATGCATCATTACAGTGATTCCTGGTAAGCTCCTCACAGTTTCCCTAATCACATTGCTCCTGCTTCCCCCACTGAGCTGCATGGCCCTATCACATAGGGATCTCCCACAGTTCTCTGATCCAGCCTCCTTCTAAAACACTCAGCTGCATACCACAGAGTAAGGACAAGTCCAACCCCAACCCTGAGCCTGGTTTTCTGATGCTTTAGTAAGAGGGCCGCCTCAGCGGTGGGGCAGAGGCTGGTGCCCTCTATAGGGTGAGCTGTTTGTCTTCCTGCTTCCACCAACAAACTTTCAGCCCCCAATCAGCTGTCCTGGCTCCCTGAATATACAAGGTAGTAAAGAGGGAGAATGGCTTGTCTCCATCTCACAAACTTATCACTGTGTGAAAAGTGATTTGCACAAGTGTGGGTCTCAAAGCAGCGAAGCACCTGACCAGGAACACATTCAGAGCTTCCTGGTCTTGGGCTGCTCTGACCCTGCCTCTAAAGGCCATATTAACTCTACTACCCCAGTGTCCTCTGATTCTCTTCTGTATTGTGTGTGTGTGTGTGTTTTCCTGGGCAACTGAGGTTAAGTGACTTCCCCAGGGTCATACAGCTAGTAAGTGTTAAGTGTCTGAGGCTGGATTTGAACTCAGGTCCTCCTGAATCCCAGGCCAGTGCTCTATCCACTGGCTCCCACCTAGCTGCCCCTGATTCTCTTCTGTTTTGTTCCTGGTTCTTCACACAGGAACATTCATAGTATATGGCCCTCAGACCCAGCCAACCTTAGCCTGGGTGGGGAAAGACGTTCTCTTCTCCTGTCATCTCTCCCTAAGATGGATGCTCAAAGAATGACTGAAGTGGGTCAGAGGTCCACTGGTTGTGTACCTGTACCGCATGGGGCAGGAGGTGGAGGAATTCCAGGCCCCTGAATTCCTAAAGGAGGACAACGCTGCTGAGACAGGACATGGCTGAGGGGAGGGGTGAACCTGAGAATCCACCCAGGTCTAGCTCTCTGATACTGGAGAGTACACGTGCTATTTCTAGGCAGGAACCTTGTACCGATGAAGCCAGCTTTGACCTTCAGGTAGCAGGTAGGTCCTACCTGGGTCATGGGTTCCCTCTATCACTAGAAAGGACCTTCAGACATTGGCATTAGCACAGACTTTAATATATATAAAGTTCTTTCTATATATTGTCTCACTGGAGTCTCACAATTCCCTTGTGGGTTAGTATTTTTGTTCCAGTAACTCCCAGGCCCCCCTGACTGAAGGCCGGGTCTGCTATATTTCAACCCCTCAGGGTTCTTTGGTTTTTAAGGGAGCTTGAGGGTGTCCAGATGCTCTGTCACTGGCTCAAGCCCTCACCAATGATGTTTCCCCAATTTTAGAGGCTCTTCTGTACCATTATTCCATGTAACCACTTAATACTCAGATTAGTTTTTACACATAATAGTTAATTCTACTATGTCATAAGAATAAGGTACAAATGAAGGACATTCTCCTCTGACACCTGAGGACATTGTCCTCTCCACACAAGCCAACTAAAAACTGATTGGGCTGAAATTTGGGGTCAAATTGATTTGTGAGTCATCCCAAAAGAATTACAAGACTCAGTGACTCAGTTCCCAAGTTTAATGCAATACTGTGGGTGCCACAGGGGGAGAACCAGAATAGGGGAAAGGTAACTCTTGAACAGTAAAAGAAAAGAAAATTATAGTTATAGTAAAGAGTAAATTGATTATCAGTCTCATTATAATAATCTCCACCTTGGGGAGTACAAGGGAGGACCTATCCTACTCATTATAATATTCTCCACCTTTGGGAATTACAGGGGAGGGCCTATCCTAATTTGGAGTTCCTTGGGGTCCTAAGCCAACCCCCGAGGCAGGTACCTTTTTCAGTGGAGGTGTGTTTTGGGGGGATTACACGTCATAAGGTGAAACTGGGTACATATTTGGCCTTTTCTGTGCATGTCTCTTTCTGGTTCCCAGGCTAGTTTCAAAATATCTTCATTTTTCATTTTTTTTTCTAGTCTAAATTTCTAGAACCTGTCTATTGCTTTATTGTTATGTTTTGGGGTCTTCACGCCTAGCTCCCTCTGTTCTGTTTTGGGCACCCGATTTATGTGGGTAAAAGAACCTAGCATCCTGAATTGTAAGTTATTCATTAACTGGGGTCCTAACTCCCTTTTGGAACTAATATCTGAATTAGAGCTTCAATCTTAGGTTTTCTATTAACCCCTTTTTTGCCTTCTATATAAAAAACAACAAAAAGAGCAGAGCTGAGAGGACATTGTGCATAGTGACAGCAGTATTGTTCAGCGAGTAATTGTGAATGACTTAACTACTCTCAGCAGTGCAATGATCCAAGACAATCCCAAGGAACTAATGAGGAAGCTTACTATGCACCCCTATAGAAAGAACTGATAAAAAGAACATTTGTGGATTGTACATATATAACCTGATCTTGTGGAGGGGGGAGGAAAGGGAGGGAGGGAGGCAGAAAAATTTGGAACTCTAAATCTTATGAAAATGAATATTGAAAACTACCCTTACATGTAAATGGAAAATAAAATAAATGTTTGCTGATGGTGAAAAAAAAAACAACAAAAAGAAACTTGATAGAGATATAGTGTTGTGAATGGAATGACTGGGCACCCCAGTTGGGTAAGGTCACAGAAGGACCTGTGTTCTCCTGGCCTGAACAGTAAGAAGCACTGCCCTTAAGTGAGTGGGACCTGAGGATCTGAGCATTTCATTATTACATTGAGAAACTCCTATTTTCATCCATCAAAGTCTCTTCAAGCTCATGCTTAACTTCTTTTCATTTAGAATTTTATTTTCCAAAAGATATGTAAAAACAAATTTTGACATCAATCTTTTAAAACTTTGTGTTCCAACTTCTCTTCCTCCCTCCCTTCCCACCCCCCCCACAAGAACTCAAGCAATCAATGTAAGTTATACATGAGTAGTCACAGAAAACATTCCCACATTAGCTAGGTTGTGAGAGAAAACATTTAAAAAACAAAACTTCAGATTAAGGAATTGTCAAAGAAAAAAACATTTAAAAAATATGTTTCCATGTATTTTCAGATACCATCAGTTCTTTCTCTATTGATGGGTTGCAATTTTCATAAGTCCTTCAGGGTTATATTGGATCATTGCCTTGCTGAAGTAACCACATGCTTCCCAGAAAATCATCTTACATATTGCTGTTATTTTGTAAACAGTAAATTTCACTCTGCTTCAGTTCATGTAGTTCTTTCCAGGTTTTTCTGATAGTATCCTGTACATCATAACTAACTCAGAATAAAGACAATTAATGTCTTAAATGATAAGTTCCCATAATCCAAGTCTCATATGGATTTAAAAATTGAGGATAATAAATGATCGCAAAAAATGTGAATACATCTTGACTCAGAATATAATATATTATTATGCAATAATTTCAAATAATACCTCTTTTTTAACTAAGTATACAATTACTTTTGTGAAAAATCAGAACATATTTAAATACAAGTTAAAACACAACACAATCTCAAAAAACTTTTTTTTGAAAAAAGAAAACTTTTACAAATGTCCCCCCCCCTTTTTTTTTTGGAATATGCTTATCAAAAATAATCTAGGGTCAATTTACACTTGCCATAGCAACCAATTTGCCAGAGAAATGTTTTAAAGAGTTTTATCAAATAATCAGTTGAGAGAAAAAAAAATAACAAAAAACAAACAACTTAGAATATGGGAGCACAATACTAGAATTAACATTGTATTATGAAATCAAAACCATCTTGCAATGTTTCAAAATTAGATAGATGAATAAATAGAAGAAAATACACATGGAACAATAAAAGACAATGAAATTCAAATTGGGGAAATCTAAAAGAATATGAACTTAATAGTAATAAGAGTATTATAAAATATAAACTTGATCACATGACTCTAAAAATATTCTCTTTTAAAAAAAACTAAGTATAAAACACAATCTCAAAAGCATGAAAATCTCTATGAAAATAGACCCATACCATTAATTTCAAATGTAGATGTAATAGCATAGAAATCCTATGTAACCTCTGAACTGATACTATTACTCTGAGTGAATTCAGACCACTTTTGATTCCGATATCTAAAATCCCCAATACTTATATTAATACCTTGCTGCTTACTTCTACATTTCTGTAAAATATATACCTTTCCATGGCAAAAGAAGAAGAGTCTTGAACTATGATGATGATTGTCATTTTTATTCAGCTTAAGTTTTTCTTCTTTAACCCCTCTATATTGTCTGTCGGTCCTTTCGTAATACAAATGCTTTAGAAGGTTACTAATTAAAGACAAAAGCAGATTAGCAAAATTATGAACAAAACGAGCATATCTGGAATTTAGAGGGTTTTCTAAGGTTGTCTCAGAATCACAGTTCAGCTGGGGTAGGGCTGAAAATGCAGGTAGAGAAAACTGTGTATGTGCAAGATCAGGACCTGAGAAAGGTGGATTAGATCTTGTGACCTCCCGGGTAGGAGAATCAAGGAGAGGAGGGGGAGGAGGTGGGGTCTCTAGAGAAGGGGAGGAAACCACCTCTCCCACATGGTGCATAGCCCAGGAATCAAACTCAGGCCTGATTTCCCCTTCCCCCGATTCTAACGGATTAAAAGCTTCTAGAGAAGCCTCCAGGCACACAAAATTAGAGCAACAATTAGTGTTAGAATTCGGAAAAGCTGCAGAAATCAGAGGTATCTCTGAAAAAGCATGGTTGGGAGAGAGGGGGATATTTATATTCCCTTATGTGAGTATCTTGCTGGCTCTAACAAAAATAAAAATAAAAATAGAAAATCCACAAAAACAAAGCATTAACATGATCTTATCTCCCATTTGTCTGGTTAAGCAGACTAAAATCAAAAATAGGGAGTTTAAAAGGTCCATTAGAAAAAATTTAAAGGGAAAACAGCCGGTACTTAGCAGTTTAAAGGGACAGGGTAGGGGAAATTTCTTACCCAACCGGAAGATCAGAAGACTGAAGTTCAGCTTTCCTCTTCGTGGTCAGCCATCTGTAAAGGGGCTAAAATTCTAGCTGGTCTGTCTAAAATCTAATGAATGGTCGCCAATAAATTATAAGCTTTAGCAAGGGTTAGGCTTTTAAGCATTTATTAAGGAGAATAAGAATTTGGTGAAGAGAAAGAGAAAGGCCTAGATTCCTCTATATATTAAAGAGAGAAAGCATTTGTAGCTCCCTTCTCCACCAGAGTCCTCAAGAAAGAGAGCGAGTCAGAGCACCAGCCTCCTCCTTCTTCCTCCCACAAGCAAACATCACTTCCTGACACCAAGAAAAGACGTATGGTCTTGCCCTCAGAGACCTTCACCTGATGGCGGAGCTTTTCTACAGTAAGTCTCCAGCAGGTGGCGTCATTCCAATCGTTACAATAGTATTACTGTCTAATTCCTTTTGTAACTCATTTAACTTCTCCTCTAAGAATTTGGATGCTATACCACTTGGTGCATACATATTTAATATTGATATTACTTCATTATCTATAGTACTTTTTAGCAAGATGTAGTTTCCTTCCTTATCTCTTTAATGAGATCTATTTGTGCCTGTGCTTTGTCTGAGATAATGATTGCTACCCCTGCTCTTTTTTACTTTAGCTGAAGCAAAATATATTCTGCTCCAGCCTTTTACCTTTATGATATGTGTATCTCTCTGCTTCAAATGTGTTTCTCGTAAACAGCATTTTGTGGGGCAGCTAGGTGGCGCAGTGGATGGAGCACTGGCCCTGGAGTCAGGAGTACCTGAGTTCAAATCCAGCCTCAGACACTTAACACTTACTAGTTGTGTGACCCTGGGCAAGTCACTTAACCCCAATTGCCTCACTAAAAAAAACTAAAACTAAAAAACAGCATCTTGTAGGATTCTGGTTTTTAATCCACCCTGCAATTCACTTCTGTTTTATAGCAGAGTTCATCCCATTCACATTCATAGTTATTATTACTGTCTATTCCCCTCCATTCTATTTACCTCCTTTGTACTTTTCCCGCCTTCTTTCACTCTATTCCTCTTCACTGACATTTTGCTTCTTACCCCTACCTCCCCCAATCTGCCTTCCCTTTTTATCACCCCCTCCCTTTTCTTTACCCTTTTCTCTCTTGCTTTTGTCCTCCCTTCTATAAGTTCCCCCTTTCCCTTCCCCTTTTACTTCCCTAAAGAATGAGTTAAGTTTCTTTATCCCAATGAACGTATATGTTATTCCCTCTTTGAATCAAATCTGATGAGGGTAGGATTGAAACAATGTTCACCCCTCCTTTCTTTCCCTCTATTGTAATAGGTTTTTTTCACCTCTTCAAATGATGTAATCCACCCCATTCCACCTCCCCTTTCCTCTACTCCCCATATACTTCCTTTTTAACCCTTTAATTTTCTTTGTATCATCACATCAAAGACAATTTATATTTATACCCTCTGTGTATAGTACTTCCGTCTGCCCAAATACTTTTACAATTCTTAAGAGTTATGAGTATTATCTTCCTATGTAGGGATGTAAACAGCTTAACCTAATTGAGTAACTTTTCCCCCCTCAGTTTACCTTTTTAAACTTCTCTTGAATCTTGTATGTTGAGATCAAATTTTCTATTCAGTTCTGGTCTTTACACCAGGAAAGATTGAAATTCCCCAATGTCATTAAATGTCCATCTTTTCCCCTGAAAGAGAATGGTCTTTTTTTGCTGGGTAATAGATTCTTGGCTGCAATCCAAGCTCCCTTTGCCTTCCGGAATGTCATATTCCAAGCCTTGCGGTCCTTTAATGTTGAAGCTGCCAGGTCCTGAGCAATCCTGACTGTGGCTCCATGATATTTAAATTGCTTCTTTCTGGCTGCTTGGAGTATTTTCTCCTTCACCTGATAATTCTGGAATTTGGCTACAGTATTCCTTGGAGTTTTCCTTTTGGGGTCTCTTTCAGGAGGTGATCGGTGGATTCTTTTAATGATGATTTTATCCTCTGATTCTATGATATCAGGGCAGCTCTCCTTAATAATTTCCTGCAATATGGAATATCTTTTTCTGATCATGGCTTTCAGGCAGTCCAATGATTCTCAAATTGTCTCTCCTGGATCTGTTTTCCAGTTCAGTTGTCTTTCCAATGAGGTATTTCACCTTTTCTTCTATTTTTTCATTCTTTTAATTCTGCTTGACTGATTCCTGATGTCTCATGGATTCCTTATCTTCCAACTGTCCAATTTTAATTTTTAAGGCATTGTTTTCTTCAATGAGATTATGTACCTTTTTTTCCATTTGGCCAAATGAATTTTTTAAGGCATTGTTTTCTTCAGTGAGATCATGCAACTTTTTTCCATTTGGTCAGATGAATTTTTTAAGGAATTATTTTCTTCAATGAGATTATGCACCTTTTTTTCCATTTGGCCAAATGAATTTTTTAAGGAATTGTTTTCCTCAGTCAATCTTTGTGCTTCCTGTTCCAAGCTGCTGAGTCTTTTTTCTTAGTTTTCTTGTTTTGCTTTCATTTCTCTCCCCATTTTTTCTTCTACTTCTCTCAACTGATTTTTAAAATCCTTTTTGAGCTCTTCCAGGAAAGCTTTTTGTTCTTGAGATCAATTCACCTTCCCTCGTGAGGCTTCACATGTAGGCAATTTGAGGGTATTGTCCTCATCTGAGTTTGTGTTTCCCTCTTCCCTGTTGATATAGAAGCTCTCAATGGAGAGGGCTCTTTTTTGCTTCTTACTCATTATTGCAGCTTATTTATTTATTTTTTAAGTTGAGGTCTGCTCTGGGGGCACCAGGGTTTCTGTTTTGAGCTTCTTGTGTTGGAGTATAGGTTCTGTGTGACTGGCTTTTTACACTGAGGCCTTTATGGTGTGTGGAGTTCCCCTGCCCTGCACTTCCCATCTGAGCAGGCTGGGATCAGTGGGCCTAGTCTCACGTATCCTGTTCGTGGCCCTCCAGCTGGCAACTTGCCCTCTTGGCTGATGCAGGTAGGTTTTTCCACTGTCTTTCTGGGCCACCAGATTTTTGAGCCAGGATCCAGGGGCCTCAGTTGCTCACCTCTGGCCCACAGCTTCCTGCTGACTTGTCCCAAGCCCCTCAGCACTGGGCTGCCACCCTGCGCTGCACCTCCCTTTTGCCTTAGTCAGAATGACCTTTCCTGAAGTCTTCTAAATTATCTCTGGTTGGAAGACTGTGTCCCTCTGTCTCTTTGCAGGTTCTGTAGTTTCAGAATCTGTCCAGAGCCTTGATTTAATGTTCTTTTTGAGGGAACAGAAGGAGAGCTCAAGCAATACACTGGCTTCTCTCCACCATCTTGGCTCTGCCCCCCCCCCCCAGGGTCTTGTATTTGAAAGTAAAATTTTCTATTCAGTTCAGGTCTTTTCATCACAAATGCCTGAAAGTCCTCTTTTTCATCAAAATCCCATTTTTTTCCTCTGAAAGATTATACACAGTTTTGCTGGATACATGATTCTTGGTTGTAGTCCCAGTTCCTTTGCCCTCTGGAATATCATATTCCATGCCCTCTGGTCCTTTAATGTAGATGCTGCTAGATCTTGTTTTATCCTTATTGTAGCCCCACAGTATTTGAATTCCCTTTTCTAGCTGCTTGTATATTTCCTCCTTGACCTGGGAGCTCTGGAATTTGGCTATAATATTTCTGGAGGTTTTCCCTTTGGGATCTCTTTCAGGAGGTAATTGGTGCATTCTTTTGATTTCTATTTTGCCTTCTGCTTCTAGAATATCAGGCCAATTTTCCCTGACAATCTCTTGGGAGATGCTGTCTAAACTCTTGTTTTGTCATGGTTTTCAGGTAGTACAATGATTTTCAAATTATCTCTCCTGGATCTATTTATCAGGTCAGTTGTTTTTCCAAGGAGATATTTCATATTGCCCTCTATTTTTTTATTCGTTTGAATTTGCTTTACTGTGTCTTGGTTTCTCATGAAGTCACTAGCTTCCATTTGTTCAATCCTAGTTCTTAGGCAATAATTTTTATCAGAAAGCTTTTTTATCTCCTTTTCCATTTGGCTTTTTAAGCTGTTAACTTTTTTCTCATAGCTCTCCTACATTGATCTCATTTATCTTTCCATTCTTTCCTCCACCTCTCTAAATCTTCCTTCTATCTCTCCTACTTTCTCTTCAAAGTCCCTTTTGAGAGCTTCCATGGCCTGATACCAATTCATATTTTTCTTGGAAGCTTTGAATGTAGGGGCCCTGAGGTTGTTATCCTCTTCTGAGGGTGCACCTCAATCTTCCTTGTGGCTGAAGAAACTTTCTATTATTCTCAACTTTCTTTGCTTGCTCATCTTTCTGTTTTTTACTTGACTTTTAGCTCCCTCTTATGGTGGGGCCCTATTTCCAAGCTACACTGTGTCAAGCTTTAGAGGGTCCCAGGTGTTTCAGTTTGAAGGAGGGCAAGTTTTTCTCTCTCCTGGCCTGTTCTCTGGTCCAAAGGTAACCCCAAGCCAACCAGCCAGCAGAGTGCTATGGTGGTTTTTACCTTTGACAAGCATGCACCCCTCTCCCACCTGGGCCTCCTGCCACTCTAGATTTCTTCCTGGTTCCCTGCTGGGATGGGATATCTGAATTCCTCCTCACGTCCCACAGATATCCCTGTATTTTCTACCCCCGGGCCAGCCATTCAGCCCTCTCACCTGACAGTAAGCTGAGTTCCAAAAGATGCTAGTGCTGCAGCTGATTCGGAGGCTGGGGGTAAGTTCCCCTTGCTCAGCGTGTTTGGGGTCTGTGTCAGTGCAATCGTGGGGTTGGATTCTTATCATAGCCCAGTAAGGCCCCCTTTTATCTAGAAAATAATCTTGGCTGTCTTTTTGTGGGTTTTGCCACTGTTTGGGGGGTAATTGTGTCAGGAGCTCTGTGTATTTAATGTCTTTATTCTGCCATCTTCACATCATCATTCAATTTCCTTTGAGTCATCTTCCATTTATGTTGTCACAGTCCTTGTGGAGCAGCCAGGTGGCACAGTAGATAGAGCACTGGCCCTGACTTTGGGAGGACCTGAGTTCAAATCTCACCTCAGACACTTTCTAGCTCTGTGACCCTAAGCAAGTCACTTAACCCCAATTGTCTTAAACATACAGGGCCATCTCCATTCATCCTGATGTTTATCTTGCCACTAGACGCAGATGATACTGTTGAGCTTGCGCAGCCCTTCCTCAATTAAATCCAATTCACTGCAAGTCATGACATCACCCCAATGTCATGGCCTCTTTACGTTTGAAGGAACAACAGCAACAATATCAATCTCTGGAGAGTTTGGAGATGGGGAGAGTTCAACTTCATAGCTTATCCCAGTTCCTACACAGTACAGTCCTACCAAGTTCTAATTCCAAAGACCTCCTTTGACTCAAATCCCAGGGACCCTGGCTTCTCAGGATTTACTTTCTGGGCTAGCAGCAATATCTGGCCTTGATTCCTCCCTCCAAGATCACCCTGACTTGTGTCTGGTTAAGTCAGGGAGTCCAAAACCTCTACCCAGAAGTGAAAAAGATGAACAAATAGATACCACCCATATCCTAAACCTGTTTCTAGAGGGCCAGAGGGCCTAGACTAGAGAAGAAAAGAGTCCCTCCTTACCCAGCTCAGTTCATGGTACCTAGGCTGTAGATAAATAGGACTTTCATCTCCTGGACATGACTGGAAAGAGAGGGGGGAGGGGGAGGGAGAGATACAGACAGAGACACAAAGACAATGAAACAGTAAGAAGAAGCTATTCCAACCCAAGTAGTAGGGAAAAACAGACTGGCTTCCCCCAGACTCAGGTCCCTGGCATCTCCTATGTGGGACCTCCCATGTTAGGTCAGCTGGACGGGCACAAAGCAAAGTCCCCTTATACTCCCCGCTTCATTTCAAAGATTTGGCTCTTTATCCAAAAGGCAAAGGTACATTTTGAACCCAGTTATTGTCCCAATTAGAGCACTCCTCTAGGGTCTCAGGGGAGCCGTGAGTGACTTCCTTTCATCTTCCTCAGTGCCCAACAGGAGAGAATCTCAGAGCAGCCAAGGGTACAGGAACATATATAATCCCACAGGTTCACATGAAAATCACAATCACCCCTAATTACAAATTGTTACAGAGTCAATAAAGCAAGGAACATTTCCAATGATGACAAAATTATACTACTTGTTTAGCATTAGCCTTTCAGAGCCTTTCTCAACCCACTCTCTCTCAAATAAAAGACAAAGAAAATTGGATCCCTCTGTTGGATGGAAGCCCAGGTCCCACTGAGCTTTCTAGAACACCTGGAGCTCTCCCCAACAGGGAGATCATTCCGGCCTAGGGTTTCTCACTGACTGCTTGGGGGGCTTGTTTTCTGACCTGGACCTCAGAACACTGGGATAACTATTCTCCCTACCCTGAAGGCTCCAAGCCTGGACAGACAGACACCCAAGTCCCATGGACTGAGTGGGGAGGTGATTAGAGTGTCTAAAAAATCCTGTCCTGTTGCTCCCAGACTGCTCAAATCAACTCTGTAAATCTTCCTATTGGCCCCCAATTCAATGTTGAATCCCTTCACCTTCTTTGACATCAGCATCTTAGTGTCTAAATCTTTACTAAGTCCTTGAAGATGGGCTGGATCAAATAACATCCTTAGGTCCAGAATTTCCAGCATCAGTTATTCTTTTACAAACATTTTTATAGGAGAAGTCGATCATTTTTTTTTTTTTTGGTATCTCACAATCATATGTGAGATGTGAAATGTGAAATTTCAACATAAAATGACTTTTCCTGGTTCATCTTAAATGTTTTTCAAGGATGAAAGTTGGGGTTTTCAAGGTTAAAAAAAATTGTATTTAATTTTTTTTTCCTAATGACTATTTACTCTCTCCTTCCACTTTTCATCTGGTGGAAGACAAACAGGAACATAAAACAGCCACAAAATATCTTTGCTCACCTCATTTAATTTTTCCCTCTAGTAAATTTCTTAAGGGGAAGCTGGAAGGCATAGTGGATAGAGCACAGAGCTTAAAGTCAGGAAGATTTATCTTCCTGGGTTCAAATCTAATATGTCCTTTTGGGTAACTTATCCACCCAGCAGCCTGTTACTGTCCATAACTAGCTGCTTATGACAGAATAAATTGTCTTTCTATATAAAAAAGAAACAGTCAGATCCATCCTCATGCTGGACAGCTGAAATCTAGAAGAGGATGCCATGCAGGCCTAGCCATCTGTCTAGATGCCAAGACTCCCCCACTCCTCACTGAGCTCCACTTCTCTGCCACCCAGAGCTCTCACCTGGCTCTCCTGGCTTCTAAAATACTCTCTTCACAGCCATTCAGGCTAAGACCAGCCCAGAAGCCTGGGGTCCCTCCTCAATTGTAAGTTATCTGTGGCCAGGGTTGGAGCAGAGGCTGCTGCTTCCCTCAAGACCATTGATAGCAGTAGGAGCCTTCCTGGCCCTGCCTCCAACCCTCCAACCCCCAGACAGCTGACCTACCTCTATTAAACTACACAAGGTGGTCAAGGGAAAGAATATCTTCTCAACAAATGAATCCTAGTTTGGAAAGTGGGTCCCGAAGTGAGTGCACAGCAGAGCAGAAACTGATCCAGGCACAGACTCAGAGCTTTATAGTTCTGAGACCTCTGGCCTCCCACTCCCCACACATACCTGCTCTCCCTCCTTGTCCTCCACTGTCCTCTGATTTTCTTCTGCTCTGTCCCTAGAACTCCCCACAGGACCCTTCACTGTGATTGGCCCTGCTCAGCTCATTCAGGCCAAGCAGGGGAAGGATATCATGCTCCCCTGTCACCTCTCCCCTAAGATGGATGCTAGGAAGATGATTGTGAAATGGTTCCGAGGCCAGACCCTTGTGCATAGGTACTGTAATGAGGACAAGGTGGAGGAAACCCAGGACCCTGAGTTCCAAGGGAGGACGGAGCTGCTGAAACATGACATGGCTGAAGGGAAGGTGATCTTGAGAATCCATCAGGTCCAGGTCTCTGATGCTGGTCATTACATTTGCCATTTCCTGTCCCCTGACTATTATAATGATGCCCAGTTTGAACTGCAGGTAACAGGTGAGTCTTACTTGGTTTATAGGTTCCTTCTGAACCTTCCTGTGTCAAATCCCCTTCTTTTTATAAATGAGGAAAATGAGGCACAGAGAAGGCAAGATTTTTGGCAAAAATCATGTCACTTAGAAATGGCCAGGCCGAAAGTCAAACTCAGCTCTTCCTGCTCCAAATTTGGCCATTTCCTTCCCCTCCTCATACACCTTAGATACAGCATGTGAGAGATCATGTGCTTTAAGGAAAGGACTAACTCATTTTGATGAGTGAAGCCTGACTCATGGCTCCCATTCTCTTTCCTCCCTTTGATCCTTCAGGTCCAGAGTTTCTCACTGAACAATTATGGAGGCCTTCCCAATGTTCTGGGACTCCAACATTCAGATTCACAATATGCTAGACCTCATCTGGCACCCTAAACCATATGCATATACTGCATGTCTGAGGGCTTCTGACTGTCATCTGCATAGCTTCCACACACACTGACAAATATTTATTTTATTCTTTTTGTGTCCCAAGCTCTGCACTAGGTGAAGCTGTGGAGGAGAGAAGGGAAGAAAGAAAGGGATGGGAAGAAAACCTGGTCTCATCCATTGAAGTGTTTCTAGTTTAGGCAAGGAGACATGATGATTAACACCCCCAAAATAATTAGTCTTGAGGAGAGTGACTGGAGTCCTGGACTTAGAGTCAGGAAGACCTGGATCCAGATGCTGCCTCTGATTCTTATTAGTTGTATGACCACAGGGAAGTGACTTAAGCTTTTTGTGCCAACTTAATTCCTAAAGATAATACATTCTAGCTGGATCCACAGTGACAAAGTTATAGGCCCTGAATATATTTATGTATCCAGCTATACCCTGATTAGTGTGAACTGAATGTATTCTAATTCACATGATTTGAAGTTACAATTATATGAGATATGGTAATTGGTTCTAACCCAATGGGAACTTGCAGCAGGGATTCAAATAATGTGACCACTTCAAGGGATTCATTATTCAAATTAATCAGGACCTAGCTTTATAATGTAGGGGTAGATCATATGTACCAAAATTTTGTTCAATTCCAAACACATTCTTAAGCACCTTCTGTGTACAGACCCTTATGTTTTGGTGAGAGAAATAAAGTGTTTAGATAAGACAAGTCCCTGCCCTCATATTGCTTAGTTTAGCAAATGACTAAGATAGTAAGGCATAATTATAATACACAATAATAGAGGATAATGACATAGAAGGGTGCAGAATGAAATGCTATATGTAGTATGATGAGGAAGACTTCTAAAGGTGGTAGAATTTGAATTGGACTTTAACAGTTTGGTAGGGACTCAACAGGAAGAGGAGAAAGAATATTCACAGTACAGGGAACTGTATGAGTAAGGGTATGGAAGCATTCAGAACAGGGCATTTTCAGGGCACAATTTGGAGTCCAGTGTGACTGAATCACAGGTTGGATGAGGGGGGCTTGACAAGATGGCACCAGAATAAGGAGGTTACTCTGGTGTGAAGGTCAAAGGAAGTCGGGGTGAGCCCCACTGTAAAGAGACCCTGAAGAATTTGGAGAGCAGGAATGGCCTGACAATAGGGCATAATGTATGGAAGCTAATGGAAGGCTCCTGGCAGGGGAAAAGGAGGAGTTGTACCAGGGTGGTCCCTGGGAGAATGGAGAGGAAAGGAAGGCTGGGAAAGCTGTTCTGAAGGCAGGATCAAGAGGCATTAACAGAGCCTTTAATGTTTGAGATGAGGGATACAGTGAGGCATCAGAAGGATACAATGAGGCATCAGATGAGATGAGGGATACAATGAGGCATCAGAGATTCCTCAAACATTAGGGGAATGGGTGAATCATTGCCTCCAATGTTAAAATGGTGAAATCAGAAAGAAGGACAGATTTAAGAAGGACAAATATAAACTCAGTGTGTGACATGGGGAGTTTGGGATGCTGAAAAGAGATCTAAATGGGCATGTTCTGAGGGTAGTTAGAGAGTGAGAGGAGGGTCTTCAGCACAGAAGAAAGGTCAGAACTGGAGATTTAGGTTTGAAAATCATGTGTTTGGAGCTATTAAAGACATTTATGGAATAAAGCTGTCAAGAGTACAAACGTTAGGGGGCAGCTAGGTGGCACAGTGGATAAAGCACCAGCCCTGGATTCAGAAGGACCGGAGTTCAAATCTGGCCTCAGACATTTGACACTTACTTGCTGTGTGACCCTGGGCAAGTTACTTAACTCTCATTGCCCCACCAAAAAAAAAAAAAATAGTACAAATGTTGAGAGAAAATAGGATCAAATACAGTCCCTTGACAAATGTCAAATTTAGTTAAAATGAGGAGAAAGAGGACAATGATTTGAATTAGGAAGATCATTTTATTTGTAGTATAATAATTTCCTGAGTTAAAGTTTCTATTTTTATTAAAACACAGTTTTGACTATATATAGTGTTAACAGGAATTGCTAGAAAACTATCTGATGGAGCTTGTACTTTTCTGAAGGGCTTAGGGTTTAATGTTTTCTCTATTTCCTTTCAAATCACTCAAAAATTAAGTCCATTTTTGTTTTTCTTAAACTAACCTATCATATATCAGTTAGTAGAGATTCCAAATCACTGTTTATTTCATGATTTTGCAAGCTTCCAACTGAAGATTTTTTTTAATATTTTGCTTCCTTATTTCATCCTATTAAATGTTTATTTTTCTGAAATAATTCACAAGTTCTGCTTTTCTCTCTCAAAAATGGCATACTTTGGGGCAGCTAGGTGGTGCAGTGGATAGAGCACCAGCCCTGGATTCAGGAGGACCTGAGTTCAAATCTGGCCTCAGACACTTTACACACTTACTAGCTGTGTGACCCTGGGCAAGCCACTTAACCCCAATTGCCTTACAAAAAAAAAAGTCATACTTTTATGTGCCATATGTTCATTTTAATTTGATCTTTTATAATCTGAGCACCCTCTATTAGATGTGTATGTACTTAATCTATTCCTATTTCTATTGTTTTTGTATTCTTGTTTAATTCTATCTTCCATAATTCTTTTCCTAACTTACTATAGCCTTATTTATACATTTTGAACTTATTTTCAGTAAACAATTTATTTCAACACATATTTTACTGTTCTAATTTACCCGAGCAATTGATTTAAACTGCAATAGTATCATTAAATTTTATTTACCTTCAATAGCTTTCTGATTTCAAAACAAACTTTTCCTTTACTGAGAGCTTTTTGAGGTTCACCTTCAATAGGGAATGCTAATCATGGCTTGCTTGGTGCCCTCAGATGGTTGTTTAAAAGAGATAAAAATCAGAAGGGTAAATTAACTCCAATTCTACCCATTTTTATTCTTTTCTGAATATGGTCTAAAATTTCCTTGTTCTACCTTCTAATGATAAAAATTCCTTCCTGCAATAAACTTCTTCCAACTTTAAGTTCAGTATTAAAGTATACCTTTATTCTAGCTGAAACTTCTTCAGGCTTTGCAAATGTGTTTCCTTTTTAAATTCTCAGTTGTGGAGTTATTTAAGCTCACAAAATTTTAATATAATTTCTTCTATGCTATTTCTGAAGTTTTTCTTATTTTAACAATTCCCTGAATTCCTATTTCATTTTATCTCTCCTGAATATGGCACTTGGGCTAGCATCTTTCTAAGATCTCTTCCAATTCTTACATTCTATTTGCTGAAGTCCTAAAGAGGCTTGATTTGGTGGGGAGGGCATGTTTGGAGGCTGGCTGTTGTTGTTGTTTGTCCTTCATTATTGAAGAGAGCCATGACTCAGGGTTATATTATGACTTGCATTGAATTGGATTTCAGTGAGAGAGGGCTGTGTAGGGTCACCAACCTCACTCTCTCCTCCAGAGTGTAGGGGCCAAATTTAATATGGGGAGAGTTAATTGGATGGCTTGCCATAATATTGGAGTTCAGAAAATAATGAGGGATCTCTAGGTCCAAAGTGTGAGGGCGAAAATTTGATATATGGAGCATTAATTGGGTGACTCACTTAAATATTGGGGTCCTGGAAATATGAGGGACCTTTTAAATTCACCCTCCCCTCTGAACTACCCTTTTTAGATATTTCTGCCAGGACAATATGAAAGGAGCCTTACAGCTTTAATTCACAGAAGGATCAGATTTTATTACTTGGGAATTAATTAAACAACAAAGGTGAAACTAATAAAATCAAAGATAAGGAAATAGGAAAAAAGAAATACAGATAAATACTCTTAACTTGAAACTTAGCCTATGCAGTCCCCAGATCATTTCCAATTAAGTTAATTCAATGGAATTTAGGGTTTTCTGTAATTAACTCACCAAAACCTGGACAGTCTACAGTTGCTTGTGCCACTGGAACAGCAGTCGCCAGAGAGAGAGAGAGAGAGAGAGAGTGTTCTGGAAGCACCTCCGCTTCCCTTCAGGGAGCGTTCAATCTTTCCTCCCCCAAAAGGGGAGGTCCTTCAAAAACAGCCTATGGAGAGCTCCCCTTCTGACCTCAGTAGTATACATGACTTCAGGGTGGACCAGGTGTGGCCCCTCCCAAATGAGTCAGCTAAAAACTGCGATAATAATTTTATCACAAATAATTTTTACCACAAAAGTTTCCTCCCTTCCAAACTGCCTTTTCTAGTTATTTCTCCCAGGTCAATAAGAAAGGAGATTAACAGCCTCTTTTCCACAAACAAATCAGGTTTTATTAATGGGAATAAAATATATAACAAAGGTGAAATTTATAAAGCCAAGGACAAGGGAATAGGGGAAGAGAAAAATGGATAAGCTCCCTGGCTCTAGCAAAGACCGACACAATACCCAAACTTGCTTCCAGCTCAGCTAATTCGAAGAGCTGGCTTTGTTCCTATTAATTCACCACCTGGGGTCCATAGTTTCTATAGCAGTCAGCTGTGCAGCCCCTCTCCAGTCTGCTCTCAGAAGCTCACCAACAAGAAAGAGAGCTCAGAGCAAGCGTTCTCTTTTCTACCTTTTCTCTTCCTCCTCCAAAAAGGGAGGTCCTTCAAGTTGCTTGGCCAAGAGTGGTCCCTCTAGTGACTCAGCAGTATATGTCACTCAGGGCAGGCCAGGTGTGGCCTATATCTAATCATCTCAAGTAGGTGCTTAGTTGGTTTCTCAAACAATACTAGATCAATCAGGTGGGACTCTGCCAAATTCCATTATTTTATCACAAGAGCCATCTGGATTCAGTGGCAAGATATTTATGTATATATGTGTATACACATATATGTATGTGTGTAGAGAAAGAGAGAGAGAGAGAGATTAGGATTACTGGAGATGTCCCATAAGTTTTTTAAGGCAATTGGGGTTAAGTGACTTGTCCAGGGTCACACAACTGGTAAGTATCTGAGGTGAGACTCCAGGGCCAGCACTCTATCCACCTAGCTGCCCTAGAGTCTGGTGGAAGGGAAGGAAGACTCCATCATCTTTTCACAAAGTCACTATCCTTGCCCAGGATTTACTGAATCTTAATGCCCTCTATACTCCCATCCCTAACCTGGGCCACAGGGATCAGGGACCAGGTTTTCCCCCTCTCTAATTTCTACAATAATGAAGTTTGGGAACTTATTTTCAGAGAATCTCTCCACATTTAAGAAGATGCTTTGTATTGTTCCTGTAATCATATTGGTCCTTGTTGGTTTCTTCTTGGTGATTCTTTTCTTCTGCAAAAGAAAACTACAGAGAAAAGAGGTAAGAGAATGGCCTTACCCTTAGGTCTTGAGTCCTCCCATTACTCAACAGACCCTCACAGATTATGGTTGTGAGAAGGATATGAGGATAACCCTGATTTGCTAGAGTAGGGCACCTCCCTTGGATCTGAAAACATGGTCTGATCCTAGACTGAGACACCTGGGCTTTGCTGGGATGAGCTACAAACTCCTGAATGGTCTCTGTGCTAGGTAGATTGTATCAAAGGTAACTATGCTTTGGGAGTCAGGAGGATGAACTCATGGGAGAAACTTCTTATCCATGTTTTCACCTCAGCCTAATCCTCCAAACACACCCATCCAGGAATTTTAGGTTACTTTCTAAGTCTAGGTGGAGAGGTAGGGAATTCTGGAGCTGCCCTAGGCCAGGCAGCTGTTCCTATAGTTGCTCCCTTCAATTCTTAAATGTGGACTTGGTCCCAGGAACCAGCCCCAGTCCATCCCTGGATGTCCTAGTCTACTCTCACTTACTCCCTTGGTCATCACTGAGCCACCTTAGCCCCAAACTCTGTCCCTTCCCCAGGCCTACTCACCCACAAAGTGACTCAACAAATTAAGTAATTTGGACTTGAATAAATAATTTTGATCAATGATTTCTAACTGTGGGTTGGACTTTCCATCAACTGAGTTTCTCTTATTTGCTCCTTGAAGTGATCTGGTGCCAGGCTGGTCTCTCCTCCAGCCTCTTTGCAACTGTAATGATTGGAGTGACACCACTTGTTGGAGAGTTACTGTAGGAAAGCTCCACCATGAGGAGAAGGCATCTGAGAGAAAGTCATGCGGCCTTTCCTTGGCATCAGAAAGTGACGTTTGTTCATGGGTACTGTCAATCAAGGCTACCAGCCAATTAGCTTGGAGATGTGTGTGCTTGTGGATGGGATGTTTCTGGTTTCACAGGAGGCTCATGGGATGAAGAAGGGGCAAGGCTGGCTCTCACTCTCTTTTGCAAGGACTTCAGAGGGGAAAGGAGCTGGAGACATTGGCTGAATCTAAGCCTCTTTCTATCTCTCTTCACCAAATTCTTATTCTCCTTGATAAATGCTTAAAAGTATAAACTCTTGCTAAAGCTTATAATTTATTGGCAACCACTCATTAGATATTTTAGACAGTATAGCTAGAATTTTAGCCCCGTACACAACCCTATTCCCTTTCAGTGACTCCCTGCCTCAAGCTCCTCTGTCCTGAGTGAAGCAGCCTCTTGCCCATGCTCCTGCCGCTGGACAACTGAGGCCCTGAGAATGACAAGTTGGGGCTTCTCCCCAAGAATCATATCCTCAAGGAAGCAGGAACCTTCTTGGAACATTTTAGAGACACCAGGTCTCCTGATTTGTCACCTATTGCCATAAGCTGTGTCCCTTCAGTTGTAATGCATTCCACCCTGCCCTCTGCCAAGAAGATTTGTATTTGTCCAGTTAAGTTGGGTCTTTTTTATTCAATTTGAATTTGTATTAGAAAACAACTTACTTCTATTTTAAAATGTAGTTCCTTGAGGGTGGAGCCAAGATGGCGGAGAGGAAGCAGCGAGCTGCCTGAGCTCTCCTTCTGTTCCCTCAAAAAGAACATTAAATCAAGCCTCTGGACAGATTCTGAAACTACAGAACCTGCAAAGAGACAGAGAGACACAGTCTTCCAACCAGAAATAATTTAGAAGACTTCAGGAAAAGGTCGGTCTGACTCGGGCAAAAGGGAGGCCCAGCGCAGGGCAGCAGCCCAGCGCCGAGGCGGTCAGGGAAAGTCAGCAGGAGCTGCGGGCCATAGCTGAACAACTGAGGACCCTGGAACCTGGCTCAAAAATCTGGTGGCCAAGAAGGACAGTGGAAAAACCTACCTGCACCAGCCGGGAGGGCCACGAACGGGTCAGGTGGGATCGGGCACCAGGATCAGGTGTCTGGCCAAGCGCTCAGACAGGAAGTGCAGGGGGGTGAACTGCACACACTATAAAGGCCTCAGAGTAAAAAGCCAGTCACACACCACCTATACCCCTGCACAAGAAGCCCAAAACAGGTACACTGGTGCCCCCAGAGCAGACCTCAACTTAAAAAATAAATAAATAAGCTGCAATAATGAGTAAGAAGCAAAAAAGAGCCCTCTCCATTGAGAGCTTCTGTATCAATAGGGAAGAAGCCAACGCAAACTCAGATGAGGACTATACCCTCAAATTGCCTACATGTGAAGCCTCACAAGGGAAGGTGAATTGGTATCAAGAACAAAAAGCCTTCCTGGAAGAACTCAAAAAGGATTTTAAAAATCAATTGAGAGAGATAGAAGAAAAAATGGGGAGAGAAATGAAAGCAAAACAAGAAAAGTATGAAAAAAGAATCAGCAGCTTAGAAAAGGAAGCACAAAAATTGACTAGCAAAATGGAAAAAAAAAGAGCATAATTTCACTGAAGAAAACAATGCCTTAAAAAATTCATTTGGCCAAATGGAAAAAAAGGTGCATAATCTCATTGAAGAAAACAATGCCTTAAAAAATTCACTTGGCCAAATGGAAAAAAAAGGTGCATAATCTCATTGAAGAAAACAATGCCTTAAAAATTAAAATTGGTCAGTTGGAAGATAAGGAATCCATGAGACACCAGGAATCAGTCAAGCAGAATCAAAAGAATGAAAAAATAGAAGAAAATGTGAAATACCTCATTGGAAAGACAACTGAACTGGAAAACAGATCGAGGAGAGACAATTTGAGAATCATTGGTCTGCCTGAAAGCCATGACCAGAAAAAGAATCTAGACACCATATTCCAGGAAATTATTAAGGAGAACTGCCCTGATATCATAGAATCAGAGGGTAAAATCATCATTGAAAGAATCCACCGATCACCTCCTGAAAGAGACCCCAAAAGGAAAACTCCAAGGAATATTGTAGCCAAATTCCAGAATTATCAGGTGAAGGAGAAAATACTCCAAGCAGCCAGAAAGAAGCAATTTTAAATATCATGGAGCCACAGTCAGGATTGCTCAGGACCTGGCAGCTTCAACATTAAAGGACCGCAAGGCTTGGAATATGACATTCTGGAAGGCAAAGGAGCTTGGATTGCAGCCAAGAATCTATTACCCAGCAAAAAAGACCATTCTCTTTCAGGGGAAAAGATGGACATTTAATGACATTGGAGACTTTCAATCTTTCCTGACAAAAAGACCAGAACTGAATAGAAAATTCGGTCTTAACATACAAGACTCAAGAGAAGGTTAAAAAGGTAAACAGCGGGGGGGAAAAAAAAGGTTACTCAATTAGGTTAAACTGCTTATATCCCTACATGGGAAGATAATACTCATAACTCTTAAGAATTGTAAATGTATTTGGGCAGAGAGAAGGAGTTTACACAGAGGGTATAAATATAAATTGTCTTTGATGTGATGATACAAAAAAAAATTAAGGGGTTAAAAAGAGAGTCTAAGGGGAAGAAAGGAAAGGGGAGGTGGAATGGGGTGGATTACATCATTTGAAGAGGTGAAAAAAAAAACCTATTACAATAGAGGGAAAGAAAGGAGGGGGGAACATTGTTTCAACCCTAATCTCATTATATTTGATTCAAAGAGGGAATAACATATATGTTCACTGGGATAAAGAAATTTAGCGCATTCTTTAGGGAAGCAAAAGGGGAAGGGAAAGGGGGGACTGATAGAAGGGAGAACAAAAGCAAGGGAGAAAAAGGTAAAGAAAAGAGAGGGGGGTGATAAAAAGGGAGGACAGATTGGGGGAAGCAGGGGTAAGAAGTAAAATGTTGGTGAGGAGGAATAGGGTGAAAGAAGTGGGGGGGGAGTACAAAGGGGGTAAATAAAATGGAGGGGAATAGACAGTCAGTAATAATAACTGTGAATGTGAATGGAATGAACTCTGCTATAAAATGGAAGCAAATTGCAGAGTGGATTAAAAACCAGAATCCTACAATATGCTGTTTACAAGAAACACATTTGAAGCAGAGAGATACACACAGAGTAAAGGTAAAAGGGTGGAACAGAAAATATTATGCTTCAGCTAAAGTAAAAAAGAAGGGGTAGCAATTCTTATCTCAGACAAAGTGCAGGCAAAAATCGATCTCATTAAAAGAGATAAGGGAGGAAATTACATCTTGCTAAAAGGTACTATAGATAATGAAGTAATATCAATATTCAATATGTATGTGCCAAGTGGTATAGCATCCAAGTTCTTAGAGGAGAAGTTAAATGAGTTACAAGAGGAATTAGACAGTAATACTATACTAATGGGGGATCTGAATCTCCCCCTCTCAGAATTAGATAAATCTAGCCACAAAATAAATAAGAAAGAAGTGAAAGAGGTCAATAGATTACTAGAAAAGTTAGACATGATAGATGTCTGGAGAAAACTGAATGGGGATAGAAAGGAATATACCTTTTTCTCAGCAGTACATGGCACATTTTCAAAAATTGACCATGTATTAGGGCACAAAAACATCATAGTCAAATGTAGAAAGGCAGAAATAGTAAATGCATCCTTCTCAGATCATGATGCAATAAAAATTACATGTAAGAAAGAGCCAGGGAAAAGTAGAATGAAAATCAACTGGAAACTAAATAATATCATTCTAAAGAATGAATGGGCCAAACAACAAATCATAGAAACAATCAATAACTATACCCAAGAGAATGACAATAATGAGACAACATACCAAAATCTATGGGATGCAGCCAAAGCAGTGCTTAGGGGAAAATTTATAGCTCTCAATGCTTACATGAATAAAGAAGAGAAAGAGGAGATTAATGAATTGGGCATGCAACTTAAAAAGCTAGAAAAAGAACAAATTAGAAATCCCCAATCAGATACTAAACTAGAGATTCTGAAAATTAAAGGAGAAATTAAAAAGATTGAAAGCAAAAATCTATAGAATTAATCAATAAAACTAAGAGCTGGTTTTATGAAAAAACCAATAAAATAGATAAAATATTGGTTAATTTGATTTTAAAAAAAAGAAAGAAGAAAACCAAATCACCAGTATCAAAAATGAAAAGGGTGATGTTACCACCAATGAAGTGGAAATTAAAGCAATAATTAGGAATTATTTTGCCTAACTGTATGCCAATAAATTTGACAATCTAAACAAAATGGATGAATATTTACAAAAATACAAACTGCCCAGGTTAACTGAAGAGGAAATGAAATCCTTAAATAAGCCCATATTAGAAAAAGAAATTGAACAAGCCATTAAATGAACTCCCTAAGAATAAATCCCCAGGGCCAGATGGGTTTACACATGAATTTTACCAAACATTTAAAGAACAATTAATTCCAATATTATACAAATTATTTGGAAAAATAGGTGAAGTAGGAGTTCTACCAAATTCGTTTTATGACACAAATATGGTGGTGATACCAAAACCAGGCAAAGTAAAAACAGAGAAAGAAAATTATAGACCAATTTCCCTAATGAATATTGATGCTAAAATCTTAAATAAGATATTAGCAAGGAGATTACAGCAAGTGATCACCAGGACAATACACTATGACCAGGTGGTATTTATACCAGGAATGCAGGGCTGGTTCAACATTAGGAAAACTATTAACATAATCAATCACATCAATAAGAAAACCCACCAAAATCATATGATTATCTCAATAGATCCAGAGAAAGCTTTTGACAAAATACAGCACACATTCCTAATAAAAACACTAAAGAGTTTAGGAATAGGTGGAGCTTTCCTTAAAATAATAAACACTATCTACCTAAAGCCATCAGTAAGTATTATATGCAATGGAGATAAATTAGAGGCCTTCCCAATAAGATCAGGGGTGAAACAGGGATGTCCATTATCACCCCTATTATTTAATATTGTACTAGAAATGTTAGCTTTAGCAATCAGAGAAGAGAAAGGAATTAAAGGAATTAGAATAGGCAAGGAGGAAACAAAACTATCACTGTTTGCACATGATATGATGGTATACTTAGAGAATCCTAGAGAATCAACTCAAAAATTACTTGAAACAATTAACAACTTTAGCAAAGTAGCAGGATATAAAATAAATCCACATAAATCATCAGCATTTCTATATATGACCAACAAAGTCCAGCAACAAGAGATAGAAAGAGAAATTCCATTTAAAGTAATGGTAGACGATATAAAATACTTGGGAGTCTACTTGCCAAGACAAACCCAGGAACTCTATGAACACAATTACAAAACACTCTTCATACAAATCAAATCATATCTAAATAATTGGAAAAATGTCAGTTGCTCATCGATAGGCAGAGCTAATATAATAAAACTGACAATTCTACCTAAATTAAATTACTTATTCAGTGCCATACCAATCAGAGTACCTAAAAATTATTTTATAGAGCTAGAAAAAATAATAACAAAATTCATCTGGAAAAACAAAAAATCAAGAATATCCAGGGAAATAATGAAAAAAAATTCAAAGGATGGTGGGCTAGTGGTACCAAACCTGGAGCTTTACTATAAAGCAGCAGTCATCAAAACTATCTGGTACTGGCTAAAAAATAGAGTGGTAGATCAATGGAATAGGCTAGGCACAGGAAATGCAGTAGTAAATGACACTAGTAATGTAGTGTTTGATAAACCCAAAGACTCCAGCTTCTCAGATAGGAACTCATTATTTGACAAAAACTGCTGGGAAAACTGGAAGATAGTATGGCAGAAATTAGGCATAGACCAACATCTTACACCTTATACTAAAATAAGGTCAAATCGGATACATTATTTAGATATAAAAGGTGATATCATAAGTAAATTAGGAGAGGAAGGAATAGTCTACCTTTTAGATCTTTGGAAAGGAGAACAGTTTATGACCAAACAATAGATAGAGATTATTATGAAATGCAAATGGATGATTTTGATTACATTAAATTAAAAAGGTTTCGTACAAACAGAAGCAATGTATCCAAAATTAGAAGGGAGGCAGAAAACTGGGAAACAATTTTTATGGCCAGTACTTCTGATAAAGGCCTCATCTCTAAAATATATAGGGAACTAAATCAAATTTATATGAATCCAAGTCATTCCCCAATTGAGAAATGGTCAAAGGATATGAACAGGCAGCTTTCTGATGAAGAAATCAAAGCTATCTATCCCCATAGGAAAAAATGCTCTAAATCTCTATTGATTAGAGAGATGCAAATTAAAAGAACTCTGAGATACCACCTGACACCTATCAGATTGGCTAATATGACAAAAAAAGAAAATAATAAATGTTGGAGAAGCTGTGGGAAAATTGGAACACTAACGCATTGTTGGTAGAGCTGTGAATTGATCCAGCCATTCTGGAGAGCAATCTGGAATTATGCCCAAAGGGCTTTAAAGCTGTGCATACCCTTTGACCCAGCAATACCACTTTTGGATCTTTTCCCCAAAGAGATCATTAAAAAGGGAAAAGGATCCACATGTACAAAAATATTTATAGCTGCTCTTTTTGTGGTGGCAAGGAATTGGAAATTGAGGGGTTGCCCATCAATTGGGGAATGGCTGGACAAGTTGTGGTATATGAATGTAATGGAATTCTATTGTGCTGTAAGAAACAATGAGCAGGAGGAGTTCAGAGAAACCTGGAAGGACTTGCATGAACTGATAATGAATGAGATGAGCAGAACCAGAAGAACATTGTACACAGCATCATCAACATTGTGTGTTGATCTACTGTGATGGACTAGATTCTTCTCACCAATGCAATGGCACAGAAGAGTTCCAGGGGACCCATGATGGAAGGGGATCTCCAAATCCAGAAAAAAAAAAGAACTGTGGAGTAGAGATGTTCATTGAACCATACTATTTCTTTTGCTTTTGGTGCTGTTGTTTTTCTATTTTGAGGTTTTTCCTCATTGCTCTGATTCTTCTCTTATAACATGACTAATGCAGAAATATGTTTAATGTTATTATGTATATATATATATATATACATATAAATATAACATATATCAGATTACCTGCTGTCTAGGGGAGTGGGGAGAGGGAGGGGAGGGATGGAGAAAAATCTGAAATAGGAAAGCTTGTATAAACAAATGTTGAGAACTATTTCTACATGTAACTGGAAAAAAATAAATACTTTTATCAGGAAAAAAAGCTGCTTAGTAGCATGCTCAGTCTCAGGGTCGGTCAGGTGTGGCCCTTCCCAAATGATTCAGCTAAAGTTTTCGATATTAATCTTTACCACAAATAATTTCTACCACAGGAAGCTGAGTCCTGGTGAGACAGTCCAGTGTGAGCCTGAGGGTAAGGCCTCTCCCTTGCCTTCCTTCATCCTCAGAGTTCCCCTGCGTCATCACTCACTCTCTTCTCTTCCTCTGACCACAGAAGGAAAGGCCTCCCTCCTCATTACAACTAATTCCTCTCCGTGTGCCACTAATCCTGTCTCCTTTTATCCTTCTCTCTCCTAGGACCCTGATCCATAAACACTCCCTGTTTCACATATCTCTAGTGTCTCCTCCAGTGGCTCCTTCCCATTGCCCTAAATAGTCAATTTATGGTCAAATTTGGGTCAAGTCTTCCCAGTCCTAAGGCTTTCCATGATATTCTTACCCCGCTCTAGCAACCATTCCTTCACTGCTCAAACTGGAGGGAAAGTTGACTACCACCTCCATGTCTCTAGTGCTTCTTAACACACTTTCTCTTCTATGACCTTCATTCTGGCTTTTCTCCCACACCATTCTATTAGAATGTTCTCTCCACACCTACCTGAAGGCTTTTTCCCCTCAGAGGGCTCTGTACTCTGACATCAGCCAGACCACCCACAAATCCAGTAAACCAATAGATTTGAATGATGCTAGCCAATTAGCCTTGAGCAATGTGTAAGGGAGGGCTCTCCTCTTTCCTGCAGGAAGCTTACACAGTGACTCATTCTCTTGGCCCTGGAACTTGGGGAGAGCAGACATAGCCCACTATGGTTCCCCATTATCTCTCTTTCCTCTTTCCTAGTTAGGCTTTCCTAACTTTCTGAGCCATATGCTCTCTTTACTAATATTTAATGTGCTTTAATAAATGCTTAATGCCCCCAATTTGGTGCAGTAGCCTCTAATTTCTTTTCTTTTCTTTTCTTTTTTAGTGAGGCAATTGGGGTTAAGTGACTTGCCCAGGGTCACACAGCTAGTAAGTGGTAAGTGTCTGAGGCGGGATTTGAACTCAAGTACTCCTGACTCCAGGGCCGGTGCTCTATCCACTGCGCCACCTAGCTGTCCCTCTAATTTCTAAGTAACAAATATATAATTAACCCTAGCTACATTCCCTAAACTTGGGCAACCATATAGTTTTATTCATCACACACTTTATAGAAAAGTAAACTGAGAAAGATAGAACTTTCTTGAGGCCATATAGCTAGTAGATTTTCTTAATGCCAAGTCTTTTAATGTAAAGTCCTAATTTACCATAATAATCCTGATCAAAAAGCACACATTCAGATCATGTTGTTTCTTTCAGGGCAGATTTTGGCTTAAATCAAATCAACTGTGGATTTATAATAGCTAATGGTAACATTTTAATTTCTATGGCCTAGTACTCTGCATTTTGTAAAAGAAAAATATTATCATTCAGATATTTTTATATCATTGTAAACAACCTGTAGTGGTGATTTCCCTGCTATCTAAAAATGTGTTTCGTCCTTTTCTCTAAGGAGCTAGGACCTCTGCCCCACCTTTGAAATTTATCAGATAACAAATTGAAGTTAGATTATGTTGACTTTTTCTCTTCTGTTACAGTGACTTTTCTGTCCCCAAGGCTTTTGTCACCTATGCGTAAAGGCACTTAAGGTATTTGGCTAAATGCTGACACAGGAGTTAAATAATTCTCAATTTGGATAGTGCAAGGAGATATTTTAAGATTACATGTAATAAGCACATTAACAAATAACATATATTTTTACCGGGACAGCTAGGTGGCGCAGTAGATAGAGCACCAGCCCTGGATTCAGGAGGACCTGAGTTCAAATCCAGCCTCAGACACTTAACACTTACTAGCTGTGTGACCCTGGGCAAGTCACTTAACCCCAATTGCCCTGCCCCCCCCATTTATATATATATTTTACCATATGCAATACTTATATAATATTAGATTTAATGCCTTCCTAGAGATTTATCCTAAAAGGTGGCTAGATGCAATTAAATAGATGATTATCTAACCTTACTAGCTGGAAACTGAAGACAAAGTCTGAAAGTCATTCCTAGGACAGTATGACAGTATTTCCCAATGGTTAGAGACTGCTTTTTTATTTTTAATAAAAATCTTTTCTTTGTAATTTTTATCTCTTAACAAAAAGCAAATCACTGTACTTTACTGAGCATGTGGTTAGATCTTAAAGCCTTAAAATACAGCTGATGATATTCAAAAAGTTTCTTGCTGTGCCCACTTCACAAAAAAACCATTATTACTATTATAAGTCTTTTAACAATTAAATCCATAACCCAAAAGAATTTTAAGAATTCACATTCTGACAATATCTCTAATACAATTAACTATTCAACTGTGAGTCACTTTTCTTTTACATATTACAAATCACATAACTGAGGTAATAGCTTAAAAATACACAAATTTCCTGACATGGCATCATAACAATAAATTTCACTTAAAATGAGACCAAAATTGATTTTAATTACACCTGCATCTATTTTCCAAATGATATCATATGGAACCTTAATTGATAATTTCATTTTACTATTATTTCACACTTTTATTTTATTTTATTTTTTTCACTCATTTATTCCAAGCATTTCATAGTTTCCTGGCTTTTTTAAAATTCTTCCACTACAAAAGATTTTTTTTTAATTGATAGTATATAACAGATTTTACTTAGCTTATAGTTTGTATGATTCTCACATTTTCTTAACTAAATGGCCCAATCAAATTCAGTGACTTTTTGATGATTTTCTGATGATACAAAATTTTTCCTTTGATGATGAGGCCTGTCCAACTTTTAAAAACAAGCCAAGGAAACTTTTATAGCAAAACTACCTTTCTATAGTCATTGAAATGGCCTTTTGTTCTAGTTGGAAAAAAATTTAAATTAGGATTTTAATGTCTCATTCAGTTTTCTAATTAGTTTGCAAGATACTGTTAGAGTAGCAAGTTCCTTTCTGCCCTTCTCCCACTTTCTTAACCTAGCCACAGCTTGGGGGTAGCTTCAACAAACAATTAAATAAAAAGTCCCTTCTAAATCCCAAGCACAAAATTACATTTTCATCGTTTTGTTGTTGTGGATTTGGGGGGGAAGCAGGGCAATGAGAGTTAAGTGACTTGGCTAGAGTCACACAGCTAGTTTTGATTTGGATTTGAACTCAGGTCCTCCTGAATCCAGGGCTGGTGCTTTATCCACTGTGTAACCTAGCTGCCCCACAAAATTACATTTTCAATAGAAACTGGAACACATATGAAACAATCCCACATCAGACACATAGATACACACATGAGACACAATCTTACATAACATACATGGAACACAGTCCCAAACAATTTCTATTTCCTGAAAGTGCTTCCTTTCTCAGTCCTTTTCCATCCCCCTCTGACATTTCTTTGTCAGGGAAGAAGAAAAGAGAGAGAAGAGGAGAAAGAAAAAATTTGCCTTTTAGTTTTTCTTTTAGATAACCTTATTTAACCTAATTTAGACCAGTCAAAGGAGCTCCAATAGGCCAAATTAGTTTGTAATCATTAGCTTTAGTCAATTGTATAATTTTTTAAACAATATTTTTGCACATCAGAAATATATTTCCTAAGCATCTGAGATGCAACAGATCTATAAGGGGACTTGACCAAATTAGATAATTTGAAATTTATATGCCCCAATCTTTTACCCTGAGGAATTCCTACCTTTGAGAAATAGCTTGTGATGGCTATCCTCTATTAAGCACTCCAGAGCTTCTTCATGGGACAAGAACTCAACTAACAGCAAGAGTGCAAGGTTTTGAACTGAAAACAGGAAAGGAATTTTCACCTTGCAAGTCAGAGTTCATAGCTTATTTTGGGAGAAAAACACCAGGGAGGCACCTGCCAGGACCTGTGTCCCAGGGTGAATTCCATTTCCAATTTCCAATCAACTCTGAGTCATGACACCATTTTCTGTCAAATAGAGTTTTTATTGCTTGTCTCCTACAGAAAAAAAAACAGATTAAAAAACTATAGATTTTATAATCTCCTACAATTTGTTTCCATACCAGTCCTCCTACAAGAAAAGCCAGATCAGAGAATATAATGTCTCCTACAGGACAAAACCAGGTCAGATCAGAGAAATTATTTTCATAATTTCTCTTACAAGCCAATTTTTTATCCTATAGAAAAAACAGATCAGAGAATATAATGCCTCCTACAAGAAAACCCATATTAGGGGGCAGCTAGATGGTGCAATGCATAAAGCACCAGCCCTGGATTCAGGAGGACCTGGGTTCCAATCCAGCCTCAGACATTTGATACTTATTTGATACTGGGCAAGTGACTTGATCCTCATTGCCACACAAAAACAAAAAGAAAAAAAGAAAGAAAAGCCAGATAAGAGACAGGACAATCATAGTACCAGTTTATTTGTCCCAAGAAGAAGAGGCATGACTCATGCAGAGACCCCTTCCAAAGAAGGAGCTCAAAGACTCCCTCTTTCTGAGGGTATGTATATAAGGGTTTTTTGTTGTTGTTCACTGGTTATAGGGTTTTGTCAGTTTCATTAACATGATGCAAATCAACCTGAAAATAAATACTATAACAAGAATGAAGGTAATACAGAGCAGTTTTAACATAACAAGTATGGAGGAGATATAGAAGCACCATGATAAAATAACAGGATTCCAAAAAGGAGTTTGGTAAGGATGAGGACACCCAGATGTCCTCACAAGATAGGCACTTACTATCCTGAGGAAAGAAGTCATCAGGTAGGGATTTATTTGCTAGCTATCTGGGTTCAGTTTGGAGTTCAGTTAAAGGGCATTTTTCTCCTATTAATCCTATTAATCCCAGGTTTCATAAAACTCCCTTGGATAATAAGGCAGCTCCATCAAATCCAGGTGGTCCATGCATTCATATTAACAGCCCTTAATGAAAGTTTCTGAAATATGTTGTGGAGGTGAATCAAAGCATTAAAGGAGAGAGATGGGGCAGCCACAGCTGCTAAGACCAGATTATCCTTATTACCTGAGCTGGGAAGGTGAGGAACATGAAGGAAGAGGCACAGAATGATCAAGAGCAGAGTGGGTCTCCTGGGAAAGCTGGCCTCCAGCCCCCTGTCCAGATCTGGTGCATGCAGGCAGGTACTGAGAATAAGCAAAAGATGTTGGCAGTGAAGGGTAGGCCAGGGCAAAGACCATGAGTAACTTTCTAATGCCTTGAGCCCAGACAGAACTGGGGCCAAGCATGAGGGTAGACATTGCCTCCAGGGTTAGGCACACTAAGAGGGAAACTCTGAGGCTCTTCCCCTACCAGACTGATTCTTTTGTGAAGCAAAATAGGCCATCTTTTGCCTCAATTCTTACATAGCCTTTAATCACTGAATAGGTGTTGTCTTAGACAAAGTGAGCCCTGGGAAAAAATCTTAGCTTAAAAAGGCCAAGATCTCCCACTGCATCCAGGACCATCACCAGTCACCCTAACATGCCTTGACACTGGACTCTGATGACTCTGGAGGAGAGAGTGAGGCTGACCCCAAGAAGGGTCACAAAGAGTTAGATGTAAATGACAACTAAACAACTACAACAAAATCAAACAATATAAAAATTACAATTATTTTAAGTGCTTGCATAAATACTCTATATTGCAAGAGAATCCTAAGCCCATGTAAGCTCTGAGGATCCTTATCCTCACAGATGAGTCTTGGGTCCCAGAGCAAGATTATATCTCTGGGGGGAACTGCTCAGGGGTCAGGGGTGATTCTCTAATGCCTCTGATTCCATCCCCTCCAATTTCTTTCCCCAGAATTATCAGTTGAAAACCATTTTTAACACCTAGCCTTGAGTAGCTTTTAGAAAGGTGTATTTATTAATGTGTTACATTAAGAATGGTAGATATAAGGGAAGTGGAACTTAGATGAAAGAATAGCAGGGAGAAGTATAGGTAGATCTCTCCCCACACCCCTCCAGCACTGCAAATGAGACTCCTCCAAAGAGACCTGCAAAATGCAACAGATCAAACCCTAATGGGTAAAACCAAGAAATAGTCACAGTGAGTCATTTCTCCAGCCCAGATCAGCAGAGAGAGACAGAAAAAAGATCTGCAGATGCTGGGGATAGAAGCTGGACAGGAGCCTGCCATACATAGAGCACTCTAGTGTTGGCAAAGACTGTGTATCAAGGGAAAAGGAGGTCCTGGACCATTATGGGGTACCCCAAGCCCCATACCAGGACACCTTGGCAGGAAGAGATGCCACTGCCCTCTTTGTTGCTCACTACTCAGTAAGCACCAAGGAAGGCAACGGCCTGTTCCCACTGGAAGCAACCATCCTTATTGTGGGCAATGTCAGTGGGAATGCCTCCTGTTTCATTCAAAACCCTTACCTGGAATCAGGAGAAAGGGCCTACAGTTGGGAAGTAAATAGCTATGAAAATCCCTGTAGAATAGTATCCTACACTAGAGCATCAGAGTTGGGAGGGCCCTTAGACAATAGGATGTCATGTCAAGAAGGAACTAACAACAACAAAAAAAAAGGTTAGAGCTTGCTTAGCCCTTGGAACATAAAATGTCAGAGCTGGAAGGGAACTTAGAACAGAATGTCAAAGGTGAGAGGTGCCTTAGAACAGATAATGTCCACACTAGAAGAGAACTTAGAAAAAAAGGACATAGAGCATCCCAGCTGAAAGGGATGTCAGACAACAACAAGTCCAGGAAAATGAAACACCTTCATCCCCTTAGAGAGGTAGAAACTGAGGCCCAGACAAAGAAATGTACTTGCCAACTTTCACAGAGGGAATCAGTGGAGTCAGGTCTAGAACATAGGTCTTGTCTCTTATGGATGTCAACAAGACAACCTGAAAATAAACATTTATTAAACACTTAGTATGTGTGTATATATATATATACACACACACATACATACTTACATACACACGTGTGTGCATATAAATGTACATAGTTCATGTGTATGTGCATGTGTATATTTGTATATGTATGCGTATGCGTATGCATATGCGTATGTGTATGTGTATGTGTATGTGTATGTGTATGTGTATGTGTATATGTAGGAGAACTAGGTATCACAGTGGATAGAAGACTGGGCTTGGAATCTGGTCTCAAATACTTCCTAGCTGTGTGACTCTGGGCAAGTCACTTGATCCTGCTTGCCTCAGTTCTTCATCTGGAAAATAAACCAGAGAAGGAAATGGAAAACGATTCCAGTATCTTTGCCAAAAAAAACCCAAATGGGGTCATGAAAAGACAGATACTAATAAAATGACTGAATAACAATACTAACTCTGAGAAAAAAAAAGTATGTGAATTATATATGAATAAAGGGATTTCATAAATATGTCTATATGTGTATATATACATATACATGTCTTTATATCTTTGATAAACTGGAAACATGGAGAAATAGTCAACAGAAGGAAGGCACTAGAATTAAGGGAGTTTGGGAAAGGCTTCTTGTAGAAAGAGAGATTTTATCTGGGACCTGAAGAAAGCCAGAAAAGCCAGGAATGTCCAGTTCATTATGCTTCCAGGGGCCCCTTGATAAAATGCGGATATTTCTCCATGGGCTGGTCCATTACACAATCAAACATCAGTTGTCAAGCCTCTCTGTATCTTGTACATTTTCCATACCTGTGATCCCACCAGTAGAGGGAGCTCTCTCCACACTGACACAGGTTGGCAACTTGTCTGTAACTTTTGATCTTAATTGCCTTGGCCACTAAGAGGTTATGATTTATCCAAAGTCAATCCCTCTAGAATGTATCAGACTCAGAACTTGAACCCAGGCCTTCTTGACTCCAAGTCTTGCCTTCTATCCACCCTGCTATACTGCCTCTTGTCTCCCTTACCTTAATCACCATAATGTTTATGGAACTGAACTAAATCATAATTCAGTAGTATAAAATAGTTAATCCGATCCTTCCTGATGGCAGCAGACTGGCAAAGCCAAAATTAGGGTGGGGTGATCAGTGCTTTGCCCCAAGGCATGGATTTTAAAAGACTTGTCTTTGTTATTGTCAAAGAGGACCAAGACAACAAGAACAACAACATAAGGGGGCTTGGAGCTGGCTCCTCTTGTGGAAGCAGCTCTCTAGTCTCCCTCCCCAGTTACTCAGAGAAGAGAGGGAGGGGGGCAGAAGAAGCCTTGTCACTTTAAGAGCCAAGCTCTGATACAGCCCAGGGGTGGAAAGGAAGGCCTGCCTGTACCTGGTCCCTCTGGTGACAATAGAGGTCAGCAGGCACATCAGAACCCATCTTGCTTCCCCAGGAGAAGGGGCAGCACTAGGCATCCTGGAGACCAGGAAACAACCCACATCACTCCCTCAGGGAGAAATACTGGCGGAGGGGGAGAGGGCTTTTTATCCAGGAGAAAAAACCAAGCTGTGTTAGACAAAATATTATTTAGGGGACACAGCAGTGGTAACCTTCAAAAAATATGGTCAGTATTTTTCCATGAGTATGTTCTATAAGCTTACAGCCTCCCCTAAGGGGAGAATATCATGGTGGCCTCAAAACCATCAGGTCTCATCTTATAACAATGGTTTCCATGCAGAGATTCTACAAGCTATAGCCTCTCTTAGGGGGAAACTGTCATGGTGGTCTCAAGACCACCAGGCCTAATCTTATAACAAATGGAATGGAACTGAAGCTTAATTCTTCACTGACTGATGCTTTCCTCCCCTCCCCCAACACCCCCCCTCCCCCCCCCCTGGCCCAGGAATGTCAGAAGGACTTTGGTAAGTCCCTGATCCCCCAGCCCTGAGTGATCTCCTCATCTTCCCTCAACACCTCATCACATTCTCATGGGTTTTGCTTCATGTGCCTGCCCTTGTGCCACATTTGATACCTCTGTATGACTTGTCTCTGCCCCCTTCACTGCTCTTCTCTCCCCACCAGCCTGAAAGTTCTGGGAGAGAAGAGACCATGGCTAAGACAGTCTTGCTAAATGATCAGCTGTGAATCACGAACCCATGATTATGTGGCTGCAGGAGGCACCAGAAGTCTCCAAAGAAGCCTCTTTAGAGACTGGAAGGTGCCATGTCATGTGTGTCAAGGGGTAAAACACACCTGGTTTTCAGTGGCATTTGGCAACACCACCCTAACAGGTGGAGGCACATGCTCGTGAAAGGCATTACGTGGCCTCAGGACTGGCACTCTGCTCTCCTCACCACCAGTCCCACAACTAGAACATCAGCCCAACCCAATCCAATTCAAAGCTAGTTCTCTCTGGCAAATTCTTCCTGGTCCACAAAACTTTTTTTATTTTTTATTTTTTTTTTTTTTTTAGTGAGGCAATTGGGGTTAAGTGACTTGCCCAGGGTCACACAGCTAGTAAGTGTTAAGTGTCTGAGGCCAGATTTGAACTCAGGTCCTCCTGAATCCAGGGCCGGTGCTCTATCCACTGCGCCACCTAGCTGCCCCTAAAACTTTTTTAATATATATTTTTTTATTTTTATTTTTATTTTTTTTAGTGAGGCAATTGGGGTTAAGTGACTTGCCCAGGGTCACACAGCTAGTAAGTATTAAGTGTCTGAGGCCGGATTTGAACTCAGGTACTCCTGACTCCAGGGCCGGTGTTCTATCCACTGTGCCATCTAGCTGCCCCCACAAAACTTTTACTACAAAGGAGCCTTAATTTTTTTTTCATTTCTTTAAAAAATATTATTGCTATATAATAGCGAATACCTTACTTCACCTGCATAAAGGTCAGGTACATTATATTTCAATCTTCCCCAGGGTGCTAGGCTACACTTAGTGTATTTGGGAGTTCTTACCTTCTGTCAATGGCTCAAGGCCCCAACAACTGTGTTCCCCCAATTTTAAGTGTCCTCTGAACTCCAGTTCCATTTAACCACTCATCAGATTAGCTTTTATAAATGAATATTTACTTTAAAGGGATAGTTAAAGCAGGTATATAAATATTTTTCCCCAATACCTGGGTGGCATAATCTCCCCTCATACTACATTATTCTCTGGTTCACAACTTAATTCAGTTCCTATAGACATAATCCCACCAAGTTCAAGTCCAAAGCCCCCCCCTGGGCTTTTATCTCAGCTCATTGATTTTTCAGGGCTTCTTTATCATCTGGCAGAAATGTCCAACTTGACTATGCCCAAAGGACTATAAAACTGTGCATACCCTTTGACTGAACAATACCACTATTAGGTCTATCCCAAAGAGATCATAAAAAAGGGAAAAGAACCCAGATATACAAAAATATTTATAGATGCTCTTTTTGTGGTGGCAAGGAATTGGGAATTGAGGGGATGCCCATCAATTGGGGAATGGCTAAACAAGTTGTGGTATATGAAGGTAATGGAATACTATTGTGCTATAAGAAACAATGAGCAGGAGGACTTCCAGGGTGGAGCCAAGATGGTGGAGGAAAGGCAGTGAGCTCTTGAACTCATGACACAATCTCTCCAAAAAACATCCAAATAATGACATAGGGCAATTCCTGGAACAGCAAAATCCACAGAAGAACGTACTGAGATCATTTTCCAACCAAGGACGGCTTAGAAGGTTGGAAGGAGGGAGCTGCTGTGCTGAGACAGGAGTGGAGCCCAACCCCACAGTCACGCTGACATAGATCCAGTCCCAGGAAGGCTTCACCAGAGAAAGAGATACCAAGAGCTTCTGAATCAACTGCCATGCCAGTGTTGTCTGGAACTAAGCTCACAGTCTGGTGAGAGGGTTGAACCCTTGGCAGGAGGGAGACTATAGGGGTCTATGCTGGTGCTAAGGCAGAACTTGGTTTTTTCACCCCTGCTGAGAACCAGGAGGTATGCTCAAGTAGCAGTGGCCCAGGTGGGGGAGGGGCACAGGCTCATCAGAGCTGAGAACCACAAGACACAAAGCTCATTAATTAGCAAATTGATCTGGGGTTATCTATAGACCAGGAATTGGGCCAAGCGAGTGAAGAACCTGATCCTCCTTAAATCATACCACCTGTGACCTCCTGAAGCTTGGGATAATGTAGCCTGGAAACAGTGCCCCACTTTAAGGAGCTAAAAGTCAAGTAAAAGAAAGGCAAGATGAGCAGACAGAGAAAGGTTAGGACCATAGAAGTCTCTTCAGTAACAAGGAAGACCAAGGGGCACCCTCAGAGGAAGATGTCAACATCAGGACCCCTAGATCTAAAGCTTCCAAGAAAAATATGAATTGGTCTCAGGCTATAGAAGTGCTCACAAAGGACTTTGAAGATAAAGTTAGAGAGGTAGAGGAAAAAAATGGAAAGAGAAATGAGGGTGATGCAGGAAAGATATGAGAAAAAAGTCAACAGACTGAAAAGCCAAATTGGCCAAATGGAAAAGGAGGTACAAAAGCTCTCTGATGAAAATAATTGCCTAAGAATTAGGATTGAACAAATAGAAGCCAGTGACTTTATGAGAAACCAAGACACAATAAATCAAATCCAAATGAATAGAAAATAGAGGGCAATGTGAAAAACTTCTGGGAAAAACTGCTGACCTGGAAAATAGGTCCAGGAGAGATAATTTGAAAATTATTGGTCTACCTGAAAACCATGATCAAGGAAAGAGCTTAGACATCATCTTCCAAGAAATTGTCACTGAAAATTGCCCTGATATTCTAGAAGCAAGAGGTAAAATAGAAATTGAAAGAATCCACTGATCACCTGCAGAAAAAGATCCCAAAAGGAAAACTCCTAGGAATATGATAGCCAAATTCCAGAGCTCTCAGGTCAAGGAGAAAATATTGCAAGCTGCCAAAAAGACAGAATTCAAGTACTATGGAACCACAGTCAGGATAGCACAAGATCTAGCAGCTTCTACATTAAAGGACCAGAGGGCATGGAATATGATATTCCAAAGGGCAAAGGAATCAGGATTACAACCAAGAATCACCTACCCAGCAAAACTCATCATAATCTTTCAGAGGAAAAAATGGGACTTTAATGAAAAAAGAGGACTTTCAGGTATTCATGATGAAAAGACCTGAACTGAATGGCAAATTTGACTTTTAAATACAAGACCCTAGAGAACCATAAAAAATTGGAGTTGGGGGACATACCTGGGGTCATGCAGTGGGTGACTGTCTTGTGTCTGAGGCTGGGTCTTGGCTGGGATCCCCCTGGGTCCAGGGTGGATGCTTTGTCCACTGTGTCACCTAGCTGCCCCATGATGACATCTATTTTTTAATTTATTTTTATTTTTTTTAAGTGAGGCAATTGGGGTTAAGTGACTTGCCCAGGGTCACACAGCTAGTGAGTGTTAAGTGTCTGAGGCCGGATTTGAACTCAGGTACTTCTGACTCCAGGGCCGGTGCTCTATCCACTGCACCATCTAGCTGCCCATGATGACATCTTTAGGATTAAATTTAGGGGTGAGGGGAATGCACTGGAGGAGGAGGAAGGGCAGAGGTAGCATGGGGTGAAATCCCACAAGAAAGAAGCAGAAAAGGGCTTATGAAGTGGGGGAAGAGATGGAGAAGGAGCAGGGCAGTAAATGAATTTTACACTGATCAGAATAGGCTCAAAGACCTTAATCTCATCAGACTTCCCTCAAGGAGGGATTCACACACACACACACACACACACACACACAATTGGGTGGAGTAATCTATATAATCTGGGCAGTAAATGAGTCTAACACTCATCAAAATTGGTTCAAAGACCTCTATCTCATCAGATTTGGCTCAAGGGGAGAATAACATACACTCAATTGAGTAGAATAATCTATTTAACCCTGCAGGAAAATAGGAGGGGAAAAGGGATAGAAAGAGATGGGCAAAAGAAGGGAGGCCAGATTTGGGGAGGGGACAGACAGAAGCAAATCCCTTTTGAAGAGGGATAGGATGAAAGAAGATAGATAATAGAGTAAATATCATGGGGAAGGGAATAGGATTGAGGGAAACAGTTAACAATAGTAATCATGAAAAAGAGAAAAGGGAAAATTGTACAAAAAAATATTTATAGCAACTCTTTGTAGTGGCTAAGAATTGGGAATCAAGGGAATGTCCATCAATTAAGAAATGACTGAAGAGGCTGTGGTATATGATTGCAGTGGAATGGTATTGTACTATAGGAAATGACAAACAGGATGATCCCAGAAAAACCTGGAAAGACTCATATGAACTGCTATATAGTGAAGTGAGCAGAACTGGGAGGACATTGGGTATAGTGACAGCAGTATTGTTTGATGAGCAATTGTGAATGACTTAACTACTCTCAGCAATACAACATGATCCAAGACAATGCCAAGGGACTAATGATGAAGCATACTATCCACTCCCATAGAAAAAACTGATAAGAAGAGCACTTGTGGATTGTACATATATAACCTGGTTGATGTCTTGTAGAGGGGGAGGAAAAGGAGGACTCTAAATCTTATGAAAATGAATGTTGAGGGGCAGCTAGGTAGCACAGTGGATAGAGCACTGGCCCTGGAGTCAGGAGGACCTGAGTTCAAACCTGGCTTCAGACACTTGACACTTACTAGCTGTGTGACCCTGGGCAAGTCACTTAACCCCAATTGCCTCACCAAAAAAAAAAAAAAGAAAGAAAGAAAATGAATGTTGAAAACTAACCTTACATGTAACTGGAAAAAAATTTTTAAATTAAAAAAAGAGAAAGAAACAATGAGCAGGTGGATTCCAGAGAAACCTGGAAGGACTTACATGAACTGATGCTGAGTGATATGAGCAGAACCAGGAGAACATAGTATACAGTATCAACAACATTGTGTGTGTGTGATAAACTTGACTCTTCTCAGCAATACAATGGTCCAAGATAATTCTAAAGGACTAATGATGGAAAATGCTCTCCAAATCCAGAAAAAAAGAACTGTGGAATCTAGATGCAAATTGCACCATACTGTTTCTACTTTTTTTGGTTTTGTTTTTTGAGGTTTTTCTCTTTTGTTCTGCTTCTTTTTTTTTACAGCATGACTAATGCAGAAATATGTTTAATATGATTGTACATATATAACCTATATCAGATTGCTTGCTGTCTTGTGGAGGGGGGATGGAGGGGAGGGAGGGAGAAAAATTTAGAACTAGAAATCTTATAAAAACAAATGTTGAAAACTATCTCTACATGTAACTAGAAAATAATAAAATACTTCTATGATAAAAAAAAATGTCCAGCCTGTAATCCTGCCTCCAAGTTCACTATGACTCTACTGCCTAGAACTGAAAAGGACCAATAAAACAGACCAAAGCCCAAAACTCAATTCTTAGGAACATTGGGCCTATAAGGAATGACTAGCTCTTCACACAAATCTTACTCAGTGCATGGTGCCTAAGTGTCACTTCAACAAGATCTTTACCTCTTCTGGAAAGAGAGACAGAATTTCACAGGACATTCTGACTACATAACCAACAGGAAGAGGCTGATGCCACCCACATAGTTGGGAGAGGGGAGGATGATGCCTTTTTCCAGAAGCAGGTCCCTTCTGTATCCCACATGGGTGCATCCAATTTAGGTTATCTTGGCATATAAAGCATATACATTCTTCTCTGAAATATGCCATCCCAAGTGTGATGAAATAATGGGATTTAGCAGATACTCAAAGACCCACCTGGAGATTAATAGAGACTGGTTGAATCAAGTGAGAGTGATTGACTGCTGATTAAGCCTACTTCAAGTTAATTGGATTGTAATCACATCTGGCTAGCCCTTAAGAAGGTATTGTTCTCAGAAACTACACTGTGAACTCAACTTGAGAACACTTTCAAAGCCAATGGATTTGGATGATGCCAACCAATCAGCTTGAAGCAGTGTGTAAGGACCACCTCTGTTCCAGATCTATAGAAAGCTTCCACAATCAGCTTGTTGGAGAGTTCCTGATTAAAGCAGGCTCATGGAGGAGGACTTCAGGAAGAACCCAACCAAGCTGGAACTCTAGGCTAGGTAGGACTTCTTTTTCATAACCTTCTGAACTCTTTGTAAATATCTGTATGCTTTAATAAATGTTTAATGCCCAAAGACTGGTGCTAAAGCTTCTAATTTAAGGCGACCACAATCTAGATTTTAAACATCACACAAGCAAATAGGTAGGGGTATTTTTCAAACACAGCCCTTATCCACAGTTCAGAATAGTTCCCTGGGTTCTCTGAGGAAGTATCCTTTCATTTCCTTCCTCAGCACCACACAGAATAAATCTTTCAACACTGTTATATGACCATATACAATCCTACATGAACAGATGAGAATAACAATTATCCCCAAATACAACCTTTTGTGAATTTCAGCAAAACAAGAAACATTTCATAATGTTTACCCAATATGTCTGCTTGCTTATCATTAACAAATGCAGCACAAGGCCTTTCTTAACCTACAAGCAAAAGAAGGAACTGAGGCAAAGAAAACTGACTTCCCATCTTGACTGGAAACCTGGTCTAGACTGGTCTTCCTAAACTACATGGAACTTTCCCCACCAGGATTTGGGATCTGGTTAAACTAGGCATCACTCCTACTATCAGATGAAAAAAAAATCCTAGATGGAACTTTTCTATGATTCCCTCAGTGCATAATGCCATACAACTAGAGTCTATACAAAAAAAGTGTCCCTTTCTACACAAAGAACGCTAACATTCTCCAGGGTTCCCTGCACCATAAGCATTCCTCTAGAGGTCCAGGCAGTTTTTTGTTTTGTTTTGTTTTGTTTTTTTGTTTTTGCAGGGAAATGAGGATTAAGTAATTTTCCCAGGGTCACACAGCTAGTGTCAAGTGTCTGAGACTGGATTTGAACTCAGGTTCTCCCGAATCCAGGGCTGGTGCTTTATCCACAGTCCAGGCAGTTTTTCTCTAGATCCTCATTCCAAAGAACAACAGAAACTACCCTATGTATCCTTGACACTTCAAGAATAAACCAAATGGAATTGCAAGCTCAAGAAATATAAGGATTGTGAAGAAGCTATTAGATTTGCCACTTCAGAGGTCACTAGTAATGTTGGAGAGAGTAGTTTTAGTTGAGTAATATGGTTGGAAGCCAGTTGGTAGAAGTGTAGGCCAATGAGTCTAGATAGCTTTTTTAAAAGAATTTAAGGAATTTTTCAGACACAGAGGAGATAGGATATGGATATAGATATATAGATATGTGTGGGTATCATATACATGTATGCATGGCGGGGGGGGATATAGGATAATAAGGTAGTGGGAATTAGTGAGACTTTTTTAAAGAATTGGACAATCTGAGTTTGTAAGCAGCAAGGAAGAAATCAATATATAGGAAGAGATTAAAGATTAAAGGGAGAGGATAAGAGTGGAGGCAAACTTCTGAAGATGAGAAGAGAAGGGATCAAGGTTTTACTATGATGAAGAGGCCACTTATTTACCAGACACTTTAAAAAAGAGCAGACAATCAAAGTTGATATCAAGGGAATGTGAAATTAGTAAAATGGGAGGAGATCATGAGAAATAGTCTCAATTTCCCTTGTAAATTATAAGGCTATATCCTCAGTGGGACTGGTAAGAGGAGAGGCAGCTAGGTGATGCAGTGGTTAGAACACTGGCCTGAAATTGGGAGGACCTGAATTCAAATCTCACCTCAGGCACTTACTAGCTGTGTAACTTAACCCAGGGTAAGTTACTTAACCCCAATTGCCTTAAACATCTGGAGGGATCTCCAGTCATCCTGATATACATCTTGCCACTGGACCCAGATGGCTCTGGAGGAGAGAGTGAGGGTAGTGACCTTGTATACCCCTCCCTCACTTAAATCTAAATCAGTGCAAGTCATGAGATTTATCATTGCCCTCTTTGAGAAGGAAGGACAGCAACAATAGGAAGAGAAGAAGCACTGTTATGATATGCTTTCGGAAAACAAACAAGATTTTGAATTGTTGTAATAAGAAGAATGGAGAATCAATTAGGGAGGTTTAGAAGGATTACCTTGCTGCAGTGAGGTCACAGGTAAGATTAGCTAATAAATTTGTAGTGGGCTCAGTCAGCACAGTTGTTTGATTTCCTCCAATTCCATTCAGGATGTGAGCAGGAATAGAGGAAATATGTAGAGAAAAAAAAAACAGGCTTGGGATGTGGTATAAGCAGTGGTAGGGAAAGGGACCATGGGATTACAGAGGAAGGGATAAAGTAGATTTGAACTGGCTAACTAAAGGGTCAAGATTGAGAAGAGCAGATAACATAGAGCCAGAGAAGGAGTGATGATTTCAGGAAGTACTATGGGATGGAGAGACTGGAGATCACGGGGAGAATGAAGAATAGGTTTAAGAGAAGTAAAGCATGGAATGACAGGAGAATATGAACAAATGAAGGAGTTTCAGAATTCTTGGTCGTGGAAGTGTGACTATAGAGAATGACGGCAAGATCAAGTGTGTGACCATTCCTGTGTATTGCTGAGCCTCAACTTCCTCATCTGTAAAATGTAAGGGTTAGAATGTTGTTATTCAACCTCTAACCTGTGAATGGCCAGAGCCACACAGAGCAGGCCAGACACAGGTGAGTCAGTAATCAAAAAGAGGTTTTATTTCAAAGTGAGAAAAATGGCTTGTAAACAAGGACACATATGCCAGGGCCCCGTCTCTAGTAGGGGAGTTGAGGCAGTGTGGGGAGATCTCAATACTTATACTACGGACTACACAATATGGTGTAGCCCTGCCAATGAGGGAAAACAGCAACAATGTAGAAGCTTGATTCATTGCTGCACTTAATGACAGGAACATGGGTACTTTCTGACCTTGTCCAGTGATTGTCTGAGCTCAGAGAACACCTGGTGCTGTTCAAAGCAATACAATAATTATGTGATTTTGACAGAGGGTAAGATCATCCATAGTGGGTGCATAGTATTGTTGTTTTGCCAAACTCAGGGCACAGATTGCTTGCTGAGCTTTAGCTCTGAAAACAGGGAGTGCCTAATATCTTGTCACAGTGGAGAGAGAGTCTAGAAGTGTCGATGGAGAACAAGGAGTGTTCTGATACCCCTTTCATCCAGGATCCAGAGTGTGGGTATGTGTGTCACACACACAAACGCACAGACACACAGACTTGCTCATGCTTAAGTAGGCATATGTGTGAATGTATGGTTGGATAGAAGGTTAAAGAGGACATGAAAGAAGGGATAAGAAAGTTAAAAACTAATTTAAGGAAACATTCGCCTTAGGACCAAATATAGCTCATCACATACCTAAGTGAGAGAAAGCCAACATTACGATGATCAGGCTGGGGTGACAAAGTTACGTCACTTTATTCCCATGTGGGAAGGTGACCAGCTCTAGAACCTACATCCCAGTCCTGTGCCTTTCTGGTGCTGTTCTTTGCTTTCTTCTTAACTCACAACACATGATGCATGGGGCAGCCATCCCTCTGTCTTTCTCCCATTGCCACTAGGCCTTGTCATGTCTGCGTTTATTTGGAAAAGTCTTCCTTCCTGAAGCATTTCTTTGTACCTGATCCCTAGGAGTTTGGATCATTGTGGGCCTTTCTTTCCCTTGCATCATGGGTTCAAAGGATTCAAAGCCTGAAAGCCCTTAAAGATGACCTAGTCATATGATTAAGACTCACAGATTAAGAGCTTGAAGGGACATTAGAAGGCATTGAGCTCATTTCCGTTTAACAGGTGAAGAAACTGAGGTACATGGCATTTGTGACTTTCCTAGGGTCACACAGTTAGTAAGTATTTGAAGCAGGATTAGGACACAGATCTTACTGACTCCAAGTCCAGTATCCTGTCCACGGAACCTAAAGCTGCTTCTACCCAAGCCATTTTCTAAAGAAGGAAATCAAGTGACCAAGCAATCAATTGGCTTCTCCAAGGTTGCCAACTTTGCCATAGTGAAAATAAGTTTGAGTCCCTTAATAAGATGGTAAGAATGAGCTTGCCAACTTAAAATAAAGTGATAATGAAGCTAGAATAAGTTTCACTACCATAAGAAAGTTTGTCAACTTAATATAACTTACTGTATTTTGGTTTAAGCTTCCATTTTGTGTTGGAGCTATTTTGAGTCAGTTGTTCTTCAGTAATAAGATAAGTATTTGTGTGGCAGGATGGAATAAATGTGTATGTCTTCTTTTCTTTTTTCTTTTTTCTTTTTTTTTTTTTTACGGAGCAATAAGGGTCAAGTGACTTGCCCAGGGTCACACAGCTAGCAAGTGTCAAGTGTCTGAGGCCAGATTTGAACTCAGGTACTCCTGAATCCAGGGCCGACGGTTTATCCACTGCGCCACCTAGCTGCCCCCCTGTATGTCTTCTTCAACAGCTAATGATATACCTGCACACTCTGAGGAGACAGACCACCAATGGAAAAAAATCATAAACAAACTTATCAGTTATTTGTTTAGTAAACTACCACTCAAGTTATGGGGTAAATATCTTAGGAATGCTCATAGCCAAAAGTATAAAAAAACCATTTGTGGCCCCAGCCATCATCCCATTCCCTAGAATGTGATCAGGACTCACCTCTCCATCCCCTATACTTCAGATTCAAGCAGGTTATGTTCATTTGAGGGTGGTACTAATTGAAGGAGATCTACCAAATGTCAACCTCTGCAGGAGATACATGGCCTTGGGTGGGCAGAGAGGGAACCATATTATGGGGGAGTCTGCAATGAAATTAGTTTATTGGAACCTCTAAGATATAGGTGGTGCAGTGGATAGAATGCCCAGCCTGGAGTAAGGAAGACATCTTCCTGGGTTCAAATCCAGCCTCAGATACTTAATAGTCATGGGACCCTGTTTGCCACAGTTTCCTCATATGTAAAATGAGCTGGAGAAGGAAATGCCAAACCATTCCAGTATCTCTTCCAAGGAACTCCAAATGGGGTCACACAAAAAATGACTCAACAAGAAGACTTAGGTGAGTGGTTTGTTCTTAGAGAAGGGTATTGTTTACATAATTTGATTAATAAAGTTTGATTTCAGGCATTGAGAAGTGTAAGACTAATTTGGACTTTCATCCACTAGTTAACATAAGTAGCAGTAAATTGAATATAAACATTCACCTCAACAAAAATAAGAAACCACAAACTACAGCCACAAGTGAAACTACAAACATGCTTTACTAAGAAAGTCCAGACATCAGTGACTTCTCACTCAAACTGGAGCCAAGCAGGACGGCTGAGTTGACACTGAAGCATCTCACAAAGCAGGTATGTTACACAAAATATAGATCTTCTCCTAAGAATACGGTGGTGCTTTGGGAGGGTAGCATGGTCAGGATTCTCACAACCTCCCTATTTTTCTTGACATCACCTTTCTTTCAGTCTCCTAGGCTTGAGTGCTCAGTCATTCTTCATTCTTCCTTCTGCTTCCTTGCTGGAACCTATGCCACCTACCTGGCTCTCTAGCTCCTACCCAGAGGGTAGTCTGACCTAGACCCATCAAATTGCTACTTGAACATCTTCATGCTGTGTTCCCCCTTTGCACCCTCCCACCCCACCCCACTCCTTTGTACTTCCAGTTCTGGGGATAATATATCAACCCTACAATTCCTAGAAGAGAATTAGCAATCCTTTGTCCACATGGCTCTATTCCCCATCCCTAGAGAAAAACACCATTGCTTGACCACCCTTCCCTTATATGTGTTCTCTTCTTCTATTACAATGTAAACTCCTAGAAGAAAGTAACTGTCTTGCTTTCTCATCTGTATTCTCAGTATTTAGCACCATGCCTAGCACATACTAAGATCTTAATAAATGCTTTTTCTTCATTTACTGTGTTCTTCATTTACTTGTAGTTTCTTTTTTTCTCTTTATTTATTTACTTCCTTAATTTCCTTCCTTCTTTCCTGCCTTTTCCTTCTTTTTCTTCCTCCCTTTCTTCCTTCCTTCTCTCTCCTTCTTTTTCTCTCTCTCTCTCTCTTTCTTCCTTCCCACACACAATACTGAATCATTTGCCACATACAATCAATTCAACCTTCTCAGCATGGCACACATCAGCTTCCTCCTTGCCACTTTCATAGCCTCCACTGGAGTTTGGGCACTCATTTAAAACCCTCCACAGCCTGGCTTCACCCTACTTTCTAGGCTTATTTTATATTATTAGCCACATTACTAGCTGTTCTCTCAACTGGACATTCAATTTCATATCTCTCTTCACTTACTCAGGCCATCTCCAATCATTCCAATGTCTTCTCTGCACCTCTCAAAATCCTTATCTTCATTTAAGGCTCAACTCTATTGAAACCCTTCCTTTTCTGGGATCCCTCCCTCAAGCTTCTGACCTCCTCAAATTATTCTATATTTACTTGTCTGGACAAAAATTGTTTCCACTAGTAGAGTGTTCTTGAGGGCTTGTTAATATGAGCCTTCCTGTGTCTCTCTGAATCCTTCCTATTGGTTGTTGCTTTTTTATTTTTCAAGATCCACCTGTGCTCCTTCTATCAGCTGGTACTCTTGGAGAACTGGGTCACTCCCAGTGAACCTAGTGAAACCTGTAGTTTCATTCATGTGGGGAAAGCCCATTGGAAAAACTCAATCCACCAGAGCAGATCAGTGACTGTCTGAAATTTCTATAATTTGCCATAAGTTTTGATACCTTAAATGACTTGTCCTTTATCACTTGACCAGTATTATCAGAGGCAGAACTAGAACCCAATTCTTGACTTCACCTGTCCTTTGGCTCCTATGCTGTCATGCCCCCAATATAGAAGTTCCTGATCTTTTTTTGTGTCATGGTACCCTCAGGAAGTTTGGTGAAGCCCATGGACCTGTTCTCAAAATAAGGTTTTTAAATGCATTTGGCACATGGGTTTCCAAAGGAACACAATTATATTGAAATAATCTGTAGACAGGAAGACTGTTATCACATGGGACCTAGTGCTAATAACTTCAGCAATATCTGAAATAACTGGAATGTGGTGTCAAAATATCTGTAATTTTGATTGATAACAAATTCAGAGGTACTGCTGATACTGCTGTGTTTTGGTGCCTACGTTCAGAAATTATGGACATGCTAACTTTCAGTTAGAGGTTAGTGAAAATAAAGAGGTAATCCTTTTCCTCATCCACATTCAGTGACCCCCTGAAAGGAGAAGTCCATGGACCCCAGGTGAAGAGTCCCTGCTTTACAGGCATTCTTTTAAAGTAGCATAATATCCCATTACATCTATATGACATGATTTGTTCATCCACTCCCCAATCACAGTAATATAATGTACCTTGTAGGTCCTTTATAAATACTTGTTGAATATTGAACAGAAGAATAAATGTTCTTTCTTTACTCTATCATTGACCTTCCCATGAGATAATGCTTCTCAAAGAAAAATCCTTACCTCTTCCTCCATCCAGCCCAGCTAATCAGTCATCAAATATTTAATGAGTGTCTGCTGTGTGCCAGGTACCATGATAAAGGCTGAGAATACAAAGACAAAAAAGTACAGTCATTCCCCTCAAGGGGCTTATGCTTTATCAGAGGAAACAACATGTATACATAGAAGTGCCATGTTTCTTCTCTGTTGTTTACCAGCCCAAGAATTGGAGTAGAAAGGATGAGTGTAATCCAGACCTGGGATTTGGCAAGACCTGAGCATTGATTGGAGAAGGACAATGTAGAGTAGAACTGATTAACTATTGGATCAATATTGGAGAATGAGGAAAGTGAAGTCAGACAGGGGTGATGATCTATTGGAGAGCACTGGAGGGTCCATGAACTAGAGGATAGGGAGCTTACAATGAGGACAAAGCATAGGTTTGGGAGAGCTGAGGTCTAGGGTGAATGATAGGAGATAGAATTTCAGAATGGCTCATCCTGAAAGTGGAACACTATTGGGTGATGGTGAGATCAAGACTGTGACTATCCCTTCATATGACTGAGAAGGAATAAAGCTGTAGGTCACAGGAGCTGAGTTAAATGAACTGGGTGGCCAAGGTGTTTAAGGAAACATCAACATTTATGTTGAAACCCACTAGTATAAAGACAAGAGTTGAGTTAGAAAAGAATACTGTGAGATGCTGAAACTCTTGAGAAAAGAGGGAGAATGACCTTGTGGTTCATATATAACAGAAAAGAAGATCTAGATTAGATCATACCCCTCAAGTAGAGTGACCTGAGAAGGAGGGGAGGTTTCTACATGAGTGATGGTAGCAGCAGGAGAATTTAGAAGAAGGAAGAGGAGTATACTTATTCTTCCTCCTGCCAAGTATGTTGGGCAATGGAGAATGTGTATTCAAGTACTGGAGGGGATGATGAGGGATGCAGTGTGTACTGGAAGTGACCCAGTTCTCCAAGAGAACCAGCAGATAGAAGGAGCACAAGAAGAAGGGGATCAGGATGAAGCAAAGTTTGTTAATGATAGAAAATGATTAAAAAATAAATTAAAAGGAAAGAGTGAGCAGATCCAGATTGTGACTAGATAGGGAAAGGCTGAGGTGGATCAAGGTGAGAAAATAAGATGTGGTTACCAGGGTAGGGGTAGGAAGATATGGGGTATGGTTTCCACTTAGGTAGCAAAGGGCTCTACATCAATAGGCTTGGAAGACAAGAGGAGGAAGTTTGCTAGCCATGGGGGATATAGAACATTTTCTCAACCCTATCTTTCCTTCTTCTTTCTTTACTTTTATCTGATTTCCCTTTTGAAATTCACCCACAAATGGTCTCTATTTTCTTGATAGTAAGTTAAGAACTCTAATAAAATCTTTCTTGAGAGTTCTAAATCCCATCTTTCTTTCTTCTTTTAGTTAGTCAACTACTGTTTTTAAGCACCTACTATGTGCCAGGCACTTGCTAAGCCCTAGGGATACAAAGAAAAGAAGAAAAAAAGGTCCCCGCTCTCAGAGAATCCATAGTCTAAAGACACAGACAACAGGCAAACAACTGTGTACAAAACAGATATATGCAGGATAAGGTCGGGATGATATCAAAAAGAAAGTATTGGGCAGCTAGGTAGTGCAGTGGAGTCAGGAGTACCTGAGTTCAAATCCGGCCTCAGACACTTAACACTTACTAGCTGTGTGACCCTGGGCAAGTCACTTAACCTCAATTGCCTCACTAAAAAAAAAAAAAAAAAGGAAAGAAAAGGATTAAAATTCAAGAAGACTGAGAAAGACTTCTTGTAGAAGATGGGACTTTAACCAAGGCTTAAGTGAACTGGGAAAGTAGCAAGTAGAGATAAAAATGGAGAACATTCCAGGTCTGGGGCATAGCAAGCACAAAAACTCTGAGTCAAAGATGGAAGATTGTGTGTGAGGAAGAGTGTCACTGGGTCACAAAGTATATGAAAGGGAGTAAGGGATAAGAACACTAGAAAGAAGCTGGGTTAGGAAGGGCTTTGGAATGCAAGTGGAGGATTTTAGATTTGATCTTTGAAGTAATAAGGATGCAGTGAGGTTCTTCTGAGCCACTCTAAAGGTGGAGTCTTGTAACTTTCCCATTTGTAATTTCTGGGACTCTTGCTATTGTTATTGCACTAGTTCAGTTTTATTCTCTTATTTGGTGCATATCCTGATATTCTAAAATGCTATGGGGGGAGGGCCTGAGCTTAGACACACACATATCTCCAGAAGTCCCTCTAGTTCTTTCTAGTTTCCCTTTGTTCTTGAGAGTGTCTTGGGCTCATTGCAGGTATGGTTCTCTGCATATGATCCCTTCTGAAATATGGGCCCTGAAGAACTAGAATGATGAAGGTGATCCCCTAGCCTTCTTATGTATCTCAGTTGTGGTCAGACCTGGGGATCTGGAAAATAAAATGCCAAAGAAAATTTGATCCAAACTCTCCTCAAAGTAACATTGTCTGTTGAGCATAGGGTGCCCAGACTCTGTGAAAGTGGTTCTCCAGCTTCTCTCTCACTGTGTCCCTCACTCTGAGGAAAGTTGACCCTGATAATTGACCTCAGAAGTTCCTATCAACAAATGAATAATATAAACAGAAGCTACTCTTCCTCTCTAGGAATCAGAGACCACAAAGAGCTGGAACTTCCTTCTGTAAGCAGCTCTAGCTGGGAAAGGAGCTGGGAAGGGCAGGGTCACAGGAATCAAATATAACCAGGTCAATATTTTTGTATGAAATTGAGAGGCCTCCCCTAGGTGGTCATGGCACTGGAGAAGATGCAAGTGTATGTGAACTAACGAGTGGAGCATAAGAAGGATTTGGTGGCTAGTTTGACAGAGGGGATGGAGGAAAAGGAATCAAGTGAAATTAGCTCTAGACTTTGGAGCCTGGGAGCTCAGGAGACTGGGAGTGTCCAATGGGAATCAAAAGAGAAGTGAGTCCAAGGAAGGCGCTGTAACAGGCTCGGAATTAGAATTTAGGACATGTGCGTTCTAGTGCTAGCTTTGCCACCAGTGAGTTTTGTGTCGTTGTTCTCTTTTAAGATCTGGAAAATAAGGGTGACTGTACCTGGGCTTAGTCATCCTTCCTATGCATGAACTCCTGAGAGGAGAGGGTCTGGTATCAGCACTTAGCACAGTGCTCGGCATAAAGTAACCTCGGACCAAGGAAACAGAAGTATGGGGTTTAGACTTCCCTCCTGATAGTCAACTGTAGGATAAACAAGAATGATTATTTTCAAATGTGGTCTCCACCACAGATATGTTGATAAGACTAACCACAGAGAAATGCATTTACCATAAGAACAAACTTGCCGTTTAGCCACTCTTATGACCACAAGGCTTTAACACTTCACCAGGTCTTTTCTGTCAAAGAATGCCATTGATTGCCTGAGTACTCTAAGTGAGGCTAAAAAGCTACGAAAATCCACTCTGTGCCCTAAGAGGTTAAAGCTGCTACCAGGTGGCAGCGATCTTCCTTAGAACAGTCATTAATTTCTTTTTCTTTCAGTCTGGCTGCTCACTTCTTCAGCCCCACCCCAAGTCTTGCAGACACGATGATGGGTGAGATAGAATCTCCTACAACACTTTGGTAGCAGCAGTGGGTAGTTTCAAATTCCCCAGAAAAGTGGCTGACTTCACTTCTACCCAAGAGAGCTAGAGAGTACAGAAGATAAAGTTGTAACCAAGTGGCTTCCTGTGGTGATTGATTTTACTCTCCCATTTCAAAAGGGCTGCAAGGGCCCTTTTCTGTTTAAATTTGTCTGTGGAAACCAAGCTGAAAGAACTGTTAGCTCTTGTTGGTATACAGCCAAATGAGACTTCATGAAGAAATTCTTGGTCTTTTAAACCATGGCCTAAGGCTGAAACTACCTGGCATCTACACAACTAACCTAATCTTAATATCAGGGACATAAGTAGGTACTTAATAAATGTTTATTGATTGATGGATAATAGTAAGAATAGATGACCAATAAGTGGTTATTAAAAAGTTACAAGTTCTGTGGCAGCTAGGTGGCACAGTGAATAGAGCACCAGCCCTGGAGTCAGGAGGACCTGAGTTCAAATCCGGCCTCAGACACTTAACATGTACTAGCTGTGTGACCCTGGGCAAGTCACTTAACCCCAATTGTCTAACCAAAAAAAAAAGTTATAAGATCGGAATCAGAAAATAACTCCACAAATGTTTCTTTTCTAGGCAGTGAGTTGGCATAGCTGCGTGACCCTGGACAAGACAGACATTTAACCTGGCGGGGTTGGGGGTGTGGGGGTTGTCAGTTTACTCAACTGCAAAATGGGGATAATAATACCTACCTCCAGGCTTGTGAGGATCAAATAAGATAATAATCATAAGTGCTTAACACAGTGCTTGACACATAAAAAGTACTATATAAATGTGAGCTATTATTCTTCTTTTAGAACTTAATGGAAAGCCTACAGAAAGACATTGCTGCAGCTGAACTTTGTCCTTAAGATGGACCACTGTAGTGCAGTCTCTGGAGATGAGTGATTTGTTAAGCCTGAAGATAAACTAAATCATAGGAATACAACAGAACATCCAACCTGTTTTAAGGATGAACAGAATAAGGAAAATTCCCAGAACTCATGATAAACTTTAAGCTGGCCATGAAGACTCCTTGAAGAATTTTCCTTCAAATAGCTCAATTTTTCCCACAGATCTGTTAATTAGAGAGATTAACTCTTTCTTCTCAGTCATCTAAATTTGTATGGTGCCCCTTGAAAAGGGAATTTAGAACCATAATATTATGGGAGAAATAACCCCTATAGAATTCAAGAGATTTAAGGAAGTATCACAAGAAATGTTGGATACTTTTAGAACTCAGTGAAATGAGAGAAAAATGAAAATTTTGACAGGCACATAAAAATAGTAACAACACTGTGAAAGCAACTTGTCACTTCCTCAGGAAGTTGGGGTTTAGTTGTGAGCTTTCCTATGATTGTTGTTCAGTCATGTCTGACTCTTGTGGCTCCATTTGGGATTTTCTTGGCCAAGATACTGAAATGGTTTGCCTTTTCCTTCTCCAGCTCATTTTACAGATGAGGAAACTGAGACAAACAGGGTTAAGTGACTTACCCAGGGTCACACAGCTAGTCAAGTACCTGAGCCAGATTTGCATTCGTTTTCTTGCCTCCAGGCTTGACCCTCTATCTATTGTGCCACCAAGCCGATTATCAAGCTTGATTTCACAGATTTTTATATTCTTGTACATGTGGACAAGTAGCTATAATGTTGTAGTAAGTTTTAAATTCAGATTTATGTTGGGTTCAATAAATTAACTGGGGAAAATTATTATTCATAGAATAACGCACCTGTGCTCTGACTCATAATAGTTCATGCTAATTTCTGTAGCTGTAAGAGCTAAAGTGATAATTACTGTGTCCTGCTCTCAGAATAAAGTAGTCTCAACTACCAAGACAGGGAGGTGAATGGAATAGTTTTTTCATGTAGCTGATTCAGAGATGCATTTAATTGGATTTGTGTTATTTGCCTGGTAATTAGTTTTGTTTAGATGATATTGTTTTATGTTGATGTTATGTTCATGAGTTTCTTGCATTGTGGTTTGGAGAAATCCTTGTCTACAAGTACTGTTTATTTCTGGGATGATTGCTATTGTTTTTATTTGTTCTTGAAAAGGTGGTGTCATGACTTGCAGTGAATTGGATTTAAGTGAGGGAAAGCTCTGCAGTTACCAGCCTTACTCTCTCTTCTGAGTCCAGTGACAAGATATACAACAGGATGACTAAAGATGGTGCCAGATGTTTGAGGCAATCAGGGTTAAGTGACTTGCCCAAGGTCACACAGCTTGTAAGTGTCTGAGAAAGGATTTGAACTCAAATCCTCCTGACTTCAGAGCCAGTGTTCTATCCACTGCACCATCTAGCTTCCATGTGGAATAATGCCTAGAGTGGGATGCATTGATATCATATAGGATGTTAGCTCTTCTTTGCATCTAGTAATTGATTTTAGAACTTTAAGCCAATACTTATTAGAGGGTTGTCTAGAAAGCAGAGGGCTCTTCTGGTCAAAGACCATTCATAATGTTCTTTTTTTTTTCTGGGACAATGAGGGTTAAGTGACTTGCCCAGGGTCACACAGCTAGTAATTGTCAGGTGTCTGAGGCCAGATTTGAACTTGGGTCCTCCTGAATCCCGGGCTGGTGCTTTATCCACTGTGCCACCTAGCTGGCCCCTATCCAAAATATTCTACTTGAGTGAAGAGTAAGTTGGTGTTTGGTAAAAGTACAAGGGACCTTGAGAAGTCTCTGTCTGTGAGAAGTTCTGTGAAAACTTGCCAATCCCTCTGATTTTTCTATCCTGGTAGGATTATAAAACCTTAGCAGCTCATGAAAGAAGCTATAAGGTAGTATATCTAAATGAGAGCCATGTGCTTTCTACCCCTGAGACTAGAGATAACTAAGACATTGGCTTGTAGAAGAACCAAGGCTCCCTTTTCCTCAACATAAACACACAGTCACAGACAGATGGACATATTGTTTCAATGTTTTCAGATGTGGTATAGAAATCTTATATGGTAAATCATCTGAACACTGTGTTTCGTCAAGGAAACACTACAGTGTTCCTCAAAGAAACAAAGGGGGGACTATAATGGTTGGAATAACACCACCTGCTGGAGAGTTACTGTAGGAAAGCTCTGCCATGAGGAGAAGGCATCTGAGGGCAAGCTATGCAGCTTTCATTGGCGTTAGGAAGTGATGTTTGCTTGTGGGTACTGTCAATCAAGGCTACCAGCAAATTAGCTTGGAGCTGTGTGTGCGTGTGGATGTGGGGTGTTCCCAGTTTCACAGAAGGCTTCTGGGAGGAAGGAGGAAGCATTGGGTCTTTTTTATTCCTGACCTCACCATGACGGGTCAGATAATGTGGTCTCTTAGAAATAGTTAGATTTTTACCTTTCTCTCTGATCTTAATGCTCTTTAATAAATACTTAAATGCTTAAGTACTCTTGCTAAAGCTTATAATTTATTGGCAACCACTCATTAGATTTTTAGACAGACTAGCTAGAATTTTAGCCCCTTATAACTGATTATTATGGAATCTATGGTAACTCACTAGAAACATTGTGACTCAATTGCTGTATATGAGAGTTACATTTTTGAGTCAATTTTGAATCAATAGTTTGAAGTTTAATAGATTGCCCTTTTAGCCTAGGAGTCACTGGACAATGCATTGAACTAACCATATCAGTGTTAATCAATAACCAGGACTTTTCTGTGTTTGAAAGCAGTCACTCTATGTGAAAAACCCTGAAATATGATTTTTTTCAAGTACCTGAGATTTAGCTCATTGTCATTTATCTCTTTAATACCACTTAAGATTTTTAAATGCATTATTTATTGATTTCTTTATTAGAATTCTTTTCTTTTTAAATTTTGATTTCCAAATTTTCTCCCTCCCTCACAAACCTCCCTACCCACTGAAAAGACAAGCAATATGAAATGAATTACATATTACCTTGGTTCATTGTATTGATCAAAGTAGTCAAGTTTTTCACAATTGATCATCATTACAACATTGCTGTTACGGTACACAATAATCTCCCAGTTCTCACTTCACTTTACGTTAATTCATATAAGTCTCTCCAGGATTTTTTTTAAACCATCACCCTCATCATTTCTTATAGCACAATACTATTCCATCACAATCATATGCCACAAATTGTCCAGCCCAATTGATGAACATCACCTCAATTTCCAATTCCAATTTGTGACCACAAAAAGAGCTGCCAGGATTATTTTTGTACATACAGTTCCTTTTCCTTTCATTGTGGAGGGAGAACTGTCCACCCACCGGGTTCAGGAAGGCTAACTCACCCAAAGAATTGGAGGCTTATAGCAAATCTTGTGAAATAGAAAGATTTATTAGGAGAGAGGGATACATGGCTGGGAGACAGTCACAATGGAGATTTCCTCCCCAGATACAAGGAGAGTTGACCTTATATACAGTTTACAGACAAAGAAGGCTACTTGCATAGTAAGGAGATTGCAAAATAACAAGGGAGGGGGTGTTTGGGGGCAAGTGATGAGCTATCATTACACATCCTGCTAACATGTAAAAAATCCATATCTCAAACATATGGGACTTGCTTATTGGTGTTTATACCATATACAGAACTGTCTCTATCCTTGGGCTGGGCCATATCTTGGAGCAGATATCAAGATGCTCCAGTGGCTCTAACCATATCCTTATGCCCCCAGAGGTTTACATAATTCAGCTCTTCCTTACTAGGTAAGAGGGCCTTTTCATGCTATGGAACTGAAAAGGAAAATAATCCGGCCAGCCAGGCCAACACAGCTCTCTCTCAGTATCACTCTGCTATTTCTGATCCTGTCCCCCACCTCAGTTTTTCTTTGATTTCTTTGGGGTACAGACCTATTACTGGTATTGCTGGGTCAAAGGATATGCACAATTTTGTAGCTCTTTTGACATAGCTCCAAATTGTTCTCCAGAGTGGTTGGACTAGTTCACACCTCCACTAATAATTTATTAGTGTACCAATTTTCCCTCATCCCCTCTAGAATTTGTCATTTCTGATAGGTATGAGGTGATTTTACTAATCAATATGGATTTAGAGCATTTTTTCACATGACTACAATTATCTTTGAATTCTTCTACTGAAAATTGCTGCTTCATATCCTTTAACCATTTACCAAGTGGAGAATATAGAGCCCTTTATTAAAAAAAAAAAAAAAGCCTTGTCGGGCAGGGACAGAATTTTGTGTAATCCCTGATTAACACATAAGGATGCAATCAGGTTTTTATTGAGTCTTTTTTTAAAAAATGTCTCAATTTATCCCTCCCTATCCTTGGTCATCAACCAGGGAGCCATCACCTTGAAAGGAAGATTACAAATGAAAGAGAAAAAGCAGTTGACGGAAATAAAACAATGTACTTTCCATACTTAACAGTATATTAGACGCAATATTCCACACACATAATCCCCGTAACCTTCCACCCCTACAGTGAAATGGGGAAGGAATATTTTTAAACTTTTCTTTGATGTCAATTTCCATCAATCATACAACATTCATTTTTTTTTCTTTCTGTTTACATTGTTGTGGTCATTGTGATTGTGTAAATTGTTTTCCTGGTTCTACTTGTTATACTCAGTATTAATAGTGACAAGACAATTATGTATGAAGATGCTATATACAGAATGAATTAGAGATAACCAATAGAATTAAGGCACCAGACTTAAGGAGTTACTACACTTACTAGCTGTGAGACCCTGGGCAAGTCACTTTATGCCGTTTGCCTCCATCTCCTCATCTATTAAATGAGCTGAAGAAGGAAATGGCCAACCACTCCAATATCTTGGCCAAGAAGACCCCAAATGGGGTCACAAAGAGTTGGACATAACTGAAAGAACTGAACAAGAACAATAGAGAATGAGGTTGAAAAAAGTGGAACCAATGTACTGAACCTTCTCCAGAAGGGTTTTTAAAAATATTTTAATATTGTCAGATAGATTTCATTCAAATTCCAAAATCCAAGGGCTTTGAATATATTTTACTAATTGTCCATAAATTCTCAAGTTGAATTAAGGCTTTTCTTAGCAGAATTACAATAGTAATTGTAAAGAAACTTTCAAATCCTATGTTTTCTCCTTTATCAGAGTGATTTTATAGGTCAGGGCCTCAAGGATCATTTTTAAGTTTCTCCTCATACACATAAACAGGATCATCCATTTCATATAGAGGGCTCGAGGAAAAGAGAAAGAACAAATGCTATGTGAAAATTGAAACTCTTAAAACTTTCAGATGAGTTGCAGGTACCCTGGTTTGATAACCCTCCAATAGTCCTGAAAATTATAAGATTAATACCATAAGTTTTGTTCTGGTTTTCACCTCATGAACCCATTTCTGGAAGGCCAATGTAATTAAGTTTTGTCAGGATCTACCTAATTATACTAAGTCTTATCACCAGCAGGTTTGAATAGCAAGCATTACTTAGAGAAACAGAAAAGAGCTTTTGCACAACTTAGAAAGTGGAAAGTGGATCAACTGGGCAGAAATGCCTCTGTGAATTTTCCCTAGGGCCAAAGTGGAAAAGCCCATCCCAGATATTATTAACAACTGACACTGAAAAGAAAACTATAAAGTTTTGATTCATAGAAACATCTCTCAGTGTAAGCAAACCAAGCAAGACAATTTGTGGACAGTGGTTTAGGACAGACCCATTTGATTCACAATTACCAGGGAAAAGAAGTTTCCTAGGAGTAGATGACTTCCTGAAGCAAAGAACTAAACCCAACACTAGCCATTGAGAAATGCATTTTCCACAGGAACAGAGAACTGACCTTTAGCAACTCCTGTGAGCACCATGCCCCCCCAGAGCTTGTATACTTGCCCTTTTCCTTTCTCCCAAGGAAGGCTATTGATTAACTGTATATGATAAGTGAGCCTGAAAAGCTATAAAAATCCAATTTGTATCCTAAGAAAGTGAAGCTGCTATCAGGAAGCAACAGACTTCTTATGCAATGTGCAACCATAATTCCAAAGGACTGATGATGAGACATGCTACCCAACTACTGACACATAGATGGTGGACTCAAGATGCAGAATGAGACATACATTTTCTGGCATAGTCAGTGTATAATTCATTTTGCCTGACTGCATATTTGTTACAAGGGCTTTGTTTTTCTTTTTTTTCAAATGTGTGGGAGGAGAAGTGGGAGAATAATGGTGGACAGGGAGAGGTTAGCAAAAAGGAAAAAAGAAAAGAAAGAGAAGAGAATCATTGATACAGATTTATTTTATAAATGCACAGAAGGGAATAGAAGGATGGCCCAAAAGAAGCACAAACAAATAGGAAAGCTTTGAGAGCTCCAGGTATTCTGTGATCCAGTGATACTGCTGCCCTCCTCGTTGTTCTTTGTCCAAAGACTCCCTGAATTTTTCCTGGCTGTCCCTCCTGCATGGAATACTGTCCCTCTTCATCCCCATTGCCTGGCTTCTCTGGCTTCCTTAAGTCTAAGCTTAAATTCACCTTCCACGAGAACCCTTTCCACAGTTCTCAATGCTGGTTATTGTTCTGTGTTCCAGCCACATCTGATTCATCATGTCTGATTTGTTTTCTTTGCAAAGATACTGGAGTATTTTGCCACTTCCTTCTCCACTGTGTCCCCATTTTACAGATGAGGAACTGAGACAAATAAGGGTTAAGTGACTTGCCCAGGCTCACACAGCCAGTAAGTGTCTGAGCCCAGGTGTGAACTCAAAATCTCTCTAACTTCTGGAAAACCTTGAGAGCTCTGATCAATACAATGAGCAATCCTGTGTAACCTAGGTAGTAAGTTACCTATGATCAGAGATAACTTTCATTCTGGATACTCACTTTTTGACTCCTAGTCTTTCAGACCTAAGGGTGCCTGAGCTCTCAAGAAACCCAGGCTGGAAAACTTCCATAAGAGAAGATTGAAATCTTGGTCACAGCCAAGAATCCCTTTTTATTATTGAGGGGAAGGAAGGAGGTGGGTAATGACTATTGCTTTGAAATGTTAATCCATAATTACATTTTAACATGTTCTGCAAACATTTCCCTATTCGAGATTCCTATAAATGTTTTTTGTGTGTTTGTTTTGTTTTGTTTTGAGAGGCAATGGGGGTTAAGTGATTTGTCCAAGGTCACACAACTTGCCAGTGTTAAGTGTCTGAGGCCAGCTTTGAACTAGGGTCCTCCTGAATCCAGGGCTGGTGCTTTATCCACTTCACCACCTAGCTGCCCCCAGATTCCTGTAAATGTTACCTTAAATTGTCTTAGGGTAGAGACATGCCCTAGGACATGGGGAAATTATGTCAGATTGGCAATCTCTCTAAGATAGAAATAACTTGGATTTAAATACTGTTAAATTAAATAAAATTATTTCTGGCAATAAAATTGTTTCTTTTCGCTAAAATGCAGAGTACAATATTAATATTGGGGGGGGGGGCACCTAGGTGGCACAGTGGGTAAAGCACTGGTCCTGGATTCAGGAGGACCTGAGTTCAAATCCAACTTCAGACACTTGATACTTACTAGCTATGTGACCCTGGGCAAGTTATTGCCCCACAAAAACAAAAAACAAAAAATATTAATATTAATATTTTCCCCTTAACAATAGGTAATGGCAACTTGGCCAGTATGATTGAAGTATAAAGTAAACAAGAGGAAGTAATGTGAAATCAGGGAGGTAGATTGCAGCTAGGTTATAAAGGCTTTTAACCTCAAAGGGTTTGTATTTTATCTTAGAGGCAGAAATAGAAGGTTATTTATTTGTTTGTGTTTCAATTACAGGGATAAGGGCAAGAGCAAGGAAGAAACCCTGGGCACAGAGATCTTGAAATGGAACACAAATGGAAATTCATCATCTTCATCACAGTTATACTGGTCATGATCATTGGTCTGGTTACATATGAAGTAAGTGATCCATGTTATCCACAGCTGGTGCAGCCAGACTGGTTAGAATGGAAGCCTTGAGAAGCCAGGGTGCCTGAGACTTGGACCCCAGTGGGGTTTGGGATTTGGAACTTGGACTGGGCTCTAGAGACACTGAGTCAGAGACACCTGAAACTGAGTACAAATAGCTCAAAACAGGAACAACTCTGTCCTTCCCATCAGATTAAGTGATAGTTCTTAATAAACAATTATCTTGTCTAGACCTAGAAGCATGTGACCAATGATTCAACTACTTTGTTTTTATTGACATATGGGCCTGTTTACTTCTTAAATTTCACTTTTCAAAATGAAGCCCTAAATCATTGGGCTGACCATTTCACTCCATTCCCTCTTGATAAACTCAAGTGGCTCCTAATCACTGCCTCGATCAAATATAAAATCCCATTTGACATCCAAAGCCAGACCCTACCTTTCCAGTCTTCTTATACTTTAAACTCCCTTCTCCCCTTCCCCTTCCCCACCACACACATGTGTTTGTGATCCAGGGACACTGGCCTATGTGGTATTCATCTTCCATTAGATATGCTATCAAAAGTATGCATGTATTTTACCTACAAGTTTCACTACACTAACAGCTCTACAGAGATTCCTGAATTCCCAATTGCAACTGAAATTGCAATGGAATTGCTGATGGCTGCAAATTGCCTAGATTGATAAATAAAATAAATTATAATAAACCTGTAGTTCAGTTAGTAACTTTTTCAAAGAGCATATCATATGTGTGTTGGTGGGGAGAGGGGATTTAGACCTTTACACTTTATGGCAAAGCAGATAAATTCAGTACTTTCTTTTACATAGCAATCAGAGTCAAAATTTGTTTGGTGACTCAAACAAAATAAGGAAATTTTAGCTCAATGAGAAATAAACACACCTACCCATTAGTAGATTGCTATGCCTTATCCTTTAGATGTGGTTTTAAATGATTATAGTAAGTACTGAAATTTAGTCAAATACTATAGGTTTATATTGGCTAAGTGTTTTTAGGGGTTTGTTTGTTTTTGGACAGATAGGAATTACCTTGAACCTATCTTATCATAGCTGTCCAGCATTAATAATTGTACAACTATTTTGCATAGTCAACTTCTATTTATAAATATAGATTCACCAAAACATTAAGATGGCTCTGGAGGAGAGAATGAGATTCATCACCTTGAATGGTTCTCCCTCACTTAAATCCAATTAACTGCAAGTCATGACATCTGTCATGGTCCACTTTGAGAACAAAGGACAAGCAACAACAAACATTTTTAATAAGCTGTGAATACATAAGAATTCATATGTATCTTTTGATACTGCAGTCATGTTGTCATATCAAAGTGCATTTGCTTATCTGTTTTTGTTGTGCAACTTTTTTGGGGGAGGGGGAGCAATGAGGGTTAAGTGACTTGCCCAGGGCCACATAGCTAGCAAGTGTCAAGTGTCTGAGGCCGGATTTGAACTCAGGTCCTCCTGAATCCAGGGCTGGTGCTTTATCCACTATGCCACCTAGCTGCCCCTGTTATATAACTTAAGTGGCATTTTTAAGACCATTTGGAAAATGGTTAGGTATAGCTTTTACAGTAGTGAATTTTTAAGAACTTTAGAAAAAATAAAAATAAAAAACAAAAAAAACCAACAACAACAACAACAAATAATAACTTTAGCCAAGTTTTCAATTAGTAACCACAGTACTAGATAACTGGCTCCAAAAAGTTAGGGATTCAATATCCTTTTTGACCAATCCAAAGTACTGTGCTTACTCCTCTATCTAAGAAACCTTCCTTTGGAATTTATTTTTCATTAATTACATTAGTAAAAGCATTACTTAAATGTACTAAAATCAGATCATGGCAAAATTTATACAACCTCCTTCCCCACCCCCCAAAAAAAGAAAAACCTAGAAATGAACCAAAAATTAAAACAATTAAAATCATATTTATGGGATGTAATATGTAGAATGCATAGTAAAAGCCTAGCATAAAATGCCTTAGTAGATTTGGGGTTTTGTTTTATTGATGGTCAAATCATGTCTTCTTGGTATGTAGGACTCTATAGAGAATATTGCTGATATTAAGGAACAAGGCCTGTGCCTTGGGTACATTCTTTGATGTAATATTCTTCGATGACTACTTCAGTGTGATAAGGCTTTTACTTAGGTAAAATAAATATTACTTTAACCTCTGGGATTATATGGGATAAATTAAAACTTTACTCTGAGTATTCCTTACCTAGGTATGGAGTCAAGAACATGAAGTTCCAGTTTCAGCTTCCTACCTTTCAAATAGCAGACAATTAGTAGTACAAATGTAAATTTAAATGAGCTGGAGAAGGAAATGGAAAAAATTTTGGTATCTCTCCCAAGAAAATTCCAAATGAGGTCACAAAGGATCTGACACAACTGGGTGATATATAAAAATTCAAGAGACATAGTTTCTGGGTATTTAATCATTTGATTAAATTAATTATAGCAGATAATTAACAAAATGGGTCAGTGCCACTTTCAAATGCCAAAGACCCTTCATGGAATCCACTCAATGCCCTTGGAACAGTGGGTGTTCTTGAGGGTAGCAATCAACTCTGATTGGTTAACAAGTAATGAGAGAATAAATATTATAATGAGAGGTAGACCTATTCTAATGAGAGGCTGGGGGAATGTGACTTTGATAATAGGATTTCTTTCTAGACCACCCACAGCCTTGGGCAACCTAGACAAAGGATCTATCTCCACCCATGCCTGAGAAGAACACAATAGGCTGAAATGTACCTAATATTAAATTCTTTAGAAGGTTCCCTAGTTGGGTGGGGGCAACAACTCCACCTAGATAAGATGGTCCCGGTAGGGGGTTTTGGTCAAGAACAGAGATTTCCTTTAAAAAGGAAATAGCTCTAGCTTTCCCTGATCATTGGTAATTTAACAATCATTTCTCTCAACTGAAATGGCTCAACAACAAATTTAAACACTGGTAACTAGATTCCTTTGGCTCACTCCCCAAATCGCCAAAGAAAAAAGAATTTATCAGCAAATCTAAACAGTTTTCTCTTCATCTTGATTGAAAGCAGTTGTTATAGCTGTTTTAGTAATTCCTTAAGACAAACTCTGGTTCATATACACAGTACTGAAGTATTTACTAGTATTGCTTATCAAGGGCAGGTATTTTTAATGCTAGATGGTGACAAAAATACCAATTCTGTACAGATATAACAATCTTATAAGTCAAGATGGTAGCAGAAACTACAATTCTAATGGGATCTGTCCTAGTAAGTTAACTTTTTAACTCGTGGCTACATTTGTACCATCACAAAGTACTAAAATTGATATCCATCATTTAATATACCCAGAATTCAGAAAAGGAGGGATCATATATTTCAAAAGTGGCATTATATTAAATTGGAGAAAATATTGACTAAAAAAATTAAATATTTTGTACTACATATGCGGTCTGTGCTAATTTCCAAAACCATTGCATTTCCCAATTCCTAGTTTTTATTTTCCTATCAGGTATTTTCAATCATATTCTTGTAATACCCAGAACAATTAGATATTACTTACTTGGTTTAATATAAGATATTTTAATAGTTTATACCATGTTCAAATCTATAATAGTTCTTGAAATTGGTATTAGCTTGTTTTTTAAAATCCATTAAAAACTCTACCCAGTCCCTTTTGTACACTGTAGCATTTGCAACACATAGGATTCTATTATAAATAAAATCCTTTAACAAAAAGTTTGTTGACTATGAATATCAAATATCCTCATCTTTTTTTTTCTACCAAAGAAACTTTACTCCCTCTTTTGAAAACTCATCATTGATGGTCAATTTGAATTTTGCTGGATTATTTGAGCAATCATTCAATCAATGAGCATTTATGAAGTGCCTACTATGTGATAGGCACTTGGAATACAAAGACAAAACTAACGTGATAACCTCAAGAAACTTAGATTACAGGGACACTCCTATGGGCTGGGGCACCCTTGAGTTGATTCTCAAAGGAAGCTAGGCATGCTAATAGGTTGGGGGGGGGGGTAGAAATTCCAGATATTGGGCACATCCAAAAGACACAAAGATGAGATAAGAAATAATGTGTGCAAAGACATAGAGATAAGAAATAAGGTGACATATATGGAACAATGAAAAGGCCAGTTTCATTATCCAGCAGACTACATGAAGAGAGGATTCTGTAACAAGTTTTCAAGAGTAGCTTGGGCCTGGGATGTAAAGGGTTTTAAATGACAAATAGAAGTGTTTATATTTTATACTAAACACAATATGAAGGCATTGAAGTTTATAAAGTAATAAGAATAGTTAATATTTTTCTTTTTTTTTTTGCGGGGCACTGGGGGTTAAGTGACTTGCCCAGGGTCACACAGCTAGTAAGTGTCAAGTGTCTGCAGTCGGATTGAACTCAGGTACTCCTGAATCCAGGACCAGTGCTTTATCTACTGAGCCACCTAGCTGCCCCAATAGTTAATATTTTTAATAGCATCTCAAAGTTTGCAAAGCACTTTACAAACATTTAAATTTATCCTCAAATATCTGGAGGTAGGTGCTTTTATTTTCCTCATTTTACAGATGAGGAAATTGAGACCTCTGAAGGTTAAGTAACTTGCCCAGCATCTCACATGTAGTGTGTGAGGCAGGATTTGATCTCAGGCCTTTTTGATTCCAAGTGAAAAAAATGATTATTTCTCTCTTATATTAATAACAAACTAGTATAGGGACGGTTGAAATACAGGTTTGTTTGCTTGTTTTCCTTTCTATTTTCTCATTCAAAGTCCTGCCTCTCAGGGGCATTTCTGACCCTGTCCAAAGAATTCATCCCACTCAAACCACCTTAACTAGGTGGAACTCTTACCCCTACCATTGTACATTATTCATTGCCTGGGTGAAGGATTGCCCCAGGTGTGAGTGGTCTTTTTTTAAATCCATGAGTAACATGATTAAAGGCACATTCCCCAGGCTTTCATCAAAATAAGCCCATCTCTCATTATTCAGTCTCATTTATATTCATTCTCTGATTAATTATTAACCAATCAGAATTGATTTCCACTTGTCAGGTATATAACATATACCCATCAGGTATATATGTCAGGGGTATATAAAAATTGAGTGGCCTCCATCATTCAACTTTGGTTTATGAGAGAAAGCCGAGTGACCATCATTTTATTAATTTTCTGCTGGCCATAATTAATAAAATTGTCTATTGATTCCCAGAAATTATGTCTTTTGGACTTTTCATATGTCACACAATTCCAGCTTTCAATCCACTGTACCACCTAGCTGCCTAAAGTATGGAAAATGACATAATTAAATAGGCATTTTTAAAAACACATTGGCAGTTGTGTATAAAATACTTTGAAGTGGGGGCAAGATTTATGAATAGCTCATTACTGAGTATAAAGTGTTTTCTTTTGGGTTTTGAAGTATTATATATTCCAGTTTATTATTTCATTTCTCACTGAGGTACAGTGGAAAAAGCATTGGCTCTAGAGTAAGAGGACCTGGGTAATCCAACCTCTGACATTTACTAATTATGTGACTGTGGGCAAGTCATTTAACCTCTATTGACCTCAGTTTCTTCATCTGTAAAATGAAGGGTACAAAATAGTTGGCCTCTAAGGTTACTTCTACCTCAAGAGTTATTGCTTTCAGGGCGGCTAGGTGGCCCAGTGGATAAAGCACCAGCCCTGAATTCAGAAGGACCTGAGTTCAAACCCAGCCTCAGACACTTGACACTAGCTGTGTGACCCTGGGCAAGTCACTTAACCCTCATTGCCTTACACACACACACAGAAAAAAAAAAGAGTTATTACTTTCTCTTATGATCTTAAATGACTTGGATTCTTCTTTGGCTTATTAAAGGATTCCTTCTAGGTATATGAAGAGATGTTCTTCAATGTTAAAGTTCTAGTGCTTTCATAATAACATTTCTAGGTGCATTAAATTTGGGGGTTTTCTCTGTTGGCAAGCTCTGGATTGCATTGTATTATCTCATCTTCCATTTCCAGTTTTTCTGGGTAATCTTCTTTTATAAATTCCTGAAGGCTGGTATTCATGTTTGTTTGTTTGTTTGTTTAATTTCATCATTTCTCAGATTCTGTAGACATATTCTATATTAAAGGTCAGTTGCCTTGATTGTAGAAATCTCAGTTCTTCCAATTTGCCTTTTGCATTTGTTCTGAAATTCTTCCAAGTATACATTTTTCAAGCTCCAAATCTGCTGATCTCTTTTTCAGAAAATTTAACATTTTGGACATATTTTCCATTGTTTCCTCTAAATGTTATTTTTTTTTCTTTTCAAAAAAATTCTCCCTTGAGACCACCAATATAGATATGCATTCCTTTCTTTAATTATTTGTTGATCTCAAACATTCTGGAATTTCTTATAATGATACCATTATTATTTCTAAGGGTATCCTTGTCACAAATTTATCTTTCTTATTTGGAACTTTATTTTTTTTTTCATATCACTTTCATTCTGTAGAATATATTCATTGGATAGTTATCTCCTTTCGTTTGTTTATTCTTTTTATCTTCAGTCATTCTGTAGATTTTTTTCCTTGAAATTTATCTTAAAACTAATTACTTCATATCCTCTCATGCTCTTTGTTTTTATTCAGTCAGTCAATAAGCATTTATTAAGCTCTTACTGTGTGCCAGGTACTGTGTTAATGCCAGACATACAAAGAAAGGTAATAGACATATACCTAAAAGAGCTCTCAATCTAATGGGGGACAGTTATATACAAACAAGCCATTTACAGAATAAATCTAAAATAATCACCAAAGAAAATGTGGTAGATTTAAGAGGGGTTGGAAAAGATTTCTTGTAGAAGGTGGAATTTTAGTTGGAAAGCAAATAGGCAGAAATAAGGAGGAAGGATATTCCAGACTTGGGAGACAGATAAAGAAAATGCCTACAGGTGAGAGATGGGGTGTTTTGTCCATAGAAAAGCCAGGAAGTCAGTGCCACTGGATCAAAGAGAATGTGGTAGGGAGTAAGGTAAAAGAAGACTAGAAAAGTAGAAAGGAGGTTATGTTATAAAGTGCTCTGAATATCAGAGATTCATCGTATATGATCCTGGAGGCAATAGGGAGACACTTGGGTTTATTAAGTAGGAGAGAGACATGTTTAGACCTTCAGTTTAGAAAAATCTCTTTAACTGCTGAATGGAAGATGGATTGGAGTGGAGAGAGACTTAAGACAAACAAACCTACCAGAATAATATAGCAATAGTCTAGGCATGAGGTGGTGAGGACCTATACCACAGTGGTGGCAATATGAAAGGAGAGAAGGGCATGTATTTGAGAGGTGAAATAGATAGGATTTGGGGCAGCTAGATGGCGAAGTGGTTAAGCACCGGCCCTGGATTCAGGAGTACCTGAGTTCAAATCTGGCCTCAGACACTTGACACTTACTAGCTATGTGACCCTGGGCAAGTCACTTAACCCCTGTTGCCTGCAAAAAAAAAAGAAAAAGAAAAAGAAATAGATAGGACTTGTCAAGAGATTGAATATGGGGAGTGAGAGGTAGTGGGGAGTCAAAGAAGACACCTAAATTGTGAGATTGGGAGGATAGTGTTACCCTCAACAATAACAGAGAAAGTAGGAAGCAGGGGAAGATTTGGGGGAAAGATAATGATTTCCATTTTCGATATATTGAGTTTAAGATATCTCCAGTACATCCAACTCAAGATGTATAATAGGCAGTTGGAAATTCTAGACTGGAAATCAACAGTGAGGTTAGGACAGGATATGTAATTTTAGAAACATCAGCATAGAGATGATAGTTAAATCTATGGAAACTGATGAGATCCCCAAATGAAATAGTATAGAGGAAGAGAAAAAGGCCTAGGTCAAATCTCTGTGGAACACCCATGGCTCATGGTGATATGAAAGAGGATCCAACAAAGGAGACAGAGAAGGAGGGGTCAGATAGGTAGAAGAACCAGAAGAGAGTGATGTCCCAGAAAGAGAGAGTGATAAGCAGTGGCAAAGACTACAGAAAGGTTGAGGAAAATGAGGATTTAGAAAAGACCATTGGATCTGGTGATTAAGAGATCATGGGTAAGGAGCAGCTAGGTGGCACAGTGGATAGAGCACCAGCCCTGGAGTCAGGAGTACCTGAGTTCAAATCCGGCCTCAGACACTTAACACTTACTATCTGTGTGACCCTGGGCAAGTCACTTAACCCCAATTGCCTCACTAAAAATAAAAAAATTTAAGAAAAGAGAGAGAGAGAGAGAGAGAGAGAGAGAGAGAGCGAGAGAGAGAGAGAGAGAGAGAGAGAGAGAGAGAGATCATGAGTAACTTTGGAGAGTGCAGTTTCAGTTGAATAATAAGGATGGAAGCCAGATTGTAGAGACTGTAAGAGAGTGAGAAGAGGGGAAGTGGAAAAACATTCCCAAGATGTTTACCCACAAAATGAAGGAGAGATAAGGGATGAGAGTTAGCATGAATGGAAAGATCAAGTGAGGGGGTTTTGAGGATCAGAGAGAGAGACATGAGTATGTTTGTAGGCAGTAGGGAAGGAGCCAGTAGGCAGTGACAGATTAAAGATCAGTGAGAGAGTAGGGATGTCAGAGGGGACAATCTGCTGAATGGGAAAGGATGGAATGGGATCAATTGCACAGAGGTTTGCCTTGGCAAGGAGAATGTCCACTTCCTTATTTGAGAAGGCAAAAGGCATCTGAGTGATAGAGGATGAGAGAGGAAAGGAAGGTGATCACAGCAAATAGCCTCAATTTTTTTCTGTAAAATATGAGGCAACGTTCTGAGAAGAGAGAGTGGAGGGATAGGGAGCCATGGGAGGTTTAAGGATGAAAAGGTTTAGAAGAATCACTGTGGAGAGTGGAATAGTGAGTTGATGAGGGTGACATATTAGAAATGTCTGACAGTAGTAAGGGCCCAGCTGAGTCTCTGTAACTTAAGTTGTAGTAGTCCCAGTCAGAATGGTTGCATGATTTTCTTCACCTTTAACCAGCAGCCAGTGTGTAGGAGAGAAGACAACATGATGGTGGGAGTGATCCAAGGCTAAAGCTTGGCAGGGCACAATTGATAATATGATAATGGGATAAAATACTCAAGAGAAGAGGATAGTGTAGAACTTTACTAGTTCACCAAAGGGTCGAGTTGAGGAAAGGAGGAAGGTAAGGCTAGTGCAGAAATTTCTGCATGGTTGTTTGAACTAAAACCAGGTAAAGACATCTGTGTATACACCAAGGGCTGATTCCCATAGACCAGGATACATATGCTAAGCTATAAAGTCTCTATAGGGAATAAAAGAAGTAACAATATAGAAAGTATGTACAAAGCATTTTAAAGGAGGCATAAACAACTTGAGGTCAGGAAAATGTTTCACAGATGAGAAGGAGCTTGAGGTCAACCTTGAAAGGAGCTAAGGATTTCAAGAGGTGAAGTTCATTTCAAGCATGAGACACATCCTGTACAAAAACACAAATGTAGGAAATACAATGTCAAGTAAGTCCTTTTGTCTGGAGGGTAAAGTATTTGAGAGAAAGTCACGAGAAATCAGTGTAGAAGAATAGGTTAGAGTCAGACAGACAAACACTTTAAAATTTCAGAGATGTTTGTATTTGATCCTAGAAGCACAAACAAGAGGCTACTTTTTCAATTTCTCTTTTTCAGTTTCAGAGAGGAGATCAGAATGGAAGCAGAAACACCCAGCAAGAAAATCTTGAACAGGAACCAAACGTCCATATGAAGTACACAAGGGTCATCTCCATTGTACCTGTCCTGATGTTTCAGCTAATTACATCTGGGGTGAGTGGTACATGTTACCCACATACACCATGCCTCCTTTCCAGACCAAGGAAACAAAACAGAGTAATCCTAGGGCTCAGCCAGAAAAAGTCAGGATGGGCATGGAAGGGATAGAAGATAACACCCATGAGGAAAGGGCAAAGAAATGGGTTCATCCATCTGGAAATACCAAGGCTGATGGGGAAATGAATATAAGAGAGCAATCACCTACTATGTAGCTTTCTTCAAGGGTCTCAGTGGCTCTTCCTATTCAAAGTATGGTGACTGGTATAAGCCAATTCACAGGTACTTATTAAGTACCTGCAAAGTATCAGGCACTATGCTAGGCATCAGGATGCAAAGACCAAAAAAAATGAAATTTTATTCTCTCAAAGGGTTTCATCTCTACCAGAAAAAAATCACAGGTTATGGTATTAACTGAAACAAGAAGGATTTAGGCTAGAGGGCAAGAAGAATTCAAAGCAATGAGAATGATTGGAAAATAATACAAGTAATCAATGGAAGCATGGGAGTTCCAGAACTCAGTCTTTGCATTTTGTTGTTGTTGTTGTTTTGTTGATTTAATAATGTCCAACTTTTCATGACCCCATTTGGAAGTTTCTTGGCAAAGATACTAAAGTGGTTTATCATTTCCATCTCCCCCTCATTTTATAGACAAGGAAACTGAGGCAAACAGGATTAAGTGACTTGCCCAGGGTCACACAGCTATTAAGATGTCTCAGGTCACATTTGAACTCAAGTCCTCTTGACTCTAAGGCCAGCACTCTATTCACTGGGCCACCTATCTGCCCAGGCTTTGCAATGGGTCCTGTCCAGTCAAGTGCAACAATGATTACTCTGACCCCCTCTGTCTGAAGTCCAAGTGTGTGATGTTTCTACCCCTTCCCCCAAGATTCTCTGGTACCTTCAAAGGAATTGGGAACAGGAGTCTCTCTTCCCCACCATTAACTCCACAAATTTTAGGGGTCCAAGAACCCCAGTTTCACTTAATCACTTAACAATAAGATTAACTTTTACAAAAGCATATTTATGGGGCAGCTAGGTGGCGCAGTGGATAAAGCACCGGCCCTGGATTCAGGAGGACCTGAGTTCAAATTTGACCTCAGACACTTAACACTTACTAGCTATGTGACCCTGGGCAAGTACTCAACCCCAATTGCCTCACCAAAAAAAAAGCATATTTACTTCAAAGGAAGAGCAAAAACAAACATAATACCACCAATACCACCATCACTTTGTTCTCTTGGGAGGGGATAGGGATTAGAACAAAGTTTAACTCAGTTCCTAAATAGCATTAGTCCCACCAAGTCTCCCCCCAGGATCCTGGCTTCTCAGGGCTTCCCTTTTGGCCTGGTGGCAACATCCAGCCTGGATTCTTGGGATCCAGTGTCCCCATAACTCAAGCTCCTAGGTCCAGGACTTCACTTCCTCTACCTGAAACTGAAAAAGACAAGCAAAACAAGACCAAAATGCCAAGACCAATATGGGGCCAGAAGACTTAAAGAGAGGGGAAAGGGCCCTCAGGATCTTTCCCAGTTAATACATGGTGCCCATAATGTGTATGTCCAAAATCTTCACCCAGGACAATATCAAAAAGAAAGCATGGCTGTGCCTCCCTCGGGGGTATTTAAAGACAGACAGTCATTATCACACAACCAATAGAAAGAGGCTGCTCCCTGGCATGCAGAAGACCACCACAGGATGTCCTCTCCAAGAAGTGCATCCCCCACATGGGTGCCTACATTTTAGGGGGTCTGGGCTTGTGCCAAATGCCCACTACACAAGTCCTTTGGCTACTTGTGTTCAACCATTCTCAGTGCTTTGGATTCTTCTTGACTTCATACCTAAATAGTTCTTGTTTCAGTTGACCCCATAACCCATGATCCTCTCCCTAGGAGATATTATGCCCCTTAAGAGGAGCAACTATTTCATTTTTTTTGTCTTTGCATCCTAATAATTAACACAGCCAACATTCATTTATTAAATGATACTATGTGCCAGGCACTGTGCTAAATAATAGAGATACAAAGAAAGGTAGAAATGTTCCCTGCCCATCAGGAGCACACAATCTTTCAATGATGAGACAACAAGCAAGATATGTAAGTGCTTAATAAAATGATCGTTGAATTAAATTAAAGAGAATCAAAAGAAGTTGCAAAATTGTACATTAAGGATGCCGTCTGCAGCTGATGTAATTGGACTGCAAACAGCATGGATGGGTATGGGTAGAGGGGGAGGGGAAGAACTTGACCAAGCTCTCCATCAGTCATCCCATCCTTGCTCCCAAATAGAACCTCACAGTGCACATCTCTGCCATATTTATTCAGTGCCATTTTGATTAAGACCAGCTAAGCCAAGGAATCTCTTTTTTACAGGCGGGAAAGGGGCCAGATCTTTGAAAACAAGATGAACTATCCTTTTTCTGACTGGAAAATGAAGGCTAGGGAGATTGAGAGGTTTCTGTGGGAGAAAATCACCCTCCATCTTAGGTAAAATAGCAACACCATTTATTAATATATAAGATTCTTATTGGAGATATTTCTGATCAAGATTATTCCTTCTATAAAGAATTCTGGGGGCAACTAGGTGGCACAGTGGATAAAGTACTGGCCCTAGATTCAGGAGTACCTAAGTTCAAATCCAGCCTCAGACACTTTACACTTACTAGCTGTGTGACCCTGGGCAAGTCACTTAACCCCCATTGTCCCACAAAAAAAAAAAGAATTCCAACTCACATTTTATACTAATTATGAAACAAAATATGATATTCCCCAGCAATGGAAAACAATGCTCCATGGTTGAAGTTTAGGAGGTTCTACTTACCAAATAGAACAATAGACATATTCATGTCAGAGCACCCTTTAGGGGAAATCTGTTATCTGGGGAAACTAAGGGCATTTCTTCCTTCTCTCAGGTCAAGGGTAAGGATAGGAGACATCTAATTTCTTTTTTTTTTTAATTATTATTTATTTATTTTTTGCAGGGCAATGGGGGTTAAGTGACTTGCCCAGGGTCACACAGCTAGTAAGTGTCAAGTGTCGGAAGCCGGATTTGAACTCAGGAACTCCTGAATCCAGGGCCGATGCTTTATCCACTGCGCCACCTAGCTGCCCCCCGACATCTAATTTCTTAATTTGGTCCCTGACTATGTAAGGGACATTCCCACTATTGATCTAATGCTTAGTTCTGACTCCTTTGGGCATACACAATGTATTTTGATTACTTCTTTGATTCAGGGAGGAAAAGAAAGAGAGAGAGAGAAGAAGGAAGCAAGGAAGGAAGGAGAAAAGAAGGAAGGAAAGAGGAAGGAAAGAAAAATATGCCTTAGGAAAGACACTTAAATATTAATTCTTTGTTTTAACAACAGAGGACTTGATATGATTGGTCTACAGTCTTGCCCAAGGTCTCAGATGTGGGACTTTAAAGTAGGTCCTCTGTCTTAAAAGGCAATTAATGCTTTCTCACAATGGGTTTGCCACCAGAAAACATATGTTATGAAAATCATCCCTAAACTTCCACAAAAATGAACAAGGAAAAATTTCACATTAACATTGTTGTCATTGGACACATAGATTCTGGAAAGTCCATCACTAGTGGCTGCCTCATCTACAAATATGGTGAAATGGATATGAACACCTTTGTGAAGTTTGAAGAGGCTGCTGAAATAGGAAAGGGCTCCTTCTAAGATGCCTGGGTCTTAAATAAGCTAAAGACAGAAGATGGTGTCACTATTAAAATCTCCCTATGGAAATTTGAGACCAGAAAATATTATGTGACCATTATTGATGCTCCAGAATACAGAGACTTTATCAAAAACATGATTACAGATACATCTTATGCTGACATGCTGTCCTAATTGTTGCTCCTGGTGTTGGTGAATTTTAAATTGAATAGAGAGATCTGTGAGCATTCCCTTTTGACCTACACACAAGGTGTGAAATGACTAATTGTTGGTATCAACAAAATGGATTGCACTGAGCCTTCCTATGGCCAGAAGAGATATTGGGCAATTGTCATTGAGGAATTGCCAATTGAATCAAGAAAGTCAGTACCTATATTAAGAAAATTGGCTACCCCCTGACACAGTAGGTTTTGTGCCAATTTTAGGTTGAATGGTAACAATGTGCTGGAGACAAGCTTTAATACAAAGGATGGAAAGTCACTTGTAAAGATGGTAAGGCTAATAGAACTATACTCCTTGAAGCTTTGGATTACATCCTGCCACCAACTCATCCAACTGACAAGCCCCTGTGTCTACTCCTCCAAGATGTCTACAAGATTAGAGGGATTGGTACTGCCGAAGTCTGTTAAAAAGCACCACGAAGCTTTTTAGTGAGGCTCTGCCTAGGAATAATGTTGGTTTCAATTATAAGAATGTGATTGTCAAAGATGTCCACCAGGATAATGTCACTAATGATAGCAAGAACATTCCACCCATGGAAGCAGCTGGAGTTGATGCACAGATCATTATCCTGGACTATCCAAGCCAAATCAATGCTAGATGTGCACCTGTTCTGGATTGTCACACTGCTAACTTTGCTTGCAAATTTGCTGCACTAAAAGAGAAGATTAATCATCATTCGGGAAAGAAGATGGAAGATGGAGCTAAATTCCTGAAATCTGGTGATGCTACATAGCTGATGCATTTCCAGGCAAGCCCATGTGTGGAGAGCTTCTCTGATTGTCCTCCTCTGGGTCATTTTTCTATTCATGATATGAGATAAATCATTGCAGTTGGTGTCATCAAGATAGTTGGCAAGAAGGTCTGCTGGAGCTGGCAAGGTCACAAAATATGCCTAGAAGGCCCAGAAGGCTAAATGAATATAAGGTACAACACCTAGAACCTTGTAAGTGATGAGTGGTAGAAGAAAGGTTTCAAAACTGTTTGTCTCAATTGACCATTTAAGTTTAATAGTTAATGACTAGTTAATGATTACAATATATCATAAAAACATCAGGAGGAAAATAATGCTTTTGTGGACCATTTGGTTAATGACAGTTTAAAGTTTTTAGTTTTTAAAATCAATCATTTTTAAATGAAAATAATAAAAAATCTGTCAGAATTTTGAGACCATTAAAAGAATTAAGTGTGGAGGTTCAGCAAGAAGGCAATGAATGACCTTCACTGTACCCTACTGCTTCCCAATGTACACCTGTACTGATTGTCCTCAGCATCATGAGAGAAAAAAATCAGGCAGAATTACATTTATATAAACCCAAATGGTCTGTTTAAATAAAAGTCAAATTGAAAGTTGAGAACTATCTTTACATGTAACGGAAAAAATAAAATATCTCATAAAAAAAAAGTCAAATTGAGCTGAAGAATATTCCAATTGTCTGTGGCACAGTTTTGCATTTTTATAGGCTTAAAAAAGTAAATGAAATAAGCAACAGTGGATAATATATCAAGAATGTTACAATATTTTGCAGCTTCTATGTTTTCATTCTAGTTCTGTGATAATCTAAGCTTTACATTCTAAAGCAAGTTGTTGCATTTGCAAACTTTTGATTTCCTGAGACTGTACTTGTCATATTAGTCCTAATTATCAAGGTTGCTTCAAGATGGAGTCCATCTTCTTCCCCTCAGCAGTGAGAGGAAAGCTTCTGCAGTGAGAGGAAAGCTTCTGTCCAGCCCAGGTCTCCTGATCCTAAGCTCTTCCTGGGAGTATGGAAAGATCACAGCTCCTCACAGAATCATAGAATTCCAACATTGGAATATGGCTCAACGTTTCATTCCCTTTTAAAGCTTTATTAGCAATCTCAATATTCACAAGAAGTTAGCATTCAGTATTCATTAGAAGTCTTACAGTGATAGGGAACTCACTTCTGTGAAGACCCCCCAGCCCCATACTATGAAAAATAATTCCTTCCCAACATACATTAACCACTCTATATACTTTCTGGTTCCTGGTTGGACAATGCTTGTGTGTATCTGGTAAAATATCAGTTACCCCTGATATATGGGTTATGTCCTCAGTCTCTACTTCCACAGGTTAAAAAAATCAGTGCAAACAAGATTTAAATATTTGCTGGTATTTGTGTTCTCCAAATGGGAATCATGAATTTGCAGTGCTTCTTTTTGCACACACTGGGCACAAGCATCAGAGTCCTTTGAGACACCTAAAGCTATCTTGGGCCAGACAAATCTGTTTCTTACCAGCTCTAGTAATCTTTCTTGAACCATATCCCCATGGACATCACATAGAACTCTCATAGCCATAGAGTGGTATACTCTAAGCAGTGCTAACTGCTTCCTGTTGTTCCATGCATGGAATAAATCCCAGGAGAGTCTAACACTCTGCTGCAGAGCTCCAGCTTCTGCCATTTTCTCCACAGTAAGATTCTTTCTGCCTAATGGAAGTCCCTTAGCATCATTAACTTACTTTTTTGCTAGTATCCCTTCTCTTAGTGTTTCATCCACCATCTGCTCTTGATGCCAGTTATCCACAGACAACTAAGGTAAGAATAGTTGGTAAAACAACACTTCCATCTTGTGGAAATCCCAAGCTCTCAACTATACTTCCACTTAACTCTAGTCCCACTACCTCTCCCACCTTTCAGTGTCACTCCAGTTTCAATACCATGTGGCCTTTGGTCACCAACATCCACTTTAGTTTTCCCTGGCTTATAGAATATACTGAAGTCATATTGGCTGGTGGTGCTGCCCATATCTGCAAAATGGTATCTGACTTGAGAGATGCAAATTAAAACAACTCTGAGGTACCACCTGACACCTATCAGATTGGCTAAAATGACAAAAAAGGAAGATAATAAATGTTGGAGAGGCTGTGGAAAAATTGGAACACTAATGCATTGTTGGTGGAGCTGTGAGCTGATCCAACCATTCTGGAGAGCAATTTGGAATTATGCCCAAAGGGCGATAAAGCTGTGCATACCCTTTGACCCAGCAATCCCACTTTTAGGTCTTTTGCCCAAAGAAATCATGGAAGGGGGAAAGGGACCCACATGTACAAAAATATTTATAGCTGCTCTTTACGTGGTAGCAAGGAATTGGAAGTTGAGGGGGTGCCCATCAATTGGGGAATGGCTGGACAAGTTGTGGTATATGAATACAATGGAATACTATTGTGCTGTAAGAAATGATGAGCAGGAAGAGTTCAGAGAAACCTGGAGGGTCTTACGTGAGCTGATGATGAGTGAGATGAGCAGAACCAGAAGAACATTGTACACAGTATCATCAACATTGAGTGTTGACCTACTGTGATGGACTATATTCTTCTCACCAATGCAATGGTACAGAAGAGTTCCAGGGAACTCATGATAGAAGAGGATCTCCAAATCCAAAAAAAAAGAAAGAAAGAACTGTGGAGTATAGATGCTGATTGAACCATATTATTTCTTTTGTTTTGGGTGCTGGGTTTTTTTTTTCTATTTTGAGGTTTTGCATCACTGCTCTGATTCTTTCTCTTGTAACAGGATTAATGCAGAAATAGGATTAATGTTATTATGTGTATATATATATGTGTGTGTGTGTATATATATATCTATATGTATATGTATAGAGATATATAGATATAACCTATATCAGATTACCTGCTGTCTAGGGGAGGGGGGAGGGAGAAAAATCTGAAATTGTAAAGCATGTATAAACAAAAGTTGAGAACTATCTTTACATGTAACGGAAAAAATAAAAAACTTCATACATTAAAAAAAATGGTATCTGACTTGACACTGGTCAAACTATAAGTCAATGGATCATTGTTACTCTACACCTGGAGTTTTGCTCTATCTGTATAGACTTTGAACTTTCCAGTGACAGCCCACTTCAAAGTCAAGAACTCAAGTTCATAGAAAAAATAATGAGTCTCACTGTCAGTCAAAACTCTATTGGTAAATGCAGTTGATCTCTTGTGACCATCCCTCAGGATAGCTCTCAAAACTTCCCAGCTGGCACTTTTTTTCAAGAACAAAAGGGTTTAGAGCAGCTAGGTGGTGCAGTGGATAAAGCAATGGATTCAGGAGGACCTGAGTTCAAATCTGGCCTCAGACACTTGACACTTACTAGCTGTGTGACCCAGGGCAAGTCACTTAGCCCTCATTGTCCCACAAAGAAGAAGAAGGAGGAGGAGGAGGAGGAGGAAGAAGAAGACGAGGAGGAGGAGGAAGAAGAGGAGGAAGAAGAAGAGGAGGAGGAGGAAGAAGAACAAGAACAAGAACAAGAACAAGAACAAAAACAAGAAGAAGAAGAAGAAGAAAAGGGTTTTACTTGATTATGCATAGACCAACACTGGCTCATTTGTAAGGAAGCTGACAATATTTGAAGGATTTTTTCACAACAGTCATCAATCCAAAGGGCTTTCTTGGTTTTTAAGATAATTTTCCATTCCTTACCCTTTTTTTGGTGAGGCAATTGGGGTTAAATGATTTGCCCAGGGTCACACAGCTAGTAAGTGTCAAGGGTCTGAGGCCGAATTTGAACTCAGGTGCTCCTGAATCCAGGGCTGGTGCTCTATCCACTGCATCACCTAGCTGCCCCAATTCCTTACCCTTCAATTTATGAATCTCCCCAGTGATATATGCATGGATGAGGTCATTTAGTGGTTAAGTAATGGCAAGACACTTCTTAACAAATTTATTAAATGGACCTGGTCAATTAAGAAACTCTTATACATTCCCTGCATTAAGGTTCACTTTTTTTTTGTGGGGCAATGAGGGTTAAGAGACTTGCCCAGGGTCACATAGCCAGTAAGTGTCAAGTGTCTGAGGCCAAATTTGAACTTGGGTCCTCCTGAATCCAGAGCTGGTGCTTTATCCACTGTGCCACCTAGCTGCCCCCAAGGTTCACATTTTATTGAGAAACCAGGTAACCCACATACTTAAAAGCTTTGCAAAAGATTAACAAAAGCTTTGGGCATTTGCCTATTGACAGCTTCAAAACAGTTTCCTCTGGTGAATCCAGCCCTTTCATCAGCCTCTCTTCATGCTCTTCCTTTTTTTTTTTTTTTTGCAAGGCAATGAGGGTTAAGTGACTTGCCCAGGGTCACACAACTAGTAAGTGTCAAGTGTCAGAGGCTGGATTTGAATTCAGGTCCTCCTAAATCCAGGGCCAGTGCTTTATCCACTGTGCCACCTAGCTGTCCCCTCTTCATGTTCTTCCAATGTTTTTCTAAAGACTATAAGAAGACAGGTGTGGTGATGCATGCTTATAATCCCTGCTACTGGAGAAGCTAAGACTGGTGGATCACTTGAGCTCCAGAGTTCTGAGCTATAGTAGGGCTGAAGCCAATGAGGCATCCAAAATACATCCAGCACCAATCTAGTGAGCCCATGGGAGAGAGGGTAGGAGGAATAGTGTTGGGGGAACAGGCAGTACCAAACTGGTAAAGCTTTAGTGCCAATCAGCAGTGAGAAGAGCTCCCATTGCACTTCCAGCCTAGATAAGATAGGGAAACCAAATCTTAAACACAAAAAAAAGTGAGGCCATCCAGGTCCACTTTCACTTTCATCACCAGATATTTCATGTCTCTGATTACTTTCTCCATTTGCCATTGCTATTGATGAAATGTTTTATATATATGTGTGTGTGTGTGTGTGTGTGTATGTATGTATAAGTGTATGTATATGTATGTGTTTGTATATATGCACATGTGTGTATATGTATGTGTGTATATATGTGCATATATATACATATATATATATATGATATTCTGAATGTAATTGAGATTTCCTTCTCCTTTCCAGGAAAAAGTTGAATTACCAGAAAATGTCATTAGCCTCGAAAACAAAGCTTTTGATGACCAATATGTGGGCTGTGAAGAGACCATGAAGATAAAGGCAGAAGGGCTCTTAGCTCAAGAAAGAGCAAAGAACTCAAATTTCAACAAAGTTTGGGAAAAAGCAGAAAAAAAATGGGAAAATAAGTCTACTGGCAAGAAAAAAATGGAAAAGCCATTTGAAGTTGCTGTCATTGCCTACACAATCTCAGAAAATAAGTTTTACTCAGCCTTTAATCGAGCAGTGAGAGAATGCTGTGAATCCCGGGAGGCTTATATTAAAAACTTCCATTTCAAAGCTTTCCACTTCTATCTGACCAGAGCTGTTCAAATCCTGAGAGGACCCTGTGGACATGTTTACAGGGGCATCTCTGTGAAGCAGTACCCTAATGGGAAAAGGAAGATGCGCTTTGGCCAATTTGCTTCAGCCTCTCTAGACAAAGATGTGGCCAGAAGATTCACACGTGGCTCAGGGACCCTCTACAAGGTGAACACCTGTGAAGGAGCTCCCATTGAATACTTATCAGTCTTTCCAAATGAAAAGGAGGTACTGATTCCTCCATATGAGCTGTTCAGTGTCTCTAATTCCTCAGATTCTAAAGGCTTAGAAAATATTGAGCTAAAGAGCAAAGAACGAAAAAGCAAGTTTAACTGTGCCTACATAAGGTAAGCTGGGGCCTGGTATAAGACAGGACTTAGGTTGGGATCTTGAGAGATCAGACTGGAGGTCATAATGGTCGGGTTGGCATTAACTACAATGGTGGTCTTGGATCAAAGAAAATTGGGTTCCAATCTGTGGTCCTAACAGTTACTAGCTATGTGTCCAGTGGTTGAACTAGAGAAACACTGATGGGTTGAACTGGATGGTGACTGGGGGTCCCTTCCATTTCCACTGATGCCCTGGGAGAAAAAAAATGTACCCAAGGATACACAGGTGATAAGTAGAAGATGTAGGATTGAAAACCAGGACCTCTGGGCTCCAAATCCAGTAGTCTTAGTACTACAGCCCCCAGGACTAGGGTGAGAGAGTCCCAACATGCATAGTATCTGAAGACTGAGAAACTGGGAATTTCTGCTAAACAAAAGTTGGTCTCTGAGCTTATTCCCAGAATCAGCTACTTGGGGCACAGCCAGTGATGATTCTCCAGGAAGACGCTCCTATAGACTTGAACACAAGTAACAGAGGGAGACTGAGCAACCTTCATTCCTAGGGATCACTTTAGAAAAACACAGCCTTTCTCTGTCTAGAAAGCATGAGTACAATGGAGCCTGGAGAGGCAAAGACAAGAGACAACATTTAGGCATATCCCCCAATCAAATAGACTTCCTAAGGAGACAATTGGTTCCTCATGACTCTGGGTCATATATGGAAGATAACTAAACACTCTTGAGGACGCTGCAAAGAAGATTCTTAGGCAGGGGTTGGATTTGATGGCCCCTGAGTTCCTTTTCAGTTCTATGCCTCTGTGGTCCTATGAATGAAATAGGTGATATATGGTGGACCTTGTAGCCGGGATGGCCAAGACGCAGTGCATTCTAAGGGAAACATCACTGCATTAAGAGTCAAAGAACCTGGGTTCAAATCCTGACTATGCTACTTACTACTTGTGTGGCTTTGTGCAAGCTACTGCCTCATCTCCCTGGGCCTCTATTTCTCCATCTGTAAAATAAGAAAGTTGCATTAGATCATTTCTAAGGTGCCTTGCAGCTCTGGAAATTAATCTATACCTCAGATTCCAGTATTCTCGCAGACTTCATGTCTGCGGTTATCCTTTCTGGAAATCCTTTCCTTCAGGTGGAGGGAAGTTGAAGGTTATAGGCCACCAGCTATTTTCAGGAATAGAAGATACATGCCCTGTTCTGCCAAATGAGCAATGCAGATTGGACTGAGAGGGGACTGGGATACTGGGAGCACTGGGACCTAGAGCACAGAGTAAGGGGCCTGGGCCTACCCCCTTTGATCAGGCCCTTCCTGAAGCTGAGATGGAGCCCATAGCAAGGACTGGGCTGGGCTGAGCTTAGGTCCATCTAAGGCCCAGCTCTAAGAAATGGAAGTATGTGTTTCTGTTTCAAATGAAGAGAACAATTAATTTGCTACAAGGCCCTGGTAAGGAATTGCTCTCCTCCCCTCTCTCCTTCTTTGGGCTCTACCCATGGGGCCTGCAGGGACCCTGTCCCAGCACCTCCAGACACACACCCCACTCTCTCCATTTTGAGCAGACTTGGAGACAGGCTCAAGAAGCTGCTAAGATCCTATATAATCCACAGCAGGATGGAAGGAACCCCATTGAGGCTATGGACCCTGTGAGCCAGTGCTCAGTCCAGAATGTCCTCCGGTATTTCCCCAACTATCTCTGGTAGCCTCTGGTGAGAGGACGTCAGGGATGTGGAGAGGAAGAAAAGAACAGACCCTGCCTCCTAATCTGTGATTTCCTAATCTTCTAGCAATGATAGGAAGGAGAGAATGGGGGCAGGCTTCCAAGTTGGGCTCACCCTTGTTCCTATATTCTTTCCTTTCCAGCTCCTGGAAATAAGGCAGCGGGCCCTGGACAACTGACAACCATCTTCTCCTCCAGAGTTTTCACCCTGGTCTTCTAAGCTCATTCCCAGCTCTTGGCATGGTTCTGACTACACAGGACACCCATAAAGTCAGTGGTGTCCTGGAAAATGTTACCAGCTGGCTTTTCCCTTCTCCAAAAAAGGAATCTAGCCATGGCACACTCTTAAATACAATCTGTATTATTGATATTTTCTATCACTTTTTAAAGTCTAGACTAGCAATAAAACAATAACTGATGTGTTATTTGCCTATTTCTCAGCATAAATACTCACTGAAAATTTAACAATCAGCTTTTTTAGGCAGGTTGGAGCTGCATGTAGGTCTCTCTCAGCACCATGGACTGAGGCAATGTCTGGTTATCTATAACTCAGCTTGGGCCTAAAGAAGAGGGGGATGGTTTGAGTTTAGTCTTATCTTTCCCCACAATAACCCACAGAAGGTGTTAACATGGAAATGTTTTAAAGGCTTCATATAATCATAAACTGTGAGATTATTAAGTTGAAATAATAGATAAATGATTTCTAACCAGCTAGTATCTATCTAGCTGGGCCTAGAGTCAGAAAGACCTGAGTTAAAATCCAGACCCAGACACTTACTAGCTGTGTGACCCTGGGCAAGTCACTTAACCCAATTTGACTCAGTTTCCTCATCTGTAAAATGAGGAGAAAGAAATGGCAAACCACTTTGCCTTTTGGCAATCTTTGGTATCTTTAGCAAGAATGGCAAATGGGGTCACAAAGGGTTAGACATGAATGAAACAACTAACCAACAACAATAGGGATGGAGTAGAAGCTGATGCTTCCCTTAAGGCCATTGATGGCAGCTATTGACTTCCTGTCCCCATCCCTAAAACTCGAGTTCCCAAACAACTTTCCTCCCTTTCTGCCTACACAAAGTACTCAAGAAGAAGAATGTTTTGTCTATAAGGGAATTGATCACAGGAAGAAAAATGATTTTCCCAGAAATGAGCCCACAGCAGAGCACCAGATCATCCAGGAAGTAAAGTAAGAGCTTCAAAGGGCTTGGGTTGCCTCATCACAACTGCACACAAACGAATGGGAGGGAAGGAAGGAAGGAAGGAAGGAAGGAAGGAAGGAAGGAAGGAAGGAAGGAAGGAAGGAAGGAAGGAAGGAAGGAAGGAAGGAAGGAAGGAAGGAAGGAAGAAATAGGACAAGAAATATATTAAACCAAAATAGTAATAAAAGCTTATATGTTTGTTTTTGTTGTAACAAGTGTTATGGGCCCCTGGCTACCTCAGAAGTTTTCTGGGGTAAATCAAAGAACCTTCTCCTTGAGAAACTAAACCAAAGGACAGACACACCTAAACAGATAAGTGGCACTTGATGAGTTAGTTCCAGGACCACCACCCTTCATTCCAGTCTCCCCCACCCCTCTGGGAGATAAGATTAGATGTGGCTACTGCCTTTGTGGAGTGAGGGCGGAGAGAGATGGCTTGAGAGACCTGGCCCCTCACCCAACTTCCCCCAGCCACCACCAGTGGGGGATGGTCCTCCCTCAATAAGGGAACTTTCCACCATGGTCCTCTATTAAAGCATCTGCCTGTCTCCTGCTTCAGGAGAAAGGTATCTCAGAGAGCCACACCTCTGTGCCATGCCTTCTCCCCATGAGAAGTCCAAGGACTTCTCTCTTGGTTTCCTTTGCCTAGCCCCTAAATAAAATATGATTTTATTCTAACTGGATTTGTGTGCAAGAGGGTGTGATTCTTTAAAGAGGAATTTCTAAGGACCCCTATCCCAAACCCCCCCATCAAAATACACTTTCTTCAAGTGGAGAAAGCCTAAATAAGTTTTGGTATATCAATGTCAAGGAATATTGTTATCCTATGTGAAGTGGTGAATATCATGTATAGACTTATATGAAATGATACAAAGTGAAATTGGCAGCCCCAGAAAAATAAGATGCACAAAGACTGCAACAGAGTAATGGAAAGAACAATGACCAAAGTAAAAAACAAACCAATGCTAGAAAATTATGAAGACCAAGCTTGGTCCCCCAAAAGAAGGAAATACACCTCCCTTCCCTTTTAGCAGAACTGGGGCTTCTGGGAATAGAACACTGTATATGTCAGACTTATCCACATATTCGTTTTATTGATCTGAATTTTTTTCCTCTTTTGTATTTTTTTACTAGAAGGGATGCCTTCCTAGGGGAGCATTCTGGACCAAACCTGACTCAGGCCAATCCCCTTGTTGTTCATGTTTGATATGAAAACATGATGAGACACTTATAGTTCATTCAACAGTTAACAAAAGATTTACTTAGCCATAGCAGCAGAAGGACATTCAATAAGGATTCACTGAGGACATCTCAAGTTGAGGCAGTAGAACTGAACTCCTCAGCCTCTGAGTTGCTTACAGCTGTCTGTCAGCCAAGCATCAAAGCCCACCTTGGGACTCCCTGTGACTATTTCCTACTCTCAGAACCAGGAAGTCTATTTCACTAGTCTGAAATTCCTGGGGCAATTCAAGCTTGAGGATGGTTTCAATGCATTGTAGGAAAATCTAGCCTGATTTGCATGGAGCCTTGAGGGTTAGGATATTGCTTCTAACATAGATGAGTTGGGGTGAAAGATGTATTGAAATGTAGATGATAGTGTTCAGTTCCTTGAGAAAACAACTTCTTACATGAGGCATCTTGCTTGTCTCTTCTCTTTCTCTTCTTAACTCTCTGCAGTCTTGCTTTTAACCTCATCATTCACCTGCAACTTTCCCTCCAAAGTTTCCTGTTGCTGACTGAATTCCAAATCGAATGACCTTTTTCTCACACTTTATCCTTGGTGACATCAGAGATGCCTTTGACACTGCTGATCCCCCTCTCCTCCTTGACTATCCTTGCTCTCTAGGTTTTAGTGACATTTCTCTCTCTTGGTTCTCTTGTCTGGCTGCTCCTTCTGGATCTTCATCAAGCTCTCACCCATGAATTATAGGTGCCCCCCAAGACCTTTTTTAGATATGACAATTAAAAAGATTGGAGAGATATGGATTCTAGATAATTTAATCATTTTATTAATAAAGCCCACAGATTATTAATAAAAGGATGGTAATTTGGCCATCTCTCTTAGACCAAACACAATTATGGTGGCAAGCTCACAGTTTATATACCCTAGACAGAGAGCAAATGTTTCTATGAAGGATTGCAAGTAACATTATGTCACCCTTAGACGGAAATTGTCTTGAGTAGAACACAATGGGTTTCCCTACCTTAGATTAAATTCCTTGCAAGTTTGCATAGGGTCTGACCAATATCTGGGAGAGTTAACACAATCTCATTATTAGTAATGTCCTTCAAAAGACTGAACTTTTTAAAATCAGGAATCTGGAAGCAAGTTAGAGCCTCCGAATATTCCCAAGATATTGGTTATTACTACTCATTTCTCTCCCTGAGTACTCTTCTCCTTCCTTGCTGTATCACTTAGTAATCTTGACTCCCATGGATGAATTTATCATTTCTGTTCAAGTGATTCCCAGCCCTGGTTTCTCTCCTGAGTTCCAGTCCAGAATTACCAAAGCGCCTCTTAGACATCTTCAACCAGATGTCCCATAGGCATCTTAAGCTCAACATGCCCCAAAAGACATGTTGTCTTCACACACCACTCCCCAAACCTCCCCTCTTACTAACTTTCCTGTTACTGAGGAGGAAACTATCCTCCTCCAACCCAAGGTGTCAGCCTTATCTCCCTATTAGCCCTCACTCTATACATCCAGTCTGTCATCACATCTTCTCATTTCACACTTATAACACTCATCCCATGTATCTATTCATACAGGACCCTCCTCGTTACAGGCCCTCATAATCTCTCACTGGGAATATTTTGGTAGCTTTTTCATGGGTCTCTCTGGCTAAAGTCTCTCACCATGTTCTACCATTCCCTGATTATTGTTGCCCATCCTGGAGTAGTTGGTATGCCAGAATAATAAGAATGAAAGTGAACTAACCAGGCACATTCAACAAGTAGAGTTAGAACTATTGGCTCTTCTGAAGTACCTTGTAATGAAGGCCAATGGGCAACTAATAGAGCTGGTGGCAGAACAACTAAAGACATCTCTTCTGATAGGGATGGGGACCAACAGGGCCCTGCCAGGAACCTGCATGATCTCTGATTCAGAGATGCAGGCTCTGCTCCATCTTGTAGAAATAAGAACCATGAAGGGGCAGTTAGGTGGCACATTGGATAAAGCACCAGCCCTGGATTCAGGAGGACCTGAGTTCAAATGCAGCCCCAGACACTTGACACTTACTAGCTATGTGATCCTGGGCAAGTCACTTAACCCTCATTGCCCCACAAAAAAAAAAAAAAGAAAGAAAGAAAGGCCATGAGGCAGGAGAATGAGAGCAGAAGGGAGGAAGAGATTGGAGAGCAACCCCTTGTGGTTTAAACAAAAGCCCAAGATTTGATAGGGCTTCCCAGTGAAGAAGTATTTCCTCCACTGAAGGAGCAGGGGGTGGATGCTAGGTCACCACCAAGGTTCTGACAGATTGTAGGAAAATTTCTATTAGAAATCTCAAGAGTCACTGGAGCAAAGGGTCTAATGGAGCCAAGGCTGAGACATTGATGAGGTTCCATAGGGGAACTCTGGGAGGACTTTCTGTTACAGAGTCAATTAAAGCAATGAGAATCTCCTGATGGGGATCACCCTTTGTCCTCTTTTAGGTCATTGAGATGAGGAGTTATTCATTCTGTCCCCAGAAAGCTGAATTCTCATTGCAGCCTGATCCCAAATGGGGATCTGCAAGTCAGAGGGGTGAAGTTGCTAAAGGAAATGGGTTTGCTAGATTGGGTCTATGCTCCCCCATGGTCTGCCCCATCCTATGCCCATCTGGGGAACAAGGGATCTGGGAATGAGATTCCACCTTCTGTGCGGAACTGTAACAGAATGGCTTTAGACTGTAGCTAGAGGTCTCCCCCCGGCACACTACTTATATATAGGCAGCCTGATCAACTGGTGAAATTTGAACAAAAGGTTGGGACAACTGCAGTTTGGAATAAAAATCAAAACCTATTGTTAGTTCAAATGGGTCATCTGAGAATGGAGGGAGAAGCCATAGAACCTGACATCCCGTTGAAAGAGCAGAGGGCAGAGGGAAGAGAGCAGTGATACCTTCCCCCAGAGGGAACTCTGGCTCGGACTCCTGAAACATGGAGTTGATACCAAAAAAGAATGATGTCCAAACTAGGGGGATACCAGTAAAGCTGGACATCAGAGCAGTAGGGGCCCCTCATCCCCAGCCAAGCTTAAGGCATCCTGTAAAGTCTCTACCCCATTCGATGGTTCAGGAGAGGTTACGGAGAAAAGAGCATGGAGCAAAGGAATATCTTAGGCTCTTGGGAGTCAGGATCTATTCAAGCCCCTTTAGAAACCTCTGTGGAGCTTACTCCAAGTACAACCAAATAGAAACACTCAGAGTAGCCTGAATCATCCTATGGAGTTAGCACCAAGGAATACTGAGTCCCCAGGAGGGGTGAAAGATATTTCTTCTCTAGTGATGAAGATGAAAGAAGCTGGAGTATTTTGTTATACCAGCTCCCCTTACAAAACCCTGTGTTGCCTATGAAGAAGGCAGATGACATCTGGAAGCTTCCTGTTTTCCAAACTCCCCTGTATACACCCTGTTTGTTCGTGGCTGTTTCCTTGTTTTCTCCCACATTAGATGAAGAGTTCCTCAAAATTAGGGACTGTCTTTTGTCTCTCTTTGTGTTCCCAGGGCTTAGCCCAGTACCAAACATATCATAGGTACTGGGCTGGTTGTTTCCTTCATTCTCCAAGAGGACCAAAATGACATCACTCTGTCTGACTGTGGCTGATCAGACCAATATGAGCTCAGAAGGCTCTACCACAGGTTGGGCACAAATAGTTCATATAAACAATTGGAGTGGAGATGTCTCTTAATTTGTACATCCCATGTTTTCTTTGAGCTGTTGCAATTCTGCTTTTTTCCCCATAGAGTACAGCATCTTTTTTTTTTCTTTTGCGGGGCAATGAGGATTAAGTGACTTGCCCAGGGTCACACAGCTAGTAAGTTTCAAGTGTCTAAGGCCGGATTTGAACTCAGGTCCTCCTGAATCCAGGGCTGGTGCTTTATCCACTGCACCATCTAGCTGCCCCCAGCACCTTTTTTAATGCAGGCAAACCATGCTGGGCAATCCTATACCATTTTCTCCTGTGTTTAACAATTGATTCCAAAGTTCTTCACAGAGACCTTGAGAGTATCCCTGTATCATTTCTTCTGACCTCCAGGTGAATGTTGGCCTTGTGTGAGTTCTCCATAAAATAGTCTTTTAGGCAAAAGTAATTTGGGCATTCAAATAATGTGACTGGTCCATCAGAGCTACATTCACTGCAATAGTTTGAATGCTTGGCAGTTCAGTTAAAGAAAGGACCTCAGTGTTGGGTACCTTATCTTGCCTAGTGATCTTCAAAATCTTCCTAAAACAATTCAGATGGAAGCAATTCAGTTTCCTGGCATGACACTGGTAGACCGTCCGAGTTTCTTTCACAGGCATAAAGCAATGAGGTCAGCACAATGGCTCTGGACACCCTCAGCTTGGGAGACAGTCTAATACCTCTTCTCTCCCACACTTGCCTTCTGAGGCTCCCAAACACTTGACCTAGCTCTGACAATGCATGCATTGACCTTGGCATCCAATTAATAAATGCTAATTGACTGACTTTGAAAGGCAAAGACCCTGTGTGGGAGCTCTGAACAGGGATTTCAGATGAGCCCTGGATCTGCACCAAGCGGTTTTGTAGATGGTCCAGATCTCCTGGCCAGACTGTCATGACCTTCTTTAGGCCTTCAGTTTAGAGGTCACCATCCTCTCTTGGGAAAAGAAGGCTCCTGCAGAAACCTCCCTCTGGGTAACTCAACAAAATCCAGAATTGGGGAAGTCTCCGCCCTCCATGATGCTACCAAAAGAGGAAAATGCTCACTTCTCCAGACTCTTAGTCAATGATGTGCTCAAGGAGAAAATGGAAAGGCAGAAGAAGCCAGAGATTCCAGACTCTCTCTGGCTTGCCTAGGCATCCATAAGCTTTAACCCATTGCCTTTGATGCAGGGGAAGGGAAGGGGAGAGAAAACCTCACTTTCCCACCTACCCCCATTTGCTGGAAGTCTCAGGGAAGGAAAGGGGGCACAAAAGAAGGGGCTTTTCATAGGCACTTCTCTGTGGTCCTGCTGCTCCACCTTCTCCTTCCTGTATCAGTAAAAGACAGATTTTTGAGCTCGTGGCTTGCAGGGAACCCAGAGCTCCCCTAAAGAGGCAGGTGGGTCCCTGCTGGTCCCTGCTGCTTTTCTGTCCTCCTCTAGCTGGACACTTTGGATTACTTCTGCTGTCAATAAAAAAAAATAAATGCTTTTATAAAAGTTAGCAATAATTTGATAAAGTAAATATAATACCGTTGTAAATTTTAAAAAGAACCATTTAAGAGAAATTATTTTTCAAATAATGGAACACTATAAAAATAAATATAAATGATTTTCTAAAGAACATGGGATGTCTTTGGTCTAGGAATTCTGGAGGAGGAACTTCCATTAGCAATGCTGATCTGTACTTCGTCTGCTATCTCTAGTCTTAGAGAACACTGGGAAGTAGGTGACTAGTCCAGGGTCACAGAGTCAGACAGGATGTGTGAAAATAAAAATGGAAAAGGATTTATAAGAACCAAATTAGAGAGAAAATAAAAATAAGTGATATAAACTAATAAAATATTAAGGAAATACATTTTAAAATTAAAATAAGGGGTTTTTTTTTCTCTAAAACAAATATGTCTATGTCACCCTGGACAGGTCACTTAACCCTGATTGCCTTCTGTGACAAGTAAAATTAAATGTGTTTGCCTTATTTCTGCCTCAAGTTTGGGTAAAATTAGCTGGATTTTCTAATATATTTGTTACTTATAAATTAGAAGCTTTAGCACCAATTTGGGGCATTAAGCATTTATTAAAGCATACCAAGTATTAGTAAAAGGAAAACACCTAGCTCAGAAAGTTAAGAAAAGGCCTATATAGCCTAGAGCTGCAGCCTGGCCTGCTTCATCCTCCAAGTCCTCTATCACCAGCCTGTCCAAGAGACAAACTCAGAGCAGAAGCTTTCTCTGCATGGGGAGGAGAGGCGGTCCTTACACACTGCTTAAAGCTAATTAGCTAGCATCACCCAAATCCATTGATTCAGTGGACTTGAAGGTGGTCCTGTGTTGAGGTCAGAGTTCACACCCTCTGAGAACCAGCATCTCAGGTAGGTGTGGTTTCAATCAAGTCAACTTCAAGTGAGTCACTCAGCAAAGTCAATCCAATCAATCCCCTTGATCTGGGTCTTTTGAGTGTCCCAAAACCCATTATTTTCTCACAAACTCCCCTGTGCTTTGTTAAGAAACATAGTTTCCTTAAATGAAGCAATAACATTACAGATACTTGTAAAGAGTTCTGTGATAACTAGCAATGTAAAGGGAATGAAAAGAGAGAAAAGAAATTGAGCGACACATTGACTAAAACTAAAGGAGGCAGTCCCCTTTACTTCAAAAAATAAAATAAAAACAAATAAAACAAATGTGAATTGAATTTTTGTTTAGTCATTTCAGTCCCATCTGACTTTTCATGAACCCATTTGGGGTTTTCTTGGCAGATACTGGAATGCTTCACCATTTCCTTCTCCAGATCATTTTGAGGAAGTGAGGCAAACAAGGTTAAGTGACTTGTGCAGGGTCATACAGCTGGTAAGTATCTGAGGCTGGATTTAAACTCAAGATGAGTCTTACTGACTCCAGGCATATCACTCCATCCACTTTACTAACTACCTTCCCTAAAATCGCATTAAAAGACCCAATTCAACCAGACAAATAGAAATCTTACTGGCACAGAGCTCTATAGAATGCCCGGGCACTGAAGAGATAAAGCCTCTGACAAAAGGTGACAAATCAGGAGGACCTAAGGTCCCTAGCTGGGTTCCAAGTAGTTAACCTAGTGCCTTGAGGCTATGACTATTGAGGTAAGCCCCAGCTGTCCCTCCTCAGTCTCAGGGCCTCAGTTTACCAGGGGCAGGATCATGGGGAGGAGGCTGTCTCATTTAGGACAGAAAAGCTGGAGGCAGGTGAAGCAGTGACAGCGAGCAGGTGTGCCAGGAGAATGGGAAGAGGAGCTGGCATCAGGACCAGGCTGCTTCAATAAGCAGGTAAGAGACTCAGATGAGAGAAAGTCCAATCTTTACCTAGAAATCACTGATAAAAAATTTTTATTGAAATCAAAATTATTCATTCCTTTAATCAGCCAGTGGGTGGCTAGGCCTGGGAATGAACTGAGTATAGGGTGGCTGCATAAAGGCCAAGGGAGTAAGGAAGAGCAAACTAGGACATCCAGAGATGGACTGGGGCTGGTGCCCAGGACCAGGTCTACAGCCATATATTGGAGGGCACAGCTCTGGAAATAGGTTGCCTGGCAAGGGAAAGGCCCAACAATCCCCATCCCTTCACCTAGACCTAGAAAGGAACCAAGAAACCAGTTCCTGGATGGGAGTGGGTACAGCAATAAGCTGAGGTGAGAACTGGCTAAGAGGTTTCTCCCCAAGAGTCCATCCTCCTGACTTTCCATGGATAACATCATCTTTGACAAAACCCACCTAGAACAGGGACCACTCATTAGTTTCTCTGTTATCCCAACAAAGCCCTGGAGTCAGGAGGACCTGAGTTCAAATCTCACCTCAGACACTTAACACTTACTAGCTGTGTGACCCTGGGCAAGTCACTTAACCCCAATTGCCTCACACACACAAAAAAAAGAAACCAGGGAAGACCACCAAGAATATAACAACAATCATTATAAATGTCTTCTGAGATGTGGGGAGATTCTCTGAAAATAGGTCCCTAAACTCCATCACTGTGGAAATCAGAGAAGGGGAAACCCTTGTTGCTGATCCCGGTGCTCTAGGTTAGGGGGGTGGGGGGGAGCAGAGAACACATGAGGGAATCCTGGGCAAGGATAGTAGCTTTGTGCCCAGATGATGCAGTCTTCCTCCCCCTCCACCATCATCTACTGAATTACTTTGTAAATGTTCTCCTGACTCTGCTCACTTCACTTTGCATCAGTTCATGTCCGTCTTTCCTGGTTTTTGTGAGATCATCTTGCTCATCATTGCTTATAGCACAATAGTATTCTATCACAATCATTTCACAATCTATCACATCACGTATCACAACTTGTTCACTCATTCCTCAGGGACCCCTTGTTAAAAGGCAGCTATTTCTGGGTGGGCTGGCCCATTATGCCATCAAACATCACTGGTCAAGCACCTAATCCCCCGAACCTTGTACATTTTCCATACCTGTGATCCCACCAGTAGAGGGAGCTCTCTCCACACTGACACTGATTGGCAACTTGTCTGTGACTTTCGGTCTTAGCTGCCTGGGACACCAAGAGCTTGTGACTTATCCAAAGTCACATCCCTCTAGAATGTATCAGACTCAGGACTTGAACCCAGGTCTTCTTGACTTCAAGTCTGGCCCTCTATCCACTCTGCTGCACTGCCTCTGGTCTTACTTAAAACTTCTTGAATCAATGTTTGTTGAGCTGAATTGAATCATAGTTCAGCAGTATAAAGTAGTTAATCAGATCACTGAGGAAGCCATAACCAGGGTGGGGTGATTGGTGCTTTATCCCAAGGCAGAAATGTTAAAGGGTCCATAATGCTCTTAGGAAGAAGTCCAGTGGAGCCTTGTAGTGGAGCAGGGGCAAAGCCTGGCATTAGAACTGGGCAGATGCTGGTGACAGGGTGGGGCTGGCTAAACTAGTGACAGGGGTCTAAGAAGGGGACCTGGAGCAGGTTTCTGTTGTGGGAGCAGCCCTCTATTTTCCATTTCCAGTTACTCAGAGCAGAAAAGGCCTTGTTTTTTTGTTTGGTTTTTTTGGTGAGGCAATTGGGATTGAGTGACTTGCCCAGGGTCACACAGCTAGTAAGTGTTAAGTGTCTGAGTCCGAATTTGAACTCAGGTCCTCCTGAATCCAGGGCCAGTGCTCTATCCACTGCACCCCCTAGCTGCCCCAAAGGCCTTGTATTTTTAAGATATATTTTTAAGATTTGACCCCGCCCAGGGGTGGCAAGGAAGGGCTGTGCCTATTCCCTCTGGTGCCACCAGAGGTCAGCAGGCACATGAGAACACATCTTGTTTCCCCAGGACAAAGGGCAGCAGTAGACATCCTGGAGACCAGGAGAGAGCTCACAAGGCTCCCATTCCACAATTGTCCCTTAGAGAAGGAAGCATTTAATGGGGCTGGGGGAAGAACAGTGATACCTCACCCCCTGCTGGAGTGTGTATCTTTCTGCCTCCCCATCTCCAGGTGAGACTTTTTTTGTTTTCTTCAAATTTTCACCTCTTTGACTTCAAAATCTTTCCATGTTGAAAGTGTAATGGGCTGGTGGAGGGGCCACTTGAGGGATCTGGAGAGAAGCAAACATTTCCACAAGGCCAGACATCTGAGATTTGGGCTCCATTTGACTCTGCCTTAGCTCAGTCTCAGTGTGAGAAGGGGCTGAATGAACCTGCCTACCCCTGTGACCTTCAGCTATGCCTGAGCACCCCCTAATCCTGTCCCCATAAAGAGGAATTGGAGATTGTGGGAGCAAACAATGAGATTGGGATAGGGAGACAGCTCCTCAGCTCTTCTATTCCTTGTGGAAGACTTCCCATCCCAGGAACCATTTCATTCCTTAAGAGATGAGCCCTCCCAAGCTATTCAAACTTCCTGTACAGCAGACCCTTAGGCATGGGTATGGACAGTGAGCTTGGGGTTAGAGTGAGTCTGGAAGGACCAAAGGCCCCGCTCCCTGCTCAGCTGTTCATCCTGAGTTCTAAGACCAGGAATTGCTTTGTTGGCAGAGCTGAAGAAACCTCGGGTGGAGGTGAGAAGGGAGAAAATCAGCCATGTGGCTGAAAGAAAACTGGACTGGGAGACTGGAGACCTAGGTCCTAATCCCTCCTCTGACTCTGAGTCAAGGATTGTTTCTTCCCCTGAAAAATGAAGAAATTGGACAAGATGATTCAGAGGTCCCTCCCAGGGCTTACTGCCTGTGAGTCTGTGAGATTTGGGCTCCATTTGACTCTGCTTTAGCTCAGTATCTGTGTGAGAAGGAGCTGAATGAACCTGCCTGCCCCTGTGACCTTGGCCAAAGCATTTTGCTCTCCTGGGTTCCACTCTCACCTCTGTAGGAACTGGAGAGAGAGAGAGAGAGAGAGAGAGAGAGAGAGAGAGAGAGAGAGAGAGAGAGAGAGAGAGAGAGAGAGAGAGAGAGAGAGATGCAGGGGTGGTATTGGGGGAAGGGCTTAGATACTCCTCTTTAAAGAATTATACCCTCTCACACACAAATCCAATTGGAAAAAAATCTTTTATTTAGGTGCAAGAGAAAGGAGACTAAGAGAAAAGTCAGAACTCCTCTTGTGAGGAGAAAATGGCTTAGAGATCACAATTCTCTGAAACACATTTCTCCCAAAACAGAAGAAAGGTCAAAACTGTTTATAGATGGTAGATAGAGTGATTGGAATGTCCCTTATTAGGGATGGTCTGGGAGAAGTCAGGTAACCGGCAGTTGTTCTGATTTCTGGAGCAATCTCTGTCCCCCTGGTGCCCCCCAGGCAGCAGCAACGCCTAATGGGCTTATTATCTCTCTTACTTCTCAAGGTGTTTCTGTCCTTCAGTTTAGCTGGTCAGTTTAAACTTTAATTCCAACCCCACAACACATACATACATACATAGATGGATAAAGCATTTTGTAAGCGTGTACTATGTATGAAGCATTGTGCTAAGAGCTGGGAAAATAAATACAAGCAATGATGATCCCCAAGGTCCCTTCTGGCTCTCATGATACTTTCATACAATTACTAAGCATTTACCAAGCACTTTCTATGTATAAGGCTGTGGAGAACCCAGAGTGCTCTCTGTCACCCCACCGACTGTGTTCCCCCTCCCCAGGCCCAACATGGTCACCAAAGCAGCAAGTCTCCTAGGAGACTTTGTGGTCAAAGCCTGAATTCCATAGACAATGCTTGGCCAGTCTCCCAGGGTCCAAGGAATCAACTGTACAAACTTTGCCCTGTTTAGGCCTGGAAAAAGTTTTGCCGGGTCAAGGCTGAAAGGTTGAAAAATTACTCTTATTCTCTTAGAATTATTCTTTCAGAGACTTTATTTAATTACTTTGTGGTTTTTTGCTTTAAATACTGAGCTGTCCCAGTAATAAAATGCACACAGTTATTCACACATAATGTGGTACTGATGTGTCAATGATTAATCGTCTCAGATCCTCAACCCCCGTTGTTAGGGCTTGAACCCGTGCCCCCGACATAAGGCATCATGCATGACATAGGGAATGCAAAGATAAAAATGAAGTAGACCCTTCCCCCAAGGATCTTATATTATGTTGCTGGAAAATTTGAGAGTTTGGGAGGATCAAGTTCAAGCCTCCTTTCAGGCCCCTCCACCAAAGTATCTTTTTGACAAAAGGACAACTACATCAATCCTGCCTCCCAGTTATTAGGCTTCTTGGATGTCAAATGTGAATAAACAGTTGACCTTAGCACCTAGTAATCAAAAGAGCTAAGGTATCATTGTTTTGCCTGCACATTCATTAAATTTGAAAGACTCAAAAAACGCTGATCAATTAAATGACCAACTCTGCTTCCAAAATATTAATAATGAAACCTGCTACCCACTGTCTGACAGAGAAGTGATGGATTCAAGGTGCAGAATGAGACATGTCTCTTTGGACATCTTTGCTTGACCATACATGTTTGTTAAAAAGGGCATTGTTTTTCTTTCAAGAGAGGTGGGAGTTCAAGAAGGGAAGGGTTGGGGACAGGACAGCAAAAATAAAGAAAGAAAAGAGGGTCGTTAAGATGCCTTTTCTTTTAATAAGCAAAGGAGAGAACAGAAAGAAGACCAAAGAAAGTCATAAAGAACCACAGACAAACAGGACAACCTTCAAACTGTAGTTTAAACTTACTCTATACTTTAAAAGCAAAGCAAGCTAGCTGTTCATAATAGAAGACTGCAGCAATTTTGAGAGAAATGATTATTTATAACCAATTATGAAAGATCCAAGGTTTTTCCCTGTTCTATTTTCTTGTTCAAAACCAAGTCTTTGAAGGACATTACTGACCTCTGCCAAAAATGTACCCCACCTAGACCATTTTATGTAAAGTGAATTCCTGCCCAAGGTGGTCTGAGTTTAATGATACTGTCTTTGAGAATAAAATAAATTGGAGGGGGGGGAAGAATAGGATGGAGGGAAACACAGTTAGCAATAATAACCTTGAAAAATAATTTTGAAGCAAGTTTCTCTGATAAAGGCCTCATATCTCAAACATGTAGAGAACTGAGCCAAATTTTTAAAAATAAGAGCCATTCCCCAATTGATAAATGATCAAAAGATGTGAAGTTTTCAGATGAAGTCATCAAAGCTATCCATAGCCATATGGGAAAAAAAATCCTCTAAATCACTATTGATTAAAGAGATGCAAATCAAAACAATTCTGAGGTACTACCTCATACCTATTCAATTGGCTAATAGGACAGAAGAGGAAAATGACAAATACTGGAAGTGATACGGGGGAAATGAGAGATTAAGGTACTATTGGTGGAGTTGGAAACTGATTCAACCTTTCTGTAGAGCAATTTGGAACTAGGCCCAAAGGGCTATAAAACCATGCTACTACTAGGTCTATATCCATAAAGAGATAAAAACCAAAAAAGAAAAGGACCTATACGTATAAAAATATACCTATAGCAGCTCTTTCCTGGTGGCAAAGAATTGGAAATTGAGGGGATGCCCATCAATTGTGAAGGAATACTATTGTGCCATAAGAAAAGATGAGCAGTATGCTTTCAGAAGAACCTGGAAAGATTTAAATGAGCTGATGCAAAGTGAAACGTACTGTGTAGTAACAGCAATGTTGTGAGACGATCAGATGTGAATGAGAGCTATTCAGCACTACAATGATTCAAGAAAACTCTGAAGGACTTATGATGAAAAATGCTATCCATACCCAGAGAAAGAACTGTTGGTGTCTGAACACAGATTGAACCATATTTTTTTTTACTTACTTAATTTTTTCTGAGGTTTTGTTGCCTGTTTTCTTCCACAACATGACTAATATGGAAATATTTTGTATGACTACACATGTATAACCTCTAATGAACTGCTTACTTTCTCAAAGAGGGGCAAGGAGGGGAGATAAAGAGAGAATATGCAACTAAAAAGTTTTTAAATGGATGTTAAAATTGTTTTTACAGGTAATTCAGGGAAAATAAAATATTAAATGAAGAAAATTTTTAAAAAATAAAAATAATCTCTTTGTCGAAGAGTGGCATGTTGTCACTATCTCAGCCCTTCATTGGACTAAACCCACTTCTCACTGTAATATTCCTTCTCTCATTAATTGTTAACCAATCAGAGTTAACTGCCACCCTAAGGAATATCCACTTTTCCAAAGATATATGAACTGTGAACCCACACACACACACAGCTCCAAGCTAATTGGTTGGTAGCACTGATTGACACAACTAACAGGTGGTAACTTCCAGATGCTAAAGTCTACTTGCCAAGACAAACCCAGGAACTCTATGAACACAATTACAAAACACTTTTCACACAAATCAAATCAGATATAAATAATTGGAAAAATATCCTATTACTTTGCTAAAGTTGTTAATTGTTTCAAGTAATTTTTGAGTTGATTCTCTAGGATTCTCTAAGTATACCATCATATCATCTGCAAAGAGTGATAGTTTTGTTTCCTCCTTGCCTACTCTAATTCCTTTAATTCCTTTTTCTTCTCTGATTGCTAAAGCTAACATTTCTAGTACAATATTAAATAATAGAGGTGATAATGGACATCCCTGTTTCACCCCTGATCTTATTGGGAAGGCCTCTACTTTATCTCCATTACATATAATGCTTGCTGATGGTTTTAGGTAGATACTACTTTTTATTTTAAGGAAAGCTCCACCTATTCCTAAGCTCTCTAGTGGTTTTATTAGGAATGGGTGCTGTATTTTGTCAAAAGCTTTCTCTGCATCTATTGAGATAATCATATGATTTTGGTTAGTTTTCTTATCGATGTGATTGATTATGTTAATAGTTTTCCTAATGTTGAACCAGCTCTGCATTCCTGGTATAAATCCCACCTGGTCATAGTGTATTATCCTGGTGATCACTTGCTGTAATCTCCTTGCCAGTATCTTATTGAAGATTTTAGCATCAATATTCATAAGGGAGATTGGTCTATAATTTTCTTTCTCTCTTTTTGCTCTGCCTGGTTTTGGTATCACCACCATGTTTGTGTCATAGAACAAATTTGGTAGAACTCCTTCTTCAGCTATTTTTCCAAATAATTTGTATAATATTGGAATTAATTGTTCTTTAAATGTTTGGTAGAATTCACCTGTAAACCCATCTGGCCCTGGGGATTTTTTCTTAGGGAGTTCATTAATGGCTTGTTCAATTTCTTTTTCTAATATGGGCTTATTTAAGGATTTTATTTCCTCTTCAGTTAACCTGGGCAGTTTGTATTTTTGTAAATATTTATCCATTTCATTTAGATTGTCAAATTTATTGGCATACAGTTGGGCAAAATAGTTCCTAATTATTGCTTTAATTTCCACTTCATTGGTGGTAAAATCACCCCCCTTTCATTTTTGATACTGGTAATTTGGTTTTCTTCTTTCTTTTTTTAATCAAATTAACCAATGGTTTATCTATTTTATTGGCTTTTTTCATAAAACCAGCTCTCAGTTTTATTGATTAATTCTATAGGGTTTTTTTGCTTTCAATCTTATTAATTTCTCCTTTAATTTTCAGGATTTCTAATTTAGTATTTAATTGGGGATTTCTAATTTGTCCTTTTTATAGCTTTTTAAGTTGCATGCCCAATTCATTGATCTCCTCTTTCTCTTTTTTATTCATGTAAGCAGTTAGAGCTATAAAATTTCCCCTAAGCACTGCTTTGGCTGCATCCCATAGATTTGATATGTTGTCTCATTATTGTCATTCTCTTGGATAAAGTTATTGATTGTTTATATGATTTGTTGTTTGACCCACCCATTCTTTAGAATGAAATTATTTAGTTTCTAAATGATTTTCAGTCTACTTTTCCATGGCTCTTTATCACATGTAATTTTTATTGCATCATGATCTGAGAAGGATGCATTTCCTATTTCTGCCTTTCTACATTTGACTATGATGTTTTTGTGCCCTAATACATGGTCAGTTTTTGAAAATGTTCCATGTACTGCTGAGAAGAAGGTATATTCCTTTCTATCCCCATTCAATTTTCTCCAGATATTTATCATATCTAACTTTTCTAATTTTCTATTCACCTCTTTAACGTCTTTCTTATTTATTTTGTAGTTAGATTTATCTAATTCTGAGAGGGGAAGGTTCAGATCCCTCACTAGTATAGTTTTGCTGTCTATTTCCTCTTGTAATTCATTTAACTTTTCCCCTAAGAATTTGGATGCTAAACCACTTGGTGCATACATGTTTAGTATTGATATTACTTCATTATTTATCATACCTTTTAGCAAGATGTAGTTTATTTCCTTATCTCTTTTAATTAGATCTATTTTTCTTTTGCTTTGTCTGAGATAAGAATTGCTACCCCTTATTTTTTTACTTCAATTGAAGCATAATATATTTTGCTCCAACCTTTTACCTTTACTCTGTGTGTATCTCTCTGCTTCAAATAAGTTTCTTGTAAACAATATATTGTAGGATTCTGATTTTTAATCCACTCTGCTATTCGCTTCTGTTTTATGGGAGAGTTCATCCCATTCACATTCACAGGTAAAATTATTAACTATTTATTTCCCTCCATCCTCTTTTCCCCTTTGTTTGTACTCTTTGTTCCCTTCTTTCACCCTATTCCTCTTTTTTTTCAGGGCAATGAGGGTTAAGTGACTTGCCCAGGGTCACACACCTAGTAAGTGTCAAGTGTCTGAGACCAGATTTGAACTGAGGTCCTCCTGAATCCAGGGCCAGTGCTTTATCCACTGCACCACCTAGCTGCCCCACCTATTACTCTTGACCAATGTTTTGCTTCTGACCATTGCCTCCCTCAATCTGCCCTCCCTTTTATCAGCTGCCCTTCTTTTTCTTACCCCTTTCCCCCCCACTTCTGCCCTCCCTTCTATAAATACCACCCTTTTCCCCCTTCCCCTTTTGTTTCCTTAAAGAGTAAGCTAAGTTCCTTTATACAAGTGGGAGTGTATTTTGTTCCCTCCCTGAACCAAATCTGATGAGAGTAAGGTTGCAACCATGTTCACTCCTCCCTTCTTTCCCCTTATTGTAATGGGTTCTTTTTGTACCTCTTCATATCTTGTAATTAACCCCATTCCACCTCCCCCTTTCTCTCCTTCCCCTAGTCTAATTTTATTCTTCCCCTTAAGTTTCTTTATATCATCACATCAAAGTTGATTCAATAACAATACCTTAACAGAGATACAGATCCCAAGAGTTAGAAGTATTATCCTCCCTCATAGGGATGCAAGCAGTTTAACATAATTGAACAACCTTCCCCTCCCCACCCTTGTTTACCTCTTTATAGTTCTCTAGAGTCTTGTATTTGGAGATCAAATTTTCTGTTCAGTTCTGGTCTTTTTCTCAGAAAGCCTTGGAAGTCCCCTATTTCATGGAATATCCATCTTTTCCTCTGAAAGAGAATGATCAGTTTTGCTGGGTAATTGATTATAGGTTGTAACCCAAGCTCCTTAGCCTTCCTGAATATCATATTCCAAGTCCTTTGATCATTTAATGTTGAAGCTGCCAGGTCCTGTGCAATCCTGACTGTGGCTCCATTATATTTAAATGGTTTCTTTCTGGCTGCTTGGAGTATTTTCTCCTTCGCCTGATAATTCTGGAGTTTGGCTACTATATTCCTTGAAGTTTTCCTTTTGGGGTCTCTTTTAGGAGGTAATCAGTGGATTCTTTCAATGATGATTTTATCCTCTGATTCTAGAATTTCAGGGCTGTTCCCCTGATAATTTCCTAGAATATGGTGTCTAGACTCTTTTCTTGATTATGGCTTTCAGGTAGTCCAATAATTCTCAGATTATCTCTCCTGGATCTATTTTCCAAGTCAGTTGTTTTTCCAATGAGGTATTTTACATTTTCTTCTATTTTTTTCTGTCTTTTGATTCTGCTCAACAGATTCTTGGTGTCTCATGGAGTCATCAGCTTCCATCTGCTCAATTTTAATTTTTAAGATCTTATTTTCCTCAGTAAGCTTTTGCACCTCTTTTTCCATTTGGCCAACTTTTTCTCCAATTTGGCTATTTTTTTTCTCATTTGGCCAATTTTTTTTAAGGAATTGTTTTCCTCAGTCAATTTTTGTGCTTCTTTTTGTAGTGTAACTCTCATTTCTTTTATTTCTTTTTCCATGTTTCTTCTACCTCTCTCATTTGGTTTCTTTTTTTTTTTTGTATTTCATAATCTGTCTTATTTATTTTTTAAAGTATTTTATTATTTTCCAATTACATGCTGAGATAGTTTTCAACATTTGTTTTTATAAGATTTCCAATTTCAAATTTTTCTCCCTCCCTCCCCTCTCCTCCCCCTCCCCAAGACAGCAAATAATCTGATATAGATTATATATGTACAATAACATTAAACATATTTCTGCATTGGTCACATTACAAGAGTAGAATAAAAGCAAAAAGGAAAAACCTCAAAAAAGAAAAAATTAACAGCACCAAAAACAAAAGAAATAGTATGGTTCAATCAGCATCCATATTCCACATCTCATTTGGTTTCTAAAAGCCTTTTTGAATTCTTCAAAGAAGGCTTTTTGGTCTTGAGACAAGACCATCTATCCACTTGTGGGCATTTTGATAGACTCATCTGAGTTTTAGTTTTGGTCTTCCCTTTCACCATAGAAGTTGTCAATGGTAAGGGTCCTTTTTTGTTTCTTGCTCCTGTTGTAGTCTACTTTTTTTTAGTGAGGCATTTGGGGTTAAGTGACAGCTAGTAAGTGTTAAGTGTCTGAGGCTGGATTTGAACTCATGTACTCCTGACTCCAGGGCCGGTGCTCTATCCACTGTGCCACCTAGCTGCCCCTGTAGCCTATTTTTAAACTTAAAAAGTTGAAGTCTGCTCCTGGGGCACAGGGTTCACTGTTGCAAGCTTCTTACTGCTCTCAGCTGCCCCACTCACAGCTATGTTGAGTTGCAGCAACGTTGAGTTGCAGCAACATTGAGCTGCCTGCCGAGCTTCCCACTGAACTGAGCTTTGCTAAGCTGAGCTGCCAGCTGAGATGAGTAGTGCTGAGCCACGCTCCCTTTTCACCCAGGTGAGAAAGACCTTTCCTGAAGTCTTTTCAATTATCTCAAGTAGTAGGGGTGTGTCTCTCTTTTTGTAGGTTCTGTAGTTCCAGAATCTATTTAGAGGCTTGATTTAATGTTGTTTTTGAGGGAAGTACAGGAAAGCTCAGGCAACTTCCTAGCTTCTCTCTGCAATCTTAGCTCCACCCCCCCACCCCACCCCACCCCCCGTTTCTGCTGCAAATATTTTAAACAAATTATTGGCAAGGAGATTACAGTAATTTATCACCAGGTTGGATTTATATCAGGAATGCAGGGTTGGTTCAATATTAGGAAAACTATCAACATAACCAACCATATCAATAGATGTAGAGAAAACTTTGATAAAATACAGCACCCATTCCTATTAAAAACACAAGAGAGCACAGGAATAAATAGAGCTTTCCTTAAGATGATAAACAGTATCTATTTTAAACCAACAGAAAACATTATATGAAATGGGGATAATTTAGAGACATTTCCAACAAGATCGGAGTGAAACAAGGATGTCCATTATCACCACTATTCTTTAATATTGTACTAGAAATGTTAGCTTTAGCAAGGAATTATAATAGGCAAGGAAAAAAACAAAACTATCACTCTGTGCAGATGATATGATGGTATACTTAGAGAATCCTAAAGAATCAACTCAAAATTACTTGAAACTATTCATAACTTTAGCAAAGTTGCAGGATATAAAATAAATCCATATAAATCATCAACATTTCTATATATGACCAATAAAGTCCAGCAACAAGAGATAGAAAGAGAAATTCCACTTAAAATAACTGAAGACAATATTAAATATTTGGGAGTCTACCTGCCAAGGCAAACCCAGAAACTCTATGAACACAATTACAAAACACTTTTAACACAAATAAAATCAGATCTAAACAAATGGAAAAGTATAAATTGCTCATGGTTAGGTCATGCTAATATAATCAAAATGACAATTCTAACTAAATTAGTTTACTTATTCTGTACCATACCAAACTACCAAAAATTTATTGCATAGAGCTAGAAAAAAAATAATAAAATTCATCTGGAAGAATAAAATGTCAAGAATATCAAGGGAATTAATGGGGAAAATGCAAATGGAAGTAGCATAGTTATACCAGATCTAAAAGTATATTACAAAGCAGCAGCCACCAAAACTATTTGGTACTGGTTAAGAAATAGAGAGGTGGATCAATGAAAGGTTAGGCACACAAAACACAGCAGTAAATGAATATAACAATTTCCTGTTTGTTAAACCCAAAGATTCCATCCTCCAGGATAGGAACTCACTATTTGACAAAAACTGCTGGGAAAACTAGAAAATAGTATGGCAAAAATTAGGTATAGATTGACATCTTACACCATACACCAAAGTAAAGTCAAGATGAGCACATGATCTAGACATAAAGAGTGATATCATAGGCAAATTAGAAAAGGAAGTACTAGTCTACTTGTCAGAACTGTGTAGAGAGGAAGAATTTATGACTAAAGATGAGATAGAGAACATTATGAAATGCAGAGTGGATCATTAAATTAAATTAAATTAAAAGGTTTTTGGACAGACAAAATCAATGCAAACAACATTAGAAGGAAAGCAGAAAGCTGGAAAATAATTTTTGCTGACAATTTCTGATAAAGGTTTCATATCTAAAATATATAGAGAACTGAATCAAATATATAAAAATACAAGTCATTTCCCAATTAAGAAATGGTCAAAGGATATGAACAGGCAGTGGATTCAGGAGTACCTGAGTTCAAATCCAGCCTCTGACACTTGACACTTACTAGCTGTGTGACCCTGGGCAAGTCACTTAACCCCCATTGCCCCACAAAAAAAAAATGTTCTCAATCACTACTACTCCAAGATACCACCTCACACCTATCTAATTGGCCAATATGATTTTAAAAAAAAAAAGGAAAATGATAAATGTTGGAGAAGTTGTGAGAAAATTGAAACACTAATGCACTGTTGGTGGAGTTGTGAACTGATCCAACCATTTTCAAGTACAATTTGGAACCATGCTGAAAAGGCTATAAAACTGTGCATACCCTTTGACCCACCAATACCAGTACTAGGTCTATATCCTAAAGAGATCATAAAAAAGGTAAAAGGACCCACATGTACAAAAATATTCATAGCTGCTCTTTTTTATGGTGGCAAAGAATTAGAAATAGAGGGAATGCCCATCAATTGGGAAATAGATGAATAAGTTGTGATATATGAATGTAATGGAATGCTATTGTGATATAAGAAATGATGAGCAGCTGGTTGAAATTTTCAGAGTGAAAATGTATACCTTAGAATGCTAGAAACCAGGGCTTGATTTATTGCTTTTTTTAATTGTCTAGATTTTAGAGAATGATAAAAATATTAATAATACACATTCAACTTAAAAGTGTCTTGCATGCACCCCCACCCCCATAGCTGGATGTTAAACATTTACCAGCACCCCCCTCATCATCACCATTGATTTCTTTCTAGGCTGAAGGGGAAGGAGAATCCATGTTCAGACTGTCACCTTACTCTTCACTACCAATATACTTGACTTGTTCTCTGTGACTACCTAGTTATTTCGGGTTTGATGTGAGCTGGAAAACAAAGTAGAAGCTTCAATCTACTTCTGTATTTGGTGTTCTTTATTTCCATGATTCCTTGCCATACCAGCTCATGTAGGGTCCCTCTAGTGCCTCCCATTGTGTTGTTATTTTGTATACAGTACATTTCACTTTACATCAGCTCATGTAAGTCTTTCCAGGTTTTTCTGAGAGCATACTGCTCATCATTTCTTATAGCACAATAGTGTTCCATCATAATCTCCTCCCAAAATTTGTTCAGACATTCCCCCATTTGATAGGTATCTCCCCAATTTCTAATTCAACTTTTTGTTTTTGCTCCCTCTCTCTCATCTCACAACCTACAGACAACTCAACTTAGCCACAAACTAGAGAAATACCTATTTTGAACATAATGCCAGTCAGTCAATAAGCATTTATTATGCACCTACTATGTGCTTGGAGTGTGCTAAGTGCTAAGAACACAAAGAAAAGCAAAAGACAGTCCCTGCCTTCTCCAAGTTCAAAATCTAATGAGGAAGAGAACATGGAAAGAAATATATACAAACAAGCTACAGAAAGGACAAAGAGGAAATAATAACCTAGGACAGGCACTGGAAAAGGAGAGAGATTAGGAAAGGCTTCCTGTAGAAGGTGGAATTTTAGCTGGAACTTGAAGTACGGGAAGTTAGGGGGATGAGATGAAGAGGGAGGGCATTCCAGCCATGGGGAAGACAGTCAGGAGAAATGCCCAGAGTCTGGAGATAGATTTTCTGGTGGAAGGAACAACAGGGAGGCCAGTGTCACTGGGTCAGAGGATATGAGGGGTTGGAGGTGAAAGACTGGGAAGTTGGGGGAGCCAGGTTTTGAAGAGCTTTGAACCCCAAATAAAGAATTTTCAGTTTTATCCTGGAGGTGATAGGGAACCACTGGAAGTTTCAGAGGAGTGGGATGACAAGATCAGACAAGTAAAAGTTTGGAGTGGAGTGCAGAGACCCTGATGGCAGTCAGACCAACCAGCAGGCCTGAGCCATAGTCTAGGCATGAGGGAGGTGATAAAGGCCTGCCCCAGGATGGAGGCAGTGTCAGGAGAGACCAGGTGTACTAGGAAAAAGATGTGATGAAAGGTAAAACAAATGGTCTTGTAAAAATTTTGGATACTGGAGGGTAAGAAAGAATTAAGTGTTGAGGATGACCCTTAGTGTATCAGCCTGGGAGACTGAGAGGATAGGAGGCGTGCTCTCAGCAGTGACAGGGAAGTTAGGAAGAAGGGAAGGTTTGGTGGGGTGAATGATGGGTTCAGTTTGGCACAGTTGAATTTTATATGTCTGTGGACATCTGGTTCTAGGTGTTCAATAGGTAGTTGGAAATAAGGACAAAAGTTGGGGCTGGATAAGTAGATTTGAGAAATATCAATATAAAATGATAAATAGATGCCTGGGAGCTGATGAGAACAAGTGAAATAGTATAGAGGGAGAAGGAGAGAGGGCCCAGCATAGAGCCCTGGCAGACACCCATAGGTGACATGGATGAAGATCCCGCAAAGGAGACTGAGGAGTGGCTAGAGAAGTAAGAGAACTGTAAGGAAGGGTTTTCATAAAAATGTAGAGAGAAAAGATTATCAAGGAGGAGAGGGTGTGGTAAAATTTTGTGGCAAAGTTTGAACCTAGCCTTGCATGGTTAAGAGAAGCAGAGCTATTTCTTAGAGATTAGATTCCTTTAATGCTTAACTCAGGACCTAGTTTATATTGACTGGAAACCCAGTGAGACAAGGAGTTTTCTCTCTCCAGTTAGACATCTCAAGTAACTCATGTATCCTATCTGGAAACTGCCTCTGTGCTGGTCAATCATTAACTATTTTGCTTCCTTTCTTTGAATCTTATATAATATGTAACTTATTGACACTGGGGATGGGCTAAGGGAGATGAGATTTCTTTTAGGTCTCCCCCCTCTGCTGAATGATCTAAACTTCTTTCTAAATTATGCTACTTTAGGTATACTTTGTTCTCAGCTCACAAAGGGTACTTGAGATTTTTTTTCTGGTACAACACCTTCATTTTACAGATGAGGAAACTGATGTTCTGAAAAGGCTAAATGACTTGCCCAGAGTCACACAGGTGACAATAAGGCTTTGGGATGTTTTCCACAACCAGGTGCTCTGACTCTCCATCAAGTATCTGCTCTTTTGAGGTTCCTTGGAACTACAACTAGGAATCTTTTCACTGAGCAGGAAAATAGTCATGGCATTGGACAATAGGACAGGGGGTTAGGGAAGGACTGGAACTGTCTCTGCATGTATGGGAACAAAGGACCTTCAGATCTTGAATACAAGATTGGATTTCCCTTGATCACATGATTTCCCAAACTACAGTCCAACCACCTGTGCAGTCATACAGAAAATCTAGTTGGGGTAGAACACAGAACTTGGGAGGACAACAAAAAATGTGCCATACAGATGTCACCCTGAAATAAAGGAGACTATCAAAGTAGCTAAAACTAGGATCTTTAATGAAAGTAAGAGAATTGGAATTGGAGGCCACCACACAGCACTGGAGTGCCTGAGGAGGATGTTGAACATAAGGATATTATAGAATACTGGGGTGGAGGGAGTGGGGTACAATTCTTGAAATGGCTCAGCTGCAGGTGCAAGGGTGGGGGTTGGAATATTCTAAAGCAATAGCAGTCCCTCAGCAGGGAGTATCCAAAGAAACAATAAAACCAGTTCCTCAGTCAGTTATTGGCTCTGGAATCAGGATGAGGTCATCTCATAGCTAATTCCATTCAACACTTCCCCCTTTTGGTCAAGATGAATTCTATAAGGGGGCAGCTAGGTGGCACAGTGGATAAAGTACTGGCCCTGGATTCAGGATGACCCAGGTTCAAATCCAGCCTCAGACACTTGACACTTACTAGCTATATGACCCTGGGCAAGTCACTTAACCCCCATTGCCCCGCAAAAAAAAAAAAAAAAAAAAAAAAAAAGATGAATTCTGTAGCTGACCAAGGGAAGTGTTGGGGAATTCCATGTACTGCTGAACCTTGGATCCAAAGGCAAAGGATAACTTAAGACAGCACTGTCGAAAATTAAATATAGTTTTTAATTACCTGTCTCCTACAAAAATGAATAACCAGATCAGAGAAATCAATTTGATAATATCTCTTATAATTTGTTTCCATACCTGTCCTCCTATGAACAAAACAGATCAGAGAACATAATGCTCCTTCACTAATAACCACATCAGAGACAGACAGGAAAAACATAATACCAATTTCTTTTTTTCCAAGAAAAAATAAACATGATTATGCTGGAGACTCTTCCTAAGAAGGAAACACAGAGGTTCCCTCTTTCTGAGGGTATATAAGGTTCCTTTGCTCACTGGTTACAGGGTGATGCCATTTTTCTTAGCATAATACAAATTAACCTAATGCAAATACTATAACAGGCAACTTAAAGACACAGGAAGGGTTTACCAAGAACAAGGATGCCTAGGTATTTGTTAAGTAGAACAAGATCTATTTACTTCCTTGGGGGAAAGAAGATAGTGAATGGGGACTTATCTGCTAGCTATTTGGATTCAGCTTGGAGCTTTAGTCAAAGGGCATTTTTTTCTCCTATTAATCCAGGGTGTCATAAAATCCATTTGGATAATAATCCAGGTGATCCATATATTCATAGTAACAGCACTCATTAAGATTGGATCTGACATGTTACACTCAATATGAAAATGAAGTTGCCTAAAAAATACCACAAGAGTAACATGATTAAGACAATATTTTAAAAGTTGATAGATAGGTTGGTACAGCTAGGTGGCACAATGAATAGAGCACTGGGCTTGGAATCAGGAAGACTCATCTTTATGAGTCAAATTTATCCTCAAAAGTTTGCTAAAAATACTACAAGAGTAACATGATTAAGACAATATTTTAAAAGTCAATAGATAGGTTGGTACAGCCAGGTGGCACAATGAATAAAGCACTGGGCTTGGAATCAGGAAGACTCATCTTTATGAGTCACATTTAGCCTCAGACACTTACTAGCTGTGTGATCCTGGACAAGTCACTTAGCCCTGTTTGCCTCAGTTCTTCATTTGTAAAATGAGCTGGAGAAGGAGCTGGAAAACCATTCCAGTATCTTTGCCAAGAAAACCCCAAAATGGAGTCAAGAAGAGTTGGACAGAACTGAAAACAACACAGAACAACAGTAACAACAAATACAAAATCTGAAAAAATTACTAACATTCTTAACCATAGCTATAAAACAAAATAATGTTAATGGATGGGAAAAGGGTAAAATAGTATAAATGTACTTTAAAGCAAAAAGCACTAGTTAGTCATAAAACAAGTTTTAGTTGAATATCCTATTATGAAACAAAACAATCTTCATACGCACACATCTCTGCCAGTCTAAGAACCCAAGATACTTAATTTGTAATGCTCTTCTGCACCTATTTAAAATTTTGTTTTTAATAAAAGATAATGTTTTCCTTAGGTACATATAAATGAAAAAGTAGCAAATAAATTCACAGAGTTATCATAGTATTTGAATACCAAGAGCATGAAAACTCAAAATGTCTATAAAGCTTATGGGGGGGGGGGGAAGGGACAACTTAAATAGGCCAACTCATTACAACTCATTCCATTGTTTGAATTCACTGAGACTGACCCCTCAATGAATCATATTGACTGACACATTTACTGCATCTGTTGGGAATAAGTTTTTTTATTTTTTTTATTTTAATTTTTTTTTTTTTACAAAAAAAAATACTCACATGGGGAAGGAGTGAAAGGGAAGGGTAACCCTCTCCCACTGTCCATTTCATCAATCCTTCATATTTTTACAGCTTAGATGTCTCATACTGCTGTATGATTTTTGAGAGCATCTCTTATGTCTGGCCCTCTGGAAACTCTCCTCTTAGGCATTCTGGAATAGATTGGCTCTCACCATAGCTTCCTCTAGCAGATCTACTTCTCCAGTTCAGGTCCCTTGTAGGGAATTCCTTTTCTGTTAAAATCTCTTGTGAAGCAGAACTGAATACAATTTAATACAGTCACTTTAATTTTGGTTTGCCAACAATTAGGTCATGTGATGGAAACTACCTCAAACCTTCTAATTCTACTAATAATAGAATTATATGAAGAACATCAAACTAAGAATCTCTGCATGAGAGAATTTGCATCTTTCCCCTACTTCTTGTTGTTCCTATCCTTATCTAAACAAGATAATTGATTTAGACACTGCCAAAAACAGGCTGAATGAAAAATCTAAAATAATTCATGGAAATCTTACTTGTAAAGTGAGTCCTTGTGTTTAATTTTTTTAACCAATGCAGTTATAGAAACTAAAGCTAAAAGTGCTTTTTAAATTGTCACTGACTCCACCATCATTTAATTTCTGATATTTTTCTATTTCATTCTTTACCTTGGATTCAAGTCCCAGAAAGGTAAGAAACTTTAATTTATTACCTATAAGTGCCTTGTCATGTAAGTTAGCAAATTGTTATATTGATATATTTAGGAAATTAAAATAACTATCTTTCTTAAATTGCCTAATTTGCGCAGGGGGTGAACAATGCATTTGTATATATAGAATTCTGAACCCAATTCTTAGAACTTGTTATTAGAACATGCTCAAGGCCTTTGTATCCCTTTAGAAACATTTATACTCATCAGATCTTGTTATTTTCTCAAAAAATATTTCACTCTAGCTATTAACTTCAATCATTTACTTTAGCTGCTCATTCCCCACTTAAGAGGATGAGATGCCTCTAAGATTCTAATCCTATAGAAAAGAACATAATGTGAGATTAAAATTGGATATTAGATCATAAATCTACCCTACTTAACCTTTCCCTTAATTTATCTCCCAGACTAGTAAATGGAAGAAGCTTCTGGTTTTCTAGATAGAGCTTTTATTGTATGGTAGTCACAAGGTGTTGTTGATTAGAAGGATAGGAAAGTAGAAATACAATACAAATCGTCTTAAGTCTAGGCTTAGTCTATATTCTGTATAAAATTTACCAAAACCCAAGGCCACCTTTGGGGAGAGAGACCGAGTCAAGCGCGTGCTGTTAACCGAGAGCCGGGCCGAGTCAAACTCCAGTCCGCGTCTGTCTGTGCAGCGCAGCCAGGAGACCAGCGGAGCAGGAACAAAGGCCCCACTTCCGTTCTCTCCTTGCCTTTTAAGCTCACACCCCAGAAGTCGAGTGCTCAGCAGGCAATCTGGCATGCGTCGCAGGCGGACTGGTGTGCGTAGCTCATGCTGTTGGTCTCCTCCCCAAAAGGGTGGTCCTAAAAAAAACTGGCATCTCTCCATTATCTAAAACTTTTTACCACAATAAATAATAACACTCCTTATAGGTAGATGACTTGAAGGCCTAAGTCTAAAGGACATCCAAATAAATTTACCTAAGAGATAATTTTTTTGTTCTTTTAAAATTAGTATATATTTTTATTTAAAATTTTGAGTTCTAAATTTTACCCCTCCTCCCTCCCTCCCTTCCCTCCTTCCTGAGGTAATAAGCTTTCAAATATAGGTTATACATATGCAATTATGTATAACATTGCCATATTAGTAATTTTGTATAAGAAGACAAAGAAAAGAAAAAAGCAAAAGAAAGTAAAAAATATAGCATTCTTCAGTCTGTGTTCAATCAATATAAGTTCTTTCTTTGGAGGTGGATAGTATGTTTCATCATTAATCCTTTGAGAGTGTCTTGGGTCATGGCATGGCTGAGAATAGTCATGTCATTCACAGTTCTTCATCAAACAACATTGCTGTTTCTGTGCACAATGTTTTCCTGGTTATGCTCACTTCACTATATATTAGTTCACGCAAGTCTTTCTGGGCCTTTCTGGAATCATCTTCTTATAGCACAATAATATTCCATCACCATCATATACCACAGATTGCTTAGTCATTCCCTAATTGATGGGCATCACTTTGATTTCCAATTCTTAGCCACCACACAAAGAGCTGTTATCAATAATTTTGTGCAAATAGGTCTTTTTCTCTTTTTGGGGATATCAACCTAGCATGGGCATAGTTCCTAATTGCCTTCCAGAATGATTGGCTCAGTTCACAACACCATCCACAGTGGATTAGCATCCCAGTTTTCCCACATCCCTTTCAAATCTAACATTATCCTTTTTTGTTATATTAGCCACTCTGATAGGTGTGAAGTAGTAGCTCAGAATTGTCTTAATGGTGTTTTTCTGATCAGTCGTGATTTAGAGCATTTTTTTCATATGACCATAGATAGCTTGGATTTCTTTTTCTGAAAACTGCATTTTCTTAAGAGATGCTTTATTTTGCTCCAAATGTAGCAAAGGGCTGTCAGAATAGACTAAGAACATAATTTCAGATTGTATTAAATGAGTTGTCTATAGTAAAACATGTTCAGTTACTAACCATGTACAAATGAAACACAGTATGGCCACATAGACCATAGCTCTCAAATCCTCTTTAAATCGTTCTGTAATTTGCTAGCATTTCAGAGCACATATGCATGCATGTGTGCATGCACACGCACACACACACACACACACATGCAGTGCAAGCCCTGTATTGTATTGTGAGATTTAAAATTGGATACTAGATCATAAATCTCCCCTACTTAACCTTTCCCTTAATTTATCTCCCAGACTAGTAAATGGAAGAAGCTTCTGGTCTCTAGTTAGAGCTTTTATTGCGTGGTAGTTACCAGGTGATGTTGATTAGGGGGATAGGAAAGTAGAAATACAAAACAAATAGTCTTAAGTCTAAGTTTAGTCTATATTCCGTATAAAACTCACCAAAAGCCTAAGGCCACCTTTGCGGGGGAGAGCTGCACCAGGCACGTGCTGCTAACGGTGAGCCGGGCCACGTCCAACTCCAGTTAGCATCTGTCTGTGTGTCGCAGTCATCTGACCAGGAGAGCAGGAAAGAGATCCCACTTCTGTTCTCTCCTTGCCTTTTTAGCTCGCACCCCGGAAGTGGAGTGCTTAGTAGCCAGGCTGGTGTGCGTAGCCCATGCACGGCCGTCGGTCTCCTCCCCGAAAGAGTGGTCCTTCAAAAACTGGCGTCTTTCCCTATTCACTAACCGACTGATAGGAAACTTTTTACCACACTATGAACAGGAAATAATCAAAAGAAGGAAAGATTTGAAATTAAGTGGGGTTGGGGAAGGCTTCCAATAGAAGTTGGGATTTTAGTCTGGACTTAAAGGAAACTAGGGTGGTCAGTAGTTAGAGCATAAGAGGGAGAACATTCCAGACTTGGGGAATAGCCAGAGAAAATGAGCAGAGCCAAGAGATGGAGTATTTTGCTTGGGGAATAGCCAGTAGGCTGTGTCACTGGATTGCAGAGTACAGGGCATGGAGTAAAGGCTGGAAAGGCAGGAGGAGGCTAGGTTATGAAGGGTTTTGAAAGCCAAACAGCACATTTTGTACTTACTCCTGAAGGCAATAGGAAGACATTAGAGCTTGTTGAGATGGGGATGGTGGTGACATGATTGGGCCTAAATTTTAGGAAAATACTTTACCAGCTGAAAAGAGAATAAATTAGAATGGGAAGAAACTTAACACCAGTAGCCTCACCAGGAGGCTATTGTAATCAAGGCATGAGAAGTTGAAGTTCTGCACTTGAATGGTGGCAGTGTCAGAGGAGAGGAGGAGGCTTATTTGAGAGACCTTGCAAAGGTGAGATTGACAGACCTTAGCATTAGCTTACATATGAGTGGTGAGAGATAGTGAGGAATTCAGGGTGACTCCTGGGTTTGGAAACTAAAAGACTGGGAGCATGGTGTTGCCTTCTACAGTTACAGTCAAAGTAGGAGTGAGTGGGAGGGTGTTTTGGTTTTTTTTTTTTTTGGTGAAAATATAATGAGTTTTGTTTTGAATATATTTAAGTCAAGAAGTCTCTTGATTAACCAGTTTAAAATGTCTGCAAGGCATTGGAGATGTGATATTGGAGGTCTACTTTGGGGCAGCATAGGTAGATTTGAGAATTGTCAGAGATAGTAATTAAATCCATGAGAACTGATGAGATCACCACCTGAAGAGTAGAGAAGGAGAAGAGAAGAGGACCTATTAAAGAACCCTAAGGGGCACCTAAGGCATAACCTAGAGAAGGATCCAGCAAAGAGGTCAGAAAAGCAGTGGTCAGAGGAGGGAAACCAGGAAGGAGTGGTATCCCAAAAACCAAGAGAGAAGAACTGATCAAGGAGGAGAAAGGGATCAACAGTGTCAAAGGCTGAAGAAAGGTCAAGGAGAGTGAGTACTGAGAAATGGCCATTGGATTTGGTTACTAATTGATGGATCATTAGCTTTGGAGACAGCAGTTTCAGTGAAGTATAAGAATCCAGACTGTAAGGGGTTAAGAAGAGAGTGAGAGAGGAGAAAGTCAAAGCACCTATTGTAGATGGACTTTTGGAGGAGTTTAGCTACAGAGAGCAGAAGAGAAATCAGACAATCATGAGCAGGGATGGGTCAGGTGAGGATGTTTTCTGGCTTGGAGAGAGATGACCACTTTTGTAGGCAGTAGGAAATAAGCCAGTAGAGAGGGAGAGATTGAAGATAAGTGAAAGAATGGGGATGACAGAGCGGGTGATGTGTTGGAAGAGACCTGATAGAAGGGGATTACTTGGACAAGTAGAGGGCTTCAGATCAAAGAGGGTCAGAGCTGAACAGGATTATAAGGAACATCTAGTACACCTTCTTTTTTTACAGAAAGGGACCCAGAGACTAGAGTAAGGAAAGAACTCACCCAGATAGTCCATTACAAAGCCACGGTTTCAACCAGGTCCCCAGATTCTAAATCCATTCCTCTCTTCCCAGTGACTCATGTTTCCTTATAGATTTAGAGATGCTCAGAGCTACAAGGGACATTAGTGATGAGTTTGTCCAGCCCCTTCATCTTACGGAGGAGGAAACTCAGGTCCAGAGAGCAGAAGTAAATTGCTCAAAGTCCCATAGCCAGTATGTGGCAGAACCAGGCCTAGCAGCCAGGTTTCCTCTGATGTGTTTTTCTCTTCTGCAGTCCAGTCTTGGCATAATTCCTTTATCCTCAACTAATAATTGACCCAACATTCCTTCTGAGCAGTCAGCCTCTAATCAAGCTTGAAGGTGAACTTGGACAGGTACTTGGCTCTGTTTTAGTTTCACCCTCTGTAAGGTGAGGGGTTCAATTACAAACTGGATTAAACTGGTTCTTTCCTAATAAATGATCAAATGGGATAATATTTGTAAAATGCTTTGAAATTCTTAAAATGCTGTGTAAATTGCAATTATTATGGTTATAGGTACCTGGTGCTTTCAAGGCTCCTGTCATCTCAGAGGCCCCTGTCATCTTCACTGAAGTTCCCAGTGGAGCTTGACCCTCCTAAGCAGGACCTTTCCTCTGGGTTTCACTATCTAAAATAACTATGGATATTATATTCTCTATTGAAGCCAAAAGTATAAACAATGAAGTAATATCAATACTAAACAAGTAAGCACCAAGTGGTATAGCATCCAAATTCTTAGGGGAAAAGTTAAATGAATTACAAGAGGAAATAGACAGCAAAACTATACTAGTGAGGGATCTGAACCTTCCCCTCTCAGAATTAGATAAATCTAACCACAAAATAAATAAGAAAGACGTTAAAGAGGTGAATAGAAAATTGGAAAAGTTAGATATGATAGATATCTGGAGAAAATTGAATGGGGATAGAAAGGAATATACTTTTTTCTCAGCAGTACATGGAACATTTTCAAAAACTGACCATGTATTAGGGCACAAAAACATCATAGTCAAATGTAGAAAGGCAGAAATAGGAAATGCATCCTTCTCAGATCATGATGCAATAAAAATTACATGTGATAAAGAGCCATGGAAAGGCAGACTGAAAATCATTTAGAAACTAAATAATTTCATTCTAAAGAATGGGTGGGTCAAACAACAAATCATATAAACAAGCAATAACTTTATCCAAGAGAATGACAATAATGAGACAACATATCAAAATCTATAGGATGCAGCCAAAGCAGTGCTTAGGGGAAATTTTATAGCTCTAACTGCTTACATGAATAAAAAAGAGAAGGAGGAGATCAATGAATTGGGCATGCAACTTAAAAAGCTATAAAAAGGACAAATTAGAAATCCCCAATTAAATACTAAATTAGAAATCCTGAAAATTAAAAGAGAAATTAATAAGATTGAAAGCAAGAAAACCCTATAGAATTAATCAATAAAACTAAGAGCTGGTTTTATGAAAAAAGCCAATAAAATAGATAAACCATTGGTTAATTTGATTAAAAAAAAGAAAGAAGAAAACCAAATTACCAGTATCAAAAATGAAAGGGGGGTGATTTTACCACCAATGAAGTGGAAATTAAAGCAATAATTAGGAACTATTTTGCCCAACTGTATGCCAATAAATTTGACAATCTAAATGAAATGGATAAATATTTACAAAAATACAAACTGCCCAGGTTAACTGAAGAGGAAATAAAATCCTTAAATAAGCCCATATTAGAAAAAGAAATTGAACAAGCCATTAATGAACTCCCTAAGAAAAAATCCCCAGGGCCAGATGGGTTTACAGGTGAATTCTACCAAACATTTAAAGAACAATTAATTCCAATATTATACAAATTATTTGGAAAAATAGCTGAAGAAGGAGTTCTACCAAATTTGTTCTATGACACAAACATGGTGGTGATACCAAAACCAGGCAGAGCAAAAAGAGAGAAAGAAAATTATAGACCAATCTCCCTTATGAATATTGATGCTAAAATCTTCAATAAGATACTGGCAAGGAGATTACAGCAAGTGATCACCAGGATAATACACTATGACCAGGTGGGATTTATACCAGGAATGCAGAGCTGGTTCAACATTAGGAAAACTATTAACATAATCAATCACATCGATAAGAAAACTAACCAAAATCATATGATTATCTCAATAGATGCAGAGAAAGCTTTTGACAAAATACAGCACCCATTCCTAATAAAACCACTAGAGAGCTTAGGAATAGGTGGAGCTTTCCTTAAAATAAAAAGTAGTATCTACCTAAAACCATCAGCAAGCATTATATGTAATGGAGATAAAGTAGAGGCCTTCCCAATAAGATCAGGGGTGAAACAGGGATGTCCATTATCACCTCTATTATTTAATATTGTACTAGAAATGTTAGCTTTAGCAATCAGAGAAGAAAAAGGAATTAAAGGAATTAGAGTAGGCAAGGAGGAAACAAAACTATCACTCTTTGCAGATGATATGATGGTATACTTAGAGAATCCTAGAGAATCAACTCAAAAATTACTTGAAACAATTAACAACTTTAGCAAAGTAATAGGATATTTTTCCAATTATTTATATCTGATTTGATTTGTGTGAAAAGTGTTTTGTAATTGTGTTCATAGAGTTCCTGGGTTTGTCTTGGCAAGTAGACTTTAGCATCTGGAAGTTACCACCTGTTAGTTGTGTCAATCAGTGCTACCAACCAATTAGTTTGGAGCTGTGTGTGTGGATGGCCCTGTTTCCTGTTTCACAAGAGGCTTCTGGGAGGAGCCCCAGGAGGAAAGACCTTTTTGGTTGGAGACTTCGGCTGGGGACGAAGAGACAGGCAGGATAGGGCGAGCAAGCAAAATTTCATACTTGATCTACATGTTTCTCTTTACTAACTCCCTAAGATACTTTAATAAATACTTAATGCCCAAAGATTGGTGCTATATGTTTTCTAATTTAAGGCAACCACTAATTAGATTTTAGACATCATAGTTAGAATTTTAACCCCTTACACCTATTATAAGTCTAAAGTAGAGAAATGGAAAGAAACATTTAAGGCTAAACAGGTCAATGGGGTCTGGGTGACTGCAGAGGGAAAACCGCTTCTCCCTGGAGTTTCTGCCACCAGATGTGCCTATCTGTTCATAGGAATGGCCACTTTGGCACACAGGGAATTGTGGACTCAGTTAAAAGGGTTTGGGTTGCCCCAGGTGTTACCAACATAGCCTCTCCAGTGTGTGCCTCTTGCTCTGCATGTCAGACTCATAATCAACATGCCTTCGATGCTAAAGCTTATGGAGGGTGTCCTTTAGCTTATACACTTTTTGGACATCTACAAATTGATTTTATTACAATGCCTAAGGTGGGACATCATAAGTTTTGTCTTGTTATTCTTTTTTGGTTTTTTTGTGGGGCAATGGGGATTAAGTGACTTGCCCAGGGTCACACAGCTAGTAAGTGTCAAGTGTCTGAGGCCGGATTTGAACTCAGGTACTCCTGAATCAAGGGCCAGTGCTTTATCCACTGTGCCACCTAGCTGCCACTGTCTTGTTATTCTTTATCAGTTACTTAGTGAATGAAGGCTTTCCTAAGCCCTTGGGCCACTGCTGCATTTGTTGCCAAAGTACTCCTGAAAGAGATTGTCCCTTGCTTTGGTCCACCAGCACACACTGATTCTGACAAGGGCACTCATTTCACTGATTCTGTCCTATGCCAAATCTATTCTTTCCTGGGAATAATTCCACAGTTGCATACACCCTACAACCCACAAAGCTCAGGCCAGGTGGAACATATGAATAAAGAGCTTAAGAGCATGATTGGAAAATTGTGCACTGAAACTCATTTGAAGTAGCCTGATGTTCTACCCTTGGCACTGTTCTATCTGCACAGCAGGCCAAGAGAACTACATATATCACCTTTTCAGATTCTTTTTGGCCACTCCCCTCCCCCCATCCAAGCAAAACATTTTCCCCCAGTATATCTGTCATTACTAGAAACCTCTGTTGCTTCCCATATAGAGGAGTTACAAGTCAGGATATGTGAATTCCATGAGGCAGGAACAGCAGTACAAGCTGGCCTCTTGGACTTCTTGCATGATTTAAACCCAGGAGACAGAATGTATGTATATCAAAAACTTTCAGCAGACTAGTGGGGCCCAGCCAGCTTGAGAAAGTCCATTCTAGGTATTGCTGACAACTCCAACTGCCATCAAGATTGGAGAAAGGGACTCTTGGATCTCTCCACTCCTACTGGCTAAACCTCTTCTCATTTTTGATGTGTGTGTTAAGAAAGATAAAGGATCAGGCGCTATTATATACATGGGTGACCATGTAAAATGTGATCTTACCTATCTGTTTTCTATGACAACATTTGCATGTGCTAAAGGCTGCCTCTTTAGATCTGACAAGGGAAACTCTGGAAACATAACTTTCCCAACTGTGACTTGTAATTCAACATTAAACATAGAATATCTATGGGGATTGATAACCCCAGGACAATTTTACATCTGTAATACATCACCTTATTCCTCCCTTCCACCAGGCTGATATGGCACATGCAGGATTTATGAGTGAGATTTTCCCCATCCCTTAGTTATAAGAGATTTAATATAGTTATAAGTGATTTAATTAAGATAATAATCAGCATATTAACTATATTGTAATTTATTATATTTAGATATCTTATTTTTAATTGTATTAGTAGGTTAAGTCTCTCTTCTGACTACTTACTTTTCAATGTCAAGCATTAAGTAATGTCAGAAGATACAATAGTCAGCAATATTATATTTTAGAAACCACCAGTGTTATGCTTGACTCAAGGGGGTCACGCAGCTCACTGGTGGTATACTTGACTAATAGAAGGGGTCATGCAGCATAACTTTGACCCTGTTGCCATAATAAGACTGATAAGAGTATTGGAAAATGCTGACATTTGTCATGTAGGCAGTTTCTCTATTTCCTAAGAATATGCTTTAATTTTAGATACTTCTAATTAACATGGCATATAAACATACAAGCTCTGAATGGATATAAAAACCCATAGATTTTGTAACTCAAGGTCTTTCAGTTCCAACCCCTGATTCACTGGCTTTATTGTGGGACAAAACTTCTCTCAATAAACCTATTTGCTTCAGCCTGGAGACTACGTTGTTTCTGTTCCTTTGTCGGATTTAGAAATTTTCCCAACAGATTGCTTATACGACCCTGCCAGTGTCAATATTTGACCACTCTATAGGGTTGATTAAAAGCAACAGCTAGAAATATGAGTGCCTGGTGGCACATGCAACAAAAAAAGATCCTGATCTAATTCAGTAGCCACCCCAACTGCAGCACAAAGGTTCTTTTGGGCCATAGTGCCCACATTTGGTGTGATGGCAGTAATTGACTACATCAGAAATATTTCTGCTGAGGTAGAGAGGTTGGCTCAGGATACAACTCAAGCTATTGCTCAGACAACTAAAGCTATCTTTGTCCTTCAGGAAGAGATTGATTCATTATCAAAAACAGTCCTACAGAATAGATTGTCCTTAGACTTTCTCACTGCAGTTTCAGAAGGAATTTGTGCCCTCATTAATCAATCCTATTGTTCTTATATTAATAGATCAGGTGAAATTGTTATAAGTGTTCATCAGCTTCGAAGAATTATTAATGACACTCAGAAAATTGCACAAGAAACCCATAAGAAACCTGATGAGGCCTCAAGGTTGGACCCCTCTTCATGGTTTGCCCAGCTACAGGGGCACAGTTTATTAGTAGTTTTAATTAAATGGGTTTTTATTATTTTGGGGATTGTTATTCATTTGATATTGTATTTTAACTATTGTATTAAAATATGTTCTGATATTTCAAAATGAGAAAAACTTTTTCCAGTTTATACTGCTGATACAGAACATGTTGATGATTATGTAGACTTAGCTTATAAATAAGGGATTCATGGGCAGATAACATTGGTTGCCATGCTAATGTGATTGATTTTTTTTTTTAGTGAGGCAATTGGGGTTAAGTGACTTGCCCAGGGTCACACAGCTAGTAAGTGTTAAGTGTCTGAGGCTGGATTTGAACTCAGGTCCTCCTGAATCCAGGGCCAGTGCTTTAACCACTGTGCCACCTAGCTGCCCCGTGATTGATTTATTAATGCGTTAATGAAAATTATGTAATAATGAATGTCAGTCATTTATATTTGTCATCTGCTATCTATGTGATTGTGATGATATATTTGTAGTATTATTTTGAATTATTGTATATTGTAATTATATCCTGAGTCATGAAATAAATTCACACTTTTTGCTATCATTGTTATCCTCAGTTATTAAATCCGTATGAGCCTTGGATTATCGAACTTACCATTTGAGACATTAAATGCCTTTATTCTGAGTCTACCAGACAGGTTCATCTTAGGGACCCATTACTCCTGAACAGCCATGATGCCAGCCATCCATGAGGGGATACACACATGAAGAGCAGGTAGTTAACTGCCCTGGGAAAGGCCACGATGTTGGCATGGCTGATGGCTTATTTTGGCTTCATTTTCCCACAAATGTGTCACATAGTGCAGGCATTTATTCCAGCTATTTGACTACAATAGCTGAACATTCACCCCAGCCATCTGATTCTAAACCTGGCTTCAATTGCCCCCAATTCAGCAGATGGCATGAACATATCACCCCATGCATCTGATTTTCAGCTTGGCAAACTGCATTGGCTGTTTCTAGAGCCACTAAGTGTGGGAAAGCCTTATCCCCCTCACTTCTCTATTATTTTGAGGTAAATCCCATAATTATCTCAGATGTCAAGAAGGACCAAATATTGGATTTAGCCTTGACATCTGTTACCAGTTATGTTCGATTCTTTAATTTCTCATAATGGCATGAAAATAATTAAGCATATGATGCAAAAAGTTATGAAACCTGGATATAAATCCTTTTCTTAATTAATATCACAATTGTCTTAGCCCTATATCAAAGAAGGATATATCAGCTTAACTTGTGAACTTGTTTGCAAACGCCTTAAGGAGACATCCACTTTTGTCAGAAGTTATTATAACTGAAATTAATCTGAAAAATTTTATATTACATCTTCTCAATATATTCTCCACAGGGAGATTGCAGTAATATTAAGTTTAAAATGTGCTTTAATTTTTTTTATTATATCTGTTTCATATGTAACAACTGGGCAATGCATTATTGTACAATCTCTAGAAGATTCTGAATTTCCTTAGACATATGTTTTTGAGAACTCTCATTGTTTGATTTGGTTATTGACAAACTTGTTTGAAGTTGAGTTAAGATCAATTTTGTAGGAAACTTTCCAGCTGAGGAGACTTTCTATATGAGCATCAGCATATGAAGACACCCGAGAGACTTCTCTGCAACCACACCTAATAACATGCCCAGAATCCAGAGCTGAATCCAAATGATATCCCAAGAATCATCTGAGATAAGACTTCTAAAGACTTAAATGGACTTTTCCTTTTTTTTCTTTTCCTATTGCATACACTATTTGTAATATTTACCTCCTAAAGGATACTGCCCCCTTTAGTTTTTGTCAATGTGTTACTCAAATTTTTATTCTCTCCTTTTATTCTTCCTGACAGAAGACCAGTGGGACCCAGCCCACTTGAGAGGGACCCTTTTAGGTATTATTGACAACTCCTACTGCTATTAAAATTGGAGAAAAAGAATCTTGGATTCATTGTTCCCATGTGAAGCCAGCACCATTTGTGGGTAAAGTAGTTTCAGATAAAACTCAACCAGCTGCTAAAGAGCAAAGAAACTGAACAGAGCCCAGGGGTAATAGACAGTTCCAATTTGCAAGCATTATCACTCAACTGCAAACCCTGGGACTCAAACTCTGTAAGGTATCAGGAGATGGAAATTGTCTTTTCAGAGCTCTCAGAGACCAGAGGTAAAAGGTCATTCAAGAAACCATCTCAAACACAGACAAGAAACTGCTAATTATATGCTCAGTCATAAAGAAGACTTTGGATCTTTTACAGAAACAGATATTCCCTTTGAAGAATATGTTGCTGATTTGAAAAAAGCTGGTACTTGTACTGGGAACAATGCCATTGTAGCCTTTGCCAAACATACCCAACTGAATGTAATCATTCACCAGCTGAATGAACCTCTATAGCAAATTTGTGGCACAGACAAAGCCAATGCTAAAGAACTCCATATTTTCTACCATAACGGTCATTATGACAGCATTAGAAGAATCAACGACAATTCAGAAACCCCTGCCACTTTGGCATGCAGAGAATTGGGGAACCAGTTTAAAAAAATGTGTTATACCCCAAATTCTAGCATTATAAGCTCTTACCTTAAACAAGCCTTTCCTCCTACAGGTGAAGAACTTCTCCACCAAGAGCACATGGCTCTGTCTTCTAGAAAGGCTTATCGAACCTTATTGCTTGATTTATAAGACAATTAATGAACATATTGAGTCTTGCTGATGTTTTATTTCCTTTTGATAAATTGTTTATCATTTCAAGTATCTGTTATTACTAGATAGAGAATTCATGGACAAGATGATGTGGTTTACTTGCTTAATGAAGATTTTGTAATACTGTTTAATAATATCAGCCATTTACATTCATTTATCATTTGTATATCATTGTGACTATGTATACTCTGGGTATGGTTTGGAATTATATATATATGTATATATTTCGAGTATATCCTAAGTTATGCAGTGTATCACGCATTTTTACCATCATATTGTCTTCGGTAAAAATAATATAAGATTTATGATTTTTGGAAACTTACCATTTCAGAGACTAATTGCTCTTACAATGAGCTTGATGGAGATGGTTCAACTCCACAATGCAAGCCCTGGTGAGAATATATGTACAACAGGGGGAGAGACAGGTACATGTAAGATACCCTGATGTAGGCTGAGAGAACAGCCAAATACATTCAGGAAGTCCATGGTTTGCTTATTAGAGTGGCCATGTAGAGCACAATTGCTGGACATAGTCCAGTTTCTTCCTCTCTCACTCCAAAAATGGGCTGGTGTCATGTTAGCCCTAACACATGCACCTGCTTTAATTTAACTTGGCTTTTTCACTCAATCTGGTGGCATGGTCAGAATCCATCCTTCTGAGGCCTAGCACAATTATTAAATGTCTATGCACCATGAGATGAGGTATGGTAACCTTTCCATAACATTTTCAGGTGTCCATCATGGACACATAACTAAATTTGGCCTTGATCCAGACATATAGTGGTAAAAAGTGTTAGTAATGTCATAACTGTCTCAATTTTATATCACATATGGATATGAGTATCCTCCAAAGGGGGAACTTCAATATGATGTATATATCAAGTTTAAATTTGTTTTGTATATTTTGAAGAACTTTTATTATTTAATTTGAACATTTTTGGACATTGCTATGCTAAAGATTAATGAAAATCCAGTAGTTCCAGAGACAACCAGAATCCAGAGACAGCCAGAATCCAGACCAGAGTCCAGTTCCCCTGATGACATCTCAACCCTCCTTTGAAGACAATATTTTAAGGACTTTAAATGGACATTTTTGGTTTTTGTTTTTCCTTCTGTTACTATATATATCATCTGTAATATGTATTTTCCCTTTCCTATATTGTTATTAGTATATTGTTTGTTAGCATTGGTTATGATATTCTGTTATTTTATTTATTTATTTATTGTTTATTATTTATTGTTTCATCAAGGAAACACTGGTGTTTCTTGATGATACAAAGGGGGGAATATAAAGAATTAATTGTTATTTGAGGTTTTTATGACGCCATCTTTTGGCTAGAATTTTTAAAAAAACCTTGACACACACACTGGCCTGGGGCTCTGCAAATGGCATGGTGTTCCACCCACTAGTTGTAGCCATTGCCATGGTGCTGGCATCTCACGTCATCACCACTCACTGATGCCTACATGGGCCTGGCAAAATTATAATGATTGGAAGACCATTGAGGGCAGTCATGTGACTGTCAGAGCTGCCAGCCAATTTGCTGGGAACTATGTGTGGTCAGCCCGGGGTCTGCTGGGAAGAAGGGAGGTTTTTCTCCATTCTAGCTTGAAGCTGGAAGGTGACAGGACACTGCTGTGTGTTCTCAGCTGATTCCTGGGTGGTGGAGTTGTTCAGGTTGTATAATTTCCCTTTCCCCATTTTATTTCCTTTCCCTTAATCCTACTGATCCTGTTTGTGTTTTTTTAAGTTCATTCTTGTCAAATAAATCCTGCTCTGGTTTGAGGGAGGCTGTTGGCCTCCTTCCTTGCCACAATATTGCATGAACCACCTAGCTAACACTCCCCAATTAAAAATTGGTCCCTACAGAGACCTTTGTGAAGTATTTGTAATATTATTGCTTCATTTAAGGAAACCATGTTTCTTGTTTCTTTGGTTGGTTTTTTGGGAGGCAATGACGGTTAAGTGACTTGCCCAGGGTCACACAGCTAATAAGTGTCAAGTGTCTGAGGCCAGATTTGAACTCACAGGTCCTCCTGAATCCAGGGCTGGTGCTTTATCCACTGTGCCACCTAGAAGCCCAAGAAACCACGTTTCTTAATGAAGCACAGGGGGTTTGTGAGAAAATAATGTTTTTGGGGGGGCCCCACAACTCGAGAAAGCCTTACCTGAACTCTTTTAAGGCTAGCCCAGAGTCAGTAGAATTGCAAAAGAAATGTAGATTGACCTACTGGCTACCTAAAGGAAGTTAAACCACCTAGGTGAGTCATGTCAATCAATGGACTGGCCATTTAGCTTGGATCAATGTGCAGTGACCCACCTCTACCAGTGAGAGGATAAAAACACTTGGGGCAAGGAGAGTCACTCTCTTCTCTCTCCTGATCTTCTCACTGCACCTCTCTCTATCCTTGGATTTTATGATGGGTTTACACGAGGTCAAATTAAGAATAAATGCTTAAGGGGCAGCTAAGTGGCACAGTGGATGGAGCACCTGCCCTGGAGTCAGGAGGACCTGAGTTCAAATCCGGCCTCAGACACTTAACACTTACTAGCTGTGTGATCCTGGGCAAGTCACTTAACCCCAATTGCCTCACTAAAAAATAAATAAATAAATGCTTAAGGCTAAAACTGGTACAGTACCTCTAATTTAAAAGTAGTAATATATTAGAAACCCCAGGTAGAGCCAAGATGGTGGAGAGAAGCCAGCATGTTGCTTGAGCTCTCCTTCTATTCCCTCAAAAAGAACATTAAATCAAGGCTCTGGATGGATTATGAAACTACAGAACCTGCAGAGACAGAGAAATACGGTCTTCCAACCAGAGATAATTTAGAAGACTTCAGGAAAGGTCGGTCTCACTCAGACAAAAGGGAGGTTCAGTGTATGGCAGCGCAGGGTGGACGGGGTCAGGGCAAGTCAGCAGAGATTGCAGGTTCTGTCTGGTTTGCCTGGGCATCCATAAGCTGCAATGTATTGTTTGATGCTGGGGGTGGGAAGGGAAGAGAAAAACTACCCTTCTACCATTGTTAGAAGTCCCAGGGAAGGAAAAGGGCTTCAAAATAAGAGGCTTCTTATAAGTTATGCTCTGCAATCACGCTGACCTACCTTCTCCTTCCAGTGTGTGTGTCTCTCTCTGTTTTTTTAATTAATAAAGTATTTTTTTCCCATTACATGTAGAGATACTTCTCAAATTTTGTTTATACAAGCTTTCCAATTTCAGATTTTTCTCCCTCCCTCCCCTCCCTCCCCACCCTCCCCACTCCCCTAGACAGCAGGTAATCTGATATAGGATATATATATATATATATATATATATATATATATATATATATATATATATATATATATATACGTATATATATATATATACATATATATATATATATATACACCCATAATAACATTAAACATATTTCTGCGTTAGTCATGTTACAAGAAAAAATCAGAGCAATGATGAAAAACCTCAAAATAGAAAAACATCAGCACCAAAAACAAAAGAAATAGTATGGTTCATTCAGCATCTATACTCCACAGTTCTTTTTTGTTCCCTAGATTTGGAGATCCTCTTCTATCATGAGTTCCCTGGAACTCTTCTGTACCATTGCATTGGTGAAAAGTATATAGTCCATCACAGTAGATCAACACTCAATGTTGATGATACTGTGTACAATGTTCTTCCGGTTCTGCTCATCTCACTCATCATCAGCCCATGCAAGACCCTCCAGGTTTCTCTGAACTCCTCCTGCTCATTGTTTCTTACAGCACAATAGTATTCCATTGTATTTATATACCACAACTTGTCCGTCCATTCCCCAATTGATGAGCATCCCCTCAACTTCCAATTCCTTGCCACCAAATACAGAGCAGTATAAATATTTTTGTACATGTGGGTCCCTTTCCCCTTTCCATGATTTCTTTGGGAAAAAGACCCAAAAGTGGGATTGCTGGGTCAAAGGGTATGCACAGTTTTATCACCCTTTGGACATAATTCCAAATTGCTCTCCAGAATGGTTGGATCAGTTCACAGCTCCACCAATAATGAATTAGTGTTCCAATTATCCCACAGCTTCTCCAACATTTATTATTTTCCTTTTTTGTCATTTTAGCCAATCTGATAGGTGTCAGGTGGTACCTCAGAGTTGTTTTAATTTGCATCTCTCTAATCATTAGATAATTTAGAGCATTTTTTCATATGGGAATAGATAGCTTTGGTTTCTTCATCAGAAAACTGCCTGTTTATATCCTTTGACCATTTCTCAATTGGGGAATGACTTGGATTCTTATAAATTTGATTTGTTCCCTATATATTTTAGAGATGAGGCCTTTATCAGAAGTACTGGCCACAAAAATTGTTTCACAGCTTTCTGCCTCCCTTCTAATTTTGGATGCATTGCTTCTGTTTGTACAAAAATTTTTTAATTTAATGTAATCAAAATCATCCATTTTGCATTTTGTAATATACTCTATCTCTTCTTTGGTCATAAACTGTTTTCCTTTCCAAAGATCTGATAGGTAGACTATTCCTTTCTCTCCTAATTTACCTATGGTATCACCTCTTATGTCTAAATCATGTATCCATTTTGACCTTATTTTAGTATAAGGTGTAAGATGTTAGTCTATGCCTAATTTCTGCCATACTATCTTCCAGTTTTCCCAGCAGTTTTTGTCAAATACTGAGTTCCTATCCCAGAAGCTGGAGTCTTTGGGTTTATCAAACACTACATTAATAGTGTCATTTACTACTGCATTTCCTGAGCCTAGCCTATTCCATTGATCCTCCACCCTATTTCTTATCCAGTACCAGATAGTTTTGATGACTGCCACTTTATAGTAAAGCTCCAGGTTTGGTACCGCTAAGCCACCTTCCTGTGAATTTTTTTTCATAATTTCCCTGGATATTCTTGATTTTTTGTTTTTCCAGATGAATTTTGTTATTATTTTTTCTAGTTCTATAAAATAATTTTAGGTAGTCTGATTGGTATGGCACTGAATAAGTAAATTAATTTAGGAAGTATTGTCTTTTTACTATATTTTTACTCTGCCTATCCATGAGCAATTGATATCTTTCCAGTTATTTAGATCTGATTTGATTTGTGTGAAGAGTGTTCGGTAGTTGTGTTCATAGAATTCCTGGGTTTGTCTTGGCAAGTAGACTCCCAAGTATTTTATATTGTCTACTAATACCTTAAATGGAATTTCTTGTTCTATTTTTTACTGCTGGACTTTGTTGGTCATGTATAGAAATGCTGATGATTTATGTGGATTTATTTTATATCCTGCTACTTTGCTAAAGTGGTTAATTGTTTCAAGTAATTTTTGAGTTGACTCTTTAGGATTCTTTAAGTATACCATCATATCATCTGCAAAGAGTGATAGTTTTGTTTCCTCCTTGCCTACTCTAATTCCTTTAATTCCTTTCTCTTCTCTGATTGCTAAAGCTAACATTTCTAGGACAATATTAAATAATAGGGGTGATAATGGACATCCCTGTTTCACCCCTGATCTTATTGGGAAGGCCTCTAGTTTATCTCCATTGCATATAATACTTGCTGATGGCTTTAGGTAGATACTGTTTATTATTCTAAGGAAAGCTCCCCCTATTCCTAAACTCTCTAGTGTTTTTATTAGGAATGGGTGCTGTACTTTGTCAAAAGCTTTCTCTGCATCTCTTGAGATAATCACATGATTTTCGTTGGTTTTCTTATCAATGTGGTTGATTATGTTAATAGTTTTCCTAATGTTGAACCAGCTCTGCATTCCTGGTATAAATCCCATCTGGTCATAGTGTGTTATACTGGTGATCACTTGCTGTAATCTCCTTGCCAGTATCTTATTTAAGATTTTAGCATCAATATTCATAAGGGAGATTGGTCTATAATTTTCTTTCTCTCTTTTTGCTCTGCCTGGTTTTGGTATCACCACCATGTTTGTGTCATAGAACAAATTTGGTAGAACTCCTTCTTCACCTATTTTTCCAAATAATTTGTATAATATTGGAATTAATTGTTCTTTAAATATTTGGTAGAATTCACCTGTAAACCCATCTGGCCCTGGGGATTTTTTCTTAGGGAGTTCATTAATGGCTTGTTCAATTTCTTTTTCTAATATGGGTTTATTTAAGGATTTTATTTCCTCTTCAGTTAACCTGGGCAGTTTGTATTTTTGTAAATATTTATCCATTTCATTTAGATTGTCAAATTTATTGGCATACAGTTAGGCAAAATAATTCCTAATTATTGATTTAATTTCCACTTCATTGGTGGTAAAATCATCCCCCTTTCATTTTTGATACTGGTAATTTGGTTTTCTTCTTTCTTTTTTTTAATCAAATTAACCAATGGTTTATCTATTTTATTGGCTTTTTTCATAAAACCAGCTCTTAGTTTTATCAATTAATTCTATAGGGTTTTTTTGCTTTCAATCTTATTAATTTCTCCTTTAATTTTCAGGATCTCTAGTTTAGTATCTAGTTGGGGATTTCTAATTTGTTTTTTTTTTCTATCTTTTAAGTTGCATGCCCAATTCATTGATCTCCTCTTTCTCTTTTTTATTCATGTAAGCATTTAGAGCTATAAATTTTCCCCTAAGCACTGCTTTGGCTGCATCCCATAGATTTTGATATGTTGTCTCATTATTGTCATTCTCTTGGATATAGTTATTGTTTCTATGATTTGTTGTTTGGTCCATTCATTCTTTAGAATGAAATTATTTAGTTTCCAATTGATTTTCATTCTAGTTTTGCCTGGCTCTTTCTTACATGTAATTTTTATTGCATCATGATCTGAGAAGGATACATTTACTATTTTCGCCTTTCTACATTTGACCATGATGTTTTTGTGTCCTAATACATAGTCAATTTTTTAAAATGTGCCATGTACTGCTAAGAAAAGGTATATTCCTTTCTATCCCATTTTCTCCATTTCTATCCATATTTTCTCCAGACATCTATCATGTCTAACTTTTCTAGTAATCTATTCACCTCTTTCACTTCTTTCTTATTTATTTTTTGGCTAGATTTATCTAATTCTGAGAGGGGGAGATTCAGATCCCCCACTAGTATAGTATTACTGTCTAATTCCTCTTGTAACTCCTTTAACTTCTCCTCTAAGAATTTGGATGCTATACCACTTGGCACATACATATTGAATATTGATATTACTTCATTATCTATAGTACCTTTAAGCAAGATGTAATTTCCTTCCTTATCTCTTTTAATGAGATCTATTTTTGCCTGTGCTTTGTCTGAGATAAGGATTGCTACTCCTGCTTTTTTTACTTTAGCTGAAGCATAATATATTCTGCTCCAGCCTTTTACCTTTACTCTGTGTGTATCTCTCTGCCTCAAATGTGCTTCTTGTAAACAGCATATTGTAGGATTCTGGTTTTTAATCCACTCTGCAATTCGCTTCTGTTTTATAGCAGAGTTCATTCCATTCACATTCACAGTTATTATTACTAACTGTCTATTCCCCTCCATTCTATTTACCCCCTTTGTATTTTCCCCCCTTCTTTCACCCTATTCCTCCTCACCGATGTTTTACTTCTTACTCCTGCCTCCCCCAATCTGCCTTCCTTTTTTATCACCCCCTCTCTTTTCTTTACCCTTTTCTCCATTGCTTTTGTCCTCCCTTCTATCAGTCCCCCCCTTTCCCTTCCCTTTTTGCTTCCCTAAAGAATGAGCTAAGTTTCTTTATCCCAATGAACGTATATGTTATTCCCTCTTTGAATCAAATCTAATGAGAGTAGGGTTGAAACAATGTTCACCCCTCATTTCTTTCCCTCTATTGTAATAGGTTGTTTTTTTCACCTCTTCATATGATATAATTCACCCCATTCTACCTCCCTTTTCCTCTCCTCCCCATAGACTCCCTTTTTAATCCCTTAATTTTCTTTGTATCATCACATCAAAGACAATTTATATTTATACCCTCTGTGTAAACTCCTTCTCTCTGCCCAAATATATTTACAATTCTTAAGAGTTATGAGTATTATCTTCCTGTGTAGGGATATAAACAGTTTAACCTAATCGAGTAACCTTTTTTTCCCTCTGTTTACCTTTTTAAACTTCTCTTGAGTCTTGTATGTTAAGATAGAATTTTCTATTCAGTTCTGGTCTTTTTGTCAATGTCCATCTTTTCCCCTGAAAGAGAATGCTCATTTTTGCTGGGTAATAGATTCTTGGCTGCAATCCAAGCTCCTTTGCCTTCTGGAATATCATATTCCAAGCCTTGCAGTCCTTTAATGTTGAAGCTGCCAGGTCCTGAGCAATCCTGATTGTGGCTCCATGATATTTAAATTGCTTCTTTCTGGCTGCTTGGAGTATTTTCTCCTTCACCTGATAATTCTGGAATTTGGCTACAATATTCCTTGGAGTTTTCCTTTTGGGGTCTCTTTCAGGAGGTGATCGGTGGATTCTTTCAATGATGATTTTACCCTCTGATTCTATGATATCAGGGCAGTTCTCCTTAATAATTTCCTGGAATATGGTGTCTAGATTCTTTTTCTGGTTATGGTTTTCAGGCAGATCAATGATTCTCAAATTGTCTCTCCTCGATCTGTTTTCCAGATCAGTTGTCTTTCCAATGAGGTATTTCACATTTTCTTCTATTTTTTCATTCTTTTGATTCTGCTTGACTGATTCCTGGTGTCTCATGGATTCCTTATCTTCCAACTGACCGATTTTAATTTTTAAGGCATTGTTTTCTTCAGTGAGATTATGCACTTTTTTTCCCATTTGGCCAAATGAATTTTTTAAGGCATTGTTTTCTTCAGTAAAATTATGCACTTTTTTTTCCATTTGGACAGATGAATTTTTTAAGGAATTGTTTTCTGCAGTCAATCTTTGTGCTTCCTTTTCCAAGCTGCTGATTCTTTTTTCATACTTTTCTTGTTTTGCTTTCATTTCTCTCCCCATTTTTTCTTCTACCTCTCTCAATTGATTTTTAAAATCCTTTTTGAGCTCTTCCAGGAAGGCTTTTTGTTCTTGAGACCAATTCACCTTCCCTCGTGAGGCTTCACATGTAGGCAATTTGAGGGTATTGTCCTCATCTGAGTTTGCCTTGGTTTCTTCCCTATTGACACAGAAGCTCTCAATGGAGAGGGCTCTTTTTTTGCTTCTTACTCATTATTGCAGCTTATTTATTTATTTTTTAAGTTGAGGTCTGCTCTAGGGGCACCAGGGTCCCTGTTTTGGGCTTCTTGTGCAGGGGTATAGGTGCTGTGTGACCAGCTTTTTACTCTGAGGCCTTTATAGTATGTGTAATTTGCCCCCCTGCACTTTCTGTCTGAGTACACTATGTCAGTGTGCCTGGTTGTGCCTGTCCTGTTCATGGCCCTCCAGCTGGCAACTTGCCCTCTTGGCTGTTACAGGTAGGTTTTTCCACTGACCTTCTTGGCCACCAGATTTTTGAGCCAGGTTCGAGGAGCCTCAGTTGTTCGACTGTGGCCCACAGGTCCTGCCGACTTGCTCCGACCCCTCGGTGCTGGGCTGCTGCCCTGTGCTGAGCCTCCTTTTTGCCCGAGTCAGACTGACCTTTTCTTGAAGTCTCCTAAATTATCTCTGGTTGGAAGACTGTGTCTCTCTGTCTCTTTGCAGGTTCTGTAGTTTCAGAATTCATCCAGAGGCTTGATTTAATGTTCTTTTTGAGAGAACAGAAGGAGAGCTCAGGCAGCTTGCTGATTCCTCTCCACCATCTTGGCTCTGCCTCCTTTTTTTTTTTTTTTTTTTTTTTGCAACTGTAAAGAATTAATTGTTATTTGAGGTTTTTATGCCTCAGCATGCAATGGCCTGGGGCTCCGCAAACCACACGGTGCTCCACCCACTGGTTGTAGCCGTTGCCAGGGCTCTGGCAACTCACATCATCACCATTCCTGGATGCCTACATGGGCCTGGCAAAATTATAATGATTGGAAGCCTAGTGAGGGCAGTCATGTGACTGTCAGAGCAGCCATCTGTTAAGGGCTAAAATTCTAGCTAAACTGTCTAAAATATCTAATGAGTGGTCGCCAATAAATTATAAGCTTTAGCAAGAGTTAGACTTTTAAGCATTTATTAAGGAGAATAAGAATTTGGTAAAGAGAGAGAGAAAGGCCTAGATTCCTATCTATTAAAGGGAGAGCACATTTCTAGCTCCCTTCTCCACCAGAGTCCAGAGGAAAGAGCGTGAGACCGAGTGCCAGTCTCTTCCTTCCTCCTCCCACTAGTCCGCGTCACTTCCTGAAGCCTGGTCTTGCCCTCAAAGACCTTTGCTTCATGGGCAGAACTCTTCTACAGTAAGTCTCCAGCAGGTGGCGTCATTCCAATCGTTACAGTCCCCCCTGTTGTTCCTCAAGAAACAAAATGTTTCCTTGACGGAACAGTAAAAACAATATAATAACTATTGCTAACTAATAATATGTGAACAACAATATAGAAAAGGAAGAGAGGAAAGTTTTGTCCAGAGGGGCGATTTTTTTTTTGTCCTCATGAACCGACGCTTTGACATTAGTCTTGCAAAGGGAGGGCCTCTGCAGAGAATACATGTTACAGATGGTGTATATTATAACAGAAAGAGAAAAAAAAAAACAAATCAAAACTGTTCATTTAAAGTCTCTGAAAGTCTTTTCTCAGATGTCCTCTAGGTGTAGTCGTGGAATGGAAGTCTTTTCAGGGGTTGATGTGTGGATGCTGGTAATCAGCCAGGAAAATTTCCTACAAAATTGAGCTTAACACAACTTTAAAATAGCTTTGTCAATAATCAAATCAAACAATGAAAGTTCTCAAAAACATGTCTAAGGGAATACAGAATCTTAGTTGTTAACACGTGAAACATATAATAAAACAAAAATTGAAACATTCTTTAAAATTATAATATTACTATAGTCCCCCCCCTTATGGAGGGTAATTGAGAAGACAATTGCTGCGATATTAATTATTAAAAATAATTTTTTATCTTTGTTTCATCACTTTTTGCATCATCTGCCTAATTATCCTCATGCCATTATGAGAAATTAAAAAATCTAATATAATTGGTAACAGGTGTCAAGGCCAAATTCAACACTGTATTTATCATGACACCTGAGATAATTATGGGGGTTACCATAAAAGAACAGAGAAATGATGGGATATGAGCATTCCCACACTTGAGCAATATGTACTGTCCATGCAGTATGCCAGGCTTAAAATAGGTGGATGGAATATATGTCCATGCCACTGAACATATTGGAGGAAACTGAGTCAGACTTAATCAGATGCATGGGATTGAGATGTCCATGGCATCAGGCATATAGGAGGGAGCATAGAAGCCAGGTGTAGAAGTGAGATGGGTGGGATCAATACTTCCAGCCATCTGTACAATATTGTGGGGAAAAATAAAATAAAATATTAAACCAAGAGAATCCAACCTCAACATTTGTCAAAAGCCATTCCCTTGGCCATACCTTGACTTCATGCATGTCTCCCCTCATGTGACAGTTCAGTGTCTGCTCTTGCATGTATTCCTCTTGTGATTGGATGGCATCTTGGCCAACTGGCATCTGATAACTCAGAATAAAGGCAATTAATGTCTTAAATGATAAGTTCCCATAATCCAAGTCTCATATGGATTTAAAAATTGAGGATAATAAATGATTGCAAAAAATGTGAATACATCTTGACTCAGAATATAATATATAATTATGCAACAATTTCAAATAATACCTTTTTTTTACTTAGTATACAATTACTTTTGTGAAAAATCAGAACATATTTAAATACAAGTTAAAGCACAACAGAATCTCAAAGAAAACTTTTTTTTTAAAAAGAAAACTTTTACAAATGTTCCCCTCTTTTTTTTTTTTTTTGGAATATGCTTATCAAAAATAATACTTCTAGAATCAATTTACACTTGCCATGGCAAACAATTTGCCAGGGAAATGCTTTAAAGAGTTTGATCAAATAATCAGTTGAGAAAAAATAACAAAAACAAACAACTCAGAATATGGGAGCACAATACTCCTAGAATTAACATTGTATTATAAAATCAAAACCATGTTTCAAAATTAGATAGATGAATGAATAGAAGAAAATACACGTGGAATAATAAAAGACAATGAAATTCAAACTAGGGAAATCTAAATGAATATGAACTTAATATTAATAAGAGTATTACAAAATATAAACTTGATCGCATGACTATAAAAAGCTTTTACAAATATTCTCCTTGTTTTAGAAACTAAGTATAAGACACAATCTCAAAAGCATTAAAATCTCTATGAAAATAAACCTATACCATTAATTCCAAAATGTATATGTAATAGCATAGAAATCCTATGTAACCTCTGAACTGACATTAATAATCTGAGTGAATTCAGAACACTCTTGATTCCAATATCTAAAATCCCCAATACTCATATCAATACCTTGCTGCTTACTTCTACATTTCTGTACAATATATACCCTTCCATGGCAAAAGAAGCAGAGTCTTGAACTATGTTGATTGTCATTCTTATTCAGCCTAAGTTTTTCTTCTTTAACCCCTCTATATTGTCTGTCGGGCTTTTCACCATACAAATGCTTTATAAGATTACTAATTAAAGACAAAAGCAGGTTAGCAAAATTATGAACAAAACGAGTATATCTGGAATTTAAAGGGCTTTCTAAGGTTGTCTCAGAAGCACAGCCAGGCTGGGGAAGGGCTGAGCCTGAAGCTGCAAATGTAGTTAGAGAAAGTTGAGCATGCGCATCAGATCTCTGGACTTCCCAGGCAGGGGAAGCAATGGGCTTGGCCATGGGAGGAGTAGAGGGTGGGGTCTGGAGAGGAGGGGAGGGACCAGAGCAATTTGAATCAGACTTGATTTTGAACTCAGGCCTGGATTCCTCTTCCCCCACTTTGCCTCCAGGTGCTAGGGGATTAAAAGCTTCTAGAGGGTGGGTCATTGCCTCCAGGCATGCAAAATTAAAGCAACAATTACTGTTAGAACTGGGAAAAGCTGCGGGAATCTCTTCAGGTTTTTCTGAAAAAGCATGCTTGGGAGAGGGAGAGATATTTCCTTGTGTGAGTAAGTTGCTGGCTCTTTTAACAAAAATAAAAAGAAAAATAGAAAATCCACAAAAACAAAGCATTAACATGATCTTATCTCCCATTTGTCTGGTTAAACAGACTAAAATCAAAAATAGGGTAATTAGGGAGTTTAAAAGGTCCATTCGAAAAAATTTAAAGGGAAAACACAGCCAGTGCGCCAGTACTTAGCAGTTTAAAGGGTAGGAGAAATTTCTTACCCAACCGGAAGATCAGAAGTGAGGTTCAGCTTTCCTCTTCGTGGTCAGCCATCTGTTAAGGGCTAAAATTCTAGCTAAACTGTCTAAAATATCTAATGAGTGGTCGCCAATAAATTATAAGCTTTAGCAAGAGTTAGACTTTTAAGCATTTATTAAGGAGAATAAGAATTTGGTAAAGAGAGAGAGAAAAGCCTAGATTCCTATCTATTAAAGGGAGAGCACATTTCTAGCTCCCTTCTCCACCAGAGTCCAGAGGAAAGAGCGTGAGACCGAGCGCCAGTCTCTTCCTTCCTCCTCCCACTAGTCCGCGTCACTTCCTGAAGCCTGGTCTTGCCCTCAAAGACCTTTGCTTCATGGGCAGAACTCTTCTACAGTAAGTCTCCAGCAGGTGGCGTCATTCCAATCGTTACACATCCCATTGGCTGGGGCTGTGTGGGGTGTTTCTAGGTTTGGGGGAGGAGAATTGGGCATTCTAGGTGGAAGCTGGAAAGCGACAGGTGTTCTGCTGCATATTTTCAGCTGATTCCTGGGCAATGGTACTTTTTCAGGTATTATAATTTCCCTTTCCCCATTTTATTTCCTTTCCCTTGATCCTACTGATCCTGTTTGTGTTGGGTTTTTTTTAAGTTCATTCTTATTAAAATAAATCTTGTTCTGTTTTCAGGGAGGCTGCTGGTCTCCTTCTTTGCCCCAATATTGCAGCGAGCTGCTTAGCTAGCACTTCCTAATTAAAAATTGGTCCCCACACAAGGCAATGAGGGTTAAATGACTTGCCCACGGTCGCACAGCTAGTAAGTATCAATTGTCTGAGATCAGATTTGAACTCAGGTACTCTTGAATCCAGGGCCGGTGCTTTATTCCCTGTGCCACCTAGCTGTCCCCTTCCTGTGTCTCTAAATGAGAGACAGATTCTCTGTGTGTGGGACAATTATGGATTTGAGTCAGATTAAACTCTGAGGATGGAGTCTGAAAGATACCTAGCCACCCCCCCCCCCAGAATAGCTAGCCTCTCACTTTGCCTAAAAGTTAATTGCTTGTCAAATTCTCACTGTCTCCTTTAAGTTTTATTGTTGAGATAATGGACTTGGGACAGTTCTGTAAACTTTGGGGATGGGGTCTGGGAGATATCCAGTCCCCCAGTAAGTTTTATTACTTGTCACAGTTCTACCAATTAGCACTATTTACTTTACTTCTGCTTAGTTCCCCACATGCCAGCTACACCTTACTTTATGGCCTGTAATAAAAAACTCCCCTCTCACATGTCAGAATCCCAGCCCCTGTCATGGCAGATAAGGGAGTGATTTCTGCCTCCCTCTTTCTTTGACATTCCTCAGATTTGTACCCCTTCCCCTTCTCCCTTTTGTTCTTGGACATGTCTCCATACATGGATCATGAGCTGGGTACGCATCTTGGGTGAGACAGGATTGGATGTCAGATTGTGAGCTCATCCACCCTAGATATACGTGGGGACAGTCCTTTTCAAGATTACTATAAAAACCTAGAGGATTGGGCATATCTTTGCAAGACTTCAGTGTGTAATTGAGTTTTGCCCGTCCTCATGAGGATGTAATAAATCTGTCTCTGCTTGACTTGGTGGTCTCCTCGAGATATTTGGATAAACTGAGGCAGTTTGTCCCAAACATCTGGCTGGCAGCCCTTGGGGAAGTTGGAGGTCCTCAGGAGAGGTAAGTGGGTCCCTGCCAGTCCCGGATGCATCTCTGTCCTCCTCCTGCATTTGGCCACTTTGGAATACCTCTGCTGTCAAAGAAATAAAATCAACTGTTTTATAAGGGTTAGCAGTATCTTGATAAAGTAAATGTAATAACTTTTTAAAGAAAAAAAGAGAAATAGAAACAATTTTAAATAATATGGCTTTAAGATATTTTTTAAAATAATGGAACATTTTAAAGTAAATCTAACTGATTTTTTAAAGGACGATGGAATTGGGAGAGATTTCACTGGTCTAGGAAATTTTGGAGGAGCAACTTCCAATAGCAATGCTGGTCTGTGCCTCCTCGGCTACTCTCTAGTCTTATAGAACCCTGGGTGGTGGGTGACTAGCCTAGGGTCACCCAGCTGGGATGTGTGAAAACAAAAATTGAAAAGGTTCCATAATAACCAAATTTAAGAGAACATAAAAACAAGTGATAGAAACTAATAAAATGTTAAGGAAACACATTTAAAATAGAAATAAGTTGTTTTCTTTTTTTTCAATCTTAATAACATTTTTTCCAGTTACATATAAAGACTGTTTCTAACATTCATTTTTATGATTTTGACTTTCACATTTTTCTCTCTCCCTCCCTTCCCTCACCCCTCCCCAGGACAGCAAACAATATGATATAGGTTATATATGTATAATCATGTTACACATGAAATAAGCCATTTTCTAAAACAAATTTATATTTAATTGAAAAGATCCAATTCAACTGCACAAATAAAAATCTTCCTGGCAGAGGATGGGATCAAATGCCAGGCAAGTGAAGGGACACAACCCCTGGTAACGGGAGGTAAACCAGGAGGACTTGGGGGTCCTTATCTGGGTTCCCAGTAGGTTCTTTCTGCATTCAGAATATGACTCTTGGGGGAAGACTCAGGTGTCCCCCTCTTAATCTCAGGGCCTCAGTTTACCAGGGAAAGAGCATGGGGAGAAGACTGCCTCATTCAGGACAGAGAAGCTGGAGGCAGTGACAGGGAGCAGGGCTGCCAGGTGGTTGGAGAGAGGAGCTAGCACCTGGGACTAGGCTGCTTCAATGAGTAGACAACTGTGATGTATGAAAAGTTCTAGAGACTTAATTTCTGGGTAATTAATAATTTTATTAATTATAGTTAGGAAATAATTAATAAAAGGATGTTCACTTTGCTTTTTCTGATAAACCAAAGACCCCTCCTGGAGGCTTTTTGATGTTTATATACCCTTGGAAAAGTGAGTCTTTTCAACAGGTAGCAATCAACTCTGACCTGTTAACAATTAATGAGAGAATGAATATTATAATAAGAGGGGGGCCTATTATAATGAGTGGCTGGGAGAAATGACTTGATTATGTCATTCATCTCCAGCCAGAATACTCCTGGGCAATGTATACAAAAGGATCTACCTCCCAACCAAGCCAATTTGAGAACATAATGGGCCCAATTCAGCTAGATTAGATTCTCTTCATAAGGATTTTCTAGTTGGGTGAGGTAACAATTCCACCTACATAAGATGGTCCAGGTCGGGTAAATCTTTGGACAAGGTCAGTAAAGCTATATAACCTACAGGAGTTTATTTCTGAATGAAGAAATAAAAAGAAAAATCTTAATCTTGATTAATAATTGGTTATTAATGTAAGAGAGAAATAATAATTTCTCTCACAAGACCCAAATAATGGAAAGTCCAACCCACACATAGAAACCATTGATTTAAAAAATGTATTCAACTCAAAACTAAATTAATTGAATTCTTTGAGTCAGAATGTGAGTGGGTAGACCTGGGACAACATATGGACCCATGGTGGTTAGGTAAGGGCCAAAGGACTAGGAAAGAGTAGACTAGGGCATCCAGGGATAGACTAGGTTTGGTTCCTGGGACCAGGTCCACATTCAAGGATTGAGGGGAACAGCTCTGGGAACAGGCTGCCTGGCAAAGGACAGCCACAGCTACCCCCATCCCACCAGCTAGACCCAGAAATTAATCCAAAAGTTCATGGATGGAAATGTGGGAGGATTAGGCTGTGTTGAGAACATGGCCAAGAGTCCATCCTCCATGGGCAGCTAGGCAGAGCATTGGATAAAGCACCTGTTGATAAAGACTAGAGAGTAGCCAAGGAGGCACAGACCAGCATTGCTATTGGAAGTTCCTCCCCCCAAATTTCCTAGACCAGTGAAATCTCAATCAATTCCATTGTTCTTTAAAAAATCAGTTAAATTAGGAGCAGCTAGGTGGCACAGTGGATAGAGCACCAACCTTGGAGTCAGGAGGACCTGAGTTCAAATCCGGCCTCAGACACTTAACACTTACTAGCTATGTGACCTTGGGCAAGTCACTTAACCCTGATTGCCTCACACAAAAAAAGAAAAATAAAAAAGGAAAAAAATCAGTTAGATTTACTTTAAAATGTTCCATTATTTTTTTAAAAATTATCTTAAAGCCATATTATTTTAAATGGTTTCTATTTCTTGGGGTTTTTTTAATTTAAAAAGTTATTATAGGTGGGCAGAGCCAAGATGGCAGAGGAAAGACATTAAACACACAGAGCCCCTGATACAATTACCCCAAAAACAGCAATAAAAGGACCCCTAGAGCAGAAAAAGCCACAAAAATACAGGCTGAGATTATTTTCCAGCCATAGACAGATTAAAGGGGGCCGTGCTGGGTTGCATGTAAAGTCTAAACCCACAATCACGCCAACAGAGACCGCAGGCACGCCCCACCAGAGGAACTTAACCCTGAGCCTCTGAATCAGTTGCAGTACCAGCATCTTCTGGAACTGAGCTTGTGGTATGGTGAGAGGGCTGGCTCGGGGGGAAGTACAGGGGTGTCAGCAGGACCTAGGGAGGAATTTGGCTGTCCCACCCCAGCAGAAAACCAGGAAGAAATCCTGAGCAGCAGTAGGCCCAGGTTGGGGAGGGCACAGGCTTGTTGAAGCTAAGAAACACACCACAGAAAGCTTTGCTGGTTGGTCATTTAGTAAATTGTGTTGAGTTTATCTTTGGACCAGAGAACAGGCCAGGCAAGAGAAAAACCTGCCCTCCCTCAAGCCAAAACACCTGGGACCCTCTGAAGCTGGGGACAGTAGTGTAGCCTATAAGCAGGGCCCCCCCAGTGGGGAGTTAAAAGTTAAGTAAAAGATGGCAAGGTGAGCAAGCAAAGAAAGTTGAGAATTATAGAAAGTTTCTTCAGCAAGAAGGAAGATCAAGGTGCACCCTCAGAAGAGGATAACAACCTGAGGGCCCCTACATCCAAAGCTTCCAAGAAAAATGTGAACTGGTCTCAGGCCATGGAAGCACTCAAAAGGGACCTTAAAGAGAAAGTAGGAGAAATAGAAGGAAGATTTAGAGAGAGGGAGGAAAGAATGTAAAGAGAAATGAGAGCGATGCAGGAAAGTCATGAGAAAAAAGTCAATAGCTCGAAAAGTCAAATGGAAAAGGAGATAAAAAAGCTGTCTAAAGAAAATAATTGCCTAAGAATTAGGATTGAACAAATGGAAGCTAGTGACTTTATCAGAAACCAAGACACAGTAAAGTAAATCCAATTGAATGAAAAAATAGAGAGCAATGTGAAATATCTCCCTGGAAAAACAGCTGACCTGGAAAATAAATCCAGGAGAGATAATTTTAAAAAACCAGGACCAAAATAAGATCCTAGACATCATGTTCCAAGAAATTGTAAAGGAAAATTGCCCTGATATTCTAGAAGCAGAAGGCAAAATAGAAGTTGAAAGAATCCACCAATCACTTCTTGAAAGGGATCCCAAAAGGAAAACCTCCAGGACTATTATAGCCAAATTCCTGAGTTTCCAGGTCAAGGAGGAAATAAGGCAGCTAGAAAAAAATAAGTCAAACACTGTGGAGTCCCAAATAGGATAAAACAAGATCTAGCAGCATCTACATTAAAGGACCAGAGGGCATGGAGCATGATATTCCAGAGGGCAAAGGAACTGGGACTACAGCCAAGAATCATGTACCCAGAAAAACTGTATATAATTTTTCAGGGGGGAAAATGGGACTATAATAAAAAAGAGGACTTTCAGGCATTTGTGATGAAAAAACATGAACTGAATAGAAAATATGACTTTCAAATACAAGACCCTGGAGAAGAATAAAAAGGTAAACAGGAAAAAGAATTCATGAGGGATATTAAAAGATTAAACTGTTTACATTCCTACATGGGAAGATAATATCATTGGAAGGTAATAGGATGGAGGGAAATAGTTATGATGATTGATTACAATGGCAAAATGTATGGTACCTACTCTGCTAGGCTATTGTGAAAAAAATTCTTTATCAAGTTTAAGGTACTAAAATTTTTTTTTAATTTTTAAAAAATTAAAAGTTATGATGAACAGGATGCTATCAGAAAAACATGGAAAGACCCACATGAACTGAGGCAGAGAGAAATATACAGTATACAAAATAACAGCAATAATGTAAGATGATCTGCTGGGAAGCACATGGTTATTTTAAGCAAGGCAATGATCCACTATAACTCTGAAGGACTTAGGAAAATTGCAATACACCTACAGAGAAAGAACTGATGGTATCTGAAAACAGACTGAAACACATTTTTTCCTTTGGACAACTAACTCCTTAATCTAAAGTCTTGTTTTTATCTGTTTTCTCTCACAACCTAGCTAATGTAGAAATGTTTTCCATGACTACTCATGTATAACTTACATTGAATTGCTTGAGTTCTTGGGATTGGGGATCAGAAGGGAGGGAGAAAGAGAAGTTGGAACACAAAGTTTCAAAAAATTGATGTCAAAATTTGCCTTTACATGTAATTTGGAAAATATAATTCTAAACAGTTTTTTTAAGTTATTACATTTACTTCTGGATTCAGGAGGACGTGAGTTCATAGGCTTCAACCATTTGACACTTACTAGCTGTATTTCCCTGGGCAAGTCACTTAACCTCCATTGCCACACACACATACACACACAAAAAGAGTACATCCTCCTGACTCCCAGTGGATAATTTTCTGTGACACAACCCACCTAACACAGGGACCACTGAGGAGTTTATCTGTCATCCAAACAAAGTTCAGGTCCCTCAGCCCAGATCCAAGGGAGGTGCCGTAGTCCAGCAAATCAAGGCACTCTTGCATCCCTCCCACAGCAATAATCAAAGGGTATGGTAAGTAATGGAAGGACTAAAGGCCTAAGGGTAAGGCCCTCCTCTTACCTCTGGTTCTCCATAGTTTACTTTGGTAAAAGAAATAAATCACTAAGAAGCCAGAGAAGACTATCGGGAATACAACCACAATCCTTTCACAGTCTGTCTTCCGAGATATGGATAGATTCTCTGAAAATAGGTCCCCAAATTCCATTTCTGTAAAAATCAGAGAAAGGGTATTATGCAGAATTTAATAATCTAGATACAAATGAGGTGGTTTATGAGTATTTAAATCATCTGGATTGGACGAATCTGCCTTATTATCCAAAAGAATTTTATGAAACCTTGGATTAATAATATCAAAACGCCCTCCAATTGAACTCTAGCTGAACCCAGACAATACACAAATGAGTGTCAGGTAAACCCCAGAGTTAGAGTATTACATATCATTTGTCTCTCCAAATATCTGGGAAGTTTATAGCTATCAGATATGGTCCTATCTACTAATTTTTTCCCTAAGATAATTGGTAGATTTTATAGTTCTCTAACAAACACCTCTGTTTGAGGGAGCCATTTTTTTTATTTAAATCATAGAAATATTTTATTATTTTTAGTTACATGTAAAGATGGTTTTCAACATTCGTTTCTATAAGATTTCTAGTTCCAAATTTTTCTCTCTGCCTCTCTTCTCTCCCCCCTCCCAAAGAGAGAAACCAATCTGATATAGGTTATATATGTATAATCACAATAAAAATATTTCTGCATTAGTCATGTTGTGAAAAAAGAATCAGAACAAAAGATGAAAACCTCAAAAAAGAAAATATAAAAAAGAAGTAGAAATAGTATGGTTCAATATTCATCCAGATTCCCATGGTTCTTTTTTCTGAATGTGTAGGGCATTTTCCATCACATGTCCTTTGGAACTATCTTGGACCATTATATTGCTGAGAAGAGCTGTCATTCACAGCTGATCATCACACCATGTTGTTGATAGTGTGTACAATGTTCTCTTGGTTCTGCTCATTTCATTCAGCATCAATCCACTTAAGTCTTTCCAGGTTTTTCTGAAATCTGCCTGCTTATTATTTCTTACATGACAATAATATTCCATTACATTCATATACCACAACTTGATTATGCATTCCCCAATTTCCAATTCTTTGCCACCACAAAAATAACAGCTATAAATATTTTTGCACATGTGGGTCCTTTTCCTTTTTTATGATCTCTTTGGAATATAGACATAGTAGCGGTATTACTGAGTCAAAGGGTATGCACAGTTCCATAGCCCTTTGGGCATAGTTCCAAATTACTCTCCAGAAAGGTTGTATCAGTTCATAACTCCACCAACAATGCATTAGTGTTTCAATTTTTCCACAGCTTCTCCAACATTTATTATTTTCCTTTTTTGTCAAATTAGTCAATCTGATAGGTGTGAGATTGTACCTCAGAGTTGTTTTCATTTGAATTTCTCTAATCAGTAGTGATTGAGAACATTTTTTTTTAATATGGCAATAGACAGTTTTGACTTCATCTGAAAACTGCCTATTCATATTCTTTGACCATTTCTCAATTGAGGAATGAGTGGAATTCTTATAAATTTCATTTACTTCCATATATCTTTTAGAAATGAGGCCTTTATCAGAAACACTGGTTGTAAAAATTACTTCCCAGCTTTATGTTTCCCTTCTAATTTTAGCTGCATTGCTTCTGTTTGTACAAACCCTTTTTAATTTAATATAATCAAAATCATCCATTTTGCATTTCATAGTATTCTCTATCTCTTGTTTGGTCATAAATTATTCTTCTCTCCATTGATCTGAGAGGTAAACTATTCCTTCATATTCTAATTAAACTATGGCACTACCCTTTATGTCTAAATCATGTACCCATTTTGACCTTATTTTGGTATATGGTATAAGATAATGGTCTATACCTAGTTACTGTCAAACTGTCCTGCAGTTTTCCCAAGTTTTTAGCCCAGACGCTAGGGTCTTTGGGTTTGTCAAACAGTAGATTACTATAGTCATATATTACTGTGTCTCCTATGCCTAACCTATTCCATTGATCCACCACTCTATTTCTTAGCCAGTACCAAATAGTTTTGATGACTGCCACTTTATAGTATAGCTTCAGATTTGGTATGGCTACCCCACCTTCCTGTACATATGTTTTCATTAGTTCCCTTGATATTCTTGACATTTTATTCTTCCAGATGAATTTTGTTATTATTTTTCTAACTTTGTAAAATAATTTTTAGGGAGTCTGATTGGTATGGCACTGAATAAGTAAATTAATTTAGGTAGAATTGTCATTTTTATTATATTACCTTGGACTGTCCATGAGCAATTGATATTTTCCAGTTATTTAGATCTGATTTTATTTGTATGAAAAGTGTTTTGTAATTGGGTTCATAGAGTTCCTGGGTTTGTCTTGGCACGTAGACTCCCCAATATTTTATGTTGTCTACAGTTATTTAAATGTAATTTCTTTTTCCGTCTCTTGCTTCTGAGCTTTGTTAGTCATGTGTAGAAATGCTAATGGTTTGTGTGGATTTATTTTATATCCTGCAACTTTGCTAAAGTTGTTAATTGTTTCAAGTAATTTTTTAGTTGATTCTCTAAGTATACCATCATATTATCTGCAAAGAGGGATAGTTTTGTTTCCTCCTTGCCTGTTATAACTCCTTTCATTTCCTTTTCTTCTCTTATTGCTAAAGCTAACATTTCTAGTATATTAAATAATAGAGGTGATAATGGACATACCTGCTTCACCTCTGATCTTATTGGGAATGCTTCTTACTTATCCCCATTACATATAATATTTGCTGATGGTTTTAGGTAGATACTGCTTATCATTTAAGGAAAGTTTCATTTATCCCTATGCTCTCTAGTGTTTTTAATAGGAATGAGTGCTGTATTTTGTCAGAAGCTTTTTCTGAATCTATTGAGATAATCATATGATTTTGGTTAGTTTTCTTATTGATGTGGTCAATTATGTTGATTATTTTCCTAATGTTGAACCAGCCCTGCATTCCTGGTATAAATCTAACCTGGTGCCAAATTGCTGTAATCTCCTTGCTAATATTTCATGTAAAATATTTGCATCAATATTCATTAGGGAAATTGTTCTATAATTTTCTTTCTCCATTTTGGTTTTGCCTGGTTTAGGTATCAACACCATATTTGTGTCATAAAAGGAATTTAGTAGAACTCCTTCACCTATTTTTCCAAATAATTTATATAATATTTGAATTAATTGTTCTTTAAATATTTGGTAGAATTCACTTGTAAACCCATCTGGCCCTGGAGATTTTTTCTTAGGGAATTCATTGATGGCTTTTTAAATGTCCTTTTCTAAAATGGGGCTGTTCAAGTATTTTATTTCCTCTTCTATTAATCTGAGCAAATTATTGTACATATCCATTTCACTCATTTCACTTAGATTGTGAAATTTATTGGCAAACGTTTGGGCAAAATAGCTCCTAATTATTGCTTTAATTTCCACTTCATTGGTGGTGAATTCAGCCCTTTCCTTTTTTATATTGGTAATTTTGTTTCTTCTTTCTTTTTTAAAATCAAATTAACCAAAAGTTTATCTATTTTATTGATTTTTTCATAAAACCAGCTTTTAGTTTTATTTATTAATTCTATAGTTTTCTTACTTTCAATTTTATTAATCTCTCCTTTGATTTTCAAAATTTTCAATTTAGTATTTAATTGGGGACTTTTCATTTTTTTCCTAGCTTTTTTTTGTTTCATGCCCAATTCATTGATCTCCTCTTTCTCTATTTTATTCATGTAAGCATTTAGAGATATAAATTTTACCCTAAGAACTGATGTGGCTGCATCCCATCAGTTTTGGTATGTATTCTCATTGTTATCATTCTCTTGGATGAAGTTATTGATGGTTTCTGTGATTTGTTGTTTGACCCACTCATTCTTTAGGATGAGATTATTTACTTTCCAATTAATTTTCAGTCTATCTTTCTGTGGCTCTTTATTACATATAATTTTTATTGCATCATGATCTGAAAAGGATGCATTTACTATTTCTTCCATACATTTGACTGTGTGATATTTAAAATCTAAGTTGTGGTCACCTTAAATCAGAAGCTTCAGCTCCAGTCTAGCCCAGAGTTCCAGCCTGGTTGGGTTCTTCCTGAAGTCCTCCTCCACGAGCCTGCTTTAATCAGGAACTCCCTTGCAAGCTGTTTGTGGAAGCTTTTTTATACATCTGGAACAGAGGCAGTCCTTACACACTGCTTCAAGGTGATTGGTTGGCATCATCCAAATCCATTGTTTTTGAAGGTGTTTTCAAGTTGAGTTCACAGTCTAGTTTCTGAGAACAATACCTTCTTAAGGGATAGCCAGGTGTGATTACAATCCAATTAACTTGAAGTAGGCTTAATTAGCAGTCAATCACTCTCACTTGATTCAATCAGTAGAGATTAATCTCCAGGTGGGTCTTTGAGTATCTGCTAAATTCCATTATTTCATCACAACTGTGAGGTTTTTGTGCCCTAATACACAGTCAATTTTGCGTATGTACCATGTACTGCTGAGAAAAAGGTATATTCTTTTCTATATCCATTCAATTTTCTCCAGGGGTCTATCATATCTAACTTTTCTAAAATTCTATTTACCTCTTTAATATCTTTCTTATTTATTTTGCTCATTTATTGCGGTTAGATTTATCTAATTCTGAGAAGGGAAGGTTAAGATCTCCCACCAGTATAGTTTTGCTATCTATTTCCTCTTGTGACTCATTTGATTTATCCTCTAAGAATTTGGATGCTATGCCAATTGGTGTATATTTATTTGGTATTGATATTACCTCACTGCCTATGGTACCTTTTAGCAAGATGTAGTTTCCTTCCTTATCTCTTTTAATTAGATCTATATTTGCTTACTAGTTGTGGGGCAATAGGGGTTAAGTGACTTGCCCAGGGTCACACAGCTAGTAAGTGTCAAGTGTCTCAGGCCAGATTTAAACTCAGGTCATCCTGAATCCAGGGCTGTTGCTTTATCCACTTAAGTTCTTGTTTTGATCATGGTTTTCAGGTAGTCTAATAATTTTCAAATTATCTCTCCTGGATCTATTACATTTGTTCAATCCTAATTCTTAGGCAATTATTTTCTTCAGAGACCTTTTCCATTTGGCTTTTCAAGTTGTTGACTTTTTTCTCATGACTTTCCTGCATTATTCTCAAACTCAGGTTTGGGTTCCACTTCTACCCCCGCACAACAGAACCCTCCTTCCAACCTTCTAAGACATCTTTGGCTGGAAAATAACCTCACCCCATCCTTCTGTGGGCTCTGCTGCTCCAAGTATTGTCTTCTGGCATTATTTGGAGGGATTTGGGGGAGAGCTCCAAGAAGACATTGACTGTCCTCCAATCCAATTCTAATTTTTAAGGCATTATTTTCTTCAGTAAGCTTTTGCATCTCCATTTCCATTTGACCAATTTTTTCTCCATTTGGCCAATTGTATTTTTTCTTTTACCAAGTTTAATACAATTATAACTTCAACTTGGAATACATTCAGTTTGTACTAATTAGGACCTAGCTATACATATCAATATAATCAGGGTATGTAACTTTGTCACTGTGGATCCAGAAGCAATGAATTATCATTTGGAATTAAGTTGACCTAGAGAGCTTAAGTCACTTGCCTGTGGTCACACAACTAATAAGAGTCAGAGGCAGCATCTAGACCCAGGTCTTCCTGACTCCAAGTCTAGGACTCTAACCACTGAGCAATACTGCTTTTCACTCTCCTCTTGACTGATTATTTGGGGGATGTAAATTATAATGTCTTTCTGGCTAACCTAGAAACTCTTCAAGGGAAGATAACAGGTTTTCTTCCATTTTCTCCTCCACAGCCTCACCTAGCACAGAGCTGGGCACACAGAAGGAATCTAGTAAATATTTGTGGGTGGAAGCTATGCAGATGATAGTTAGAAGCCCTCAGATGTGTAGTACCATGGGTAGTGTATGCTTTGGGGTCCCAGATGAGACCTGGCATATTGTAATGAGAAAAAATAATCATCTGAATCTTGGAGCCCCAGCATATCAGGAAGGCCTCCATAATTGTTCAGTGAGAAACTCCAGGCCTGAAGCATCAAAGGAAGGGAAGAGAATGGAAGCCATGACTCAAGGTTCACATGGTCCCTTGCTCAAAGCACAAGATTTCACACATGCCTATAGACCAAGTGGGACTCACCTGTTACTTGCAGTTCAAACTCAGTGTCATTGTTATAGTCAGGTGACAGGAAAAGGCAAACATATAGACCAGTGTCAGAGACCTTGACCTGTTGGATTCTCAAGATCACCTTCCCTTCAGCCATGTCATGTTTCAGCAGCTCTGTCCTCTCTTGGAACTCAGGGTCCTGGGTTTCCTCCACCTTGTCCTCATTACAGTATCTGTGCACAAGGGTCTGGCCTCGGAACCATTTCACAATCATCTTCCTAGCATCCATCTTAGGGGAGAGGTGACAGGGGAGCATGACATCCTCCCCTTGCTTGGCCTGAATTGGCTGAGAAGGGCCCATCACAGTGAAGGGTCCTGTGGGGAGTTCTAGGGACAGAACAGAAGAAAATCAGAGGACAATGGGGGACAAGGAGGGAAAACAGGTATGTGGGGGGTGGGGTGGGAGGCAGGAGATCTAAGAACTATAAAGCTCTGAGTCTGTTCTAGGATCAGTTCATGCTCTGCTGTGCACCCATTTCTCGACCCACTTCCAAACTATGATTCATTTGTAGATAAAACATTCCCTCCCTTGACTACCTTTTGTATCTTGTGTAGTCATAGAGGTAGATCAGCTGGTTGGGGCTGGAGGATTGGAGTCAGGGGCAGGAAGGCTCCTTCTGCTATCAGTGGCCTTGAGGGAAGCAGCAGCCTCTTTCCTACCCCTGCCCATAGATAACTTACTAGTGCGGATGGAGCCCAGGCTTGTGGGTTGGTCTTAGCTTGGCCCTTATACTATGGCTGTGCCATGACTATTTTAGAAGATAGAAGAGTCAGGTGAGAGCTCTGGCTGTCAGAGAAGTGAAACTCAGTAAGTAGTGGGGGAGTCTGGTCATCTAGACTGATGGATAGGCCTGTCTGGCATCCTCTTCTAGACCTCAGCTGGCCAGCATGGGGATGTATCTGACTGAGTAATTTTTTAATATAGAAAGACAATTTATGGGGCAGCTAGATGGCGCAGTGGTTAAAGCGCTGGCCTTGGATTCAGGAGTACCTGAGTTCAAATCCGGCCTCAGACACTTGACATTTACTAGCTGTGTGACCCTGGGAAAGTCACTTAACCCCCACTGCCCCACCAAAAAAAAAAAGAAAAACAATTTATTCCATCATAAGAACTTACACATTTAGTCATGGACAATAATAGGCTGCTGGTTGGACAAGACACTCAAAAGACAGAGTAAAACAAGTGTTCAAGAACTAATTCCATTTGTGTTTGGTGAAAAAAATTCAAGAAAAAAGGAAGAAAAGAAACTATTCCGAATGAATTGTAAAGTCCATTGGCTCCCAATTGCTCTAATTTCCAATTGCTGAGCAAGCTACCAGAGGTGTATCTGTCAGGTAAAAACATACGCCTTCTTTATGACCTGGTGGTCCCAAGTTTAAAAAAGAAGTCACAGGAAGGAAAAGATAATAAGAAAACAAAGCTCAAGAAATATATTAGGGAATAAAACTATATAGGAAGATGAATAAAGATCTTTTACAAGCACAGCTACAACATTTCATGTGGTGTTTGTCCCCCACCAGATAAGAAGTAGAAGGACAAAGTTAACAGTTATTAGGAAAAAAACAATTAAATGAAACAAAATTTTTTTCTGTCCTTGAAAAACATCTAAGATGAACCAACAGAAGCCAGGTTATGTTGAAATTTCAAGTTGGTATAAAAATGCTTCCAGGCTATAATCAGATCACATATTTTCACTCCAGTTCCTTTTAGGGATGGATTTAAGCTCTCATAGAGCCTGCTGCTCCAAATAATTTATCCATTATGGGCCAACTTTGATCGTGAGATGCCAATAAAAATGGATCAAGTTCTCCTACTAAAACTTTTGTAAAAGATGCTGGAAATTCTGAACCTAAAGATCTTATTATTTGAATGAGTCCGTGAATTAAATTGAAGGTAAGTGGAAGTTTTGGTTTTATTAATTTTTAATTTTTGTATGAATTTCCATCATTCTTTCAAAGCCCAGGCTTTTCCTGGTATCATGCAAGTTTTGGTTTAAAAACCAGCCTGCCATTGGACAGAATTGCTGAATTATCTCCTATTCACTGGCTTATGCTTTTGGAGCCAGAGAAAAGCTGGCTAAAATTCTAGCTAAACTGTCTAAAATATCTAATGAGTGGTTGCCAATAAATTATAAGCTTTAGCAAGAGTTAGACTTTTAGGCATTTATTAAGGAGAATAAGAATTTGGTAAAGAGAGAAAAAGGCCTAGATTCCTATCTATTAAAGGGAGAGCTCATTTCTAGCTCCACTCTCCACCAGAGTCCAAAGGCAAGAGCATGAGACCGAGCCGCCAATCTCTTCCTTCTTCCTCCCACTAGCCCGCGTCACTTCCTGACGCCAAAGAAGAGACTCCTGGTCTTGCCCTCAAAGACCTTTGCTTCATGGGAGGAACTCTTCTACAGTAAGTCTCCAGCAGGTGGTGTTATTCCAATCGTTACACTGGGAAGAAATGAAAATTGAAAAGCTCTTGGGAGAATATGGAAAAAATGTGCATTTCAAAATAAGGATTTGGAAGGAACCTGGACCAAAATCTACTGTCTTTTTCTTTGCAGAATTTCCCCCCTTTCCCCACACAAACTGATGGAGTTATAAATGCTTGAAATGGAATCCATTATGAAAATAGTTTTAAAGTGGGCAAGGTTTCCAAATATTTGATTTAACATTTTTATATTTGTCAAGGGGATTGGTTGCATTAGAAGAAATCAGGCACAAAGCACAAGGAAAACTCTATTTATTTTTTTTTAGTGAGGCAATTGGGGTTAAGTGACTTGCCCAGGGTCACACAGCTAGTAAGTGTTAAGTGTCTGAGGCCGGATTTGAATTCAGGTACTCCAGGGCCGGTGCTCTATCCACTGCGCTACCTAGCTGCCCTAAGGAAAACTCTTTAAATGGTTTGGTTGCTATTTATCCAAATTAGCCCTTAACACCAGTGAGTCTTTGATTATTATATATTTTTAAATCTGTATTTCCTTTTATGTTCCTGCACCTTCAGAAATGGGTAACTTACAACAGCCTCTCTCCCTTATCTTCATGGACTTAGCAAAGATTCAGACACCAAGATGCTAATTTCAAAGAAGGTGAAGGGATTCAACATTGAATCAGGTGCTAATGGGAAGTAGCATGGATCACTAGAGACTCTAGAGAATTGTTCTAAACCAGGAATAAGAACTGGGTTCAAAATACACCCCAACTTTTGCATAAGGAGGAAAACATTTGAAATGGAGCCGGGAGCAGAAGGGGACTTTCCTTTGTGTCTGCAAAGCTGACCTAACATGGAAGGATTCATATGGGAGATGCCAGGGGCCTGACACTAGAAGAAGCCATTCTGTTTCCCTACCACTTGGGTAGGACTACCCTCTTTCCCTTGACTGCATAGCTAAGAACAGGTTGTGACTTGCAAACCAAAAGACTAGGATTCTGTCTGTCTTTCTGTCTCTCTCCTACTTCCTTCAAGCTGCATCCAGAAGAGGTGAAAGCCCTGTTCAACTACAGCACAGGTACCATGAACTGAGTTGGGAAAGAATCTCTACCCAATCCAGCCCTATGGCCCTCCAGAAACAGACTTAGGGTGTGGGTGGGGGCTATTTGTTGGTTGTTTCACCTCTAGGCATAGTTCATAGATTTCCCAACTTACCCAAACCCAAGTCAGGGTGACCAAATGTTGCTGCCAATAAAAGAAAATCCTAAGAAACCAGCCTGCCTGGAACTTGAGTATCAGGGGTTCTTTGCACTTTGAACTTGATGACATTATACAATATGAGAACTGGATTAAGTTATAAACCTGAACTCCAATCCACCTCCCAACTGTCCAGAGACTACAGTGGCCTGTGTGTGGAGAACAACTTTCTCAGGTATCAGGAAAAGTGTTGTTTTATATATGTGACGATTGGAGTGATGCCACCTGCTGGAGAGATACTGTAGGAAAGTTCCGCCATGAGGAGAAGGCATCTGAGGGCAAGCCATGCGGCTTAGAAGGTCAGTTCCTTGGCATCAGGAAGTGACGTTTGCTCATGGGTACTGTCTATCAAAGCTACCAGCCAATTGGCTTGGAGCTGTGTGTGTGTGTGGACGGGATGTTCCTGGTTTGCACAGGAGGCTTGTTGGACGAAGAAGGGGTGAGGCTGGCTCTCCCTGTCTCTTTTGCGAGGACCTCAGTGGGGAGTGGAGCAGGAGACACTGGCTCCCTGAGATAGACAACTGAATACAGGCCTCTTTCTCTCTCTCTTCACAACAAAATACATATGGAAGAATAAAATACAATAACATTCAAACTAGGGAAATCTAAATGAATATGAACTTAACATTAATAAGAGTATTACAAAATATAAATTTGACCACATGACTATAAAAACTTTTACAAATATTCCCCCCCTTTTAAGCTAAGTATAAAACACAATCTTAAAAGCATGAAACTCTCCATGAAAATAAACCTTGGTTATTCATAGGGACAGAAATACTAACCCACAATGTAGTTGTGAGACTCCAGTGAGACAATGTATGGAAAGTACTTTATACACTCTAAAGATCTGGGCCAATGCCAATGTCTGAAGTTCCCTTCCAGTGATAGAGGAAACCCATAACTCAGGAAGGACCTACCTGCTACCTGAAGCTCAAAGCTGGCTTCATTGTACAAGGTTCCTGCCTGGAAATAGCATGTATACTGGCCGGCATCAGAGAGCTGGACCTGGTGGATTCTCAGGGTCACCTTCCCCTCAGCCATGTCCTGTCTCAGCATCTTTGTCCTCCCTTGGAATGCAGGAGCCTGGACTTCCTCCACCTCCTGCCCCATGCGGTACAGGTGCACGACCAGTGGGCCTCTGACCCACTTCACAATCATATCCCGAGCATCCATCTTAGGGTGGAGGTGACAGGAGAACAGGACGTCTTCACCCACCCAAGCCAGGGTGGACTGGACCAGGGGACCAGATACTGTGAATGTTTCTGTGTGAACCAGGAATGAAACAGGAGAGAATCAGAGAACGTTGTGGTGGTGGAGATAATATGGCCTTCAGAGCAGGGTCAGGGCAGCCCAGGACCAGGAAGCTCTGAATGTGTTCCTGCTCAGGTGCTGCTCTGCTTTGACCACCTCACTCCCGATGGGGAAATCACTTTCCACATGGTGATAAGACTATGAAATTGAAATAAGACATTCTCCCTCTTTACTACCTTGGATATTCAAGGAGGCAGCTCATTGAAGCTGAAAGTTTTGGGGGTGGGGGCAGGAAGGCAATAGCTCCTGCCAATAGTCCAATGGAAGTCACCAGCCTCTTCCCCACCACTGAGGCTACCCTCTTACTAAAGCAGAGGAAGACCACATTTATGGGCTGATGTTGGACTTGTCCTTATTCTGTAGCTGAACAGCTGAATGTTTTAAAATGAGGTTGGGCAAGAGAGCTGTGTAAGAGATCTGTGTGACAGGGCAGTAAAGCTCAGTGGGAGAGGAGTATGATTATGGAAACATGGGGAGGTTATCAGGCATGGCTTTAGTGATGGCATCTTGTGACTAGACCTGAAAGGAAAGGATTTGAGTTCAAATATTAGCTCTGCTATTAACTAGCTTTATGACCTTGGACAAGTCATTGGGCCTCTGTTTCTTCAATAAAATAATAGAATTCAACTCAATAACCACTGGGGCCTTTTCCAGTTTGAAAACTATGATTCCTTCTTTGTGTTCCCTTTGGTTGTAGGTTGTATTCTTACCTGAGCTGAGAAGATGGGGAACGTAAAGGAAGAGGCACAGGATGATCAAGAGCAGAGTGGGTCTCCTGGAAAAGCTGGCTTCCATCCCCCTGGCCAGATCTGATAAGGCAAGCAGGTACTGAGAATAAGCAAAAGATGTTGGCAGTGAAGGGTAGGCCAGGGCAAAGACCATGAGTAACTTTCTGATTCCTTGAGACTAGACAGAACTACCCCCCCCCCAACAAAAAAACCCTGCCAAAAAAAGAGAGAGAGAAAGAAAGAGACTAGATAGAATTGGAGCCAGGCATAGGGGTAGACATTGCCTCCAAGGTTAGGCACATTGTGGAAGAAATTATGAGGCTCTTCCACTCCCAGATTGATTCTTTTGGGAAGGCAAAATAGGTCACCTTTTGCCTCAATTCTTATCTAGCCTTTAATCACTGAGTGGGTGTTGCCTTAGACAAAGTGAGACTTGGGAAAGACCTTAACTTAAAAAGGACAAAATCCCCCACTGCATCCAGGGCCATAACCAATTATCCTGACCTATGTTTTGCCACTGAACTCTGATGACTCTGGAAGAGAGTGAGGCTGATGACTTTTCACAGCCCTGCCTCATATAATCCAATTCACTTGCAAATAAAGACATCACCCTCATGATGTCACTGGTCCTCTTTCAAGAATGAAGGACAAACAACAATAACAACAACAATAACCAAAATGGGAATTAGGACCCCTTAACAGAAGTGATTCCTATTATGATTCTAATATCAAACAACATAGGACAGCTGGGTGGTACAATGCTAGGCCTGGAGTTAGGAAGACCTGAGTTCAAATAGAGCCTCAGACACTTACTAACGGTTTAACCTTAGACAAGTTACTAAATCATATTTGACTGAGTTTCCTCATCTGTCAATGAGCTAGAGAAAGAAATTGTAAACCACTCCAGTATCTTTGCCAAGAGAACCACAAAAGAGGTCATGAAGAGTTAGATATGAATGGGAACAACTAAACAACAACCCTTCTCTGTTCTAAGTTGTGAGATTTAAAATTGGATATTAGATCATAAATCTCCCCTACTTAACCTTTCCCTTAATTTATCTCCCAGACTAGTAAATGGAAGAAGCTTCTGGTTTTCTAGATAGACCTTTTATTGTATGGTAGTCACAAGGTGATGTTGATTAGAAAGATAGGAAAGTAGAAACACAATACAAATCGTCTTAAGTCTAAGCTTAGTCTATATTCCTTATAAAAACTCACCAAAACCGAAGGCCACCTTTGGAGAGAGAGAGAGAGAGACCGTCTGTGCAGTCAGGAGACCAGCAGAGCAGGAAAAAGCCCCACTTCCATTCTCTCCTTGTCTTTTAAGCTCGCACCCCGGAAGTCGAGTGCGTAGCAGGCAGTCTGACATGCGCAGCAGGCACACTGGCGTGCATAGCTCATGCCGTTGGTCTCCTCCCCAAAAGGTGGTCCTTAAGAAAAACTGGCGTCTTTCAGTTATCCTACCCGACTGTTAAAAAACTTTCATATTTTTTTACCACATTTCCCCTCTTTGCTTCCTCAAGAAATGGAATGTTTCCTTGATGGAACAGTAAAAAGAATATAATAGCTATTGCTAACTAATAATATGTGAACAACAATATAGAAAAGGAAGAGAGGAAAGTTTTGTCCAGAGGGGCGATTTTTTTTTTTGTCCTCATGATCCGATGCTTTGACATTAGTCTTGCAAAGGGAGAGCCTCTGCAGAGAGTACATGTTACAGATAGTATATATTATAACAGAAAGGAGATAGTAAAAACTAATAAAGCAAAACAGTTCATATAAAGTCTCTGAGTTCTCTTGTCTTCTTGAAGTGGTAAGATATCATCAGGAGGAAACTGGATTCTGGTCTGGAAAACTGGATTCTGGACTCTGGTCTGGATTCTGGATTCTGGACTCTGGTCTGGAAAGCTGGATTATCTTCTTAAACTGTTTGAATTGCTGTATTTTTTACTAAACCCTAGCATAGTATTGTCAATGATCAAATTAATAAATTCCATTACATTCCCTCCTTTATATCCTTAGACTTCTAATAGAGGGTTGAGGTAGTTATGCAATCTGTAACACTTTTTACCACCATGTGTCTGGATCAAAGCCAAATTTAGTATGTGTTCATGACACCTGAAAATGTTATGGAAAGGTTATCATACCATATCTCATGGTTCTGAGACAGCCAGTGATTGTGCTAGGCCACAGGTGAGTTCAACTGAGTGAGATAAAAAGATAAATAAGTTCCGTTAAATTAGGTTAAATTAGGAGGGAGAGAGGATGAATACTGGACTGTGCCTAGTAATTGTGCTCTACATAGTCACCATCATAAGCAAACCATGGACTTACATATACCTGTCTCTCCTTTTGTTGCACATATATTCTCTCTAGGGCCTGCATCAGAGTTCACAGCAAGTTAGTCTCTGAAATGATAAGTTTCCATACTTCCGAAATCTCTTTCCACATTACAACCATGATAATACCCATAATGAGAGTTATAGTCATGTGAACTATCATGAGTATGGTATTACAATTTATTTCAACTGCAGGCATAAAATTCCTACTAATATTAAACACATTTTCAGTGGAGACAGTTACACTCATACCATTATACCAAAAAGATTTTGCTGTGTGAGTGAGGAGGAGACCTATAACACAATGAAGGAATACTGAGTAAACTAGATGTCTAAGTTTGGACAGTATGGTACCCCAACACGCTCCAATGCAAAAAAATGAAAAAACCAAAGGGAAAATGACATATTCGACCAAAGTTATTGGGGAACTTAGGTGGGGTTTCTAATATATTGCTACTTATAAATTAGAGGATATTGCACCAGTTTTGTCAGCAAGAATTTATTAATTTGACCAAGTGTAAACCCAGCATAGAATCCCAGAAAGGGGAGGGGGGGATGGGAGTAGGGGGAGCTGGGAAGAGCCAGCCCCAGGTTAAGGTAAGTGTAAGGTAAGTCAGTTTCAGGGACAGACTGGCAAAAAGAGAGCATCCCCCTCTCACCAAAGATTTTTATCCTCTCTCAGGTAGAGAAGGGTCACTGCACATTGATCTAAGCCAATTGACCAGTACCATTCAATTCCATTGATTGTTGGGACCTGAGGGTGGTCCATATAAAAATGAGCAGTACCATGTTGAGCTCAGGGTCATGTGAAAGACAGACCCTCTGAGGGCAAAGGCTTTCAGGTAGGTGTGGTCTTAATCTCTACTCAGAGTCTAATTTGCATTTCTAATGATTCTGGTCTGGCTTTGAAAGAGATCAGGTAAGGTTCCTGAGCTAAGCCCTGGAGGGGGGGAGGTGTTCCTGTGTCCCCAAAAAGTCCATTATTAATAATTATTTTCTCACAATCCCCCATCTGCTTTGTTAAGAAACTAAAATGGCTTCCTTAACTGAAGCAACAACTAATATTACAAATACTTTACAAAAGGTTCTTAACTATGGGGCTTATAATAATTAACAATGTAAGAGGGAATAAAAGGAGAGAAAAAATTTGAGCAACATGTTGACAAAAACTAAAGGGGGCAGTACCCTTTAGGAAGTAGATATTATAGTGTATGAGACAGGAAAAGGGAAACAAAAAGGAAAATATCCATTTAAGTCTGCAAATCTCAGGTGATCCCTATGATATCATCTGGATGCAGCTTTGGATTCTGGGCATGGTCTCAGGTGTGGTTACAGAGAAGTCTTAGGTTCTTTAGATGTTGTTGCTCAGCTGTAAAGCCTCCTATAAAATTGATCTTTTTTTTAATTAATGAAATATTTGATTTTTTTCCCATTACATGTAAAGATAGTTCTCCACTTTTGTTTATACAAGCTTTAGAATTTCAGATTTTTCTCCCTCCCTCCCCTCCCTCCCCTCCCTGCCCCCTCCCCTAGACAGCAGGTAATCTTATATAGGTTATATATATATATATATATATATATATATATATATATATATATATATATATATATATATATATATACACATAATAATATTAATCCTATTTCTGCATTAGTCATATTATAAGGGAAAAAAGCAGAGCAATGATGAAAAACCTCAAAATAGAAAAAAACAACAGCACCAAAAACAAAAGAAATAGTATTGTTCATTCAGCATCTATACTACACAGTTCTTTTTTTTTTTTCTTCCTGGATTTGGAGATTCTCTTCTATCATGAGTCCCCTGGAACTCTTCTGTACCAATGCATTGGTGAGAAGAATCTAGTCCATCACAGTAGATCAACACTCAATGTTGATGATACTGTGTACAATGTTCTTCTGGTTCTGCTCATCTCACTCATCAGCCCATGCAAGACCCTCCAGGTTTTTCTGAACTCCTCCTGCTCATCGTTTCTTACAGCACAATAGTATTCCATTGTATTCATATACCATAACTTGTCCAGCCATTCCCCAATTGATGGGCACCCCCTCAACTTCCAATTCCTTGCCACCACGTAAAGAGCAGCTATAAATATTTTTGTACATGTGGGTCCCTTTCCGCTTTCCATGATTTCTTTGGGAAAAAGACCCAAAAGTGGTATTGCTGGGTCAAAGGGTATGCACAGCTTTATCGCCCTTTGGGTATAATTCCAAATTGCTCTCCAGAATGGTTGGATCAGTTCACAGCTCCACCAACAATGCATTAGTGTCCAATTTTTCCACAGCTTCTCCAACATTTATTATTTTCCTTTTTTGTCATTTTAGCCAATCTGATAGGTGTCAGGCGGTACCTCAGAGTTGTTTTCATTTGCATCTCTCTAATCATTAGAGATTTAGAGCATTTTTTCATATGGGAATAGATAGCTTTGGTTTCTTCATCAGAAAACTGCCTGTTCATATCCTTTGACCATTTCTCAATTGGGGAATGACTTGGATTCTTATAAATTTGATTTACTTCCATATATATTTTAGAGATGAGGCCTTTATGAGAAGTACTGGCCACAAAAATTGTTTCCCAGTTTTCTGCCTCCCTTCTAATGTTGGATGCATTGCTTCTGTTTGTACAAAAATTTTTTAATTTAATGTAATCAAAATCATCCATTTTGCATTTTGTAATATACTCTATCTCTTGTTTGGTCATAAACTGTTTTCCTTTCCAAAGATCTGATAGGTAGACTATTCCTTTCTCTCCTAATTTACCTATGGTATCACCTCTTATGTCGAAATCATGTATCCATTTTGACCTTATTTTAGTATAAGGTGTAAGATGTTAGTCTATGCCTAATTTCTGCCATACTATCTTCCAGTTTTCCCAGCAGTTTTTGTCAAATACTGAGTTCCTATCCCAGAAGCTGGAGTCTTTGAGTTTATCAAACACTACATTACTAGTGTCATTTACTACTGCATTTCCTGAGCCTAGCCTATTCCATTGATCTACCACTCTATTTTTTAGCCAATACCAGATAGTTTTGATGACTGCGGCTTTATAGTAAAGCTCCAGGTTTGGTACCACTAGCCCACCTTCCTGTGAATTTTTTTTTCATTATTTCCCTGGATATTCTTGATTTTTTGTTTTTCCAGATGAATTTTGTTATTATTTTTTCTAGCTCTATAAAATAATTTTTAAGTAGTCTGATTGGTATGGCACTGAATAAGTAAATTAATTTAGGCAGTATTGTCATTTTTACTATATTAGCTCTGCTATCCATGAGCAAATGCTATCTTTCCAATTATTTAGATCTGATTTGATTTGTGTGAAGAGTGTTTGGTAGTTGTGTTCATAGAGTTCCTGGGTTTGTCTTGGCAAGTAGACTCCCAAGTATTTTATATCATCTACCATTGCTTTAAATGGAATTTCTCTTTCTATCGCTTGCTGCTGGACTTTGTTGGTCATGTATAGAAATGCTGATGATTTATGTGGATTTATTTTATATCCTGCTACTTTGCTAAAGTGGTTAATTGTTTCAAGTAATTTTTGAGTTGATTCTCTAGGATTCTTTAAGTGTAAGGTAAGTCAGGCTTTTGCCTGCTTGGCGGGACTCCTGACGGCGCGGCACAGACGGTCTCTCTCCAAAGGTGGCCTTTTCGGTTTGGTGATCATCATATCATCTGCAAAGAGTGATAGTTTTGTTTCCTCCTTGCCTATTCTAATTCCTTTAATTCCTTTCTCTTCTCTGATTGCTAAAGCTAACATTTCTAGGACAATATTAAATAATAGGGGTGATAATGGACATCCCTGTTTCACCCCTGATCTTATTGGGAAGGCCTCTAATTTATCTCCATTGCACATAATACTTGCTGATGGCTTTAGATAGATATTGTTTATTATTTTAAGGAAAGCTCCACCTATTCCTAAACTCTCTAGTGTTTTTATTAGGAATGGGTGTTGTACTTTGTCAAAAGCTTTCTCTGCATCTATTGAGATAATCATATGATTTTGGTTGGTTTTCTTATCAATGTGGTTGATTATGTTAATAGTTTTCCTAATGTTGAACCAGCCCTGCATTCCTGGTATAAATCCCACCTGGTCATAGTGTATTATCCTGGTGATCACTTGCTGTAATCTCCTTGCTAATATCTTATTTAAGATTTTAGCATCAATATTCATTAGGGAGATTGCTCTATAATTTTCTTTCTCTCTTTTTGCTCTGCCTGGTTTTGATATCACCACCATGTTTGTGTCATAAAACAAATTTGGTAGAACTCCTTCTTCACCTATTTTTCCAAATAATTTGTATGATATTGAAATTAATTGTTCTTTAAAAGTTTGGTAAAATTCACTCATAAACCCACCTGGCCCTGGGGATTTTTTCTTAGGGAGTTCATTAATGGCTTGTTCAATTTCTTTTTCTAATATGGGTTTATTTAAGGATTTTATTTCCTCTTCAGTTAACCTGGGCAGTTTGTATTTTTGTAAATATTCATCCATTTCATTTAGATTGTCAAATTTATTGGCATACAATTAGGCAAAATAATTCCTAATTATTGATTTAATTTCCACTTCATTGGTGGTAACATCACCCTTTTCATTTTTGATACTGGTAATTTGGTTTTCTTCTTTCTTTTGTTTAATAAAATTAACCAATATTTTATCTATTTTGTTGGTTTTTTCATAAAACCAGCTCTTAGTTTTATTGATTAATTCTATAGTTTTTTTGCTTTCAATCTTATTAATTTCTCCTTTAATTTTCAGGATCTCTAGTTTAGTGTCTAATTGGGGATTTCTAATTTGTTCTTTTTCTAGCTTTTTAAGTTGCATGCCCAATTCATTAATCTCCTCTTTCTCTTCTTTATTCATGTAAGCATTTAGAGCTATAAAATTTCCCCTAAGCACTGCTTTGGCTGCATCCCATAGATTTTGGTATGTTGTCTCATTATTGTCATTCTCTTGGATATAGTTATTGATTGTTTCTGTGATTTGTTGTTTGGCCCATTCATTCTTTAGAATGAAATTATTTAATTTCCAGTTGATTTTCATTCTAGTTTTCCCTGGCTCTTTCTTACATGTAATTTTTATTGCATCATGATCTGAGAAGGATGAATGTACTATTTCTGCCTTTCTACATTTGACTATGATGTTTTTGTGCCCTAATACATGGTCAATTTTTGAAAATGTGCCATGTACTGCTGAGAAAAAGGTATATTCCTTTCTATCCCTATTCAATTTTCTCCAGACATCTATCATGTCTAACTTTTCTAGTAATCTATTGACCTCTTTCACTTCTTTCTTATTTATTTTTTGGCTAGATTTATCTAATTCTGAGAGGGGGAGATTCAGATCCCCCACTAGTATAGTATTACTGTCTAATTCCTCTTATAACTCATTTAACTTCTCCTCTAAGAACTTGGATGCTATACCACTTGGCGCATACATATTGAATATTGATATTACTTCATTATCTATAGTACCTTTAAGCAAGATGTAATTTCCTTCCTTATCTCTTTTAATGAGATCTATTTTTGCCTGTGCTTTGTCTGAGATAAGGATTGCTACCCCTGCTTTTTTTACTTTAGCTGAAGCATAATACATTCTGCTCCAGCCTTTTACCTTTACTCTGTGTGTATCTCTCTGCTTCAAATGTGTTTCTTGTAAACAGCATATTGTAGGATTCTGGTTTTTAATCCACTCTGCAATTTGCTTCCGTTTTATAGCAGAGTTCATTCCATTCACATTCACAGTTATTATTACTGACTATCTATTCCCCTCCATTCTATTTACCCCCTTTGTACTTTTCCCCGCTTCTTTCACCCTATTCCTCCTCACTGACGTTTTACTTCTTACTCCTGCCTCCCCCGATCTGCCCTCCCTTTTTATCACCCCCTCTCTTTTCTTTACCCTTTTCTCCCTTGCTTTTGTCCTCCCTTCTATCAGTCCCCCCCTTTCCCTTCCCCTTTTGCTTCCCTAAAGAATGAGTTAAGTCCCTTTATCCCAATGAACGTATATGTTATTCCCTCTTTGAATCAAATCTAAAGAGAGTAGGGTTGAAACAATGTTCACCCCCTCCTTTCTTTCCCTCTATTGTAATAGGTGTTTTTTTCACCTCTTCATATGATATAATTCATCCCATTCCACCTCCCCTTTCCTCTCCTCCCCATAGACTCCCTTTTTAACCCCTTAATTTTTTTTTGTATCATCACATCAAAGACAATTTATATTTATACCCTCTCTGTAAACTCCTTCTATCCGCCAAAATACATTTACAGTTCTTAAGACTTATGAGTATTATCTTCCTGTGTAGGGATATAAACAGTTTAATCTAATAGGGTAACCTTTTTTTTCCCCCCTCTGTTTCCCTTTTTAAACTTCTCTTGAGTCTTGTATGTTGAGATCAAATTTTCTATTCAGTTCTGGTCTTTTCAACAGGAAAGATTGAAAGTCCCCAATGTCATTAAATGTCCATCTTTTCCCCTGAAAGAGAATGCTCATTTTTGCTGGGTAATAGATTCTTGGCTGCAATCCAAGCTCCTTTGCCTTCTGGAATATCATATTCCAAGCCTTGCGGTCCTTTAATGTTGAAGCTGCCAGGTCCTGAGCAATCCTGACTGTGGCTCCATGATATTTAAATTGCTTCTTTCTGGCTGCTTGGAGTATTTTCTCCTTCACCTGATAATTCTGGAATTTGGCTACAATATTCCTTGGAGTTTTCCTTTTGGGGTCTCTTTCAGGAGGTGATCAGTGGATTCTTTCAATGATGATTTTATCCTCTGATTCTATGATATCAGGGCAGTTCTCCTTAATAATTTCCTGGAATATGGTGTCTAGATTCTTTTTCTGGTCATGGCCTTCAGGCAGTCCAATGATTCTCAAATTGTCTCTCCTGGATCTGTTTTACAGGTCAGTTGTCTTTCCAGTTAGGTATTTCACATTTTCTTCTATTTTTTCATTCTTTTGATTCTGCTTGACTGATTCCTGGTGTCTCATGGATTCCTTATCTTCCAGCTGTCCAATTTTAATTTTTAAGGCATTGTTTTCTTCAGTAAGATTCTGCACCTCTTTTTCCATTTGGCCAGATGAATTTTTTAAGGCATTGTTTTCTTCAATGAAATTATGCACCTTTTTTTCCATTTGGCCAAATGAATTTTTTAAGGCATTGTTTTCTTCAGTGAAATTATGCACTTTTTTTTTCCATTTGGCCACTCAATCTTTGTGCTTCCTTTTCCAAGCTGCTGATTCTTTTTTCATAGTTTTCTTATTTTGCTTTCTTTTCTCTCCCCATTTTGTCTTCTACCTCTCTCAATTGATTTTTTTTTTTTTAGTGAGGCAATTGGGGTTAAGTGACTTGCCCATGGTCACACAGCTAATAAGTGTTAAGTGTCTGAGGCTGGATTTGAACTCAGGTACTCCTGACTCCAGGGCCAGTGCTCTATCCACTGCGCCATCTAGCTGCCCTTCAATTGATTTTTAAAATCCTTTTTGAGCTCTTCCAGGAAGGCTTTTTGTTCTTGAGACCAATTCACCTTCCCTCGTGAGGCTTCACATGTAGGGTATTGTCCTCATCTGAGTTTGCGTTTGCTTCTTCCCTATTGATACAGAAGCTCTCAATGGAGAGGGCTCTTTTTTGCTTCTTACTCATTATTGCAGCTTATTTATTTTTATTTTAAGTTGACGTCTGTTCTGGGGGCACCAGGGTCCCTGTTTTGGGTTTCTTGTGCAGGGGTATAGGTGCTGTGTGACCGGCTTTTTACTCTGATGCCTTTATAGTGTGTGCAGTTCGCCCCCCTGCACTTCCTATCTGAGCGCTCGGCCAGACGCCCGATCCCGGCGTCCAATCCCACCTGACCCATTCATGGCCCTCCCTGCCAGTGCAGGTAGGTTTTTCCACTGTCCTTCTTGGCCACCAGATTTTTCAGCCAGGTTCCAGGGGCCTCAGTTGTTTGGCTGTGGCCTGCAGCTCCTGCTGGCTTGCCCCAATCCCCTCGGCGCTGGGCTGCTGCCCTGCGCTGGGCCTCCCTTTTTCCCGAGTCAGACTGACCTTTTCCTGAAGTCTTCTAAATTATCTCTGGTTGGAAGACTGTGTCTCTCTATCTCTTTTTGCAGGTTCTGTAGTTTCAGAATCCATCCAGAGGCTTGATTTAATGTTCTTTTTGAGGGAACAGAAGGAGAGCTCAGGCAGTTTGCTGCTTCCTCTCCGCCATCTTGGCTCTGCCCCCCTATAAAATTGATCTTAACACAACTTTAACTTTGTCAATAACTAAATCAAACAATGAGAGTTTTCAAAAATATATGTCTAAGGAAATTCAGAACCTTTTAGAGATTTTACAATTATGTATTGTCCAGTTGTTACATATGAAACTCAGATATAATAAATATGAAAATTAGAACAATTTTTTGGGGGGTGAGATAATTGGGGCTAAGTAACTTGCCCAGGGTCACACAGCTAGTCATGTGACAAATTAGGGGGAAATGAAGTCAGATTTACAATTGTGGCATTTAAAATTATATGATCACCTTATTTCTGTCCCAAGTTTAGGGAAAATTAGCTGGGGTTTCTAATATATTGCTACTTATAAATTAGAAGCTTTAGCACCAGTTTTGTGCATTAAGCATTTATTAAAGCATACCAAATATTAGTAAAGAGAGAAAGTTAAGAAGGCCTATCTAGTCTAGAGGAGAGATAGAGCTCAGCCTGGCTTCCTTCTTTCTCCCAGTCCTTCACCACAAGTGTGTCTGACAGCCTCTCTACCTCCTGCTCTCAAGGAGAGCCCACCCTTCCATCCAGCTCCAAGTTAATTAACTAGCATCCTTCAAATCTATTGGTTCACTGGACTTGGGGGTGGTCCATGAGCAGAATTGCTGAGGTCAGAGTTCAGAGAACACACCCTCTGAGGGTCAGGCTCTCAGGTAGGTGTGGTTTTAATTAAGTTAACTTTAAGAGGGGCACCTAGGCGGCACAGTGGATAAAGCACTGTCCCTTGATTCAGGAGGACCTGAGTTCAAATCCGGCCTCAAACACTTGACACTTACTGACTGTGTGACCCTGGGCAAGTCACTTAACCCTAATTGCCCCACATATCAAAACAAAAAAAGAAAAAGTTAACTCTAAGTGAGTTAATCAGCAAAGTCAATCCAATCAATCTTATTATCCCCTGGAGCTGGGGCCTTTGGACATCCCAAAAGCCATTATTTTCTCACACAATCAGATGGATGGGGTGAGTGTCCAGACCATCTAAGTCAGATAGGTGGGGCGAGTGTTTACACTATGTGACAAATTGGTGGGAACATGAAGTCAGGAAAAGCCAACTTCAGCCTTGCCAACAGGCATTCTCCCAGCTTTTCCCAGGACAGTTTACTACCTGCTCTTCATGCATGTGTAGAAACCTTTCAGGGTCACTGGTAGCAAGGCTGCTCAGGAGTATGATCATATCTAGTAGACACAGAATAAGATCAATTAATGTCTCAAATGGTAAGTACCCATAATCCAAGGCTCATATGGATTTAACAATTGAGGATAATGATGATTACAGCAAAAAGCATGAATTTGCTTTTTGACTCAGGAAATAGTTGCTATATATAATAATTCCAAATAATACTACAAGTATATAATTACAATAACACAGAAAATAAAGGACAAATATAAGTGACAGACAACATTATTCAGTATTACACAGTTTTCATCAGTGTATTAATAATTAAAATCATATTACCTTGGGAGTCAATGTAACCTTAGAATAAGGTTTGGGGATTTTAGAAGCTCCCAGAGGAGGCACAACCAGAACACTTCTAGATTCCCTCAGACCTTATTCCAAGGTCTTGCTGCCTTATTCTAGACTCCTGCAAAATATGCCCCTATTTAAGGTAATAGTAACAGGTTCTCAAAGGCTGATGATAACTGTAAGCTACTTGTTTCAGCTGTATGGAAGTTAAAATACTTTGGATTGTGTTTGTGTCCTCAGGGGTGATAATATTTTGTACCTGATACTTGTCTTTCACATTCAGCTTAAATCTCTCCTCTCTGACCTCTTCCACCTTTTCTTTCTCTTTCTTTTTCCTCTACCCCTTTGTTTTCCCTGTTGGTGCCTTCATATACTATTCCTTTTACAAAGTACTGATTTAATGGTAAAAACAGATCAACAAAATGACTATAAATGAAATAAGCATCTCTGGAATTTAAGGGATTTATCCCACATGGGCTATCATGAAATCGTTTCCCATCAAAATTACAGGATAGCCGTTGGCTATAGAAGCCATGGGAGTGTGCATGGATAGCGTAGCCACCTTGTCTGGTATCTCCACCTAACTAGCTCCATGGTGAGGAGTGGCAGGTGGAGCTGGTGGGGTGGCAGGAGCATGAGCAAGAACAAGAGGGGAGGGAGGAGGGGGAGGAGTTGGTGGAGGGGGTAAAGTAGGAGACTTCTTCACCCCCATGGTAGGAGGCTCAAGAGGCATGGCTATGAGAGGAGCCAGAGGTGGAGGTGGGATCAGGGAAGGTAAGGTCCCAGGAGGAGGTGGGGTCATGGGAAGAGGAGGCTGGGCCTCAGCCACCGGAATCACTGGAGGGGGTGGGATCACTGCCTCCTTGTGCTTAGTGGTGGCATCCCAACATGGCGGCTTAGCTAGGTGGAACAGGGACCCAGCAGGGACTAGCTTGAGAAGTAGGCTTGGCCCCAGCTCCCAGTTTTGGAGCCTGGGGTGCAGCCACTTCTGGAGGAGGCTGGGTCATTGCCTCCAGGTATGCAAAAGAAAAGCATGAGCTGGGAGCTGCAGCTGGAGAAGCCAGTGCTAATGGGAGAGGGGAGGAAGTCAGGTGGAAAGCCAAAAAAAGCCAGATGCATGGAACAAGAATTTGAGAAATGTGAGGGAAAAGTCAGTTTGAGAAGCCTGAGGAACAGATAAGTTTGTAAAAGAAGCAAGTGAGGGGCGGCTAGGTGGCGCAGTGGATAGAGCACCAGCCCTGGAGTCAGGAGTACCTGAGTTCAAATCCGGCCTCAGACACTTAACACTTTACTAGCTGTGTGACCCTGGGCAAGTCACTTAACCCCAATTGCCTCACTTAAAAAAAAAAAAAAAGAAGCAAGTGAGGCAGTTTGCTTAGGTGAGGGTCTCTGAGGCAAGGCAGGAGTAGGGAAGGGGGAGGAAGAAGCTGGTGTCTCCCTCTGCAGGTCCTCCTGGCTCACTCTACTCCAGAGGTATCAATAAGGTAAATCCTTGGGGGACGTGTGGTGAAGGATTATTTTCAAATCACTCAGTGTTTGGAAATCAAATTATCTGTACTCCAGCCACAATGGTTGGTCCTTTGATAAGCTCAAATAGTTTTTATGCCACCTAAAACAACATGTAATAAGTTTCCTCTTGGTCATTTCTGGCTTCACCTCTAGCTTACCTGCATCCCATGCAATGAGAATTTTTCCTAGGGGAGACCCCTGTGGAATATAATAGGGTTTGGTATTTTCAATCCCCATGATGTAATACAAAATTTACCTTTCTAAATGAAAACATACACACACACACACACACACAAAACCTAATGGGATCTCATCATCTCAGTCTGTAAAATGATTTTGGCTTGGCTTGGTAAAGTAACAGCCTAAAATATTCTCCAAAAAAATCTTTTCCTCATATCTCCCGGTTTGCTTGTTAGTCAAAGTTTGAGAGGGAAAGTCCTTTATGTTCTTAGGGGGGAAAAGGCAAAGGGGGAAAAAAAAAGCATGTGAAAGTTGAAAGAGACAGGTACATAAAATCAGTGAAAATAGATTAGACATAGAAACAAGTTCTTATCCAGGTTGCTTGAAGATTTCAGGGTCAATCAGAAGATTTCAGACTCTGAAGTACACTTTGTGGTCAGCCAAACTGTGTCATTTGAAATATTGGGGGGAAGACTGTCTCTGTTCTAAGTTATTGGGGAACTTAGCTGGGATTTCTAATATATGGCTACTTATAAATTAGAAACTATTGCACCAGTTTCGGCAGAAAGCATTTATTATTAATTTGACTGAGTGTAAACCCAGCATGGAATCCCAGGAAGGGGGGTGGCTGGGAAGAGCCAGCCCCAAGTTAAGGTAAATGTAAGGTAAGTCAGTATCAGGGACAGGTTGGCAAGAAGAGAGCAACCCCTTCTCACCAAGGATTTTTATCCTCTCTCAGGTAGAAGAGGGTCACTGCACATTGATCTAAGCCAATTGTCCAGTACCATTCAATTCCACTGATTGAAGGGACCTGAGGGTGGTCTATATCAAAATGAGCAGTACTACATAGAGCTTAGGGTCATGTGAAAGACAGACCCTCTGAGGGCAAAGGCTTTCAGACAGGTGTGGTCTTAATCTCTACTCAGAGTCTAATTTGCCTTTCTAATGACTCTGGGCTGACTTTGAAAGAAATCAAGTAAGGTTCCTGAGCTAAGGTAAGGGCCCCGTCAAGTGAGGTGGGGGAGTCCCTGTGTCCCCAAAAAGTCCATTATTAATAATTATTTTCTCACAATCCCAGAAGAACTGAGTTACCTTAAGACCCAAGGAGTTTTCTTCACAAAGAATGGCAAGTTCAACCAAAGCAGGAGCTGGAGATTGGAGGAGGAAAAGATCCAATGGACTCACTAGATGAGAGGAAGCTGGAGTATGAAGAAATCTCTGGTGGCATCTAGTCTGCCCCTGCTAGTAGGAAAGTCGACTTGGATGGGTTCCATGTCCAGTCCGACTGTAACCAGCCTGTGAATGGCCAGAACTACACAGAGCAGGCTAGAGACAAGTGAGTTAGGAATTAACAAGAAGTTTTACTTTCAGTGAGGAAAATGGCTATGTGCGACCCCCAGGGGTGGTGTCAAGGCACTGCAGAGAGATCTCATTATTTATACTAGTGGCAAAGCAACTAGTAGCCCTGACAATGAGAGCAAACAGAAATAATGTGAAAACTTTGATTTACTGCAAGATGTCTCCTTGACTGGAACACAGGTAATTTCCCAACATTTTCCAGTGCTTAACTGAGCTCAGAAAACAAAGGGTACTATTGTGAGAGGGTGAGATCATCCAGAGGGTAGGAGCAAAGGATTGTTGTTTTGCCAAGTTCAGGGGACAGCTTGTATGCTGGGCCTTGACTCGGGAAAACAGGGGGTTTCCCAATATTTTGTCACAGTAGAGGGAGTCTACAGGTGTCAATGGTGAGCAAGGAGTGTTCTGATTCCCCTTTTATCCAGGACTGAGAGTGTGGCTAAGTGTGTCTCACATATACACACATACTCACATACACACACAAACACAGAGTCTTGCTCATACTTAAGTATGCATGTGTGTGGATGCATGGTTGGATGGAAGGATACAAAGGACGCGAGAGAAGGCATAAGAAAGTTAAAAGTTAATTTAAGGAAACATTTGCCTTTGGACTAAATATTGGTAATCACATATTTAAGCTAGAGAAAGCCAACCTTAAGGTGAGTAGGACTATATATATAATTAAAAAGCTGAATCTATTTAGAGACTTATGATATAGGGGAACTAGAGAGTTTTTCAGTACATTAAAACTATATGGGGGAGAGGGGGCAATTAGGTGGTGCAGTGGATAAAACATTGGCCTTGGATTCAGGAGGACCTGAGTTCAAATCCAGCCTCAGACATTTGACACTAGCTGTGTGACCCTGGGCAAGTCACTTAACCCTCACTGCCCTGCAAAAAGAAAAAAAAAAAAGAAAACTATATACGGGCAACTAGGTGGTGCAGTGGATAGAGCACCAGCCCTGGAATCAGGAGGACCTGAGTTCAAATCCAGCCTCAGACACTAGACACTTACTAGCTGTGTGACCCTGGGCAAGTCACTTAACCCCAATTGCCTTACACCAAAAAAAAAAAAAGCAAACTATACAGGTTAAGAAACAGCATTCTTGTCAAGGTTCTTGGGGAGCCATGATCTGGGAGAGGGACTAGGGGTATGGGGCAAGACGGGGTGACAATTTCAGCACCATTTGTGGTTTTACATAGTGTGAGCACTGTAAGGTGGGCTTACCCCTTATCTCTTCCCTGCCGGAGGACTTGCCCCAAGTACCATTGCAGATGATTCTAAAATCTATCCTCAGGAGCTATTTGGTTTTGGTTTTGGTTTTGGTTTTTGGTTTGTTTGATTTTTTTTCTCATGATCACTGTCTTTTTTAAATTAATTGCTATTGCCGCAGATAAGTTTTGAGTAAGCATATTTATTAATATTATATACCAGCAAAGGATTTTCCACTAGTCTCCTACTTTCTCATGGTCTCAGGGCAAGTGATAGCAGGGAGAGAGATTGAGCATGGCAGTTAGCACAAGCAAGAGAAGAGCCCCAGAAGGCCCACTTGGTCTCAGATAGACCCAAGGGTGTTCAAAGATCCACACTGTTAAGGGCTAAAATTCTAGCTAGTCTGTCTAAAATATTTAATGAGTGGTCGCCAATAAATTATAAGCTTTAGCAAGAGTTAGACTTTTAAGCATTTATTAAGGAGAATAAGAATTTGGTAAAGAGAGAGAGAAAGGCCTAGATTCCTATCTATTAAAGGGAGAGCACATTTCTAGCTCCCTTCTCCACCAGAGTCCAGAGGGAAGAGCGCCCCAGAGTCAGCGCCAGTCCCTTCCTTCCTCCTCCCACTAGTCCGCGTCACTTCCTGATGCCAAAGAAAAGACTCCTGGTCTTGCCCTCAAAGACCTTCGCTTCATGGGCAGAACTCTTCTACAGTAACTCTCCAGCAGGTGGCGTCATTCCAATCGTTACAACACTGTCCTAAGAGATAGAGCCAATCAAAGGTTGTGTCCAGAGAGAGCTTGTGGCCTTTTCCAAGAGGTTTTATCCTCGTTCAATAGAGGCAGGCCATTATACATTGATCAAAACTAATTGTTAGCATCATTCAGTGACAGTTTCAGATCCAGGAGGCTGCTGGAACAGGTTCAGCACTGGTACATATAAGATGTTAAGGAAAAAAGACACAGAGACATAGGATGGGATTGGAAGGGCCCCATGCACTCGAGTGGAGGCAAAAGGCAAAGTTTATTCGGACAGTCTGACATTTTTATACCTGAGGTGAGCAAAAGGAATGTCTTTGTGTGAAGTTCACACCAAAAGAACAGGATGAGGGGATTGGTTCATAGACCTTGGGCCATGTAGGCCTTATCTATGATGAGGAACATGTTTCTGTCCTTTGAAGTTTCCTTGGCGCCTATGCAAATGCATCATCCTCGGTGCCCAGCAAATGCATCTGCATCCAGGAAGGATCATTGTGGTTTACAGCCCTCTTATCAAGGGCTAAGTAAGAATCAGTGCATATTTTCTGGAAGGAGAGTTTCTGTCTGTGAGCTTTGCTCAAACAGTAAAAGGGGGACTTGTGTTAGCCCCTAACAATTCAGTTCCATTGGTTGACATGACTTGATGGTGGTCTATATTAAAACGAACTCTACAGATGACTAGTTAAACTATTTACATTCCTATATGGGTAGATGATACTTCTAACTCATAAGAAATTTCTCAGTATTATGGTAGCTTAAAGAAATAAATTTAGACAGAGGGCACATGTGTGAAATGAATATGAAGGGATGGTATCTGTAAAGAATTTTTTTTTTGTTTAGCATTTTGTTATCATGGTGTGTTTTTTTGTGGGGCAGTCACGACTGGGTGGCTTGCCCAGGGTAGAGCATCTGGTGGGTGTCTTATGCCTGGGGCCAGATTTGGGCTCAGATCCTCCTGAGTCCAGGGTTTGTGCTTTGTCCACTGCCCCATGATGACATCTTTAAAATAAACTTAAGGGGTGAGAGGAATGCACTGGGAGAAAGAGAAAGGGAAAGATGGAATGGGGTAAAGTATATCACATAAAAGAAACAAGAAAAAGCTTATGGAGTGGAGGGGAAGATAAGGGATGAGTGGTGGAGTGAGTGAGCCTTACTCTCATCAGAATTGGCTCAAAGAGGGGAATAACATACACACACAAGTGGGTATAGTAATATATCTTGCCCTTTCAGGAAATGGGAGGGGAAGGAGATAAAGGGGGAGGGGTGAAGGAAGGGAGGACAGATTGGGGGAGAGGCAATCAGAAGCATAACACTTTTGAGGAGGGAGAGGGTAAAAGAAGATAGAAAATAGAGTAAATATCATGGGGATCAAATAAGATGGAGGGAAACACAGTTAGCAATAGTAACTGGGGAAAAAATTATTTTTTTTATACTTCCATTGTATCATCAGTTCTTTCTCTGTAGATGGATTACATTTTATAAAAGTCCTTCAGAGTTGTCTTGGGTCATTGCACTACTGAAAATAACCAAGTCATTCACAGCAGATCATCTTACAATATTGCTGTTATTTTGTATATAGTACATTTCTCTCTCTCTCTCTCTCTCTCTCTCTCTCTCTCTCTCTCTCTCTCTCTCTCTTCGGTGAAGCAATTGGGGACTTGCCCAGGCTCACACAGCTAGTAAGTGTCAAGTGTCTGAGGCTGGATTTGAACTCAGGTCCTCCTGACTCCAGGGCTGGTGCTCTATCCACTGTGCCACCTAGCTGCCCCCTATACAGTACATTTCACTTTGCATCTGCTCATGTAAGTCTTTCCAGGTTTTTCTGATAGCATCCTGCTCATCTTTTTTTTTTTTTTACAGTAAACTACATTTATATAATACTTTAAAGGGAGCTTTCCTTACAAAACACCCATGAGGTTGATTATTGCAGCAACAATAATAGCTAACATTCACATAGTACCCTATACCTGACAAAAAATCTTCTTCACAATAGCCCAGAAAAGTAAGTACCACAACCACCACCATCTTCGTCTTACATTGCTCTTGCCTCTGCTTCAATTTTTTTCTCCCCAGTTACTATTGCTAACTGTGTTTCCCCCCATCCTATTTGCTCCTCATGATATTTACTCTATTTTCTATCTTATTTTAGTATCCCTCCTCAAAAGTGTTTTGGGGAAAAAATTTAAAGCAGAGGCAACAGCAATGTGAGATGAAGAAGAAGATGATGATGATGGTACTTACTTTGTTGGGCTATTGTGAAGAAAATTCTTTGTAAGGTATAAGGTACTATATCAATGTTAGCTATTATTGTTGCAATAATTATCCTCATGGGAGTATTGTAAGGAAATCTCTCTTTAAAGTACTATATAAATGTAGTTTATTATAAAAAAAATAAATGGCAAGCAGGATGCTATCAGAAAAAAAGAAAAAAGAAAAAGAAACAAGTATATGGCGGCTGATGGTGGATCCCAGCCACTTGAACAAAATTTCTAGATATTTCCTGTAGTGGAATATAGTTAAAAATAGTTTGGATCGTGTTTGTTTGCTCAGGGGTCATGGTATTTAACAACCGTTCTTTGTTTTGCACCTCTTTCTCTTGCTTAAGTTTCTCTGTTTTCTTCTCTATAACAGCTCCTATTTTTTCTTTCTCTTTTTCTTGAGTCTCTCTTACACTTTATTTACTTTCTCTTTCTCTTTTCTCTCTCTCTTCCCTCTCATTCCCTTCATATACATATGATGCAATTTCTTTTATCCTTTCTGTGCTCAAAGCATTCCATCCTGCATACTGCCTTTCAAAATACCTCCTTATTTCTGGTAAAGATTGATTTAGGGGGCAGCTAGATGGCGCAGTGGTTAAGCACTGGCCCTGGATTCAGGAGTACCTGAGTTCAAATCTGGCCTCAGACACTTGACATTTACTAGCTGTGTGACCGTGGGCAAGTCACTTTACCCCCATTGCCTGCAAAAAAAAAAAAAAAAAAAAGATTGATTTAGAAAATGACTACAAGGCGCAGTGGATAGAGCACCAGCCCTGGAGTCAGGAGTACCTGAGTTCAAATCCAGCCTCAGACACTTAACACTTACTGTGTTACCCTGGGCAAGTCACTTAACCCCAATTGCCTCACTAAAAAAAAAAAAGAAAAAAAAAAGAAAATGACTACAAATGAAAATGTGCATCTCTAGGATTTAATGGATCTAATCCAGCATATTGTTCGGCACTATTACATAATCTATCATAAAATCTATTAGGTTTTTCATTAACTTACTGAGTTGTATCTAAAATTTTTTGCCAGTTATCTGTTTTGCTAGCACATAATTCAGTTGCTTTTAACAATGTTTCTCAGGGCAGTTAGGTGGCTCAGTGGATAAAGCACCAGCCCTGGATTCAGGAGTACCTGAGTTCAAATCTGGCCTCAGACACTTGATACTTATTAGCTGTGTGTTCCTGGGAAAGTCACTTAACCCTCATCGTCCTGCCAAAAAACAACAACAACAAAAACATTTCTCTTGACTCTTGTAATTTATTTAAATACTCAGGAATACTGGGGTTCCAATTAGGATGTTCTAAAGACCAGTGTGTAACTGCCTTCCTTGTAGCTACTGAGGTATTTTCATTTTCTATATATGCTCTTTCTCTTGGGGAAAGTAGCTTTTGCATGAGATCTATCACATCACCCCAAGTTGGCTGAAATCACCTAAAGAGAGCTTTAAATTGGCTTATAGCTATTGCTGGTTCTTCATCAAATTTAGGGATATCTCTTTTCCACATGCTTAAATCTTTAGGGCCAAAAGGCTTTTGCTGTCTCAGGACCACTACTGTCCCTCTCTGGTCATGAGTGACAATCTCTTGTAGAGGTAAAATACTCTTAGGTTTCTCTTTCCTCTTGAAAGCTAGACTCTCAGTTAAGATTGATTTAGAGGACACAAGGGGAGACCAGGAGCAAGAAGGGTCATTATTAAAAGATGGCCCCTTGTCTGTTGAAGCCATGACTGTGTTGGGTAGGTGAAGCAACTGCAGCACCAGGGGGAAGAGGCCTATCTAGTGCCTTCACCTGAATCGCAACAGGGTAAGGATGGAACAGAGTTGGAGACATTGTCTCTGCCGTGGCAGAAGGAAGGACCAAGGAGGGATTAGGATAATTAGGTGGGAGGGAGTAAAGAGCAAGCATAAAAGGGTAGCAAAAATGGAGGATATGGCAAGAAATACATGGGGTAAGGGTTTGGAAAAGGTGAGGGAAGAGGAGGAAAGTGATTCCAGGGAGATTCCAGAAGTGTAGATGGATTTTTAAGAGGAGTTGAGGCACATTGGGAAGATGGAAGATGGTCTGACAAGGATCAAGTAGGGGAGAGGCAGGGAGAAGCTGGGCACATGTTCCCAAGCATGGTCTCCTGGTCAGTCAATCTATTCCAAAGATACCAATAAATCAATTCATTAGGAGCTCTATTCCCTATGACCAATTTTAAATCCCTCAGTATTTGATAATTAAAAGAACCCTAGATAAGTTAAATTAAGCTTTATACTAGGTGTAACAGAGTTTAATAAGCTGCTTTTTTTTTTCCATTTCTGATTTGATTGGTAAAGAACCTTTATCCCATTCTATAAGGATTTTTTCTAAGGGTGTTATTTGAGGCCATTTTTTTTTTGGTGGGGCAATGAGGGTTAAGTGACTTGCCCAGGGTCACACAGCTAGTAAGTGTCAAGTGTCTGAGGCTGGATTTGAACTCAGGTCCTCCCGAATCCAGGGCCAGTGTTTTATCCACTGCACCACCTAGCTGCCCCGAGGCACATATTTCTTATTGTTTTGGGCCCCCTTTATATGTAATTCAATTTAGAATTACTTTTTCTACACAAATAATCTAATTAAATCTTCTATGAAATCATTCTGTAAAAGGAATTAAGACTTAAGACAAAAAGCACTAAATGTCTCAGTAGGTCCTTTTCCTTGTATCCGTGTCTGTGCTTTGAAGGCCAAATCTAACAATTTAAGAGTGAACTTCCCTAAAAACTTAGAAACAGACATAAAAACACATGAAAACTTAGACAGAAACAGGCATGTACCCCAAACACCAAAAATAGAGGTGGACATACACAAAAATGCTTACTAAGAAGCCTCATTAAAGATCAAAATCAGGGGGCAGCTAGGTGGCGCAGTGGATAGAGCACCGGCCTTGGAGTCAGGAGTACCTGAGTTCAAATCCGGCCTCAGACACTTAACACTTAATAGCTGTGTGACCCTGGGCAAGTCACTTAACCCCAATTGCCTCACTAAAAAAATAAAAAATAATAAAAAAAAAAAGATCAAAATCAGAAGTTTCAGGTTTCTAATACTCCTAATGTGGCCAGCCAAACTGTGTTTCGTAAAATTAATTGCTGTTACTATAGATCAGTTTGGAGTGTGTATGTTTTAATTTATTAACATTATATACCAGTAAAGGATTGAGCATGAGTATCCCCAACTTCTCATGGTCTCAGGCCAAGTAGTAGAGAAAGCAGGGAAAGAGCTTCAGCATGGCAGTTAGCACAAGGAAAAGAAAAGTTCCAGAAGACCCACGCTGTCTCTCAGAGAGACAGCACATAATCTCAAAGAGACTCAAGGGAGTTCTCAAGACCTGGATTTTCCTAAGAGAGAGAGCCAAGCCAAGAGTGTGTCCGGAGAGAGCTTGTGGCCTTTTCCAAGAGGCTTTATCCTCTTTTGATAGAGGCAGACTTGACGGTGTTCTATATTTTAAAAAGGGAGAAGAACGTAAGAGACCCTCACTGAACTTACTTAAGTCCCTTATCTAGATTTGGTTTGATCCCATCAGTCCTTCACTGAGCTAGACAAAAGGGTCTCTCTCGATTCTTTTGTCCCATTGGGTTTGTCCCAAATAAGATTTGGTAGTTTCTCAAGGAGAACTGGACTTTCTGGAGTGGGGGGAAGGAGGGGAAGAAAGGACTGAGAAATTGATCTCTGAGTCCCAAGAAATCCATTATTAATAATTATTTCCTCACAATCTCTTTGTGCCTGCTCATTGGACAGGCATTGTGGGGCAGCTGGAAATTCTCCATCAATAGACAGGCCTTTGGAGTTTCATCTTTAAGGTTGGTGGAGCAGTGTAGCAAGAGGCAGAGATGCAGCTTTCAAACAGGGATTAAGAGAGCCTGCTCCAGGGGCAGCTAGGTGGCGCAGTGGATAAAGCATCGGCCTTGGATTCAGGAGTACCTGAGTTCAAATCCAGCCTCAGACACTTGACACTTACTAGCTGTGTGACCCTGGGCAAGTCACTTAACCCCCATTGCCCCGCAAAAAAAAAAAAAAGAGAGAGCCTGCTCCAGACCAACCACATCATCACCAGTCACCCTCCTTGAGATTGGTGATAAGCAGGCTGGGGAGAGGGATGCTGGTATCTGATTCCCCTCTGGCTTCTTGTTGTCATAAACCTCCCAATGGCACCAAAGCCCTATCCTCCAAGGCCTGTGCAACAGTCAGAGTTAACCCCCCCCTCCCACCAATCACCACTGTCTGCCCCCGTAGCCAAGTATGTCCAAGGTACTCAAGGGGAGCTGGGTTTCCCTTTCCATCCAGGACTACTGGGAGGATGAGAAAGCATCACTGTCTGTGTCCCCAGCCAAGGGAACCTTAGGATTCTGAATAGACACACACACACACACACACAAATATGCAAACAGAGTCTTCCTCACCGTGGGAATGATCATGAGAATCTCTTCCCTTTTTCCCAGGGGAGGTAAAGGCAGCTGATCATGAGGCCTTTCTATGCAGGCAGCCAGGTGAGGAGACTGACAAAGGGAGTTGGGGGTTAGGGGGAAGAGTCTGTCCTTGGTGCGGTCTTGAAGGCATATGTAGTCTCTTTCTCTGAGCATTTGCTATCCCTATGTGATTTCTCCCCCCACTCCCTGAAACAACTCAGAGGTAAGGCAAGTGAAAGAAACAATCCTCTCTCTCTCTCTCTCTCTCTCTCTCTCTCTCTCTCTCTCTCTCTCTCTCTCCTTTTCTGATCTCTCTGTCCAAGGTGGAGAGAGATCCTTGTTGGGCTGACTAAGATCTCTCACCTTTTCTCAGTAACTTAGCAGGTGACTAGGACTCCATCCATATTAAAAATCATGGCAGTAGAGGTCTCAAAGGTTCCTGCCAGGCAACATAGGTCCTCGCTGTCTTGATACTTCTTCATCCTCAGCATCTGCTCATACAGGTCTAGGCCAACAATGAGACTCTTATGGGAGATGGTTTGAACATCATTCTTATCAACATGTGATGACTGGTACAGGGATTGCTCCATGAAGTCATTCCTCTGAGTGGCTGTGGGGACATTCCTCCCTGACTTCTGATCCCAGTGCTTGCCTTCATTGGGTTTTTTTCTGGAATTGATCTCCTCAGAATAGTACAACCATTTGACTATCACCACCACGCTCTTTGCTCTCTTCTTAACAGATGAAACATGATGCATGGGATAGCCATCTGTCTTTCTACCACTTCCAGGAGGCCTTGTCATGTCTAGAGTCCATTTGGAAAAGCCTTCCCATCTGAAGCATTCTTTGCACCTGCTCCCTAGGAGTTTATATTACTATGAGCCTTGCATTACCTTGCATTGTGGGTTCAGATGATTTAAAGCCTGAAAAACCTTAAATATGACCTAGTCATAGATTAAGACCCACAGATTAAGAGCATGAAGGAACATTAGAAGTCATTGAGCTCATTATCATTTTACAGGTGAAGAAATTGAGGCAAAAGGAGTTAATGTGATTTTCCTAGGGTCCCACAGCTGAATCAGGATTATAACCCATATATTACTGGCTCCAAGTGCAGTATCCTATCCACTGCCCCTAAAGCTGCCTCTAACCCAAGCCATTTTACAAAGAAAAACCATGCAACCAAGAAATAAAATGGCTTCTCCAAGGTTGCATCCACATCATCACCACAATGAGAAAAAGTTTGAGTCCCTTACTAAGATGTTAAGAATGAGTTTGTCAACTTAACATAAGTGATAATGTAGCTTGAATACATTTTATTACATTAAGAAAAGCATTTGTCAACTTAGCATAATTGATTTTATGTTAGTTTAAGCCTTCATTTTTTGTTGGAGCTGTTTTGAGTCAGTTTTTCCTCAGTAATAAGGTATTATTGTGGCAGGATGTACTATACGTACATGCCTTCTTTTTTTGTTTTTTTTAGGCAATGGGGGTTAAGTGACTTGCCCAGGGCCACACAGCTAGTAAGTGTCAAGTGTCTGAGGCTGGATCTGAACTCAGGTACTCCTGAATCCAGGGTCGGTGCTTTAACCACTGCACCATCTAGCTGCCCCTGTACATGTCTTCTTAAACAGCAGCTAAACATATGTGGACCCTCTGAGGAGAAAGACAACCAATGAAAACAATCATAAATAACTTTATCAGTTATTTGTGGAGTAAACTACCAATCAAATTTATGGGGTAAATATCTTAGGAATCCCCATACCTAGATGTATAAAAAACCCATGGGAGGCCCCAGCAATCATCCTATTCCCTAGAATGTGATAGGATTCACTGCTCCATTCCCTATATTTCAGACTCAAACAGGCTGTGTTCACTTGAGGGTGGTACTGCTGAAAGAAGAGCTGGCATATGTCAACCTTTGAAGAAGATACATGGCCTCAGCTGGGCAGAGAGGAAACCATATTTGTTGGACATCTGGCATGAAATTAGTTTATTGGTGGTAAAATGGATAGATTGACCAGCCTGGAGTCAGGAAGACATCTTCCTGAGTTCAAATCCAGCCTCAGATACTTAATAGTTGCGTGACTCTGGGCAAACCACTTAGCACTGTTTGCCTCAGTTTCCTAATATGTAAAATGAGCTGGAGAAAGAAATAGAAAACCATTGTAATATCTCTGCCAAGAAACCCCAAATGGGGTGTGTCAAGATAATGGAATGTGATAGATGAGATTTAGCAGATACTCAGGAGCCCACCTGGAGATTAATTTAAACTGATTGAATTGGATAAGGTGACTGACTGCTGAATGGATTACTGGCTGATTTCTAGTTAAGCACATCTGGCTGGTACTTAAGGGTACTTAATGAATTTGAATGACGCTAACCAATCAGCTTGAAGAATTTCCCATTTCTGGGAGGGGAAGATGAAGCAGGAAGCTGATGCTGGGGACTGGCTCCTGCCTCTTTGACTGTGAGAGATCAGCATGGTGACAGAGGACTTCAGAAGTGGGAGTTTAGGAAGGTTAGGATTGCCAGGTTATAGGAAATCTGTTCTCAATCTTTTTCTTTTACTATCTTTCAATAACCCCTTTAAAAACCTAAACTCATTTATCAGTGATTTTAGTCAGTTTCCCCCAAAAACTGGAGGACAGATTAGAACCCACATTTAGAATTTTAAATTACACAGGGGTCAGGAAGAAAATGACTCAACAAGAAGAAAAATTCTTAGGTTAATGGTTCATTCTTAGAGATGGGCATTGTTTGCATACTTTGATTGATAAAGTTTGATTATGGGTATCGAAAAGCATAAGACTAATTTGGATTTCCACCCACTAGTTAGCATAAGTAGCAATAAAAGGACTATAAATGTGTACCTCACCAAAAATAAGAGTCCACAAACCACAGCCAAAACTAAAAACATGCTTTACTAAAAAGTCCAAATGTCAATGCCTTCTCACTCAAGCTGGAGCGAAGCAGAACATCTAGGTCTACACTGGAGCATATTCCAAAACAAGTGCATTACATTGAATTTGTATCTTCTCCTAAGAACACATTAATGCTATGGGAAGACAGGATGGTGAGGATTTTCACAAACTCCCTATTTTTCTTGACATCACCTTTCTTTCAGTCTCCTAGGCTTGAATGCTCAGTCATTTTCCATTCTTCCTTCTGCTTCCTTGCCTGGAGCCTCTGTCTCCTACCTGGCTCTCTGACTCCTATCCAGAGAGCCCTGAGCTCCTTATAGGTGAGAATTCTCCATATCTAGTCTGACCTAGACCCACCAAGTGGTGACCTGAGCATCTTCATGCTGTGTTCCCCTTTTGCACCCTCCCACCCCACCTCTTCACACTTCCAGCTCTGGGGATAATGATATCCCAACCCTACAATTCCCAGAAGAGACTTAGCAATCCATTAACAACATGGCTCTATTCACCATCCCTATGACTCTCCAGACAAAAACACCATTACTTGACCACTCCTCCACTAAAAATGTTGTCTTCTTCTATTAGAATGTAAATACTTGGAGAGCAGGAACTGCCTTGCCTTTTTATTTGTATCCTCATTATTTAGCACCATGTCTCCTACATAGTAAACTGTTAAGAAATGCTGTTTTCCTCTTGTCATAGTAGTTAAGAATTGGAAATCAAGGCAATGCCCAACAACTGGGGAATGACTAAACATTATTGTGATGGAATATTATTGTACTATAAGAAATAACAAACAGGATAATTTCAGAAAGGCCTGGAAAAACTTATATGAACTGGTGTATAGTGAATTGACCAGAACCAGGAGAACATTGTGCACAGTAACAGCAATATTGTTCAATGAAGAACTGTGAATAACAACTACTCTCAGCAATATAATAATCCAAGACAATCCCAAGAGACTAATAATGAAGCATCCTACCCACCTCCAAAGAAAGAACTGATATTGATCGAACACAGACTGAAGCATACTATTTTTCACTTTCTTTCATTTTTTCTTTTGTTCAAGTTTCCTTATAAAAATTGACTAATATGGTAATGGTTGCACATGTATAACCTATATCTGATTGCTTACTACCTCAGAGACAGGAAATGGGAGTATTGGAAGGAGGGATAGAATTTGGAACTCAAAACTCTAAATTAAAATGTTTATTATTATTTTAAAAAGAAATGCTGTTTTGCATCTTTATGTACATATATGAGTACAATGTTATTATATATCAATACAGTAAGTATACAGTAATTTCATATTTTTCATGATAACTTTTAATATTTTATTTAATACTACAGTAAATTAATATAGTAAATATATGTAATACTACAATTATATTTAATAATTTAATATTTTATATTTAACACTGTACTATGTACAGTGTTCTCCTGGTTTTGCTCACTTCACTTTGCATCAGTTCACATTAGTCTTCCTAAATTTTTCTGAAATTACCCACATCATCATTTCTTTTTTTCCCATCCTTATTTCTTATAGCACAATAGTATTCTATCACAATCATATGCCCCAGCTTGTTCAGTCATTCCCCACTTGATGGGCATCTCTTAAATTTCCACTTTTTTGCCATCACAAAAAGAACTTCTATAAATATTTTTGTACATATATATTCTTTTCCCTTTAACTTCTTTGAGATACAGACCTAAGAGTGGTATCACTGAGTCAGAATATGCAGTTTTAGTCTTTTGGGCATCATGACTCCAGGATGGTTGGAACAGTTCATAACTCTATCAGTATATTAGTATGCCTATTTTCCACATCCCCTTCCATCTGCTTTTCTAAATGTTTGTGAAGGGGTTGTATTGGAGGAGTTGGGCTACAATTCTGCCTGTTTCTCTTCCATTTTGACCCAACCCCTCATGAATCTGGTCTTAAGTGTCTAGATTACAAATGTGAGAATCAGGGTGCCACCCTCTGTTGAGAAAGACATTGTGAGAACCAGGGAAAAGAAATGAGAGTTATGCAAGAGAGATCAATAGCTTGGAAAAAGAAAGACAAAAATTGACTGAGCAAAACAACACATCAAAAAATGCAATTGGCCAAATAGAAAATGAGGTGCAAAAACTGACTGGGTGAAATAATTCTTTAAGAATCAGAATTGGGCAGATGGAAGCTAATGACTCAATGAGACAGTGAGAAGAATTAAAGCAAAATCAAAAGAATATAAAAGTAGAAGAAAATGTATAAGATCTCTTCAGAAAACAACAGACCTGGAAAATAGATCCAGTAGGGGAAAATCTACATATAATTGGAGTACCTGAGGACTATGATAAAAAAGAGCCTACACAGCACATTTCTTCACATTATCAAGGAGAACTACCCAAATGTCTTAGAAGCAGAGGGGGGAAAATTATCATTGAAAGAATCCACTTATTGTTTCCTGAAAGAGACCCTAAAAGGAAAGCTGCAAGGAAAATCATAGTCAAATCCCAGAATTATAAACTAAAGGAGAAAATACTGCAAGCAACCAGAAAGAAACAATTTAAATATCAAGAAACAACAATCAAAATAACATATGACTTGGGACCTTCAATATTAAAGGATCAGAGGGCTTGAGATATGATATTCTGAAGGGTAAAGGAACTGGGATTACAACCAAGAATATACTATCCAGTAAAATTATTCATAATCTTTCAGGGGAAAATATGGGCATTCAATGAAATAGGGAACTTCAATTCTTTCCTAATGAAGAGCCCAGAACTGAACAGAAAATTCAGTTTACAAAAGCAAGACTCAAGAGATGCATAAAAAGGGGAAAAGACCAAAACATGTTACTCAATAAGGTTTAAATGTTTGCATCCCTACATGGAAAGATAGTTGTAACTCTTGAGAGCTGTATCTTTATTAAGGCAGATAGGAGGAGTACACATAGACAGAAGATGTGGGTATAAGTTGATTCTGATGTGATAATATTTTTTAAAGCACCTTAAGGGGTAAGAAAAAGGATTATACTTGGAGAAAAGGAAAGGGAAGGCAGAATGGGGTAAAGCACATCACATGAAGAGTCACAAAAGAGATATTATAATAGAGAGAAAGAAGGGAGGGTGAGCATTGTTTTCACCTTACTCTCATCTGATTTGGCTCAAAGAGAGAATAAAATACACACTCATTTGGGTATAGAATTTTATCTTACCCTATAGGGAAGTAGAAGAGAAAAGGAGAAAGAAAAATGTGGGGTGCTGATAGAAGGGAGGGCAAAACTAGGAGTTGAAGGGGAAAAGACAAAAGGGAAATGGGGCTGATAGAAGAGAGGGTAGCCTGAGGGAGGTGGTGGCCAGAAACAAAACAGTAATGAGAAGGGACAGGGGGAAAGGAAAGAGAAAAGTACAAACAAGGGGAAAAATAAGATGTAGGGAAATACATAGTTAGTAATCATAACTGTAAATGTGACTGGGATGAATTCTCCTACAAAATGGAAGCAGATAGGGGGCAGCTAGGTGGCACAGTGGATAAAGCACTGACCCTGGATTCAGGAGTATCTGAGTTCAAATGTGGCCAAAGACACTTGATACTAGCTGTGTGACCCTGGGCAAGTCACTGAACCCTCATTGCCCCTAAAAACAAAAACAAAAACAAAAAATAGAAGCAGGTAGCAAAGTGGATTAAAAACCAGAATCTTACAATATGTTGCTTACAAGAGATACATTTGAATCAGGGGAATACACACAGTGAAGGTAAAAGCCTCAAGCAGAATATATTATGCTCCTGCTGAAGTTAAAAAAAAAAAGCAGTGGTAGCAATCTTTATTTCAAATGCAAAAATTGACCTAATTAAAAGAGATAAGGAAGGAAACTACATCTTGCTGAAAGTAACCATAGACAATGAAGTAATATAAATACTAAACATGTACGCATCAAGTGGTACATCAAATTCTTAGAGAAGTTAAGTGAGTTATAGGAAGAAACAGATAGCAAAACTTTATTAGTGGGGCCCTCAACCTTCCCCTCTAAGAACTAGAGAAATCTAACCACAAAAGTAATAAGAAAGAAGTGAATAGAATTTTAGAAAAATTAAATATGATAGGCCTCTGGAGAAAACTGAATGGAGATAGAAAAGAATGTACCTTTTTCTCAGCAGCACATGGCACATACACAAAAATTGACCATGTATTCTCGCAAAAAAATTTTTAAGTCCGACTGAAGAATGAAAAATAACAAAGTTTCCAGGCTGTAGCAAATAGGTTTATTGAGAGAGGGCCCGTCCCTCAACAAAACCAGTCATCCAAGCTTTGGGCCTGAAAGACCCAGAATTACAAAATTCGTGAGTTTATATACCCCTTCCAAACATTTCTAAAATTAGAACATATTCTTGAGAAATAACAGCGGATCAGCATTATGATATCAATAGGGTGGATCATTGGTAGGCCAGTGGTCAGCAGTGTGAACAGTATTGCTGACCACCACCAGACCCTGTGATATTACCTAATGCAGATATCACAAGATCAACCACACTATGTCATAGGAAAATTAAGAAATATGGGAAAAGACTTAACCTTCTAACCTTATGCAATCTATATGAATCACAATTTTTTGTTAATATATTGATTAATATCTTAATCAAATCACTTAAAACTATAGTAAATCTCTTATGACTAAGGGATGGAGAAGATCTCACTCACAGTATTGGGGCATAAAAACTTTATAGTTAAATGCAGAAAGGCAGAAATAGTAAATGAATCCTTTTCAGATCATGATGCAATAAAAATTATGTATAATAAAGGGCCATGGAAAGATAGGTTGAAAATGAATTGGAAACTAAATGTCATCCTAAAAAAATGAGTAGTTCAGAGGCAGAACCAAGATAGTGGAGAGAAGCCAGCAAGTTTCCTGAGCTATCCTCCAGTTCCCTCAAAAAGAACATTAAATTAAGTCTCTAAATGGATTCTGAAACTACAGAACTTACAAGAAGACAGAGAGACACAGTCTTCCAACTTGAGATAATTTAGAAGATGTCAGAAAGGTCGGTCTCATGTGGGCAAAAGGGGACGTCAATGCAGGTCAGCACAGCACAGTGCAACATGGAAAGGATCTGGGCAAGTCAGCAGGAAGCTCTTCACCACAGCAGAGCAGCTGAGGCCCCTTGATCCTGGCTCAGCAAGTTGGTGGCACAGCAGGCTACTTGTGAGATCTGTCAGCACCAGCTGAGAGGGCAGGCTGCAAGGTGGTTCAACATCCAAGGGACAGTCATGACTGGGCCATCCCAGCTACTGAAGCAAGTGCAGGGAGCAAGCCCAGGGTGGTGAGGAATCCACAAGTCACAGAGGCCTCAGAGTAGAAAGCCAGTGACACAGCCCCTATTCCCCAGCACAAGAAGCTTGAAACAGTGACCCTTGTGCCCCAGGAGCAGACCTCAACTTTAAAAAATAAATGACAATATGAGTAAGAAACAGAAAAGGGCTCTTTCCATCAAGAGTTTCTGCGTTGACATGGAAGAGCAAAACACAAACTCAGATGAGGACAATACTCACAAATTGCCTACATGTGAAGCCTCAAGAGGGAAGATGAATTGGTCTCAAGAACAAAAAGCCTTCTTGGAAGAGGTCAAAAAGGATTTAGAAAATCAATTGAGAGAGGTAGAAGAAAAAATGAGGAGAGAAATGAAAGCAACACAAGAAAATTATGGAAAAAGAATCAATAGCTTAGAAAAAGAAGCACAAAGATTGACTGAAGAAAGCAAATCCTTTTAAAAATTCATTTAGCCAAATGGAAAAGGAGGTACAAAAGCTGACTGAAGAAAACAATGCCTTAAAAATTTGAATTGGTGGGCAGCTAGGTGGCACAGTGGATAGAACACCGGCCCTGGAGTCAGGAGTACCTGAATTCAAATCCGGCCTCAGACACTTAACACTTACTAGTTGTGTGACCCTGGGCAAGTCACTTAACCCCAATTGCCTCACTAACAAAAATTTTTTTAATTAAAAAAAAATTTTTTAATTAAAAATTTGAATTGGACAGATGGAAGCTAATGATTCCATGAGACACCAGGAATCAGTCAAGCAGAATCAAAAGAATGAAAATATAGAAGAAAATATGAAATACCTCATTGGAAAGACAACTGACCTGGAAAACAGATAAAGGAGAGACAATTTGTGAATTATTGGACTACCTGAAAGCCATGATCAGAAAAAGAGTCTAGACACCATATTGCAGGAAATTATCAAGGAGAACTGCCCTTATATTGTAGAATCAGAGGATAAAATCGTCATTGAAAGAATTCACTGACCACCTCCTGAAAGAAACCCCGAAAGGAAAACTCCAAGGAATATTGTAGCCAAATTCCAGAATTATCAGGTGAAGGAGAAAATGCTCTAAGCAGACAGAAAGAAGCAATTTAAACATCATGGAGCCACAGTTAGGATTGCACAGGACCTGGCAGCTTCAACATTAAAGGATTGCAAGGCTTGGAGTATGATATTCTGGAAGGCAAAGGAGCTTGTATTGCAACCAATAATCAAGTACCCAGCAAAAATGTTCATTCTCTTTCAGGGGAAAAGATGGACATTCAATGAAATTGGGGACGTTCAAGGTTTCCTGATGAAAAGACCAGAACTAAATAGAAAATTTGATCTTAACATAAAAGACTCAAGAGAAGTATGAAAAGGTAAACTGGGGGAAAAAGTTATTCAATAAAGTTAAATTGTTTACATTCCTACATGGGAAGATAATACTTATAATGCTTGAGAACTGTATCTCTATTTGGCAAACAGAAGGAGTATACATAGAGGGTATAAATATAAATTGTCTTTGATGTGATGATATAAAGAAAATTAAGGGGTGAAAAAAGGAGTATATGGGGAGAATACAAAAGGGGAGGTGGAATGGGGTTAATTACATCATATGAAGAGGTGCAAAAAACCTATTACTAAAGATGGAAAGAAGGGAGCGGTGAGCATTGTTTCAACCTTACTCTCATCAGATATGGTTCAAAAAGGGAATAATATATGCTCAACTGGATAAAGAAACTTAGCTTATTCTTTAGGAAAGTAAAAAAAGGTAAGGGGAAAAGGGGGGCAGTGATAAAAGGGAGGGCAGAAGCAGGGGAGAAAAGGGTAAAGAAAAGGGAGGGAGGCTGATAAAAGGGAGGGCAGATTGAGGGATGCAGGGGTCATAAGCAAAACACTGGTGAGGAGGAATAGGGTGAAAGAAGGGAAAAAATTACAAAGGGGGTAAACAGAATGGAGGGAAATGGACAGTAATAATAACTGTGAATGGGAATGGAATGAACTCTGCTATAAAACAGAAGTGAATAGCAGAGTGGATTAAAAACCAGAATCCTACAATATGTTGTTTACAAGAAGCACATCTGAAGCAGAGAGATACACACAGAATAAAGGTAAAAGGCTGTAGCAGAGTATACTATGCTTCAGCTGAAGTAAAAAAAGCAGGGGTAGCAATCCTTATCTCAGACCACGCAAAGGCAAAAATAGATCTAATTAAAAGAGATAAGGAAGGAAACTACATCTTGCTAAAAGGTACGATATATAATGAAGTAATATCAATACTAAACATGTATGCGCCAAGTGGTATAGCATCTAAATTCTTAGAGGAGTGTGAGAACCAGAGTGCCACCCCCCTGCTGAGAAAGACATTGTGAGAACCAGGGCAACTCCACTTTGAAGAGAAAGCATGTGATTAGCATCTGGAAGTTACATCTATTCATAGAACTACCTGTCACTAATGTCAATCAATGCTACCAGCCAATTAGCTTGGAGCTCTGTGTATAGGGACTGTGCCTGGCTGGGCCTGCAGGGAGCTTCAGCTGGAGAGAATGGGGGAATCTGTCTTTTCTGCTGGAGGTCAAGGTAGGAACGGTGCAGGGAGCTAGGGTCTTCCCTTCTGAACTCCACATGCTCTCTTTACTAACCCCTATTATACTTTAATAAATGCTTAATGCCCCCAAAACTGGTGCTATGAGTTTCTAATTTAAGGGGACCACACATTAGATTTTTAGACATAACAATTAGGTTTTATACATTACATATGGTGAACCATGAAGAGGAAAGCTGAACCCCAATCTTCTGATCTTCCAGTTGGGTAAGAAATTTTCCCCTATTTCCTATATGCCTGTCCCTTTAAATTTCAAGGTAGTGCTAAGTACTTCCTAAGTACCCCTTTTCCTATTTCCAAGTGTCTCTCCCTATACTTTTTCCAATGGATCTTAGCCTCTTTAGGTGTTTTATTTTCATGGTTATTCACCCAGGCCAGGATTCCAATCATGTTTATATTTGGTCCTTATGAATTCGAATATTCTATTCCCATTTTTATTTTTATTCTTACTTTTCTTTGTGTTATACTGAGGGAATTTTTGGATTGCAAAAAGGGGACTGATGGTACTATAGAAATCAAAAACACCAAAAAGACTATGATACTATGACATACCATATAATATAGGGGTCTCCCCTAGAGAAAATAATCATAGCATGGGACTCTCATAAGCTACCAATTCAGCCAGGCATGAAAAAAGCAAGGCTTATCAAACTGTGTTTTATGTGGCATAAAAAATATTTTAGCTTACTAGAAAACCAATAGTAAGAGAATGGATCTTTTGACTACATAACATTGAAAACTCTACAAATGATCCTGCACTTTGATTCCCCCAAAGATTTAACTTATTGGAACCTCTGGAATGTAGCAAGTAAGGAATTGACCAAAAAGGAGGAAAAAGAAGGGGAATCCAAGCCCAAGCTTGAATGCAAGCCTGTCTCTCAGGCTGAAATGCCAACCAAGGAAAGAAAAAAAGAGGAAATTCACTTGTAGAGGAGACAGAGAAGATAAAAATCCATCCCCTTCAAGAGATCCCCACCCAAGATAAAAAGGGTATTGTAGTAAAGCTCAGGTGCTATATACCTTTTGGGCCCAAAGATTTGTTTATGGAAAAGAGAAATTTCTAGATTTGATGTGGATCCCACAGCAGTTATCAGCCAGTTTAGGTCAATTTTCAGAGGACATCAGCCCACTTGGAATGATGTTAATGATTTCATAGAAACAATATTATCCCCAGGGGAAAGAGCTGATATAATAGCTGCAGCAAACTCCTTAGAAGCATCAGGAAAAGTTGAGATTGGATGGCCTTTAAAAGACCCTGACTGGGACCCAATATCCCTGAGCATTTTGATAGGTTGAAGAAAGCAAGAGAAACATTGTTGAAGGCAATGGAATCCTGTGCTAGAAAGACTGATAACTGGCAAAAATTTATAGATACAGGTCAGGGATCTAATGAGAGACCTAATAGATTCTATGACAGACTGTGTAAGCATGCCAGGAAATATGCTAGACTAGACCCATTAGATGCTAGAGATGCCCATGTTATCTGTTCCCATTTTGTGCACCAGTCCTTACCAGAAATACAGAAATATTTTGAAAGGCAGTGTTCAGGTTGTAGTAGTTTGAGTCCTGACAGACTTAAAGGAATAGCATCATATATTTATGAAAGAAATGAGAGGGAAGAAAGGAACAGACAAGGCATTTTAGCTCCGGTACAGGAAACACAAGGCAGTGAGGCTGGGCAGTTGAGAACCACTATCAACCCCAGTATCGGTATCAATCCCCTAGATTTTGTTATTACTGCAATAGACAAGGACACTTAATGCAGTTTTGTAGGACTATGAAAAGGGAACATAACCAAAACAGATATAGTTTCTCTCAGAGAAGTACAGAGAGGCAGAACCAAAATAGAGATAGATATTTTCAGGGGGGTACAGACAGACAGAGGTAAAACAGACCCTTTCAGAGAGATATAGGTGAGCAGAATGAAAACAGTTACAGGCTCTCTCAAAGAGGTACAGATCAGAGATAAAGAGGATCGATGATGCATGGGAGGTGGGGTTGGGGAGGACAGTGGAATCTGAAGACTTTACCTTTCCAGACCCTGAAATTTTTAGCCCTCTTGTGCCAATCCATTCCCCTCCCCAAAGTAATAAACCCCATGTAACCCTTAGGGTTGGAGATACTTTTTATGATCGTTTATTAGATACAGGAGCCTCAAGATCAGTCCCAGTGAGCAAATCTGACCCTGAATGTACACCTATTGGATCTCTAAATGCAGTTGGCGTTTCAGGAAAAGCCCAATCAGTTGCAAAATTAACCCCTCACATAGCGAATCTGGGCCCATTAAAAGTAGAACATTCATTCCTACTTATGCCTGACTCTCCTGCAAACCTATTAGGGCATGACCTCCTTTGCAAACTTAGACAAACCATATCTTGTTCTCCAGATGGTGGCATTTCCCTGGAATTGCCAGAGGATACTGTCTACTTACTGCCAATTTTTATCTCAGACACTCAGGAAACAGTGGGGGATACATTTGAAATCCCTTCTGATATTCCTGAGTCCCAATGTGCTTCCTCCTCTACTGATGTAGTTCTCCCTAAATCTGCTGTGCCTGTTATCATTAAGACCAAAGATAGATTAGCACCATCCATTCCACAATATCCCTTATCTAGAGAAGCCATTGAGGGAATTTCTCCTATAATTGAGGCTTTGACAAACCAAGGCCCAAGACTGGGCCAGATAGCAAGTCAGTTTACCGTTTTGTACAAGATCTGTGAGCAATTAATTCCTATGTTATACCTAGACATCCAGTAGTACCTAACCCTGCTACTACAATTTCCTTAATCCCATGTGAAGCAACATGCTTCACAGTGGTAGATCTCTGTTCTGCTTTCTTTTCAATACCAATAAATCAGGATTCCCAATACGTGTTTGCCTTTACCTGGAAAAATAGACAGTGGACTTGGACCAGACTTCCGCAGGGGTTTGTTGACAGTCCCACACTATTCTCTCAAATTTTTCAGCAGGATTTAGCTTCCATTACCTTTAAAGGTTCCACTTTAGTCCAATATGTAGATGAATTACTCTTGGCTGAACCTAATGCTGAGATTTGCCAGGAAGATAGCTGCCATCTGTTATTAGAGCTGCACAAATGAGGCCATAAGGTCTCTAAGTCTAAAGTACAATGGTGTCTACCTCAGGTGGAATATTTGGATTTTGTTTTGGCTGCTGGCATGCAATCCATCTCTCCTAAGTGTGTCCAGACTATTCAACAACTCTCTGTTCCCTCTACTAAGAAGTAGCTAAGGGCCATTATGGGAGCAGCTGGATATGGCAGACAATGGATACCCTCTTTTGATGAAATTACTAAGCCTCTTATATCTGTAACCAAAAATTCTGTCCCAGAACCTTTACAGCTGGATTCCCAGCATCTTTCAGCTATAACAGAACTAAAACAGGTTTTATTATCAGCACCTGCACTAGGACTCCCAGACTACAGTAAGTCTTTTACTCTTTTTGTACATGAACAGAGGGAAGTGGCTTCTGAGGTCCTGACTCAAAAATTAGGATCTGTCCAGCACCCAAAACTTTATTATTCCACTCAACTTGATTCCGTAGCTGCTGGTGTACCACCTTGCCTTAGGACAGTAGTGGCTACTGCCCTTTAGGTAGAAAAAGCCTCTGATCTGGTCTTAGGCAACCCTCTAATCATGCAGTGCCCTCATGAAGTTGAGGCTCTCTTACTGTGTCATAGGACACAGGCTTTTTCAGATCAAAGGCTCACTAGATATGAAATAACCCTGCTAGGAAATGAGAGAATCACTTAAAAGTGTTGTACAGTCCTTAACCCAGCAACATTGCTCACTGACCTGCCACTCTCAGGGGAGCTTTTGCATGACTGCACCTCCATAGTTGACATAGCTCAGAAACTTCGTGATATCTTTTTTCTTTCTGAATAGAATTTTATTTTCCAAAATATATGTAAAAACAAATTTTAACATCGGTTTTTTAAAATTTGTATTCCATCTTCTCTTCCTTCTCCATTCCCACACCCCACCCACTAGAACTCAAGCAATTCAAAATAAGTTATACATGAGTAGTCATGGAAAACATTCCCACATTAGCTAGGTTGTGAGAGAAAATGGTAAAAATAAACCCAAAATTTCAGATTGAGGAATTGTCAAAGAGGAAAAAAAATGTTTTTAAATGTGTTTCCATCTGTTTTTAGATACTATCAGTTCTTTCTCTGTAGATGGGTTGTAATTTTCATAAGTCCTTCAGGGTTATATTGGATCATTGCCTAGCTGAAAATAACCACATGCTTCCCAACAGATCATCTTACACTATTGCTGTTATTTTGTATACAGTACATTTCACTCTGCTTCAGTTCATGTAGGTCTTTCCAGGTTTTTCTGATAGTATCCTGTTCATCATAACCTGTATATAGTACCTTAAACTTGACAGAGAATTTTCTTCATAATATCCCAGCAAAGTATGTACCATACATTTTGCCATTATAATCAATCATCATAACTATTTCCCTCTATCCTATTCCCTTCCCATGATATTTACTCTATTTTCTATCTTCTTTTAACCTATTCCTCCTCAAAAGTATTTTACTTCTGATTTGCCCATCCCCCACTCTGCACTCCCTTTTTTTTTTTACCCTTCCTTCCTTATCCTCTTCCCCTTCTACTTTCCTGTAGGGTTAAATAGATTACTCCTCCCAATTGGGTGTGAATGTTATTCCCTCCATGAGCCTACTCTGATGAGATTAAGGTCTTTGAGCTAATTCTGTGTTCCAAATTTTTCTTCCTTCCTCCCTCCTCAACCCTCCCTATGAAATCAAGCAATTCAATATGTCATACTTATGCAGTAATGCAGAACATCTTCACCTTCCTCGAAAGTGTTTTGCTTTTTACTGCTCTCTCCCCCAATCTGCCCTTCCCTCCTTCCCCTCTCACCCCACCCTTATCTTCCTTCCCTCCCTCAGGGCAAAAATATATTACTATACCTACTTGACGTATGTTAGTCCTCCTGTGAGCCAATTCTGATTATATTAAGGTTCACTCACTCCCCATCTCTTTCCCCCTCTTCCCCTCCTCCCCATAGGCTTTTTTCTTGTTTCTTTCATGTGAACTACCTCTCCCTAGACCATCTCTCCTCTTCCCTCCCCCAGTCTATTCCTCCTACACCTCAATCCTACTTTTTTTTTGCAGGGCAATGGGGGTTAAGTGACTTGCCCAGGGTCACATAGCTAGTAAGTGTCAAGTGTCTGAGGCCAGATTTGAACTCAGGTACTCCTGAATCCAGGGCCAATGCTTTATCCACTTTGCTACCTAGTTGCCCCATAACCCTATTTTAAAGATGTCATCATGGGTTAGTTACGTAGCACAGTGGACAATGCACTAGCCCTGGACCCAGGAGGCCCCAAGACCAAGTCTGGCCCCAGACATAAGACACCCCACCCTATCTGCCCACAAAGAACAAAACATAAATGTTTTACAGATATAAACCCTTCGTATTCAGTTCAGACCTTTGTCCTCTGTGAATTCCTTACTGAGATAGTTCTTATGAGTTTGAAGTATTATCTTCCCATGTAGGAATATAAACAGTCTGATCTTTTACTATCCCTCATGAAGTCTTTTTCCTGTTTACCTTTTTATGCTTCTCCATGGTCTTGTATTTGAAAGTCAAATTTTCTATTCAATTCAGGTCTTTTCATCACAAATGCCTGAAAGTTCTCTTTATCATTGAAATTCCATTTTTTCCTCCAAAAGATTATGATTAGTTTTACTGGGTACATGATTTTTGTCTGTAGTCCCAGTTCCTTTGCCCTCTGGAATATCATATTCCATGCCCTCTGGTCCTTTAATGTAGAAGCTGCTAGATCTTGCTTTATCCTTATTGGAGTTCCACAGTATTTTAATTCCTTTTTTCTAGCTGCTTGCAAATATTTTCTCCTTGACCTGGGAGTTCTGGAATTTGGCTATAATATTCCTGGAGGTTTTCCTTTTGGGATCTCTTTCAAGAGGTGATCGGTGGATTCTTTCAATTTCTATTTTAGCTTCTGCTTCTAGAATATCAGGGCAATTTTCCCTCACAATCTTTTAGAGGATGGTGTCTAAGCTTTTCTTTTGGTCATGGTTTTTGGGTAGTCCAATGATTTTCAAATTATCTCTCCTGGCTTTATTTTCCAGGTCAGCTGTTTTTTCAAGGAGATTTCACATTGCCCTCTATTTTTTCATTAAATTGGATTTGCTTTACTGTGTCTTGGTTTCTCATAAGGTCACTAACTTCCATTTGTTCGATCCTAATTCTTAGGCAGTTATTTTCATCAGACAGTTTTTTAATCTCCTTTTCCATTTGGCTTTTCAAACTGTTGACTTTTTTTCTCATGACTCTCCTACATCGCTCTCATTTCTCTTTCCATTCTTTCCTCCCTTTCTCTACATCTTTCTTCTATATCTCCTACTTTCTCTTCAAAGTCCCTTTTGAGAACTTCCATGGCCTGAGACCAGTTCATATTTTTCTTAGATGCTTTGGATGTTGGAGCTTTCACCCTGTTATTATCTTCTTCTGAGGTTGTATTGTGGTCTACCTTTCCTCCAAAGAAGTTTTCGATGGTCTTCTGCTTTCTCTGCCTACACATCCTGGCTTAAACTATTTCTTGGCTTTTAGCTCCTTCTTAAAATATAGCGCTGCTTCCAGGACACATTGTTTGTGCTACAGCATGGCCCAGGGGGTGATTTGGCTTCTTCTCAGCCTGCCTGTCTTGTGAGTAATCATGGCTGCTTTCTCTTTGACCCAGAAACAAAACTCTGATTGAACTCTGATTTTCTATAGTCTGGAGCTTGGCGTGCTTGTGTGCCTCCCCCACTGGGTCACCACCTCTCGATTCAGTCCACTGGTTCAGACCCAGGGCACTTTGCCCCAACTCCAGCAGTCCAGCAGCAACCCTCACCAGTCTGGGATTGGAGCCTCAGAAGCTGCTGGTGCTGAAGGCTCTGACAGGCACTGGAAGCACTGTCCCTGGCTGGGTTCGGACTGCATGCTGAGCTGTTCAGCCTGATCAGTAGGTGATTGGAATTGCCCTCTTTTGCAGAGAAATAGTCTCACTCTGTTCTTATGTGCATTAGGCTGCTCTGGGTTTTGGTTTTTTACCGCATTATTTGGGCATGAGTGGACAGTTTTATCTGGAGCTTGGCTCTGCCCCTGTGATTTCTTTTTGACACACCCTTAGAGAACCCTGATTTTATCTTCTATACTGATGGTTCATTTTTTATGTTTGAGGGTACCTGCTATCCTGGTGTTGCTATAGTTTCAGAGTATGATACTATCTGGGCAGCTTTCTCTGACTTCACATCTTAGTTCACAGGCTGCTGAACTTGTGGCCCTCACACAAGCTTGTTCTCTAGCCAGAGGAAAAAGTGGGACTATCTATACTGATTCTAAATAAGCGTTTAGTGTCTGCCATGCTGTAGGAATGCTATGGATGCGAAGAAGGTTTTTTTCTTTTCTTGGGGGGGTGGTGCAGGGCAATGGGGGTTAAGTGACTTGCGCAGGGTCACACAGCTAGTAAGTGTCAAGTGTCTGAGGCCAGATTTGAACTCAGGTACTCCTGAATCCAGGGCTGGTGCTTTATCCACTGCGCCACCTAGCTGCCCCTCAAAGAAGTTTTTTAACCTCTGCTGGCAAAGTTACTGAAAGTGGAGAATTTATTAAAGATCTCCTATCTGGAAAGGCAGTGAACTCTCAAACTCATGACACTATCACTCCAAAAAACATCCAAATAATGCCATAGGACAATTCCTGGAACAGAAAAACCCACAGAAGAATGTGCTGAGATAATTTTCCAACCAAGAATGGCTTGGAAAGTCAGAAGGAGGGAGCTTCTGTGCTGAAGCAGGAGTGGAGCCCAACCTCACAGTCACCCTGACACAGATCCAGTCCCAGGAAGGCCTCACCAGACAAGAAGACCCCTAGAGCTTCTGAATGAGCTGAAGCACTAGTGTCATCTGGAACTAAACTCACAGTCTGGTGAGAGCCATTGGAAGGGGGGAGACTACAGGGGTCTATGCTGGTGCTGAGGCAGAATTTGGGTTTTTCACCCCAACTGGGAAAGAGGAGGTAGGCTTGAGTAGCAGTGGCCTGGGGGGGGGGAGGGGCACAGGCTCTTCAGAACTGACAACCACAATACACAAAGCTGGTTGATTAGTAAGTTGATCTGGGGTCATCTACAGACCAGGGAATGGCCAGGCAAGTGAAGAACCTGATCCTCCTTAAATCATACCACCTGGGACTTCTGAAGCTTGGGATACTGCAGCCTGGAAACAGTGCCCCACTTCAAGGAGCTAAAAGTCAAGTAAATAAAGGCAAGATGATCAGACAGAGAAAGATGAGGACCATAGAAAGTTTCTTCAGTAACAAGGAAGACCAAGGGCCACCCTCAGAGGAAGATGTTGTGGTAAAAAAATATGAAAGTTTTTTAACAGTCGGTTAGGATAACTGAAAGACGCCAGTTTTTCTTTAAGGACCACCCTTTCAGGGAGGAGACCAATGGCATGAGCTACACACGCCAGTGCGCCTGCTGCGCATGTCAGACTGCCTGCTATGCACTCGACTTCCGGGGTGCGAGCTGAAAAGGCAAGGAGAGAACGGAAGTGGGGCTTTTTTTTCTGCTCCGCTGGTCTCCTGGCTGCGCTGCACAGACAGACGCGGACTGGAGTTTGACTCGGCCCGGCTCTCGGTTAACAGCACGCGCTTGACTCGGTCTCTCTCCCCAAAAGCGGCCTTCGGTTTGGTGAGTTTTATACAGAATATAGACTAAGCCTAGACTTAAGATGATTTGTATTGTATTTCTACTTTCCTACCCTTCTAATCAACATCACCTTGTGACTACCATACAATAAAGGCTCTATCTAGAAAACCAGAAGCTTCTTCCATTTACTAGTCTGGAAGATAAATTAAGGGAAAGGTTAAGTAGGGGAGATTTATGATCTAATATCCAATTTTAATCTCATAATGTCAACATCAGGGCCCCTATATCTAAAGCTTCCAAGAAAAATATGAATTGGTCTCAGGCTGTAGAAGTGCTCAAAAAGGACTTTGAAGATAAAATTAGAGAGGTAGAGGAAAAAATGTAAAGAGAAATGAGGGTGATGCAGAAAAGACATGAGAAAAAAGTCAACAGCTTGAAAAGTCAAATTGGCCAAATGGAAAAGGAGGTACAAAAGCTCTCTGATGAAAATAATTGCCTAAGAATTAGGATTCAACAAATGGAAGCCAGTGACTTTATGAGAAACCAAGACACAATAAAGCAAATCCAAATGAATAAAAAATAGAGGGCAATGTGAAATATCTTCAGGGAAAAACTGCCGACCTGGAAAATAGGTCCAGGAGAGATAATTTGAAAATTATTGGTGTACCTGAAAACCATGATCAAGGAAAGAGCTTAGACACCATCTTCCAAGATATTCTCAGGGAAAATTGCTCTGATATTCTAGAAGCAGAAGATAAAGTACAAATTGAAAGAATCCACTGATCACCTGCAGAAAGAGATCCCAAAAGGAAAACTCCTAGTCAAATTCCAGAGCTCTCAGGTCAAGGAGAAAATATTGCAAGCTGCCAAAAAGAAAGAATTCAAGTACTGTGGAGCACCAGTCAGGATAGCACAAGATCTAGCAGCTTCTACATTAAAGGACCAGAATATAATATTCCAGAGGGCAAAGGAATTGGGATTACAGCCAAAAATCATGTACCCAGCAAAACTGAGTATAATCTTTTAGAGGAAAAATTGGCGCAGGGGGTGGGGGTGGGGGGGAAGATCTCCGATCTGCCTTAAAACTCCCATCTTCCTTAGCTATTGTTCATTGTCCTGCTCATACAGGAAAAAGCAACCCTATTTCAAAAGGGAATGAATGAACTACTACTGCTCATAAGCTTGCTGCTTTGGAAGCCCCTGAATATGTATTTAATCTTTCTTCTTCTGATGATGTTCCCATTTCTCTTACTTATGATGTCTGAAGTAGAGAAGAGGAAAAAGAAATTCAAGGCTAAAGAAGTCAATGGTTTGGGGGTGACTTCAGAGGGGAAGCTGCTTCTCCCCCAGAGCTTCTATCATCAGGTATGCCTACCTATTCACAGAAAAGGCCATTTTGGCACACAAGGAATTGTGGACTCAATAAAAGGGGTTTGGATTACCCCTGGAGTTACTAATGTGGCCTCTCGGATTTGTGCCTCTTGTCCTGTCTTTCAGACTTATAATCAACATGCCTTCTGGGTTAAAGCTTATGGAGGACATCCTTTAGCATATACACCTTTTGAGCATCTACAAATTGATTATATCACAATGCCTAAGGCAGGACATTATAAGTTTTGTCTTGTTGTAGTTGATCAACTCACTTGGTGGGTAGAAAATTTTCCATGTTCCCAAGCCACAGCTGCATTTGTTGCCAAAATTCTCCTCAAAGAAATAGGCCCTTGCTTTGGCCCACCAGCCCACATTGATTCTGACAAAGGCACACATTTTATTGATTCTGTTCTATCCCAAATCTACTCTTTCCTGGGAGTAACTCCACAGTTCCATACATCCTACCACCCACAAAGCTCAGGCCAGGTGGAACATATGAATAAAGAGCTTAAGAGTATGATTGGCAAACTGTGCACTGAAACTCATTTGAAGTAGCCTGATGTTCTGCCCTTGGCATTGTTCTATCTGTGCAGCAGGCCAAGAGGAGAACTATGTATATCACCTTATGAGATGCTCTTTGGGCATCCTCCTATCCAAGCAAAACCTTTTCCCCCAGTATATACGTCACTGGTGGGGGGAGATACCTCTGTTGCTTCCTATATACAGGAATTAAAAGCCAAGCTATGTGAACTCCATGAGCCAGGAGCAGCAGTACAGGCTGGCCCCTTGGACTTCTCCTTACATGATTTGAGACCAGGAGACAGTGTATATATTAAAATTTTTCAGTGGACTAGTGCAACCCAGCCAGCTTGGGAAGGTCCTTTCCAGGTATTGCTGACAACTCTGACTGCCATCAAAATTGTAGAGGACCCATGAATCCATTGTTCCCATGTAAAATTGGTACCAGCATATGTAGAGCATTGAATTTCATTGTCTTTTATTCTTCCATGTGTATTTTGTTCTATTCATCTATCTCTCTGTTTTTGAACCAATGCAAGATGGTTTTTATTTCATAATACAATATTAATTCTGGGAGTATTGTGCTCCCATATTCTAAATTATTTGTTTTTCCAACTGATTATTTGATCAAATTCTATAAAGCATTTCCCTGGCAAATTGGTTGCTGTGACAAGTATAAATTAATTCTAGAAGTATTATTTTTGCTAAACATAAAAAGGGGGAATATTTGCAAAGGTTTTTTCATATTCAAGTAATCAAATTTATTATTACCATAAATAGGAACATATTTTGCAAAATAATAATGTGATAATATGCAATTTGGGGATTTTACATAATGAAATAAAAAATGTTCTAAACTTACTTTTAAAAAGTCAGTTCAAATGTTACATAAGGGTTTCTTTTTTATGCTATTGCAACTAAATTTTTAACTTAATAGTATTGGCTTATGTTTGTGTAGTCTAAAATTTCTAACTGTGATGTCTAAAAATCTAATATGTGGTCACCTAACCTGACCTCACTGTGGGGGAGAAGCTAACTAAGATTACTGATAAATTCAGCAAGAGTTTAGACTTTTAAGCATTTATTAAAGTATATTAGGGGATAGCAAACAGTTAGAGAGAGGGGGGAAAAGAAACCTTCATCTGGCTATCTATGAGTAAGCCTCTGTCTTGCCACCAAACTGAAGTCCAAAATGAAAAGAAGCGTGCATCTCATCGGCTTCTCCCAGAAGCCCCTTGTGAAACAGGAAGCAGGGCCATCCACACACACAGCTCCAAGCTAATCGGCTGGTAGCACTGTCCTGTCTGTCAGACTTATAATCAACATGCCTTCCAGGATAAAGCTTATGGAGGACATCCTTTAGCATATACACCTTTTGAGATATGCACAAAGTCCAGGTACTGCACTACTTTGGGAAAGGCTGAAAAAATGGCTATTGGAAAGAGTTGAGGTTGGATTTTCTTGGTTTAATTTTCCCCCATAATTATCTCAGATGTCATGATAAATACAATGTTGGATTTGACCTTGACATCTGCTACCAATTATATTAGATTCTTTAGTTTCTTATAATGTCATGAGGATAATTAGGCAGATGATGCAAAAAATGATGAAACAAAGATAAAAATCATTTTCTAAATTAATATCACAATTGTCTTTTCAATTTATTCTCCACAGTGGGGAGTGTAGTAGTATTACGTTTTAGAGAATGTTTCAGTTTTTTTTTTTTAATTTATGTTTCATGTGTAACAACTGGGCAATAATTGTAAAATCTCTAAAAGATGCTGCATTTCCTTAGACATGTTTTTGAGAATACTCATTGTTTGATTTAATTATTGGCAAAGCTATTTAAAGTTATGTTAAGCTCAATTTTGTGGGAAAATTTTCCACCTGATTACCACTATCTGAAACACCTGAAAGACATTCCACAATCATACCCAGAGGACATCCCAAGAATCATCTGAGAAAAGACTTCCAAAGACTTAAATGGACATTTTCCTGTTTTCCTTTTCCCCATTGTATACACTGTTTATAATGTCCTCTTACTAAAGAGGAGTGCCCCCTTTCATTTTTCTCTGTTAGTAATGTCCACCTGCTAAAAGGGGAGTTCCCCCTTTAGCCTTTGTTAACACATCACTCAATTTCTTTTTCTCTCTTTTCATTCCCTTTACTTTGTTAGTCATAAGTATCTGTAATGTTATTGCTTCATGTAAGGAAATGATGTTTCTTCACATGAAGCACAGGGAGGAGTGTGAGAATCAGAGCACGACCCCCTGCTGAAATGGACATTGTAAGAGCCAGGGCAATGCCCCCCTGAAAAGAAAACAGGTGACTTAGTATCCAGAAGCTGCCTGGCGTCTGGAAGTTACCGCCTATTAGTCATGTCAATCAGTGCTACCAGCCAATTAGCTTAGAGCTGTGTGTGAGGATGGACTTGCTTCCTGTTTTCACAGGGGGCTTCTGGGAGAAGCAGTGGAAGATCTTCCTCTTTTGGTTCGGGAACCAGTTGGTGGCATCAGACAGATTCTCTCTCTCTTAAATAGCTAGGTGAAGGCGGCTTTTCCTCTCTCGCTTTGCTAACCACTAATATACTTTAATAAATGCTTAATGCCCAAAGACTGGTGCTAAAGCTTCTAATTCAAGGCAGCCACACATTAGATTTGTAGACATCACAGTTAGAATTTTTAAGCTTCACAGTGTGGTAGCAGACAGATCTTCACACTCCTATCTCTTCACTAACTTCTAATACACTTTAATAAATACTTAAAAGCCTAAACCGTTGCTGAATTTATCAGTAAATCTTAGCTAATTTCTCCCCCACACTGGAGTCAGGTCAGGCAACTACACATTAGATTTTAAACATCACAATTGGAAGAGGCCACCAGCTCTCAATCTCTTGGCTGAAACTTGGCTTGCTCTCTCTCTCTGTCTCTCTCTGTCTCTGTCTCTCTGTCTCTGTCTCTTTCTCTGTCTCTGTCTCTGTCTCTGTCTCTCTCTCTGTCTCTGTCTCTCTCTTTCTGTCTCTCTGTCTCTGTCTCTTTCTCTGTCTCTGTCTCTGTCTCTGTCTCTCTCTCTGTCTCTCTGTCTCTGTCTCTGTCTCTCTCTCTGTCTCTCTGTCTCTGTCTCTCTCTCTCTCTCTCTCAATGGGCTCTCTGCTCTTGGATCTCCTTAGGACAGTGTAGGTTTTGTAGGTCTTCTAAACTCTCCTTGAGACCAGGTGCTATCTCTCTGAGAGACAGCATGGGGTCTTCTGGGGCTTTTCTCCTCTTGTTCATGCTAACTGCCACACAGTCAATTCTTTACACATGCACACACATACAGACACACACACACACACACATATATGTAAAAAATAAATGTTTAATAATAAAGTTTGTAAAATAACAATTATAAAGCATGGTTTTAATTATTTTTTCTTAAATCACAAAAAGTCGAAAGTGAAAGTTAGCCAGGGCTGGTTTTGGCCAGGAAAAAGAGATTAATATTCAGCATTGACCTTGTCCCAGGCCTTTTCTGTCCTTAGCGTAAACACAGGAAGAAATAATTCACTCAGAGACATGAGAAAGGAAACAAAACCTTCAAACTTCCTTATAGCTTATAATATACACCTTCTCTATAAGTTTGACTTTTGCCTCTTTTTCTTCTGTAACAAGATTTATTTCTTTATAATCCAGTATATTATTCTCTAAGAAATCAGTGTAGAGGATATTTCAGCACTTCCATAGTGGAGGTGATAATATTTGACAAGAGAAGAAAGGTTTTGAAAAGAAAGTTTAATTTTTTTCACTTGCATTCTAATTACTTTTTAAAAATTGGGGGGGGGGGCAGGGCAGTGGGGGTTAAGTGACTTGCCCAGGGTCACACAGCTAGTAAATGTCAAGTGTTTGAGGCCAGATTTGAACTCAGGTACTTCTGAATCCAGGGCTGTCGCTTTAACCTCTCTGGCTTCTAATTACATTTTTTAATGGAATTTTATTTTCCAAAATATATGTAAAAACAATGCAAAGAAAAATGTGTCATTTACCATGGAAATTTTGTTCACCAATATAACCGATTCTAAAACTTTTTTAAGCTGGAAAAGTTGAAAAACAACTAGCAAGAACAAAGTATATTTTATAAATAATAAAGCATCTTATTTTCATTAGTAATTGTTTCTATTATGTCAAAAGAGCATTATGACTTGCTTTGTCATGTAATTTGTACTTATTTTGTTAATGAGAATTATATTTTAATCTCACAAACACAATATAAAAACTAGCAGTATGACACCAAAAAAAAAGAGAGGTGGGAGTTCAAGAAGGGAGGGGTTGGGGACAGGACAGCAAAAAAAAGAAAGAAAAGAGGGTCATTAAGATGCCTTTTCTTTTAATAGGCAAAGGAGAAAATGGAAAGAAGTCCAAAGAAAGCCATAAAGAACCACAGACAAACAGGACAACCTTGAAACTGTAGTTAAAACTTACACTATACTTTAAAAGCAAAGCAAGCTAGCTGTTCATAATAGAAGCCTGCAGAAATTGTGAGGGAAATTATTATTTATAACCAATTATGGGAGATTCAAGGTTTTTCCCTGTCCTATTTCCTTGTTCAAAGCCCAGTCTTTGATCTCTGCCAAAAACTTATCCCATCTAGACCATTTTATATAACATGAATTCCTGCCCATTGTGTTCCACTAAAGCAAGTTTGTGTGGAGGTAGATCCTTGTCTAGATTGCCCAAGGCTGGGGGTGGTCTGGGTTTATTCTCTTTGAGAATAAAATAAATTTTGAAGCAAGTTTCTCTGATAAAGGCCTCATGTCGCAAACATAGAGAACTGAGTCAAATTTATAAAAATAAGGGCAATTCCCCAATTGATAACTGATCAAAAGATGTGGTTTTCAGATGAAGTAATCAAAGCTATCCATAGCCATATGGGGAAAAAAATGCTCTAACTCACTATTAATTGTAGAGATGTAAATCTAAACAATTCTATGGTACTACCTCAAACCTATTAAATTGGCTAATAGGACAGAAGAGGAAAATGACAAATATTGGAAGGGATGTGACAGAAATGAGACATTAATGCAGTGTTGGTAGAGTTGCAAACTGATTCAACCTTTCTGTAGAGCAATTTGGAACTAGGCCCAAAGGGCTATAAAACCATGAATACTTTTTTTTTGGGGGGGGGGGCGGAAATGAGGGTTACCTGACTTGCCCTGGGTCGCACAGCTAGTAAGTGTCTGAGGCTAAGTTTGACTCATGAAGATGAGTCTTCCTGATTCCAAACCCAGTACTCTATTCATTGTGCCACCTAGATGCACCAATCTATCTATCTACTTTTAAAATATTGCCTTAATCATGTTACTCTTGTGGTATTTTTAGGCAAACTGCATTTTCATACCAAGTGCAACTTATGTCAGATCCAATCTTAACAAGTGCTGTTTTAGGTTATCCTTTGCCTTTGGATCCAAGGTTCAGAAGCACATAGAATTCCCCAATACCTCCCTTGGTCAGCTACAGAATTCATCTTGACCAAAAGTGGGAAGTGGGAATGGAGCCAGCTATGAGCTGACCGCACCCTGACCCCAGAGCCAATAACTGCCCCTGAGGAAGTAGTTTTATTGTTTCTTTATCCTCCCTGAGGACTGCTATTGTTTAAAATATTCCATTCCCCTCCCCAGCCTTGTACCTGCAGCTGAGGATTGTACCCCACTTCCTCCACCCCCTTATTCCATAATATCCCTATGAGGCACTGTTTCTAGGCTGCAGTATCCCAATCTTCAGAAGTTCCAGGTGGTTTGATTTAAGGAGAATCAGGTTCTTTACTCACCTGACTTGTTCCCTGGTCTTTAGATGACCCCAGATCAACTTGCTAATCAACCAGCTTTGTGTGTTGTGGTTGTTAGCTCCAATGAGCCTGTGTCCCTCCCCCACCTGGGCCACTGCTACTCAAGCCTACCTCCTGGTTCTCAGCAGGGGTGTAAAATCCAAGTTCTGCCTTAGCACCAGCATAGACCCCTGTAGTCTTCCCCCTGCCCAGGGCTCAGCCCACTCACCAGACTGTGAGCTTAGTCCCAGATGACACTGGCGCTTCAGCTGATTCAGAGGCTCTAGGGATCTGTTTCTCTGGTAAGGCCTTCCTGGGACTGGATCTGGTCAGGGTGACTGTGGGGTTGGGCTTGACTCCTGTATCAGCACAGCATGTCCCTCCTTCTGACCTTCCAAGCTGTTCTTGGTTAGAAGATGATTTCAGCACATTCTTCTGTGAGTTTTGCTACTCTGGGCATTTTCCTATGGTGTTATTTGGATTTTTTTTTTTGGAGCAATTGTGTCATGAGTTTGGGAGCTCACTCTTTCCTGATGTTTCTAAGGAGTTTTCTGAGGCTATTATATCAGCTCTTTCCCCTGGGGATAATATTGGTTCCATGAGATCAGTAACATCATTCTAAGTGGGCTGATATCCTCTGAAAATTGCCCTAAACTCCCTGATAACTGCTGTGGGATCCTCATCAAATTTATTAATTTCTTGTTTCCATGAACTAACGTCTTTGGGCCCAAAAGGTGTATATTGTCTGAGCTTTACTACAGTACCCTTTCAATCATGAGCGAGGATCTCTTGAAGGGGAAGAATTTTGATCTTCTCTTTCTCCTCTCTAGGTGAATCTTCTCTCTTTTCTAATTTTTTTTTGGTTGGTGTAGGGGAAATAGAGGGGGAGGGAATAGGAGTTGGATCCTCTAAAGGTGAATTTTCTCTTTTTTTCTTTTTCTTTTTTTGTGTTGGGTCATTTGGAGTTTCAGCCTGAGAGACAGGCTTGCATTCAAGCTCAGGCTTGGATTCCCCACCTCTTCCACTCCCTTGGTTCAAGTCCTTGCTCACTATTTTCCAGAGATCCCAATAAGTTAAATTTTTGAGGAAATTAAAGTGCAGGATTAATTGCAAATTTTTTTCTTGTTAAGGGATTAAAAGATCCATTCTCTAACCATTGATTCTCTAGTAAGCTAAAATATTTTTTTTGCCACTTAAAACAGTTTGATAAACTCTGCTTTTGTCATGCCTGGCTGAATCAATAGCTTATAAGAATCCCATGCTGTGAGTATCCTTTCTAGGGGAGATCCCTGTCTTAAATGGTTCATTTTGGTATTTTTTGTCCCCTTTTTGTAATTCAAAAATTTCCTCACTATAACACAAAGAAAAGTTAAAATTAAAATTAAAATAGGAATAGAATATTCAAATTCATATAAACACAATCTCAATCTTTGCTTGTGTGAGTAGGACTAAAGTACTTAAGAGGTTAAGATCTATTTGAAAATTTAAAGGGACAGACATGTGGGAATAAGGGGAAATTTCTTACCCAACTTAAAGATCAGAAGATTGAGAGGTTTGGCACTCCACTTTGTGGCTCACCAAACTGTGATGACTAAAATCTAACGTGTGATCACCTTACCTGCCCCCCCCCAGTGTAGGGGGGCAGAGAACCAGCTAAGATTTACTGATAAATTCTGTAACAATTTAGGCTTTTAAGTATTTATTAAAGTATATTATAAGTTAGTGAAGAGAGAGAGCACGGGTCTCTGAAAGAATGGGAAAAAAACCCTATTTCAGATATACACTAGAGAGAGATTAAGCTGCCCTCACCTAGCCCATGACACTTCCAAAAAAGAGACAGAGTCCCAGCCAGTTCTCCCAGAAGGCCCCTGTGGAACAGGAAGCTGGGCAGTCCCTACACACAGCTCTAAGCAAATTGACTGGTCCATTGATTGACATGACTTACAGGTAGTCCATGAGCTTCCAGAAAACCAGGATGACCTTAGAAAGGTCACTTCATGTCTTTCTTGGCAGGGGGTAGTGCCCTGGTTCTCACAATATATAAAATATATGAATAAAATAAAGGGATCTAATAAATATGTCTGTATATGTACATATGTGTATGTATATATATATGTGTGTGTATATATATACATATATATCTATATATTTATAAAGGTATTACATTTACTTTCTCAAGATATTGCTAACTCTTATAAAACAATTGATTTTGTTTCATTGACTGCAGAGGTATTTCAAAGTGGCCAAATTCCAGAGGACAGAAAAGCAGCAAGCATTGGCATGGACACACCTGCCACTCCTAAGGACCTTCAGCTTCCCCAAGGACTTCCAGGCAGAGAATCATTCTCTCCTTTAGTTATACAGGAAGGGGAAAGTGGGGTAGCATGACCACAGGGCAGTGTGTAAAAAATCCCCTTCATTTGTTCCCTCTTTCCCTCCCTGGGAATGACTCCAGAGAAGAGAGTAATTCTGGTGACATTGCACAGCCTTTCCTCAGTTAAATCCAATTCACTGCAAGTCATGACATCACTTCCCAGATGTTGTGGTCCTCTTCAAGAATGAAGGACAAACAACCAACGTGCTATGAGTAATACCTGTCCCACTGGGCATCCAACTGGCCTCCCCCAGTTAGACAGTACAGCTCCTTCCTTTTCCTCCTCCCCTACTTCCCTTCCCCTTCTTCTGCTCTCCCTCCCCTCCCCCTTCTTTCTCCTCTCCTCCCCTTCCAATTTCTTCTCTCCTTCTTTCTATATAGGGAATCACACCCTTTATATACTGGATTTCTTCAAAGGACCACTTCTTAAACCCAAATAACTCTGCCTCTCATTGATTGGCCAACAATAGGTCCTAGCCCTGGACTCATTTATCCATTGTTCGTCCTCTTGATGGCTCAGAGTGGGCAAAAATATTAAATGTTTCTCTTTTGTCCAGAAATCCTGAGAGTCTTCTCCTCCCAGCCCATGTTATTGCATGATATCAATGTGATGTCATGACTTGCAGTGAATTGGATTTAACTGAGGGAGGGCTGTGCAAAGTCATCATCCTCACTCCTCCAGAGCCACCTGGGTCCAGTAGCAAGATATGTATCAGGATGACTAGAGATGGTCCTGAATGTTTAGGGCATTTGGAATTAAGTAACTTGAAAAGGGTCACACAACTATCCACCTCCAAAGAACTGATATTGATGGAACAGATTGAAGCATGCTATTTTTCACATTCTTTCATTAAGTGACAAATATGATGATGTTTTATATGATCATATAGGTATAACCCATATCGGATTGTTTGCTACCTCAGGGAGGGTGGAGGGAAGGAGGGATAGAAATTGGAACAGAAAAATCTAAATAAAATTATTTAATCTGGAAAAAAAATTTAAACATGGGAGGGGGTGTGCTGGAAAGGGTTCAGGAGGTATATATATATACACATATACATAAATATATATGTTACACATATATGAGTTATTTAAGTCTTATTTATATAATAATGATATTTAAACAAATTTATCATATATATTATTTATATAAATTAACATATATACATTATTTATAAAAGTTATTTAAAGATTTAGAATGCTCAGTTATATGTATTAGAATATATCTAGGTATATCTACATTGTTGAATATTAAAATATAGTTTTTGTATCTGCCTGTCTCCTACAAACAGATCAGAGAATAAACAGATCAGAGAAATTATATCTTATAACATCTCCTACAAAACCATATCAGAGAATATGATGAAACAGATCAGAGACAGACAGAAAAACATAATATCAATTTAATATTTTGTCCCAATAAGAAAGAAATAACACATGATGATGTGGAAACTCCCCTCCTAAGAGGGAAGCTCAAAGCTCCCTATCTTTCTAATGGTTTTTAAGCTTTCTTGCTCACTGGTTACAAGGTGATGTCAGTTTTATTAGCATGATACAAATTAACCTAAAGCAAATACTATAACAGGCAGCTTAAAGACACAGGAAGGGTTTACCAAGGACAAGGATGTCTAGATATTTACTCTATTTATTCTTTGGGGGAAAGAAGATAGTGAATAGGAACTCATTAGCTGAAGTTTAGTCAAAAGGGACATTTTGATTTGTTTACTCTCTTGGGGAGAGAAGTTAGTAAATAGGGACTTATCTGCTAGCTATCTGGGTTTAGCCTGAAGTTTTAACCAAAGGGCATTTTCCAGGGTCTCATAAAATCCACTTGGATAGTAAGGTAGTTCCATCAAATCCAGGTGATCCATATATTCATATTAACAAAATATAATAATATAGAAAATTTTACATTATATATGTCATATATGTGTGTATGTGTATGTTATATCTATGTTTGATATATATAAAATATAATTATATATCACAAATAAAAATTTTTTTAAAAAGAAAAGGGTCTGAGGTGAGATTTGAACTCAGGTCCTCCCAACTGAACTACACCAAACTGCAATTATTTATTAATTTGTTCATTCATTCATTTATGTTTGTTTATTTGTTCATTGGATAGGTAAAAGAGACATTTCTTTGCCTTATTACTCATCTAGCCTTAATCCCTGAATGTGCATTGCTTCAGGCAAACTAAGGCCTGTGAAAAGTCTTACTTACCTTGGGAGGCCAAGGTCTCCCACTGTATCCGGAGCCATCTCCAGGATCCTGATGTATCTGTTGCCACTGATCCCAGATGACCTTGCAGGAGTGAGGTTGGTGACTTTGCACAGCCCTGCCTCACTTAAATTCAATTCACTACAAGTCTTGATCTCACCTCCCTGGTGTCATAGTCCTTTTCAAGAATGAAGGACAAACAACAACAACCTCTACCCTCCCTGGAACTTTTAGCAATGGTGGAAGGGTGGTCTTTGTCTCTCCTCCCCACCCCCCAGCATCAAACATAATGGGTTACAGTTTATGGATTCCCAGGCAAGCCAGAGAAATCTTGAAATCTCTGGGCACTTCTGTCTTTCCATTTCCTCCTTGAGCACAAGGAGTTGACTAACCATCTGCAGAAGTGAACATTGTCCTACCCTGGTAACATCCCAGAGAGTGGAGACTTCCTGAGTTCTGGATTTGGTTAAGAGTCACCCAGAGAGAGATTTCTGCAGGAGTCTCCTGCTCACAAGAGAGGATGGCCACCTCTGAACTGAAGCACTACAGAGGGCCATGGCAAGCTGGCCAGGAGATTTGGACTGATCTTCAAATCCAGGGTTCATCTGAAATAGCTGCACAGAGGTCCCACACTGGGTCTTTGCCTTTCAAAGTCAATTAGAATTTAAGTACCCAAGTTTAAGGCATCCTCTAAAAGGAAAGAGCACAGAGCAAAAGAATATCTTAGGCTCTTGGGAGTGTGGAATATTAAAATATAGTTTTTTGTATCTGCCTGTCACAGATCAGAGAAATCATGTTTGATTTCTCCTTCAAATTAATAAATAGATCAGAGAAATTATAATATCTTATAATATCTCCTACAATTTGTTCTCATACCTGTCCTCCTACAAAATATAACAGATCAGAGAACATGGTTAAGAACCAGATCATAGAATTTAATATCTCCTATAAGACAAAACCAGATCAGAGACAGACAGAAAAAACCATAATATCAATTTAATATTTTGCCCCCAAAAGAAAGAAATAACAGATGATCATATGTGGAGTCTCCCTTCTGAAGAGAGCCTGAGGACTCCCTCTTTCTGAGGGTATATAAGGTTTTCTCTGCTCACTGGTTACAGGGTGATGTCAGTTTTATTAGCATGATACAAATTAACCTAAAGCAAATACTATAACAAGCAGCTTAAAGACACAGGAAGGGTTTACCAAGGACAAGGATGTCTAGATATTTGCTCTATTTACTCTTTGGGGGAAAGATAGTGAATGGGAACTCATTAGTTGAAGTTTAGTCAAAAGGGGAATTTTGATTTGTTACTCTCTTGGGGAGAGAAGTTAGTAAATAGGGAATTATCTGCTAGCTATTTTGGTTCAGCCTGAAGTTTTAGCCAAAGGGCATTTCCAGGGTCTCATAAAATCCATTTGGATTGTAAGGTAGCTCCATCAAATCCAGGTGATCCATATATTCATATTAACAGGCGGCAAGATCTATTCAAACCCCTTTAAAAACCAGGGGCGGCTAGGTTGCACAGTGGATAAAGCACTGGCCCTGGATTCAGGAGTACCTGAGTTCAAATCCGGCCTCAGACACTTGACACTTACTAGCTGTGTGACCCTGGGCAAGTCACTTAATCCCCATTGCCCTGCAAAAAAAAAAAAAAAAAAAAAAAAAAAAAAAAAAAAAAACCTCTGTGGAGCTTAGCGTGAACAGGGCCAAATGGAATCGGGGGACCTGGTTGAAACCTTAGTTCTGTTATGGACTAGCAGGGTGACTGTGGACAAGTTCCTTTCTCACTGTGGTCTCTGGGTCCCTTTCTGTAAAAAAAGGGACTTGGACTAGATATTCCCTATTATCCTGTTCAACTCTGACCCTCTTTGCTCTCAAGCCTTCTACTTGTTCAAGGGAGGCACCTATTGTAGATGGCCTTTTGGAGGAGTTTAGCTACAAAGAACAGAATTATGAAAATCATGAACAGGGATGGGTCAGGTGAGGATGTTTTCTGGATAGGAGAGATATGACCACTTTTTTAGGCAGTAGGAATAAGCCAATAGAGAGGGAGAGATTGAAGATAAGTGAAAGAATGGGAATGACAGAGGGGGCAATGTGTTGGAGGAGACCTGATAGAAGAAAGTCAATATCTGCCATCAATGACCTTAAGGGAGGCATCAGCTTCTACTCCATCCCTATAGTTGTTGGTCAGTTGTTTCATTCATGTCTGACCCTTTGTGACCCCATTTGCCATTCTTGCCAAAGATACCAAAGACTTCCAAAAGGCAAAGTGGTTTGCCATTTCTTTCTCCTTCTCATTTTACTGATGAGGAAACTGATTCAAACTGGGTTAAGTGACTTGCCCAGGGTAAGAGTCTGGGGCTGGATTTGAACTCAAGTCTTCCTGACTCTAAGCCTAGGGCTCTATTTACTGCACTAGCTAGATACCCTATACATCTATGTCTATAGGTAATTTACAGGAGCAGAGGGAGACCAGGATTCTAGGCTGGTGTTAACCTGTCCCTTATATTATATAGCTGTGTAGCTGAGTGTTTTGGAAGTAGGGCTGGGGAAGAGAGCCAGGAGAAACCATTGTGTGGCAGGGTAGCTCAGTTCATTGGGGATCATTAAAGTCTGTCATCTGCATAGATGGAGAGACCCATCTGTTATTCTATTCTGTATCTCTGCTGGGTTGCATTTGGAAGGATCTGAGTAACTCATTGTTGCTAAGGTGAAGGACAGAGGATAACCTGATATCGAAGCCTCTCCCAGGAGTACCTAGTCTTTAACTAGACACTCCAAGAACTTGAATAGCCCCTGGCACCTACAGACCAAGGCAATATATTGTTGTGACATAGTTGATGGGACATAACAAACTTATAATAAAATGGCTCTAAAGCTCAGTTTTCTCCAGGCCTTTGGGCTTCTGGGAATCCCTGTGTCTTTTGGATTTCTTTGCCTCTGTTACAAGGGAAAGCTGAATGGGTAGATGTGTGTGGGAAAATGATTGATTTAAGAATAAAAGCCAACCCCCCAACCTATCTTTTCAGTCTCATTGTAATCCAACAACCTTTTCTGCACACTATTTAGCTAAACAGGCCTTAATTCTATTCCTCTGTCCCAAATGTCACATTATGTACCATCCCAGTGCCCTTGCAATAACCATACCCCATGCCTGGAATAAATTCTTTCACCTCACCTTGTAGAGTCCCTCTCTTCCTTCAACATGTAGCTTGAGTACCCACTTTCTATATGAAATGTTTCCCAAATATTTCCAACTGCTAGTAATTTCTCTTTCAAATTATCTTGTATTTAACAATTTTGTTTATTCTAGTATTTATTCTGTATGTACTTATATCCTTGTAATTTAGAATATATACTCCCTGAGCAATTCGTAACTATGCACAAAGGGCTTTAAAGCTGTGTGTACCCTTTGACCCAGCAATACCACTATTAGGTCTTTTTCCCAAAGAGATCATAAAAAAGAGGAAAGGACCCACACATACAAAAATATTTATAAACACTCTTTCTGTGGTGGCAATGAATTGGAAATTGAGGGGATGCCCATCAATTGGGGAATGGCTGAACAAGTTGTGGTATATGAATGTAACGGAATACTATTGTGCTGTAAGAAACGATGAGCAGGCAAATTTCAGAGAAACCTGGAAGGACTTACATGAACTGATGCTGAGTGAGATGAGCCGAACCAGGAGAACATTGTAGACAGTATCGACAACATTATGTGTTGATCAACTGTGATAGACTTGACTCTTCTCAGCAATACAATGGTCCAAGATAGTTCCAAAGGACTCATGATGGAAAATGCTCTCCAAATCCAGAAAAAAAGAACTGTGGCATCCAGATGCAGATTGAACCATACTATTACTATTTTTTTGTTTTTCTTTTTTGAGGTTTTTCCCTTTTGCTCTAATTCTTCCTTCATAGCATGACTGATGTAAAAATATGTTTAATGTGATATTACATATATAACCTATATCAGATTACTTGCTGTCTTGGGAAAGGGGGAAGGGAAGGAGAACAATTTTAAACCAGAAATCTTATAAAAACAAATGTTGAAAACTATCTCTATATGTAACTAGGAAATAATAAAATACTTTTATAATATATTTACACACTCCTTGGGAGATAGGGTTGTTTCATTCATGTTATTTGTATCCACAAACACTTAATACTTTATTTACTTATTACATTAATATTTATTAAGTACCTGTTATATATGAGATACTAGGCTAACTGTGGCAATACAAAGACCAAAAAAAAATCCATTCCAGGTCCTCAAGAAGTTTGCATTGTACTGGGGGAATGAAACATACACACTTGGGGACCGCTAGGTGGTACAGTGGATAAGGCACCAGCCCTGGATTCAGGAGGACCTGAGTTCAAATATGGCCTCAGACACTTGATACTTACTAGCTGTGTGACTCTGGGCAAGTCACTTAACCCTTATTGCTCTGCAAAAAAGAAAGAAAGAAAGAAAGAAAGAAAGAAAGAAAGAAAGAAAGAAAGAAAGAAAGAAAGAAAGAAAGAAAGAAAGAAAGAAAGAAAGAAAGGAAGAAAGAAAGAAAGAAAGAAAGAAAGAAAGAAAGAAAGAAAGAAAGAAAGAGAAACATACACACAAATAAGTAAATGAAAAATATATACAAGATAATATGAGGCAATTTCAAGAAGTGAGTTTTAACAACTGGGGGGACCAGAAAGCCTTATACCAGGAAATGGCAATTGAGCTGTATTCCAAAAGAAACGGGAATTCTAAGAAGCTGAATAAAGGTTGTCCTAGACAAGGTGGGGAGGGTGGTTAAAGAGGGCTGGCTAGGCAGCTACTTGGCACAGTGGAGAGAACCCTTGACTTGGAGTCAGGAAGGCCTCAGTTTAAATTCTGCCTCACCACAAATAAATAAATAAATAAAAATAAAGTGGGGGGAAGCTAGGTGGCACAGTGGGGATAAAGCACTGGCCATGGATTCAGGAGGACCTGAGTCCAAATCTGGCCTCAGACACTTGACACTTACTAACTGTGTGACCCTGGACAAGTAACTTAACCTTAATTGCCCCACCAAAAAAAGAAATAAATTCAGCCTCACTATGACAAACTATATAAAGATACAGAGGTAAGAGATGGAATGGCAAGCAAAGAGATTATCCAGCAGGCCAATGTGACTAGAAGAAAAAGGAGGAACAAGGAGGGGAATTAAGAAATAAGACTGGAAGGGTGCTGGCAGGCAGTATATTTTAAGGAGATTTAAATGAAAAATAAAGGAGATTCTATATTTTGTCATAGAGGCCACAGGGACACAGTGTTTTTTAAGGAGGTGGCTATTCTTGTGACAGCCATGTTTTCTGTTTCTATCTCTTGTTGTTGGGTTTTGTTTGTATTACTATATAGAAATGCTGATGATTCCTGTGGGTTTATTTTATCTCCTGAAACTTTGCTAAGTTGTTAATTGTTTCACTGAGGTATATGATGGTGATGGAAGATTATTGTGCTATAAGAAATGACAAGCAGGTTAAGTTCAGAAAGGCTTGGAAAGACTTGTATGAATGTATAGTGAAGTGAGCAGAACCAAGTAAACATTGTGGAGAGACAGCAATATTATTTGATGAAGAACTGTGAATGACTTGACTATTCTCAACAATACAATGATCCAAGACAACCCCAAAAGACTATTGATGAAACATATTATCCACCTCCAAAAAAAGAACTGACATTATTTGAACACAGACTGAAGCATGCTATTTTTCACTCATTTTTTCTTTTATCCAAGTGTTCTTAAACAAAATTACTAATATGGTAATGTTTTACATAATCACACAGGAATAACCTGTATCTGATTGATGACCACCTCAGGGAGGGGGGAAGGGAAGGAGAGATGGAGGGATAAAAATTGGAACCCAAAACTATAAATAAAAAAATGTTTATTCCTTAAAAAAAAGAATAAAAGCCAACTAATGGTGAGAAATCATTTATCTATGATTTCAACGTGATAATCTCACAGTTTATGATTATGTGAAACCTTTAAAACATTTCCATGTTAACCCCTGCTATGGGTTATTGTGGGGAAAGATAAGACTAAACTCAAACCGTCCCCCTCTTCTTTAGGACCAAGTTGAGTTATCTATAACTAGACATTGCCTCAGTCCATGGTGCTGAGAGACCTACATGCAGATCCAACTTGCCTGAGAAAGCTGATTGATTGTTAAATTTTCAGTGTTAATGTTTATGCTGAGAAATAGGCATGGAACACATCAGTTATTGTTTTATTGCTAGTCTAGACATAAGAAAGTGATAGAAAATATTAATAAAGCAGATTATATTTTAAAGTGTGTTGTGGGTTCATTCCTTTTTGGGGGAAGGGAAAAGCCAGTTCATAATATTTCCCAAGATATCACTGACTATATGGGTGTCCTGTGTAGTCAGAACCCTGTCAAGAGCTGGGAATGAGCTTGGAAGACCAGGGTGAAAACTCCAGAGAAGAAGATGGTTGTCAGTTGTCCAGGGCCCACTGCCTTATTTCCAGGAGCTGGAAAGGAAAGAATATAGGAACAAGGGTGAGCCCAACTTGGAAGCCTGCCCCCATTCTCTCCCTATCATTGCTGGAAGATTGGGGAATCACATATTAGGAGGCAGGGTCTGTTCTTTTCCTCCTCTCCTCATCCCTGACCTCCTCTCACCAGAGGCCACCAGAGATAGTTAGGGAAATACTGGAGGACATTCTGGACTGAGCACTGGCTCACAGGGTCCATAGCCTCAATGGGTTCCTTCCATCCTGCTGTGGATTATATGGGATTTTAGCAGCTTCTTGAGCCTGTTTCCAAGTCTGCTCAAAATGGAGAGAGTGGGGTGTGTGTCTGGAGGTGCTGGGACAGGGTCCCTGCAGGCCCCATGGGTGGAGCCCAGAGAAGGAGGGAGGGGAGGAGAGCAATTCCTTACCAGGGCCTTGTAGCAAATTAATTGTTCTCTTCCTTTGAAACAGAAACACATGCTTCCATTTCTTAGAGCTGGGCCTTAGATGGCCCTAAGCTCAGCCCAGCCCAGCCCTTGCTATGGGCTCCATCTCAGCTTCAGGAAGGGCCTGATCAAAGGGGCTAGGCCCAGGCCCCTTACTCTGTGCTCTAGGTCCCAGTGCTCCCAGTATCCCAGTCCCATCTCAGTCCAATCTGCATTGCTCATTTGGCAGAACAGGGTATGTATCTTCTATTCCTGAAAATAGCTGGTGGCCTATCACCTTCAACTTCCCTCCACCTGAAGGAAAGGATTTCCAGAAAGGATAACCACAGACATGAAGTCTGTGAGAATACTGGAATCTAAGGTATAGATTAATTTCCAGAGCTGCAAGGCACCTTAGAAATGATCTAATGCAACTTTCTTATTCTACAGATGGAGAAATATAGGCCCAGGGAGATGAGGCAGGGTCTTGCCCAAAGTCATGCAAGTAGTAAGTGGTATAACCAGGATTTGAACCCATGGCTTTTGACTCCTAATGCAGTGCTGTTTCCCTTAGGACACACTGCCTCTTGGCCATCGAGGTCACATGGTTCACCACAAGTTACCCATCTAATCCATAGCATCACAGAGGATTAGAGTTGGAAAGGACCTCAGGAATCATCAATCCAACACCTAGCTAAGAAGCCTCTTGGCACCATCCCCTAAGAATGGTTGGTTATCTCCCATTTGAGACCCAGAGTCATGGGGAACCAAGTGCCTCCTTAAGAAGTCTATGTGATTGAGAGACATGCCTGAATGTTACCTCCAGTCTTTGCCTCACCAGGCTCCATTGTACCCATGCTTTCTAGACAGAGAATGTCTGTGTTTTTCTAAAGTGATCTCAAGGAATGAAGGCTGCCCAGTCTCTCTCAGCTACTTGTATTCAAGTCCATAAGAACAACTTCCTGGAGCAGCATTACTGACTGGGCTCCAGGTGACTGGGTCTGGGAATAGGCTCAGAGACTAATTTTTAATTAGCAGAAGTTCTCAATTTCTCAGTTGTCAGATACTATGTTTGTTAGGACTCTCTCACCCTAGTCCAGGGGGCTGTAGTACCAAGAGCACTGCATTTGGAGCCCAGAGGTCCTGGCTTTCAATCCTGGATCTTCTACTTATCACCTGTGTGTCCTTGGGTGAATTTTTTTCTCCCATGGCAGCAGTGGAAATGGAAGTGACCCTAGTCACCATCTACTTCAACCCAACAGTAGCTCTCTAGTTCAACCACTGGACACATAGCTAGATACTGTCAGGAGCAGAGATTAGAACCCACTTTTCTTTACACCAAGACCAACAATGTAGTAAATGCCAGCCCAACCATTATGACCTCCAGTCTGATCTCATCAGAGCCCAACCCAAGTCCTGCTTTGTGCCAGACCCCAGCTCACCTTCTAGGTAGGCGCAGTTAAATTTGCTAAATATTCCATTGCTCTTTACCTCAAATTTTTTTAAATATTCAAAATCTGAGAAGCTAGAGACAGTGAACACTTCATATGGGGGAATCAACACCTCCTTTTCATGTGGAAAGACTGATAAGTGTTCAATTTTAGCCCCTTTACAGGTATACACTTTGTAGAAAGTCCCTGAGCCATTTGCAAAGTTTCTGGCCACATTTTCATAAAAAGAAGTTGAAGCAAATTGACCAAAGCGCATCTCCCGTGTCCCATCAGGGTACTGCTTCACAGAGACGCCCCTATAAACATTGTAGCATGGTCCTCTCAGGATTTGAAGAGCTCTGGTCAGATAGAAATGAAAAGCTTTGAAATGGAAGTTGTTCATATAAGCCTCCCGGGACTTACAGCATTCTCTCACTGCTTGATTAAAGTCTTTATAAAACATATTTTCATCCATTGTGTAGGCAATCACAGCAATTTCAAATGGCTTTTCCATTGTTTTCTTCTCAGTAGACATACTTTCCCATTCTTTTTCTGCTTTTTCCCAAACTTTGTTGAAATTTAAGTCCTTTTCCCTTTCTTGATCTAAGAGTTTTTTTGCCCACATCTTCATTTTGTCTTCACAGCCCACATATTGGTCATCAAAAGCATTGTTTTCAAGGCTAATGACATTTTTTTCTGGCAATCCAACTCTCTCCTGGAAAGGAGAAGGAAATCTCAGTTGCATTCAGAATATCATCACTGTCTTCATATTTTTTTAAGCATTTCAACAATAGCAATGGCTGATAGAGAAGGTAATAAGAGACATGAAACACCTGGTGGTGAAAGTGAAAGTGAAAGTGGATTTAGATGGCCTCTTTTTGAGATTTGGTTTTCCTATCTTGCCCAGGCTGGAAGGACAGTGGAAGCTGGTCCCACTGCTAATTGACAGTGAAGCTTTAGCAGCCTAGTGCTGCCTGCTCCCCCAGTACTCTTCTCCCCTTCCTCTCTCCCATGGGCTCACCATGTTGGTGCTGGAGTACTTCACTGGCTTCAGTCCTACTGCAGCTCAGAACTCTGTAGCTCAAGTGATCCACCAATCTCAGCCTCCCCAGTAGGAGGGATTATAAACATGCACCACCACACTGGCTTCTCATAGTCTTTGGAAAATCATTGGAAGAACAGGGAGAAAGACTGATGAAAGGGCTGGATCCACCAAAGAAAACTGCTCTGAAACTGTCAGTATGCCAAAAACTTTTGTTAGTAAGTCTGTGGGTCACCTGTTATGCGAAAAAAATGTGAGCCTTGACCCAGAGAATGTAGAAGAGGTTCTGAATTGACTGGGTCCACTCAGTCTTTGAGATTTAAAGACTCTATAGGGGATTTGGTGGTTATCATCACAAATTTAAGTATCTTGCTATTACTTATCCACTAACTGACCCAACCCATGAATATATCACCGAGGAAATTCAGAAATTAAATGGTAAAGAATGAAAACTTGTCTTAAAAATTAACAAAGTTCTTTGAATTGATGATTGTGGAAAAAAAATCCTTCAAATGTCATCAGCTTCCTTACAAATAAGCCAGTGTTGGCCTATGCATAAGCAAGTAAAACCCTTTTTGTTCTTGACAAAGGTGCCAGCCTGGAACTTTTAGGAGCTAGCCTGAGGGATAAGTACCAGAGATCAACTGCATCTACCAGTAGAGATTTGGCTGACAGTCAGATTCATTACCCTGTCTAGGAGCTTGTGTTCTTGACTTTGAAGTGGGTTGTCACTGAAAAGTTCAAAGACTATATGAATGGAGCAAAATTCCATGTGTGGACTAATGATAATCCATTGACTCATAGTTTGACCAGTGCCAAGTCAGATACCATTTTGCAGATATGGGCAGCACCACTAGCCAATATGACTTCAGTATATGCTACAAGCCAGGGAAAACTACAGTGCACATGGGCGAACAAAGGCCACATGGTACTGAAGCTGGACTGATACAGAAAGGTTGGAAGAGGCATGTATGTGTGATCCCCATGCAGTGGGACTAGAGCTAAGTGGAAGTGTAGTTGAGAGCTTGGGACTTCCACAAAATGGAAGTGTTAATCTTGTTTCATTTTACCAATTTTTCTTACCTTGGTTGTCTGTGGATAACTGGCAGCAAGAGCAGATGGTGGATGAAGCAATAAGAGAAGGGATACTAGCAAAAAGGCAAGTTAATGATGCTAAGGGACTTCCAGTAGGCAGAAAGAATCTTACTGTGGAGAAAATGGCAGAAGCTGGAGCTATGCAGCAGAGTGCTGGACTCTCCTGTGATTCGTTCCATGCATGGAACAACAGGAAGCATTTGGTACAATTCAGAGTATACCACTCTATGGCCATGAGAGTTCCATGTGATGGCTATGGGAATATGGTTCAAACAAGGATCCTAGAGCTGGTAAGAAACAGATTTGTCTGGCCCAAGATAGCTTTAGATGTCTCCAAGGAGTCTAATACTTGTGACCAATGCGTGCAAAGAAAAGCACTGCCAATTCATGCTTCCTATTTGGAGAACACAAATGCCAGCAAATACTTAAACCTTGCCTGCCCCAATTTTTTTTTACCTCTGGAAGGAGAGACTGAGGATATAAGCCATATATCAGGGGTGAATGATATTTCTCTAAATACACAGAAGCATTGCCCAACCAGCATCGAGAAAGCATATGGAGTGGCTAATGTGTGTTGGGGATGAAGTATTTTTCATTGTATGGGGATGGGTGGTCTTGACAGAAATGAGTTCTTTATCACTGCAGGTCTTTTAAATATCGAACACTGACTTGTTGGGAATATTGAAATTGCTAGAAGGATTAAAAAGGTAGTGGACATTTGAGGCAAATTCCAACCTTGGAATTCTATGACTCTGTGAGGAGCTGTGATCTTTCCATCCTCCCAGAAAGAACTTAGGACCAGGAGACCTGGTCTGGACACAAGCTTTCCTCTCACTGCTGAGAGGAAGAACAAGATGAACTCTATTTTGAAGGAACCTTAATATTTAGGGCTAACATGACAAGCACATTCTTAGGAAATCAAAAGGTTGCTCATGCAACACCTTGCTTTAGAATGTAAAACTTAGATTATCACAGAACTAGAATGAAAACAGAGAAACTGCAATAGCATTTTTGGTATTTTCACACTATTGCTTATTTCATTTACTCTTTAAACCTATAAAAACAGAAAACTGTGCCATGGAGAACTGGAACACTGTTCATAGTAATTCGATCTTTGTTTAAACAGGATCATTTGGGTTTATATGTTTAATTGTTATTCTGCCTGATTTTTTGATCCCCATAATGCTAAGGACAATAAGTACTGGTATACATTGGGAAGCAGTATGGTACAGTGGAGACCAATTATGGCCTTTCACTTTCTGCACTCAACTATTTTAAATGGTGTCAAAATTGCATGACATATTTTTGGTCAAGTTATTTCCATTTTAAAATTACTGATTTTGGGGAACAGCTAGGTGGCACAGTGGATAAAGCACCAGCTCTGCATTCAGGAGGACCTGAGTTCAAATCTGGCCTCAGACACTTGACACTTACTAGCTGTGTGACCCTGGGCAAGTCACTTAACCCTCATAGCCCTGCCCCCCAAAATTACTGATTTGTAAAACTAATAATCACCACTAAACAAATGGGATTCAAAAAAATTCCTTTCCTCCTGAAGTTTTTCTGATGTGCTATAATCACTAACTAGTCTTTATTAAACGTAAATGGCCAATTGAGACAGTTCTGAGACCTTTCTTCCACCACTGATGTTTTCCATTTCTGGGGAATCTCATCTTTTGTCTCATGAGTAGTTTAAAATATGAGCTGAAAATTATTTGGGTTAGAGGGCTTTCTGACTTGCAGAAGGAATCCTCTTGTACAAAAATCTCTCCAGTTGGAATCTCGTATATTAACAAATGATATTTGATATTTTAGCTAAATTGCAGGTTGCTTTTCTCCCACAGAAACCTCTCAATCTCCTTAGCCCTCATTTTCTGGCCAAGAACTGGAGCAGTCATCTTAATTTCAAAGATCTTGTCCCTTCTTCTCCACTGAAGAAGAGATTCCTTGGCCTGACTGGCCTTAGTCAAAATGGCTCTGAGTGAATATGGCAGAGATGTGCACTATGAGGTTCTATTTGGGAGCAAGGAGGGGATGACTGATAGAGACTTTGGCCAACTCCTTCCCCTCCTCCTCTACACATCAATCCTGTTTGTAGTCCCATTATAGCAGCTTCAGACTGCATCCTTAATGTACAATTTTGCACCTTCTTTGTTTGTTTTCTTCAATTCAGTTCAATGAACATTTTACTAAGCACATATAGATATATATAGATATAGATATAGATATAGTTTATATGAAGTCCTTTATACATTGTTTCCCCATTTAAAAACTGGACTCCTCAAGGGCAGGCAACATTTTTACCTTCCTTTGTATCTCCATTATTTAGCACAGTGCCTGGCACATAGTAGTCATTTAAGAAATGCTTGTTGTCTCTGTTAATTATCAGGATGCAAAGACCAAAAAAAAAAAAATGAAATAGTTGCTCCTCCCAAGGGATGTAATATCTACTAAGGAGGGGATCATAGGTTATAGGGTCAATTGAAACAAGAAGGATTTAGGTCAGAGGGCAAGAAAAGGATTCAAAGCATTGAGAATGATGAACACAAGTAGCCAAAAAAGCTTGTGTGGTAGGGATTTGGCACATGCCTAGACTCCCTAAGATGTAGGCAGCCATGTAGGGGATGTCAGGGAACCACTTCTGGGAGAGGATATCTGGTGGTGGTCTGCCTCTTTTTATTGGTTGTGTCACCTTAACTGGCTGTCTTCAGATCCACCAGAGGGAGACAAGGCTACACTTTCTTTTTGCTATTGTCTTGGGGTGAAGGTTTTGCTCATCCACAGCATGAGAACCACATAGTAACTGGGAAAGGGCCTGAGGGCACCTTCTTCTCTCCTTAGATCTTGTGGCCCCGTATTGGGCTTGGCATATTGGTCTTGTTTTCTTTGTCCTTTTTCAGTTTGAGGTAGATGGAGAGAAATCCTGCACCTGGGAACTTGAATTATGGGGACATCAGATCCCAAGAAGTCAGGATGGATGTTGCCATTAGGCTAAAGGGAAGCCCTGAGAATCCAGGGTCCTGGATCACAAGCCTGGGAGCTGTGGGGAGACTTGGTACTAGGTGAGTCTAAGTACTTAGGAACCGAGTTAAGCTCTGTTCTTGCTCAACCTTTGAAGGAAATGTACTTTTGTAAAAGTTAATCTTATTTTTAAGTGGTTAAGTGAAACTGGGATTCTTGGACCCCTAAAATTTTGGGAACATAATCAGTGGGCTCTTGAGGTAATGGTAGGGATAAAAGAGCCCTTTCTCCAAAGCCTTTAAAAGTACTAGAGAAACTTGGGGTGATGGTGTGGAAATGTCACACACTTGGCCTTCAGACAGAGGGGATCAGAGTAGTCATTGTGACATTTGATTAGACAGGACCCATTTCAAAGACTGGATAGTTATGAGGCCCAGTGGGTAGAGTACTAGCCCAGGGGACAGGAGGACTTGAGTTCAAATCCAGTCTCAGATGCTTTACTAGCTGTGACCCTGGGCAAGCCACTTGACTCTGTTTTCCCCAGTTTCCTCATTTGTAAAATAAACCAGAGAAGGAAATGGCAAACCACTTTAGTATTTTTGCTAAGAAAACCCCAAATGGAGTCACGAAGAGCTGGGCACAACTAAATCAACAAAATAACAATAACAAAATTGCAAAGACTGAACCCTGGAATTCCCATGCTTCCCTTGGTTACTTGTGTTCATACCCAATCATTCTCAGTGCTTTGAATTCTTCTTGCCCTCTACCTCTACCCTCTACCCTACACTCTTCTTGTTTCAGTCAATCTCATAAACTATGATCCTCTCCCTAGTAGATTAAGCTCTTTGAGAGAATCGACTTTCATTTTTTTGTCTTTGCAACCTGATGCCTACCACAGTGTCTGGCACCTAGTAGGTATTTAATAATTGCTTGTGCATTAGATGATACCTGTCCCCGTCCTTTGGCTAGGAAGAGTCACTCAGCCCCTTGAAGCACTTATATATATATATATATATATATATATATATATATATATATATATATATATATATATACACATATATATACATATATATATACATATATATGTATATTGTTTATATGGAGTCCTTTATACATTGTTTCCCCATAGTAGGTGCTTGCTCTATTATGTTCATTTCCCCATCAGCCTTGACACTTTCAGATGGATGAACTCTACTTTCTTTGCCCTTTCCTCATGAGTGTTATCTTTCATCCCTTCCATTCACACCCTAACTTTTTCTGACTGAGCCCTAGGATCACCCTATTTTGTTTTCCTGGGTTGGAAAGGAGGCATAGTGTATGTGGGTAACATGGACCACTCACTCCAGATGTAATTAGCTGAAACATCAGGACAGTGACAATGTAAATGACCCTTGTGTACTTCATATTGTTGTTTGGTTAGTCTTCAAGATCTTCTTGCTGGGTTTTTCCTCTTCTATTCTGATCTCTCTGCTGAAATTCAAAAGGAGAAATTGAAAAGGTAGATTCTTGTTTGTGCTTCTAGGATCAAATACAAACATCACTGACATTTAAAGTGCATCTCTATCTGACTCCATCCTATCTTTTCAGACTGATTTTTTATGATCATCTCAAGAACTTTACCTTCCAGACAGAAAGTCTTACTTGACATTGTATTTCCCATCTCTGAGCCTTTGCCCAGGCTGTGTCTCATAGTTCAAATGAACTTCACCTCCTAAAAGCCCTAATGCCTTTCAAGGTTGACCTCAAGCTCCCTCTCATCTGTGAAACATTTTCCTAACCTCAAGTTATTTATGCCCCATATAAAATGCTTTGTATGTACTTTCTATATTGTTGCTTAATTTATTCCCCACCTCCCCTATAAATATAGGTTCTTGGAGAAACAGGGAGTGTATAGGTAGGTTAGCATGGATGGCTTGGCCCATGGGCATTGGCTCTTGGTGGAAGCATACACATGCCATACCTGGTTTCAGTTCAAGCAACCACGTGGAAACTTCTGCAGTAGTCTCACTTTCCTCCTTTCCTCAAATTGACCCTTTGGTGAACTAGTAAAATTCCATACTGTCCTCTTCTCTTGGGTCTTTGACACTGTTATATCACCCTTCCAAGCTTCAGCATTAGCCATTCTTACCATCACCTTGTCTTCTCTCCTAAACATGCACTTCTGCATAAAGGTGAAGAAATTCATGCAACCATTCTGATTGGGTCCACTGCAATTCTGTGTTATAGAGCCTGAACTAGGTCCTCACTGCTGCTAGACAATGTATTGTGAGTGAGATTCCCGCCCCCCCCCTTAGATATAAGTGATTTAACTGTGGTAGTAATCACAGCACAGAGCATAGATATTATGTAATGTATAGTCTTTAGTCGATTTCTTATAAATTTGCCCTTGACTGATGTCCCTCTCCATGGTGGTTCCAAAGTACATTGCGGTTAACCACAACACTAAAAATAGTATCTTCTAATCTGAAGTAGCCAATCAGTATTGAGAACCCTAAACATAACCCCATTTGGTTTACTAACTTGACCAAATCCCTGACTTGGCAGTCTGCCGAGCAAAACTGTGCCCATGTCCCTGTCCCATCCCTGTCCCCATAAGCCATGTGGACATCCTTGATCATGACTACTATGTCTTTACTGTGTCTCGATTTCTCTTTTCTGTATCATTTAGATTATATAATAGGAGGGATTTGTATAAAATTAGTGTATAAATACTTAGAAGCCCTGTAGGAGTATAAAAACCTCTTGATCCTTATGCTCAGGGTCTTTCAAATCCTACCCCGACTGACTGGCTTTATTGTGAGACAGGTACCCTCTCCCTCTCTCAATAAACCTATCTTTCTATGGCTCGGAGACTTAGCTGTTTCTATTTCTTCATCAGACTTAGAAATTTTTGCAACAGTATAATAATACCACCCTCATCAACTCACTATCCTACTCTCCACAGTAGTTCTTTTTTTTGGTGAGGCAATTGAGGCCAAGTTAATTCCCCAGGGTCACACAGCTAGTAATGGTTAATTGTCTGAGACTGGATTTGAACTCAGGTCCTCCCAACTCCAGGGCCGGTTCTCTATCCACTGCACCACCCAGCTGCCCCCACAGTAGTTCTTTTAAACCTTTTCATCTTTCTTCAAATTTCCCATGGCTCTCCCTCCACTGTCTCACCTGAGAACCTTGCCTCATATTTACTCCAAAATTTAAGCCATTTGCTGTGAATACCCTCCTTTCCCTTCTTCTTCATCCCCTGTCACTCAGATGCCTTCTGCCACTATCTTCTTCTTCACTCCTGTCTCAAATAAAAAAGTGGTCCTTCTATTTCCCAAGATAAACTCCCCTGCCTGTGCAAGATATCCCATTCCATCTTGTCCCCTCCAGTAGATTGTCCCCTCTATCATTCCTATTTTCTCACTTAACTTCCATCTGCCTCTGTCTACTATTTCTTTCTTTGCTGTTTATAAATATGCCTATGCCTCTCCCATCCTCAAAAGCCCCTCACTTGATCTTTTCATCCTTGCTAATTCTTGTCCCATAGCTCTCCTACATTTTTGTGGGCAAACATCTTGGAAATGTTTACCACTTTCTTTCTGCCCACTTTCTTATTAACTCTCTACAATCTGGATTCCAGCTTCATTATCCAAGTGAAACTGCTTTCTGCATAGTTACCTATGATCTCTTAATTGCCAAAGCCAATGTTCTTTTCTCAGTCCTCATTCTCCTAAACATCTCTGCAGTTTTTGACAATGCTGATCACTGTCTCCTCCTTGGTACTTTCTTCTTCTGGTTCTCCTATTTGACCCCTCCTTCTTTGTCTCCTTTGTTGGATCCTCCTTCCTATCACCATGAACCATCGATGTTCCACAGGGTATTGTCCTAGGCCTTCTTCTCTTCTCCCTCTATACTACTTCACTTGGTGATCTCATCAGTTTCCATAGATTTAAGCATCATTTCTATCTGATGATTCTAAAATTTATATTTCCTATCCTAACCTCTCTGCTGACTTCCAGTCTCCACTAACCTCTCACGCCCCATATCCAATCTGTCACCAAGACCTGCTTATTTCACCTTTGTAGCACCTATTGAATACATTCTGTTCTCTCCTTTTAAATTGCTACCCCAAGTGGCAGCTCAGTGGTGTAAGAATTGATTGTGATTTGGTGGACCCTATCTTGGCTAAAATTAGAAAGCCTTGTTGTACCCACCTCTACCCAGAGGGGATATGTATGGAAAACCTAAGCCCCAGCCACCTCTGCCAAGTAGGGGTATGCAAGGAAACTCTGTGCCCTGGCTGGCCTTGGGCACTGCCCCCAGGAGTGCCAGCAAATTGGCTTGGGGTGTGTGGGTGGTCAGCCCGGGTTTCCCATGAGAGAAGGGTTTTTTATTCTGGGGGATAGAGGAAAGGGAGGGGAAGGAGATGAGAGGAAGGAGACGAGAAGAGACAAGACGAGAAGAGAGAGAGAGTGAGAGAAGAGGTCACAGTGGCAAGTGAGAAAGTTAAACACAGATGTGAAGGGGGATAGAGAGAGTTAAAATTGGGAATCAGCTGAGTCTGGTGGGCGAGTTTACAGGTTGTATGTCATACTTTTCTTTGTCCTTATTTCTAAATTGGTTCTCATCAATAAACCCCATTTTTTTGTTGTTGTTTATCTGAAAGGAGGCTTTTTAATCTCATTTCTTATCAGTCTGGGAGGAACAGTTGGGGAGGGGGTGGTTCTTCCCATACTAAATTTGGCCCTTATAGATTGGTGGCCCATATGGGGCTTAACAAACCTGGGGGATCCTTTAAAAAAAAAACACCTTACAGTGGCAAAGTGGCAGGGTCACACAGCTAGTAAGTATCAAGTGTCTGAGGCCAGAATTGAACTCAGATCCTCCTGAATCCAGGGCTGGTGCTTTGTCCACTGTGCCACCTAGCTGCCTCCAGGGTGATTATTTTAAAAAGCAAAATTAAAGGGTGAGAAAGAGGAGTGCACTGGAAGAAGGGGAAAGGGAAGGGTAGAGTGGGATAAATTCTCTCACATAAAAGATATGGGAAAAACTTTTACAATGAAAAGGAAGATGAGGGAAGTCAGGGTGGGAGGGAGCACATGAGTCGAACTCATCAGAATTGGATCAAAGAGGTATATACATTCAGCTGGGTATAGAAATCCATCTAAACCTATAGGAAAGTAGATGGGGAAGGAGAGAAGAGAAGGGGCAGAGGTTCATAGAAAGAAGGGTGGAATGGGGGAAGTAAAAGTCAAAAGCAAAATACTTTTGAGGATAGACAGGGTGAAAGGAGAGAGTAGAATAAATCAGAATAAATCCTGAGCAAAAGAAATCGCTGCAGCAAGTTTCTCTGATAAAGACCTCATTTCTCAAATATATAGAGAACTGAGTACAATTTATAAAAATAAGAGCTGTTGCCTAATTGATAAAAGGTCAAAGGAACAGGAAGTTTTCAGATGAAGTAAGGAAAGCTATCTATAGTCATATGAATAAATATTCTAAATCACTTTTGATTAGAGAAATGCAAATTAAAACAACTCTGAGTTACCACCCCATGTTTATCAGATTGACTAATATGACAGAAAAGGAAAATAGCAAATGTTGAAGAGGATGTGAGAAAATTGAGACACTAATGCCCTCTTCATGAGGTTGCATACTGATTCAAACATTTTGCAGAACAATTTGGAACTCTGCCCAAAGGACTATAAAACCAATTATATCCTTTGACCAAGTCAATACTAGGTCTGTATCCCAAAGAAAGAAAAAACAAAAAGGAAAAGGACCTATAAATACAAAAATATACTTATAGCAATTCTTTTATTGGTGCCCAAAAAATGGAAATTGAGGGGATGTCCATAAATTGGGGAATGTTTGAACAAATTTTTGTATATGATTGTGACAGAATGCTATTGTGCTATAAGAAATGATGAGCAGGAAGCTCTCAGAAAAAAAAAAACACCTGAAAAAACTTAGGTGAACTGATGCAAAGTAAGATGAGCAGAACCAGGAGAACATTGGATACAGTAACAGCAATATTGTATGATGATCAACAATGAATGGCTTAAGGGGCAGCTAGGTGATGCGGTGGATAAAGCACTGGCCCTGGAGTCAGGAGTACCTGAGTTCAAATCCAGCCTCAGACACTTAACACTTACTAGCTGTGTGACCCTGGGCAAGTCACTTAACCCCAATTACCTCACTAAAAAAAAAAAAATGAATGGCTTAGCTATTCTCAGCAATATAATGACCCAAGGCAATTCTAAAGAAGTTATAATGAAAAATGCTCTCCATCTCCAGAGAAAGAACTGTTGGAGTGTAGATGCAAATGGAAGTATTCTTCTTTATTTTTCTTGTGGGTTTTTTTTTTGGTCTGTGTTTTCTTTTACAACATGACTAATATGGAAATGTTTTACACAACTGCATATGTGTAACCTATATTAAATCACTTCTCAATGAGGAAGGGAAGGGAAGAAGGGAGCAAAAAAATTTGCAACTCAACATTTAAAAATTAATGCTAAAATTATTTTTACATGTAATTGGGGAAAAATAGAATATTAAATCAAATAATTTAATAAGCTATTAATCTGTGCAAAAAGTTGTCATGTACATGGTAGAAGGAAGGAAGGCTAATTGGATTTGGAGCTAGAAGATGTGGATTCGATTTCTGTCTCTTAAGAAGCATGTGACTATGGACAGGTGCTTGTTTTTTTCTGGTCCTCACTTAGATGATCTTTATTCCTGCAGTACTTACCTTAGAGGGTTCTTGTGAGATCAAATGAGATGATGCTGGTTAAGTGCTTTGCAAAATCTAAAATACAAAGTTTAACTATGATAATTATGATTGTCGTTGTTGGAAAAAAATTTTGTAGCAAGTTTCTCTAATAAAGGTCTCACATACAAAATCTAAAAGATTTAATTCAAAGCATCAGACAGGAGTAAGTTAGAAAGACTGATGACAAATATACTTCTCACATCTTGGCTGAGATATATTGGACTTGAGATACAGAATGAGACCAAAATTGGTAGACATGGTCAGTGTTTTAATTTTTTTTTTTGCTGGACTATGCACACTTATTGCAACAGATGAGTTCTAATTGGTCAGGGTGCAATGAGGTTGGTGGGTAGTAATACATATGGAAAAAAAAGAAACACCAGTAAAACAGTTTTTTGAATGTGCAAAGAACAAAAAAGTACAGGAGATACAAATGAGTAGAACAGCTTAATTTAATTCTATGTATATGTATGCATATATATTTGTAAAAGCAAATTGTGCATAAAAATGTACAGTTTCTTATACAAGCCTCTTAGTCTTTTTTACATTGAAATGTTTTGTTGATTATTAAGTCCAGAATACAAAAAGGAAATTAAATTAAAGTAACGGGAATGAAAGGGGCTTGACATTTCTAGATCTCATTTTATATTACAAAGTAGCAGTTATCAAAACTATCTATTGCCAGTTTAAAAAAAAATGGAAAAGCTGATTAGTGAGATAGTCGAAGTGAGCAAAGCCTACAAGAAAAGCAACACAGCCCCATCTTTTTTAAAGAAATTCAAGAAGAGAAAGTCCTCAATGAGGGACTCCTTTTTTTGGACAAAAGCTGTTTGGAAAAATGGAAAGCAGTTTGGTGGGAATCAAGCATGGATCAATATCTTATAAAATGTATCATAATGAATTCAAAATGTATTAACAATCTAAATATGAAGTGAACCAAGAAAACTTTTGGGAAACTGCATAAAAGTTCATGCTATTAAGAAAATTAAATGAAAATGGAACATCATTTCTTTCACAACAGATTTCATGTAAAAAGCAATGACTATTGTTGCCTCTACATCTTTGAGGCTAAAACATACTCCTTCATTTCTCTTAAGAAACAAAAACATTGCAAGCACATGTCACTTACATTGCCAATGGAAAGGACTATTTATATTGTATAGATCTGCTTACCTCTTTTCTATGGAAAGGTCCTCTAGGGCTCTTGTATATTGGGAAGTGATCAGGTGCCTCAAAGAAATGAATCTTTTTAGAAAGGAGCAAGCGGAGAAGGAGCTCAAAACTGCCCTCTGTCCCACTCTGAGTGAGGAGAGAGGCAGGCCTGGTATCCTTTTAACTGAAACAAACATTTACTTTTAGTTTCAGAATCAATGTGAGTGAGGTTAGGAGAACTTTGAGAAATAAAGGAAATATTTGGGTTTCAGAGTTGGTAGGAAGAAGGCAAGATGTTCCCTTTTCATTTTACCCCTTGTCCCTAGGTCAGGTTTGTCTTCCACACTTACTAGATTTTGAGTATCCACCTGTGCAGAAAACTCTCCACCTTCTGCCCTGGTCTCACATTTTCACTTCTTCACAATGTCCACCACTTGGTTCCTCGGACATTTGACATATTTTTACATGGAATCATGAGTCCTCCCCAGACCCTGATATCTTCCCTAGTTTTCCCTTACTTTTTTTTGGGGGGGGGGTCAATGAGGGTTAAGTGACTTGCCCAGGGTCACATAGCTAGTAAGTGTCAAGTGTCTGAGGCCAGATTTGAACTCAGGTCCTCCTGAATCCACATCTGGTGCTCTATCCACTGTGCCACCTAGCTGCTCCTCTCTCTTGGTTTTTTTTATTGAGGCAATTGGGGTTAAGTGACTTGCCCAGGGTCACACAGCTAGTAACTGTTAAGTGTTTGAGGTTGGATTTGAACTCAGGTAGTCCTGACTCCAGGGCTGGTGCTCTATCTACTGCATCACCTAGCTGCCCCTCTCCCTTACTCTTGGTCAGAAGGCTCCTGTGCTCCTTTTTTTTTGGGGGGGGCGGTGAGGCAATTGGGGTTAAGTGACTTGCCCAGGGTCACACAGCTAGTAAGTGTCAAGTGTCTGAGGCTGGATTTGAACTCAGGTCCTCCTGAATCCAGGGCCAGTGCTCTATCTACTGTGCCACCTAGCTGCCCTGCTCTTAATAACATTATTATTATCCTGAGTCCTGCCAAGGCAGCAAACAACTTATATATATCCAGTTACAAATAGCCCACAACTTCTATAGACAGGAGTAAAACACTTCTAAGGGCAAAAATTGTTGATTGGTATATGTATTAGGAGGTAATAGGTTTTATGCAAAATTGGCTTCATGCACGTGCTTCTTCATTTCTTTTAAGAAATGAAAAAAATTGGGGGTGGAGCAAAGATGTCAGAGGAAAGGCAGTAACCTCTTGGACTTCCACACAGGATCAAGCCAAAAACCTCCAAATAATGCCATAGGACAATTCCTGGAGCAGCAGAACCCCCAAAAGGATGGGCTGAGATTATTTTCCAGCCAAAGATGGCTTAGAAGGTTGGCAAGAAAGGTCTGCTGTGAGGGCAGCTAGGTGGCACAGTGAATAAAGCACCGGCCCTGGATTCAGGAGGACCCGAGTTCAAATCTGGCCTCAGACACTTGACCCTTACTAGCTGTGTGACGCTGGGCAGGTCACTTAACCCTCAATGCCCCCCCCCCAAAATAAAGGTCTGCTGTACTGGGGTGGGAGTAGAGCCCAACCCCACAGTTGTGATGACATAGATCTAGCTCCACCATTACCTCACCAGAGAAAGAGACTTCAGGAGACTCTTAATTGACTTCTGGAATTCAGCTCGAAGTCTGGTGAGAGGGTCAAGTCATTGGCTGGGAGAAGATTACAGGTGTCTCTGTTGGAGCTGAGGCAGAATTTGGTTGTTCTACCCCAGTTGCTGGGAACCAGGAAGCAATCTTGAGTGGTGGGCCCAGGTGGGGAGCGGCACAGGCTTGCCATAGCTATTAACCCAGCAAAACAAAATTTTGTTTCCTGGTTGAAGAGCAAGTAGGCTTGGGGTTATTTACAGGCCAGGGAACAGGCCATGCAAAGGGAAGAACCTGCCTCTCCTCAAATCATACCACCTTGGACCCCCTGAAGCTTGGGATAGTGCAGTCTGGAAGCAGTGACCCAATTTAAGAAGGACTTAAAAGCCAAGAAAAAGGCAGGCAAGATGAGCAGACAGAAAAAGTTGCAGACCATAGAAAGTTTCTTTGGTGACAAGGAAGATCAAAGTACACCCTCAGAAGAGGATACCAATGTCAGGGCTCCTATATCTAAAGCTTCCAAGAAAAAGATGAATTGGTTTCAGGCCATGGAAATGCTCAAAAAGGACTTTGAAGATAAAGTAAGAGAGGTAGAGGAAAAAATGAGAGTGATGCAGGAAAATCATGAAAAAAAGTCGGGGGTTTGAGGGGAGGGAGGGAAAAAAATTTGAAATTGGAAGTCTTATATAAACAAATGTTGAAAACTATCTCTACATGTAACTGGAAAATAATAAAATACTTTTATTATTAAAAAAAGTCAACAGCTTGAAAAGCCAAATGGAAAGCTCTCTGAAGAAAATAATTACTTAAGAATTAGGATTGAACAAATGGAAGCTAATGACTTTATGAGAAATCAAGACACAATAAAGCAAATCCAAATGAATAAAAAATAGAGGCAATGTGAAATATCTTCTCGGAAAAACAGTTGCCCATCAAAGTAGGTCCAGGAGAGATAATTTGAAAATTATTGGACTACCTGAAAACCATGATCAAAAAAAGACCTTAGACATCATCTTCCTAGAGATCGACAGGGAAAATTGCCCTGATATTCTAGAAGTAGAAGGTAAAATAGAAATGGAAAGAATCCACCAATGACCCCCTGAAAAAGATCCCAAAATGAAAACTTCCAGGAATATTATAGCCAAGTTCCAGAGTTCCCAGTTGAAGGAGAAAATATTGTGAGCAGCCTGAAAGGAACAATTCAAGTAGTATGGAGCCACAGTCAGGATAACCCAAGATCTAGCAGTTTTAACATTAAAGGATCAGAGGGTTATGAATATGATATTCCAGAGGGCAAAAAAATTGGGATTACAACCAAGAATCACCTATCCAGCAAAACAGTATAATCTTTCAGGGGAAAAAATGGGACTTCAATGAAAAAGAGGACTTTCAGGAATTTGTGATGAAAAGATCTGAACTGAATAGAAAATTTCACTTTCAAATACAAGACCCTAGAGAAGCATAAAAAGGTAAACAGGAAAAATAAATCATGAGGGATGTTAAAAGGTTAAACTGTTTACATTCTTACATGGGAAGATGATACGTCTAACTCATAAGAATTTTCTCAATATTAGGGCAGATGATAGGAATAAATTTAGACAGAGGCTACAGGTGGGAATTTATTATGAAAGGATGGTATCTGTAAAGAATTTTTATCATTTTTTTGGTGGGGCAGTCAGAGGTGGGTGGTATGCCTAGGGTCCAGCAACTAGTGAGTGCCTTGTGTCTGAGGCCAGATTTGGGCTTGGGTCTTCCTGGGTCCAGGTTGGGTGCTTTGTCCACTGTGTCACCTAGCCCCCATGATGATATCTTTAAAATAAAATTAAGGGGGGGCAGCTAGGTGGCGCAGTGGATAGAGCACCGGCCCTGGAGTCAGGAGTACTTGAGTTCAAATCCGGCCTCAGACACTTAATACTTACTAGCTGTGTGACCCTGGGCAAGTCAGTTAACCCCAATTGCCTCACTAAAATATAAATAAATAAATAAAAATAATAAAATTAAGGGGGAGGGCAGCTAGAAGGCACAGTGGATAAAGCACTGGCCCTGGATTCAGGAGGACCTGAGTTCAAATCCAGCCTCAGACACACGACACTTACTAGCTGTGTGACCCTAGGCAAGTCACTTAACCCCAATTGCCTCACCAAAAACAAAAGCCAAAACAAAACAAAACAAGACAAAAAGAAGACCTGAGATAAAATTCTGTCTCAGGTACTTACTAGATGTATTACCCTGGGCAAGTCACTTAACCTACATGGGCCTCAGTTTCCCCATCTCTAAAATGGGGAAAGTAATAGTTGCTACCTCCCAGGGATGTTGTGAGTATTAATTGAGATGTTTGTAAAGTGCTTTGTAAACCTTAAATAACTACAAAAATATTAGCTCTTATTATTACTCAATAAACTGCAATGGGCCTCTAGTATGAAAAAGAAATCCTTCTCTTTGTCTCTTAAAACCCTTCACATCCCAGCCCCAAACCTGCTCTTGAGAACTTGTTACAGATTCTTCCCTTTGTTCAGTCTACAGTCTAACAAAACTGGCCTTTTAGTTGTTCCTCATATGTGACTCTATTTCTTATCTTTGTGTCCTTGCACACACTATTTCTAATCTCACATTTGTGTTTTTGGTTGTGTCCAATATTTGGAATTTGCATCTCCCCATCTATTAGCCTAGTTTCCTTTGAGAATGAAGTCAAGGGTGCCTCAGCCGACAGGAGCATTCCTGTCTGAGGAGAGAGGACTATCAGGCTACTACAGCCTTGCTTGCCCCTGGGTGAGGTCACTGGGTGTGGTCTCCATGCTTGCAGGGGTTTGGGCCCCATGGGGCAGTGCTCAGGCCTTGGACATCTGGGTGTGGACCCTGTACAGGGAAATCCACAGAGGTATTTCTGAGAACCTGATGAATAAACTCTTTACCAGAATTGTATGTTGGATCAATGGATGTATTTAAGTATTCACTTTAAGTGGAAGCAGTGAAAGGGGCTCTTCAACCTGGAGGAATGGAAGCAACTAAACAAGATTGAAATCAGTGAAACTGTGTTGGTTTCCTTTGTGCCCTAGCTCAGGAGCACAGTGAACAAGAGAGCCATGTTTCCCATTTCCAACATTGCATCCTTGTGGGGGACTCAAGCTAGCCATTTTCTCTGCCATTATAGGACTTTAGAGACAGCCCGAGGGTTCCACCCATGTGCACGGGAAACTGGCACCTGAATCACTGTGTGGGCATAGGCATGGCCAATGAGCTTATCTTTACCCTGCTGGCAAATTGTTGGGAAGGAGGCAAAGACCATCAGGCTGGTGAATCATGCTATTCTCCCAAACCAGGAGGGCACCTTTGCTTACCACATACAGAGCCTGGAACTAGCCAGAGAGATCTGCCATAGTTACTCATCTCAGTGAGCATGGGAAAAATGACCATTTCCATTGACAGAGGGGGATGAAGGTCAATATCACATTCAGAATGGCCATTGAAGGCACCAGAATGCCTTCCCCTGGCATAGATTGGAAGGACTACTGGCTATCTTAGTTAGCTGAGTAAGCAAAGTACTTTGGGTTCTTCAAAAAGGATACTGAATTCCTAAGTTTTCAGACTGAATACAGTGGTTACTTACTGACAACCTACCTAAAGTTTTAAAAAAATTCACTACTGCAGAAGGTATAGGTAACAATTTCCCTAATGGTTTTAAAAGAAAGATGCCACTTAAGTCTTATGACAAAAACAGATAAGCAGATCCACTTTGATATGACTACATGACTGCAGTTTATCAAAAGTCACATAAAATGAATTCTTATCTATTCCAGAGTTATTAAAATTAATATTTTGCCAATCCATAATTAGAAATAGAAGTTGATTATGCAAAATAGTTTAATAATAATGCTAGACAGCTATGATATGGTAGCTTCAAGTTAACCCCTACCCATGTAAAAACAAACATAAATTGTCCATAAATTGGGAAATGTTTGAACAAATTTTTGTATATGATTGTGATGCAATGCTATTGTGCTATAAGGAATGATGAGCAGGATGCTCTTAGGAAAAAAAAAACACTTAGAAAAACTTAGGTGAACTGATGCAAAGTGAGATGAGCAGAAGCAGGAGAACACTGGATACAGTAACAGCAATATTGTATGATGATCACCTATGAACGACTTAGCTTTTCTCAGCAACATAATGACCCGAGACAATTCTGAAGAACTTATAATGAAAAATGCTCTCCATCTCCAGAGAAAGAACTGGTGGAGTCTGGATGCAAATGGAAGTATACTTCTTTATTTTTCTTGTGTTTTTTCGGTCCGTGTTTTCTTTTACAACATGACTAATATGGAAATATGTTTTACACAACTGCATATGTGTAACCTATATTAAATCACTTCTCAGTGAGGAAGGCAAGGGAAGAAGGGAGCAAAAGAATTTGCAACTCAACATTTCAAAATTAATGCTAAAATTATTTTTACATGTAATTGGGGAAAATAGAATATTAAGTCAAATGAAAAGTAAAAAAGCTATTAATCTGTGCAAAAAGTTGTCATGTACATGGTAGAAGGAAGGAAGGCTAATTGGATTTGGAGCCAGAAGATGTGGATTCGAATTCTGTCTCTTAAGAAGCATGTGACTATGGACAGGTGCTTGTTCTTTTCTGGTCCTCACTTAGATGATCTTTATTCCTGCAGTACTTACCTTAGAGGGTTGTCGTGAGATCTTTTTGTGAGTGTCTGCGTGAGATCTAATGAGATGATGCTTGTTAAGTGCTTTGCAAAATCTAAAGTACAACGTTTAACTGTGATAATTATATTGTTGATGATAATTGTTGTTGTTGGGAAAAAAACGACAACTTTGTAGCCAGTTTCTCTAATAAAGGTCTCCTATAGCCAAGATCTAAAAGGATTTAATTCAAAGCATCAGACAAGAGTAACTTGGAAAGACTGATGATAAATATACTTCCCACATCTTGGGTGAAGTATATTGGACTTGAGATACAGAATGAGACCAAAATTGGTAGACATGGCCAGTGTTTTAATTTGTTTTGCTGGACTATACACACTTATTGCAACAGATAAGTTCTATTTGGGCAGGATGGAATGATGTTGGTGGGTAGTAATAAATATGAAAAAAAAAGAAGCACCAGTAAAACATTTTTTTGACTGTGCAGAAAACAAAAAAGTACAGGAGATACAAATGAGTAGAACAGTTGTGTTACTCCCTTATTATTTAATTTAATGCTATGCATATGTATGCATATATATATTTGTAAAAGCAAATTATGCCTAAAAATGCACAGTTTCTTACAAAAGCCTCTTAGTCTTTTTTACATTGAAATATTTTGTTGATTATTAAGTCCAGAATACAAAAAGGAAATTAAATTAAAGTAATGGGAATGAAGGGGGCTTGGCATTTCTAGATCTCATTTTATATTATAAAGTAGCAGTTATTAAAACTATCTACTGCCAGTTAAAAAAATGGAAAAGTTGATGAGTGAGATAGTCGAAGTGAGCAAAACCTACAAGAAAAGCAACCTGTGTTGCTTTTTTTTTTCAAGAAATTCAAGAAGAGAGACTCCTCAATGAGGGACTTTTTTTTTGGTCAAAAGCTGTTTGGAAAAATGGAAAGCAGTTTGGTGGGAATCAAGCATGGATCAATATCTTATAAAATGTATCATAATGAATTCAAAATGTATTAACAATCTAAATATGAAGTGAACCAAGAAAACTTTTGGGAAACTGAATAAAAGTTCATGCTATTAAAAACTTAAATGAAAATGGAACATCATTTCTTTCACAACAGATTTCATGTAAAAAGCAATGACTATTGTTGCCTCTACTTCTTTGAGGCTAAAACACACTCCATTTCTCTTAAGAAACAAAAACATTGCAAGCACATGTCACTTACATTGCCAATGGAAAGGACTATTTATATTGTATAGTTCTGCTTACCTCTTTTCTATGGAAAGGTCCTCTAGGGTTCTTGTATATTGGGAAGTGATCGGGTGCCTCAGAAATGAATCTTTTTAGAAGGGAGCAAGCGGAGAAGGAGCTCAGAACTGCCCTCTGTCCCACTCTGAGTGAGGAGAGAGGCAGGCCTGGTATCCTTTTAACTGAAACAAACATTTACTTTTAGTTTCAGAATCAATGTGAGTGAGGTTAGGAGAACTTTGGAAAATAAAGGAAATATTTGGGCAAGATGTTCCCTTTTTATTTTACTCCTTGTCCCTAGGTCAGGTTTGTCTTCCACCCTTACTGGATTTTGAGTATCCACCTGTGCAGAAAACTCTCCACCTTCTGCCCTGGTCTCACATTTTCACTTCTTCACAATGTCCACCACTTGGTTCCTTGGACATTTAACATATTTTTACATGGAAACATAAGTCCTCCCCAGACCCTGATATCTCCTCTAGTTCTCCCTTACTCTTCATAGCATTATTATTATCCTGGGTCTCACCAAGGCAGCAAGCAGTTGTCATTACAAATTACAAATAGCCCACAACTTCTATAGACAGGAATAAACAACTTCTAAGGGCAAAAATTGTTGATTGTTTTATGTATTAGGAGGAAATAGGTTTTATGCAAAACTGGCTTTGTGCACATGTGGCCTCTACATCTTTGAGGTTAAAACATACTTCTTCATTTCTTTTCTTTTTTTGTTTTAATTTTTTTTAAGGGGGCAATGGGGGTTAAGTGACTTGTCCAAGGTCACACAGCTAGTAAGTGTCAAGTGTCTGAGGTCAGATTTGAACTCAGGTCCTCCTGCATCCAGGGCCAGTGCTTTATCCACAGCGCCACCTAGCTGTCCCCAATTTCTTTTCAGAAATGAAAAAAAAAATGGGTTTGGAGCCAAGATGGCAGAGCATCTCCACAGAGGATCAAGCCAAAAACATCCAAATAATTCCATAGGACAATTCCTGAAGCAGAAAAACCCACAAAAGTATTAGATGAAATTATTTTCCAGGCAAAGAGGAAAGGTCTGCTGTTTTGGGGTGGGAGTAGAGCCCAACCCAATGGTTATAATGACACAGATCCAACTCCAGCATGGCCTCACCAGAGAAAGAGACTTCTGGAGCCTCTGAATTGACTGTAGTGGTGACTTCTTCTGGAATTCAGCTCTCAGTCTGGTGAGAAGGTTAAGTGGTTGGCTGGGGGCAGATGACAGGGGTCTCTGTTGGAGCTGAGGGGGAAGTCGGTTGTTCTAACCCAACTGTTGGGAATCAGGAAGCAATCTGGAGTGGTGAGCCTAGGTGGGGAAGGGGAACAGGCTTGCCATAGCTATAAAGCCAGCAAAACAAAATTTTGTTTCCTGGTTGAAGAGCAAGTAGGCTTGGGGTTACTTACAGACCAGAGCACAGGCCATGCAAGTGAAGAACCTGCCTCTACTCAAATTGTATCACCTTGGACCCCCCTGAAGCTTGGGACAGGGCAGTCTGGAAACAGTGCCCCACTTTAAGAAGGAGTTAAAAGTCAAAAAATAGACAGGCAAGATGAGCAGACAGAAAAAGTTGCAGACCTTAGAAAGTTGAGGGTGTAAGTGGGATTAGGTCTGTTCTTGCTATACCTTTGAAGGAAATGTACTTTTGTAAAAATTAATCTTATTTTTAAGTGGGTAAGTGAAACTGGGATTCTTAGACCCCTAAAATTTTGGGAACATAATCAGTGGGCTCTTGAGGTAATGGTAGGGATAAAAGAGCCCTTTCTCCAAAGCCTTCAAAAGTACTAGAGAAACTTGAGGTGAGGGTGTGGAAATGTCACACACTTGGCCTTCAGACAGAGGGGATCAGAGTAGTCATTGTGACACTTGATTAGACAGGACCCATTGCAAAAAGTGGATAGCTATGAGGCCCAGTGGGTAGAGTATTGACCCAGGGGACAGGAGGACTTGAATTTAAATCCAGTCTCAGATCCTTTACTAGCTGTGACCCTGGGCAAGCCACTTGACTCTGTTTTCCCCAGTTTCCTCATTTGTAAAATAAGCCAGTGAAGGAAATGGCAAATCACTCTAGTATTTTGCCAAGAAAACTCCAAATGGAGTCATGTAGACATCTTCTTCTGAGGGCGCACCTCGATCTTCCTTGTCACTGAAGAAATGTTCCATGGTCCTCACCTTTCTCTGTCTGCCCATCTTGCCTTTCTTTTACTTGACTTTTAGCTCCTTGAAGTGGGGCACTGTTTCCAGGCTACAGTATCCCAAGCTTCAGAAGTCCCAGGTGGTATGATTTAAGGAGGATCAGGTTCTTCACTTGCCTGGCCTGTTCCCTGGTCTGTAAATGACCCCAGACCAACTTGCTAATCAATGAGCTTTGTGTTTTGTGGTTCTCAGCTCTGACAAGTCTATACCCCTCCCCCACCTGGGCCACTGCTACTCAAGCCTACCTCCTGGTTCCCAGCAGGGCTGTAAAAACCAAGTTCTACCTCAGCACCAGCATAGACCCCTGTAGTCTACCCCCTGCCAAAGGCTCAGCCCTCTCACCAGACTGTGAGTTTAGTTCCAGTCAACACTGACACTTCTGAAGATTCAGAGGCTCTATGGGGTCTCCTTCTCTGGTGAGGCCTTCCTGGGAATGGATCTGTGTCAGGGTGACTGTGGGATTGGGCTCCACTCCTGTATTAGCACAGCATCTCTCTCCTTCTGACCTTCCAAGCCGTTCTTGGTTAGAAGATGGTTTCAACACATTCTTCTGTTTTACTGCTCCAGACATTGTTTTATGTTATGCTCCAGGCATTGTCTTATGGCATTATTTGGATGTTTTTGGAGCACTTGTGCCATGAGTTCAAGATTTCACTGCCTTTCCTCTGCCATCTTGGCTCCACCCCAGATGTTTCTGGGCACTGGGTTTTGGTGGATGCATATACATGCCATACCTGGTTTCAGTTCAATCAACCACATGGAAATTTCTGTAGTAGACTCACTTTCCTTCTCAAATTGACCTTTGGTGAACTAATAAAGTTCTAGACTGTCCTCTTCTCTTGAGTCTTTTATCCTATTATCATTTCACCAATTGTGCCCTGCCACAATTCAGCATTAGACCATTCTTACCATCACATTGTCCTCTCTCCTATGCATGCACTTCTGCATAAAGGTGAAGAAACTCAGGCAACCTTTCTAATTGGGTCCACTACAATTCTATGTTATAGAGCCTCAACTGGGTCCTCACTGCTGCTAGTCAATCCTACTATACCACACTCATCAACTCACTATCCTACTCTTCATAATGGTTCTTTTATCCTTTTCATCCTTCCACAAATCTCCCATGGCTCTCCCTCCACTGTCTCACCTGAGAACCTTGCCTCATATTTTACTCCAAAATTGAGGCCATTTCCTTTCCCCTCTTCTTCATCCCCTGTCACTCAGATGCCTTCTGCCACTATCTTCTTCTTCACTCCTGTCTCAAATAAAAAAGTGGTCCTTCTATCTCCCAAGAAAAACTCCTCTGCCTGTGCAAGATATCCCATTCCATCTTGTCCCCTCCAGTAGATTGTCCCCTCTATCATTCCTACTTTCTCACTTATCTTCAATCTGTCTCTGTCTACTATTTCTTTCCTTACTGTTTATAATTATGCCCATGTCTCTCCCATCCTCAAAAACTCCTCACTTGATCTTTTCATCCCTGCTAATTCTTTTCCCATAGATCTCCTTCATTTTTGTAGGTAAACATCTTGGAAATGCTCTACCACTTTCTTTCTCTCTTATTAACTCTCTACAATCTGGATTCCAGCTTCATTATCCAAGTGAAACTGTTTTCTGCATAGTTACCTATGATCTCTTAATTGCCAAAGCCAATGTTCTTTTCTCAGTCCTCATTCTCCTAAACATCTCTGCAGTTTTTGACAATGCTGATCACTGTCTCCTCCTTGGTACTTTCCTCTTCTGGTTCTCCTATTTGATCCCTCCTTCTTTGTCTCCTTTGTTGGATCCTCCTTCCTATCACCATGAACCATTGATGTTCCACAGGGTATTGTCCTAGGCCTTCTTCTCTTCTCCCTCTATACTACTTCACTTGATGATCTCATCAGTTTCTGTAGATTTAAGCATCATCACTATCTGATGATTCTAAAATTTATCTTTCCTATCCTAACCTCTCTGCTGACTTCCTGTCTGGAATCTCCTACTGTCTATAACAGATCTTTAACTGGACGTACTGGAGACATTTTAAACTCAACATGTCCAAAATGTAAATCACTATCTCTCTTTCTCCCTTCCCCCAATACTCCTCCACTTTAATCCACTTCATTTTACTTTCTCTATTATTGTTGTGGGCAACACTATCCTCCCACTGTCCCAAGCTCATGACCTAAGTGCCATCTTTGACTCTCCACTAACCTCTCACTCCCCCATATCCAATCTGTCACCAAGACCTGTTTATTTCACCTTTGTAGCACCCATTGAATACATTCTGTTCTCACCTTTGAAATTGCCACCACTCTAGTATAGACCCTCACCACTTCATGCCTTGCCTATTGCTACAGGTTGCTGGTGGGTCAGCCTTCTTCAAGTCTCTCCCCACTCCAATCCTTCCTTCATTCAGCAACCAAAGACATTTCCCTACAGTGCAGGACTGAACATGTCACTCTCCTACTCAATAAACCTCAGTGTCTTACTATTGTCTCCAGGATCAAATATAAAGATCCTCTGTTTGATATTCAGAGCCCTTCATAACCTAGCCCCTCCTATATTTCTAGTCTTCTTATACCTTACTCCCTACTACACACTCTTTGATCCAGTGACACTGACCTCCTGGCTGTTCCATGGACAAAACATTCCATTTCTCAATTCTAGGCATTTTCGTTAGCTGCCTCCTAAACTTGGAATGCTCTTCTTTCCTCATTTCTGCCTATTTTCTTCACTAGATTCCTTCAAGCCCCAACTAAAATTCAAACTTCTGCAAGAAACCTTTTCTAACCCCACTTAAATCTAATACCTTTCCTCTGTTGATTATTTTAGATTTATCTTGTAAACATCTTGATTGTATGCAGCTATTTTCATGTTTTCTCCCTCAATAGATTGAGATCTATTCTAGGTGTAGGACTGTATGTTGCTTTTCTTTGTATCCCGAGCATTAACACAGTGTCTGGCATCTAGTAGATGCTTAATAAATGGTTATTGATTGACTGAATAAAAACAAGCAACAAGAGAGAATAGGAAGTAATTAATTTCAAGGCAAACCTCTGTGGAGCCTAAAATTCTAACTGTGATGTTTAAAATATAATGTGTGGTCACCTGACCTGACCCCAGTGTGGGGGAGAAACTAACTAAGATTTACTGATCAATTCAGCAAGAGTTTAGGCTTTTAAGTATTTATTAAAGTATATTAGAAGTTAGTGAAGAGAGAGAAATTGAGAACAGATTTCTTATAGAATGGAAAACCCTAGCATAGATTTATTCGGGATAGCCAGAGACAAAATCTTGGTTTTCCCTAACAGCCCACATGAAGTTCTCTGTCCACCACCAAACCGAAGTTCTGAACAAAAAAAGAGACCTCTTCTCCCTGGCATCTCCCAGAAGCCCTCTGGGAAACAGGAAGCAAGGCCATCAACACACAGCTCCAAGCTACTTGGCTGGTAGCACTGACTGGCACAACTAACAGGTGGTAACTTCCGGACGGACGCCAGGCCATTTCCGTACATAATTCACATGTTTTCTTTTCAAGCCTGGTTCTCACAATGTCCCTCTCAGCAGGGGGTGGCTTTCAAATTCTCACACATCAAAGAAAAACCTACAGAGATAGTGGATATAAAAAACAGTAAATAAATGAAGTGATAACCATATAATGAATACATTCTGCAAATGAAAGTGATTTGAAGTAAAATAATTTTAAAGCTTCACATAAGAAAGATAATTTTGTATCAAGAAGGAGACTCTGAGAAACAATAATGGAATAACTTCAAAAAATTCCAAAGTGTTTCAGAAGATTCATAAATAATCAAAGGAAGGAACATAGATAAATATTGGATGTCTCAAAGGAAAATTTTTAAAAGAAAAAAAGAGATGATAACATTAAGAAGAAACAATGGGAAAATCTCTCCAAAGCAAAAGATTTTCTAAAAAAAGAGATCAGTAGATTTGGAACTCAAAATATGCATACATGGTAGAATTTTGAAACAAAAGCCCCCCCCAAAAAAACTGGAAGAACTGAAATTTCTACAAACCAAGGCAACTGACCTTGAATATAGAGTGTGCTAATACAATTTATTGGGTAGTTTTCAACATTCATTTTCATAAGATTTAGAGTTCCAAATTTTTCTCCCTCCCTTCCTTTCCTCCCCCCTCCACAAGATCCTAATCAGGTTATATGTACAATCCACAAGTGTTCTTTTTATCAGTTCTTTCTATAGAAGTGCATAGTATGCTTCCTCATTAGTTCCCTGGGATTGTCTTGGATCATTGTACTGCTGAGAGTAGCTAAGTCATTCACAATTACTCATTGAACAATACTTCTGTCACTATGCACAATGTCCTCCCAGCTCTGCTCACTTCACCATACATCGATGTTCATTAGTCTTTCAAGGTTTTTCGGGTATCATACTGTTTGTCATTTCCTGTAGCACAAGTCCATTCCACTACAATCATATAACACAGCTTTTTCCATCATTCCTCAATTGATGGACATTCCCTTGATTCTCAATTCTTAGCCTCTACCAAGAGTTGCTATAAATATTTTTTGTACAATTTTTCCCCCTTTTCTCTTTTTCATGATTACTATTGTTAACTGTTTCCCTTCCATCCTATTCCCTTCCCCATGATATTTATTCTAATATCCATCTTCTTTCATCCTATCACTCTTCAAAAGGGATTTGCTTCTGTCTGTCCCCTCCCCCACTCTGCCCTTCCTTCTTTTGCCCTTCTCTCTTTATCCCCTTCCCCTCCTATTTTCCTGCAGGGTTAGAGAGATTACTCTACCCAATTGAGTGTGTACATTAGTCCCTTCTTGAGCCAATTCTAATGAGATTGAGGTCTTTGAGCCAATTTAATGAGTGTTAGGCTCATTTACTGCCCAGATTAAATAGATTAGTCCACCCAGTTGGGTGTGTCTATTAGTCCCTCCTTGAGGCAGCTCTGATGAGTTTAAGATCTTTGAGCCTTTTCTGATGAGTGTAAAATTCACTTACTGCCCTGCTCCTCTCCAATCTCTTCCCCCACTCCATAAGCCTTTTCCTGTTATTTTTATGTAGGATTTCACTTCTGCCCTTCCCCCATGAATTCCCTTCACCCCTCAATTTAACCCTAAAGGTGTTATCATCTAGCTAAGTGACACAGTGGACAAATCATCACCCCTGGACCCAGGGGGATCCCAGCCAAAACCTGGCCTCAGACACAAGACAGTCACCCACTGTACAACCCCAGGTATGTCCCCCAGCTCCAATTTTTTTTTTTATGGTTCTCTGCGGTCTTGTATTTGAAAGTCACATTTGCCATTCAGTTCAGGTCTTTTCATCACAAATATCTGAAAGTCTTCTTTTTCATTAAAGTCCCATTTTTTTCCACTGAAAGATAATGCCGAGTTTTGCTGGGTAGGTGATTCTTGGTTGTAATCCCATTTCCTTTGCTCTCTGGAATATCATATTCCATGCCCTCCAGTCCTTTAATGTAGAAGCTGCTAGATCTTGTGCTATCCTGACTGGGGCTCCACAGTACTTGAATTCTTTCTTTGTGGCAGCTTGCAATATTTTCTCCTTGACCTGAGAGCTCTGGAATTTGGCTATAACATTCCTAGGAGTTTTCTTTTTGGGTTCTCTTTCTGGAGGTGATCGGTGGATTCCTTCAATGTCTATTTTATCTTCTGCATCTAGAATTTCAGGGCAATTTTCCCTGAGAATATCTTGGAAGATGGTGTCTAAGCTTTTTCCTTGATCATGGTTTTCAGGTAGACCAATAATTTTCAAATTATCTCTCCTGGACCTATTTTCCAGGTCAGCAGTTTTTCCCAGAAGTTTTTCACATTGCCCTCTATTTTTTATTCATTTGGATTTGCTTTATTGTGTCTTGGTTTCTCATAAAGTCACTGGCTTCTATTTGTTCAATCCTAATTCTTAGGCAATTATTTTCTTCAGAGAGCTTTTGTATCTCCTTTTCCATTTGATTTTTCAAGCTGTTGACTTTTTTCCCATGTCTTTCCTGCATCACCCTCATTTCTCTTTCCATTTTTTCCTCTACCTCTCTAACTTTATCTTCAAAGTCCTGTTTGAGGGCCTCTATGGCTTGAGACCAATTCATATTTTTCTTGGAAACTTTAGATATAGGGGCCCTGATGTTGACATCTTCCTCTGAGGGTGTCCCTTGGTCTTCCATGTTACTGAAGAAACGTTCTATGGTCTTCACCTTTCTCTGTCAGCTCATCTTGCCTTTCTTTTACTAGACTTTTAGTTCCTTAAAGTGGGGCACTGTTTCCAGGCTGCAGTATCGCAAGCTTAAGAAGTCCCAGGTGGTATGATTTAAGGAGAATCAGGTTCTTCCCTCATCTGGCCTGTTTCCTGGTCCTAGATGACCCCAGACCAATTTGCCAATCAACCAGCTTTCTGTGTTGTGGTTGTTAGCTCTGATGAGCCTGTGCCCCTCCCCCACTCGGGCCACCTCTACTCGAGCCTACCACCTGGTTCTCAGTAGGGGTGTAAAATCCAAGTTCTGCCTTAACACCAGCATAGACCCTTGTAGTCTCTCCCCTGCCCAGGGTTCAACCCACTCACCAGACTGTGAGCTTAGTTCAAGATGACACTCGCACTTCAGCTGATTCAGAGGCTCTGGGGGTCTGCTTCTCTAGTGAGGCCTTCCAGAGACTGGATCTCTGTCAGAGTGACTATGGGATTGGGCCCGACTCCTGTATCAGCACAGCAGCTCCCTCCTTCTGACCTTCCAAGCTGTTCTTGGTTAGAAGATGATTTCAGAGGCAGCTATATGGCGCAGTGGTAAAGTACTGGCCCTGGATTCAGGAGTACCTGAGTTCAAATCCAGCCTCAGACACTTGACACTTACTAGCTGTGTGACCCTGGGCAAGTCACTTAACCCTCATTGCCCTGCCAAAAAAAAAAAGTAAAATTAAAAAAAAAAAAAGATGATTTTAGCACATTCTTCTGTGAGTTTTGCTGCTCCAGGCATTTTCCTATGACCTTATTTGGATGTTTTTTGGAGCAATTATGTAGTGAATTCGGGAGCTCACTGCCTTTCCTCCGCCCCATGAAATAATCACTAATACAATTTAAAAACACTGATATTTTTTAAATAAATGATGAAATTTTAAAAAAAACAACCATGAACACCATATTCCAGGAATTTATATAAGATAACCCAGAAACATTGGAGACAGAAGATAAGGTTCTAAACAATGTAATTATTATATTACCAATACAGAGAAACCTCAAATTTAATGCACAGCAAAATGTTATTGTCAAAGCATTCGAACTTTAACATTGAACAACACATCTTCATATATCCAGGAAGAATTCTTTTATAAGTTTAGGAAGAGGCCAAATCATTTGAGATCATAAGACACAGGATCATAATTCCCGAGCTAGAAGTAACCTAAGACGCCATTTTATTTGAGCTCTTAATTTTCTAGATGAAGAAACTGAGGCCAATAGAGGTTGAATGACTTGCTCCCAGTCACATAGGCTGTAAAGGTCAGAGACCAGATTACCCAGGTCCTCTGACTCCAGAACCAGTGCTTTTTCAATGTACCTCAGTTGGAAGTGAAAGAATAAATTGGAATAAATAGTACTTCAAAACCCAAAGGAAATAACTTTACACCCAAGAACAACCTATCCACAAATCTTGTACCATTTCAAAGTATTTTATACACAGCTGCCAAAGTGATTTTACTAGAATGTCTATTTATTTTTGTCACTCTCCCTAATTTAGGTAGCTTGGTGGCATAGTAGATTGAGTGCTAGACTTGAAATCAAGACCTGAGATAAAATTCTGTCTCAGATACTTACTAGATGTATAACCCTAGGTAAGTCACTTAACCTTCATGGGCCTCAGTTTCTTCATCTGTAAAATGGGGAAAATAAGAGTAGCTACCTCCCAGAGATGTTGTGAGTATGAATTGACATGTTAGTAAAGTGCTTTGTAAACTTTAAAGAACTACAAAACATTAGGTATTATTATTATTCAATAAACTGCAATGGGCCTCTAGTATGAAATATAAATCCTTCTCTTTGTCTCTTAAAACCCTTCACATCCCAGCCCCAAACCTGCTCTTGAGAACTTGTTACAGATTCTTCCCTTTGTGCAGTCTACAGTCTAACAAAACTGGCCTTTTTGTTGTTCCTCATATGTGACTCTATTTCTTATCTTTGTGTCTTTGCACACACTATTTCTAATCTCACATTTGTGTTTTTTGGTTGTGTCCAATATTTGGAATTTGCATCTCCCCATCTATTAGCCTAGTTTCCTTTAAGAATCAAGTCAAGGGCACCCCAGCCGACAGGAGCATTCCTGTCTAAGGAGAGAGGACTATCAGGCTACTACAGCCTTGCTTGCTCCTGGGTGAGGTCACTGGGTGTGGTCTCCATGCTTGCAGGGGGTTGGGCCCCATGGGGCAGTGCTCAGGTCTTGGACATCTGGGTGTGGACCCTGTACAGGGAAATCCACAGAGGTATTTCTGAGAACCTGATGAATAAACTCTTTACCAGAATTGTATGTTGGATCAATGGATGTATCTAAGTATTCACTTTAAGAAGGGGCAGTGAAGGGGCTCTTCAACCTGGAGGAATGGAAGCAACTAAACAAGATTGAAATCAGTGAAACTGTGTTGGTTTCCTTTGTGCTCTAGCTCAGGAGCACAGTGAACAAGAGTGCCATGTTTCCCATTTCCAACATTGCATCCTTGTTGGGGACTCAAGTTAGCCATTTTCTCTGCCATTATAGGACTTTAGAGACAGCCCGAGGGTTCCACCCATGTGCACGGGAAACTGGCACCTGAATCACTGTGTGGGCATAGGCATGGCCAATGAGCTTATCTTTACCCTGCTGGCAAATTGTTGGGAAGGAGGCAAAGACCATCAAGCTGGTGAATCATGCTATTCTCCCAAACCAGGAGGGCACCTTTGCTTACCACATAGAGCCTGGAGCTGGCCAGAGAGATCTGCCATAGTCACTCATCTCAGTGAGAATGGGAAAAGTGACCATTTCCATTGACAGAGGGGGATGAAGGTCAATATCACATTCAGAATGGCCATTGAAGGCACCAGAATGCCTTCCCCTGGCATAGATTGGAAGGACTACTGGCTATCTTAGTTAGCTGAGTAAGCAAAGTACTTTGGGTTCTTCAAAAAGGATATTGAATTCCTAAGTTTTCAGAGTCAAAGCTATTGAATACAGTGGTTACTTATTGACAACCTGCCAAAATTTTTTTAAAATTCACTACTGCAAAAGCTATACCTAAAAATTTCCCAATGGTCTTAAAAGAAAGATGCTACTTAGGTTGTATGACAAAAACAGATAAGCAGATCCACTTTGATATGACAACATGACTGCAGTTTATCAAAAGTCACATGAAATGATGTCTTATCTATTCCAGAGTTGTTAAAAATTAATATTTTGTCCAATCCATAATTATAAATAGAAGTTGATTATGAAAAATAGTTGAATAATAATTTTAGACAGCTATAATAATTTTAGACACCCCTACATGTGTAAAGACAAACAAAATCCCTAAAAATACTTAGCCAATATAAATCTATAGTAGTTGCCTCAATTCCTGTACTTTGTATACTTACTTCAGTACTTGTTCTTATATTAAAATGACATATAAAGGATAAGGCAAAGCCATCTACTAATTGGCATATTTGTTTATTTCTCATTGAGTGAAAGTGTCCTTATCTTATTTAACTTGCAAAACAAATTTTGATTGTGATTACTATAAAAAAAGAAAGGATTGAAGTTATCTGCTTTGCAATAAACTTTATATTTTTCAACCCCATCCCTACTCCCAACACACATACAGCATGCTATTTGAAAAAAAAAAATACTAACTGAACTAATTACAAGTATTAATGCAAAAAAATTAACAGTTTATTATAATTTATTTTATTTAACAATCAAGACAGTTTGTAGCCATCAGAAATTCCAGGGCATTTTACATGTAATTGGGAATTCAGGAACCTATATAGAGCTGTTAGTGTATTCAAACTTCTAGGTACAATCCATGCATACTTTTGATAACACATGATGGAATTTCTCTAAAAATTAACCTCATTGGTTTTATTTTTAACAAACTAGCCTGGGCATCTTAACATGGCCTGTGTTGTTTTTGATGTTAAAACATTCTACCAAAAAAAAAAAACCCATTCTACCCTTTGACAATAAGTCCAAGACCATCAAAAAGTATCAGTTTCACATACATTGCACTTGGACTCTCTTCTTAAATCCATTATATCCTTATGAAATTATACTTTTTTTTCCACAGGAAAACTCATGTAGAATTTTAGCAAAACACCTTCTTATCAGTTCTTCAGTGTCTGCAATTTGGTCTTGGCTCACCACCACAGCCCATGCTCCCAGTGCCATTCACCGAAACCCAACCTCCCAGGTGCCAGAAGCCATCTTTTCCCAGGCAATGAAAGTAACCACTTCAATAAACATTTTATGAAACTGCTTACTTATTCCAGCTTCTGTGCTAAGTGATGGAGATAGAAAGGAAGGTGAAAGAGGGTCCCTGCTTTCAAAGAGGTCACAGCTTAATAGGGGAAACAAGGTACACATAACCATGTACAAACAAGCTCTATTCAAGTTAAATTGAAAATAATCAACAGACAGAAGGCACTAAAATGAAGGGGGATCAGGAAGGTTTCTTGTAGAAGGTTGAATTTTAGTTGGGACACAAAGGAGGCCAGAAAAGCTAGGAGGCAGACATGAAGAGAAAGAACATTCCCAGCATGAGGTATAGCCAGTGGAAATGCCTGGAGCTGGGAGATGAGGTGTAACACAAGGGCCAGTGTCACTGGATCACAAAGCACATATGTGTATATGGGGGTGGGGTGGGGAAATTGGATGAAGGAGTTTAAGATGTAAGAAGACTAAAAAGGTGGGGGGACAGTAGAGATTATGAAGGGCTTTGGTTGTCAAATGGAATTTTATATTTGATTGAGCCAATGATTGGAAGCCAGTTGAATTTATTGAGAGGGAGTGGGTGACATGGTCAGGCTTATGATATAGGATTTCACTTTAAAAAGTGAAATTTAAGAAAGTAAGCAGGTTCAAATACCAATTAAAAAATTAAGTATTGAAATCATTGTTTACATGGTTCTAGGTCTAGACAAGATAACTGGGGGTTTTTTTGTTGGTGTTTTTGTTGTTGTTGGGTTTTGGGGTTTTTTGGTGGGGCAATGAGTGTTAAGTGACTTGCCCAGGGTCACACAGCTAGTAGGTGTCAAGGGTCTGAGGCCACATTTGAACTCAGGTCCTTCTGCATCCAGGGCCAGTGCATTATCCACTGAGCCACCCCGCTGCCCCCAAGATAATTGTCTGTTAAGAACTTTCAATCTGATAGCCATTGAGAGAACAAGTATAAAACATTCAAAGTCAACTTTTCACAAGAATGATCAAAGGAATGAAACTTAGAGGAGGGAAAGAGAAGGGGGATGGTAGTTGAATTAATATTTCCTAAAACAGAATATCACAGATGAAAGACATCTAAGCAATGAAGTGGGAAGATGGCTTTCCCCATTAGAAAGTAAACTCCTTGAGGGTAGGGACAGTCTTTCTTTTTCACTTGTATTTATATCATCAGCACTTAGCACAGAGTCTAGCACATTGTAAGTGCTTAACAAAAGCTTATTGCCTGCCTCCCTGGAGGAGGAAGTGTTATCTAGAAACTTATTCATAACTGGAATTGATGTGGGCTGAAATTAGGGTCAAATTGATTGTGAGTCATCCCAAAAGAATTACAAGACTCAGCAACTCAGTTCTCAAGTTTTATTGCAATACTGTGAGTGAACAGAGGGAAAGAACCAGAAAAGTGGAAAGGTATCTCTGGAATAGGGAAAGAAAAGACAGTTATATTTATAGTGTGGATATCAGTCTCATTATAACAATTACCATCTTGGGATAGGGGAGGGCCTATCCTAATTTGGAGTTCCTGGGAGCCTAAGCCAACCCCTGAGACACGTACCTTTTTCTGTGGAGATGTGTTTTTGGTGTCTACACGTCTTAAAGTGAATCTGGGGGCAAATCTGGCCTTTTCTGCACATGTCTCTTTCTGATTACCATGGCTAGTTTCAAAATATCCTCATTTTTCATTTATTTCTAGTCTGAATTTCTATAGCCTGTCTGTTTATCATTGTTATAGTTTAAGGTCTTCATGTCCTGCCTCCCTATGTTCCTGTTATGGGTACTGATTTATGTGGGTAAGAGAACCTAGTATCCTGACTTGTAAGTTATCCATTAACTGGGGTCTTAGAGCTCATATATGAATTAGAGCTTGGGTCTTAGGTTTTTCTGTTAACCCCTTTTTGGCCTCCTACATCAGAATGAGCAAAATTGATAAACAAGCAAAACAAGCAAAAGATAAACTTTTAAAACTTCACATTATTTGAAGTTCATGAAAAACCCATTCAAGGGGAGGTCACTGAAAAGGAGATAGTACTAGTTCAGAGAAGAGTTTCATAACCTGGGGCCTTAAACTTGTTTGCTTTGTTTTTTTTTTTTAATTTATTACTGTTATTTGAAGATGATTGGTTTCCTTTGTTATCTTGTACGTTTTATTTTATCCACTTAAAAACCTTTTTCTGGGATCCATGACACAAAAGAGTTAAGCCCTTTTTTGTAGTAACTGAATAGAGTGGGGAGTGGGTAGAATTTGATATATTCATGGATAGATAGAAAAGGAACCTCAGATTTTGTAATGCCCTCTATATTTTCTTTGGTGCTAAATTCTTGCCTTAGATCCCACAGATAAACTATTCCATGTTTTTTTTTTCTTTTTTGGTTAGGCAATTGGGGTTAAGTGACTTGCCCAGGGTCACACAGCTAGTAAGTGTTAAGTGTCTGAGGCCAGATTTTAACTCAGGTACTCCTGAAGTCAGGGCCAGTGCTTTATCCACTGCGCCATCTAGCTGCCCCCTCCATGCTTTTTAATTTGCTTATGGTATCACCCTTTATGTGTAAATCATGTATCCATTTTGATTTCATGTTGGTATACGATATGAGATGTTGGTCTATACCTTGTTTCTGACATACTGTTTTCCAGTTTTCCCAGCAGTTTTTTGTCATTTAATGAGTTTTTGTTCCAAAAGCTTGGATCTTTGGGTTTATCATATACTAAATCACTATGGTCATTTATTATAATGTAATTCGTAAATAATCTATTCCACTTGATATGGGATGGAATTTGGGGTCCAATTGATTGTGAGTCATCCCAAAAGAATTACAAGACTCAGTGACTCAGTTTCCCAAGTTTTATTGCAATACTGTGGGTGACAACAGGGAGAGAACCAGAATATTGGAAAGGTATCTCTCCAATAAGGAAAGGAAAGACAGTTATATTTATAGTATGGATAAATTGATTATCAGTCCCATTATAATAATCTCCACCTTGGGGAGGCACAGGGGAGAGCCTGTCCTTCTCATTATAATATTCTCCACCTAGGGGGTGTTACAAGGGAGGGCTTATCCTAATTTGGAGTTCCTGGGGGGTCCTAAGCCAACCCCCGAGGCGGGTACCTTTTTCAGTGGAGGTGTGTTTTGGGGGTTTACATGTCATAAGATGAATCTGCGGACAAATTTGGCCTTTGCTGCACATGTCTCTTTCTGATTCCCATGGCTAGTTTCAAAATATAATCATTTTTCATTAGAATTTCTATAGGTTGTCTTTTTCCTTTATTGTTATTTTGACCTGACCTGTTCTAGTCCATTATGGATGTTGATCACTATGGGTACGAGAACCTAATATAAATTATCCATTAACTGAGGTCTGACTCCCTTTTAGAGCTAATATCTGAATTAAAGCTTGGGTCTTAGGTTTATCTATTAACCCTTTTTTGCCTCCTACATCACACTGAGCCACCACTCTATTTCTTAGGGAGTACCAGATTGTTTTGGCAATTACTACTTCATAATACAGATTGAAATCTGATATGCCTAGATCACCTTCCTTCCCCCCCCCTTTCTAATTTACCCCTTGTTAAACTTCACCTTTTGTTCTTGCAGATGTATTTTGTTAGTATTTTTTCTAGCTCTATGAAATAAATTTTTGATGGCTTAGTTGGTAAATGTCTGGAATGGTAAGTATCTGGAGCAACCATCTCTCTTCTTAGATGAGGGCTTTGGGAAAAGTGGTAGGGAATATGGAGGGTAACCTAGCCCAGATTCTGAAACTCCAAATTCAATATCTTCTTTACTGTACCCCATTCTCTACTATACCGCAATTAACATTATTGGAATTGGTCTTATATATAATTTTTTTTAATGGGGAGAATGGTAGGCATTGATGCTGGAGATCTGGAGACATATCCTTGCCTCACCTGGACAAGGTTGGGGAGTGTGAAACAATATTTAACAATAATGAATTTCTTGGGTACCCAGAGATCATTTTCAATCCCTTCTCACCACCCCCCTCCAGAAACTCTTATTCTTCAAGAAATTTTTGAGTTGATTCTCTAGGATTCTTTAAGTATACCATCATATCATCTGCAAAGAGTGATAGTTTTGTTTCCTCCTTGCCTATTCTAATTCCTTTAATTCCTTTCTCTTCTCTGATTGCTAAAGCTAACATTTCTAGGACAATATTAAATAATAGGGGTGATAATGGACATCCCTGTGTTCACCCCTGATCTTATTGGGAAGGCCACTAATTTATCTCCATTGCATATAATACTTGCTGATGGCTTTAGTTAGATACTGTTTGTTATTCTAAGGAAAGCTCCACCGGTTCCTAAACTCTCTAGTGTTTTTATTAGGAATGGGTGTTGTACTTTGTCAAAAGCTTTCTCTGCATCTATTGAGATAATCATATGATTTTGGTTGGTTCTCTTATTGATATGGTTGATTATGTTCATAGTTTTTCTAATGTTGAACCAGCCCTGCATTCCTGGTATAAATCCCACCTGGTCATAGTGTATTATCCTGGTGATCACTTGCTGTAATCTCCTTGCTAATATCTTATTTAAGATTTTAGCATCAATATTCATTAGGGAAATTGGTCTATAATTTTCTTTCTCTGTTTTTGCTTTGCCTGGTTTTGGTATCACCACCATATTTGTGTCATAAAACGAATTTGGCAGAACTGCTTCACCTATTTTTCCAAATAATTTGTATAATATTGGGATTAATTGTTCTTTAAATGTTTGGTAAAATTCACCTGTAAACCCATCTGGCCCTGGGGATTTTTTCTTAGGGAGTTCATTAATGGCCTGTTCAATTTCTTTTTCTAATATGGGTTTATTTAAGGATTTTATTTCTTCTTCAGTTAACCTGGGCAGTTTGTATTTTTGTAAATATTCATCCATTTCATTTAGATTGTCAAATTTATTGGCATACAGTTGGGCAAAATAATTCCTAATTATTGATTTAATTTCCACTTCATTGGTGGTAACATCACCCTTTTCATTTTTGATACTGGTGATTTGGTTTTCTTCTTTCTTTTTTTTAATCAAATTAACCAATATTTTATCTATTTTATTGGTTTTTTCATAAAACCAGCTCTTAGTTTTATTGATTAATTCTATAGTTTTTTTGCTTTCAATCTTATTAATTTCTCCTTTAATTTTCAGGATCTCTAAGTTAGTGTCTAATTGGGGATTTCTAATTTGTTCTTTTTCTAGCTTTTTAAGTTGCATGCCCAATTCATTAATCTCCTCTTTCTCTTTTTTATTCATGTAAGCATTTAGAGCTATAAATTTTCCCCTAAGCACTGCTTTGGCTGCATCCCATAGATTTTGGTATGTTGTCTCATTATTGTCATTCTCTTGGATAAAGTTATTGATTATTTCTATGATTTCTTGTTTGGCCCATTCATTCTTTAGAATGAAATTATTTAGTTTCCAAATGATTTTCATTCTACTTTTCCCTGGCTCTTTCTTACATGTAATTTTTATTGCATCATGATCTGAGAAGGATGCATTTACTATTTCTGCCTTTCTACATTTGACTATGATGTTTTTGTGCCCTAATACATGGTCAATTTTTGAAAATGTGCCATGTACTGCTGAGAAAAAGGTATATTCCTTTCTATCCCTATTCAATTTTCTCCAGACATCTATCATGTCTAACTTTTCTAGTAATCTTTTCACCTCTTTCACTTCTTTCTTATTTATTTTTTGGCTAGATTTATCTAATTCTGAGAGGGGGAGATTCAGATCCCCCACTAATATAGTATTACTGTCTAATTCCTCTTGTAACTCATTTAACTTCTCCTCTAAGAACTTGGATGCTATACCACTTGGCACATACATATTTAATATTGATATTACTTCATTATCTATAGTACCTTTAAGTAAGATGTAATTTCCTTCCTTATCTCTTTTAATGAGATCTATTTTTGCCTGCACTTTGTCTGAGATAAGGATTGCTACCCCTGCCTTTTTTACTTTAGCTAAGGCATAATATATTCTGCTCCTGCCTTTTACCTTTACTCTGTGTGTATCTCTCTGCTTCAAATGTGTTTCTTGTAAACAGCATATTGTAGGATTCTGGTTTTTAATCCACTCTGCAATTCACTTCCGTTTTATAGCAGAGTTCATCCCATTCACATTCACAGTTATTATTACTGACTATCTATTCCCCTCCATTCTATTTACCCCCTTTGTACTTTCCCCCCCTTCTTTCACTCTATTCCTCCTCACCGACGTTTTACTTCTTACCCCTGCCTCCCCCGATCTGCCCTCCCTTTTTATCACCCCCCTCTCTTTTCTTTACCCTTTTCTCCCTTGCTTTTGTCCTCCCTTCTATCAGTCCCCCCCTTTCCCTTCCCCTTTTGTTTCCCTAAAGAATGAGTTAAGTTTCTTTATCCCAATGAATGTATATGTTATTCCCTCTTTGAGTCAAATCTAATGAGAATAGGGTTGAAACAATGTTCCCCCCTCCTTTCTTTCCCTCTATTGTAATAGGTTTTTTTCCACCTCTTCATGATATAATTCATCCCATTCCACCTCCCCTTTCCTCTCCTCCCCATAGACTCCATTTTTAACCCCTTGATTCTTTTGTATCATCACATCAAAGACAATTTATATTTATACCCTCTATATGAAGTCCTTCTCTCTGCCCAAGTACATTTACAGTTCTTAAGAATTATGAGTATTATCTTCCTGTGTAGGGATATAAACAGTTTAATCTAATAGGGTAACCTTTTTTTTCCCCCTCTGTTTCCCTTTTTAAACTTCTCTTGAGTCTTGTATGTTGAGATCAAATTTTCTATTCAGTTCTGGTCTTTTCAACAGGAAAGATTGAAAGTCCCCAATGTCATTAAATGTCCATCTTTTCCCCTGAAAGAAAATGCACATTTTTGCTGGGTAATAGATTCTTGGCTGCAATCCAAACTCCTTTGCCTTCCAGAATATCATATTCCAAGCCTTGCGGTCCTTTAATGTTGAAGCTGCCAGGTCCTGAGCAATCCTGACTGTGGCTCCATGATATTTAAGTTGCTTCTTTCTGGCTGCTTGGAGTATTTTCTCCTTCACCTGATAATTCTGGAATTTGGCTACAATATTCCTTGAGTTTTCCTTTTGGGGTCTCTTTCAGGAGGTGATCGGTGGATTCTTTCAATGATGATTTTACCCTCTGATTCTATGATATCAGGACAGTTCTCCTTAATAATTTCCTGGAATATGGTGTCTAGATTCTTTTTCTGGTCATGGCTTTCAGGCAGTCCAATGATTCTCAAATTGTCTCTCCTCGATCTGTTTTCCAGATCAGTTGTCTTTCCAATGAGGTATTTACATTTTCTTCTATTTTTTCATTTTTTTTATTCTGCTTGACTGATTCCTGGTGTCTCATGGATTCCTTATCTTCCAACTGTGCCACTTTAATTTTTAAGGCATTGTTTTCTTCAGTGAGATTATGCACCTTTTTTTCCATTTGGCCAAATGAATTTTTTAAGGCTTTGTTTTCTTCAGTGAAATTATGTGCTTCCTTTTCCAAGCTGCGGATTCTTTTTTCATAGTTTTCTTGTTTTGCTTTCATTTCTCTCCCCATTTTTTTTTCTACCTCTTGCAATTGATTTTTTAAATCCTTTTTGAGCTCTTCCAGGAAGGCTTTTTGTTCTTGAAACCAATTCACCTTCCCTCGTGAGGCTTCACATGTAGGCAATTTGAGGGTATTGTCCTCATCTGAGTTTGTGTTGGCTTCTTCCCTATTGATACAGAAGCTCTCAATGGAGAGGGCTCTTTTTTGCTTCTTACTCATTATTGCAGCTTATTTATTTATTCTTTAAGTTGAGGTCTGCTCTGGGGGCACCAGGGTCCCTGTTTTGGGCTTCTTGTGCAGGGGTATAGGTGCTGTGTGACCGGCCAGCCAGGCGCCGGACCCCGGCGTCTGATCCCGCCTGACCCGTTCGTGGCCCTCTCGGCCGGTGCAGGTAGGTTTTTCTACTGTCCTTCTTGGTCACCAGATTTTTGAACCAGGTTCCAGGGGCCTCAGTTGTTCGGCTGTGGCCCACAGCTCCTGCTGATTTGCCCCGACCCCCTCAGCACTGGGTTGCTGCCCTGTGCTGGGCCTCCCTTTTGCCCAAGTCAGACCGACCTTTTCCTGAAGTCTTCTAAATTATCTCTGGTTGGAAGACTGTGTCTCTCTGTCTCTGCAGGTTCTGTAGTTTCAGAATCCATCCAGAGGCTTGATTTAATGTTCATTTTGAGGGAACAGAAGGAGAGTTCAGGTAGCTTGCTGCTTCCTCTCCGCCATCTTGGCTCTGCCCCTGAAACTCTTATTCTTAAGGAAGTTCAAATCTTGTTTGGGGCAAGCCCAAAGGAACAAAAGGAATTTAGATTGATTCTTTTGTCTATCTCAGTGAAATGATAGGATTATGCCACACCTAGATACTGGACTTTGCCTTTAGTGATGTTCTTTTGCATACTTCCTCATTAGGTCATCTGGTAAAGTTCATTTTAATCTGGACCACCCTCAAGTCATGTCAACTAATGGAATTGAATGATGCTAATTAGCTTTGATCAATGTAGAATGACCCACCTCTATCAAAAGAGGATAAAAACCATTGACCACTCAAGAGTTGCCATCTTGGATCTCTTGGCTTCCTGGACCCACTCTCATGGTTTGGAATGCTATTGCTTGATGCATGGTCGTCCTCTTAGGCCTTGAGACCACATGCTGTCTCTCTGAGAGACAGAATGGGTCTGGGACTTTTCTCCTGCCTGTCTTAACTGCCACATGGTCAATTCTTTACTGATATATATTATATTAATTAATAATGAAAGCTTACTGCCAAAACAGATGCAATAGCCATTAATATATAAATAGCAATTAATTTAGAAAACACAATTTAGCAAAATAATTTAAAAAACACAGGAGAGGGAGTTTTTCTAATCTGGTTTGATGGCCAATCAGATTTTGTACTTGTGAAAGAGACATTTTGAGTGTCTCCAGGGTTTTTTCTCCTAAGAGGAACTCTTCTCTGAAGATAATAACATATTGAAAATAATCAATTTGCCAAAATTAAATTTATATCAGAAATGTAAGGATGGCTTAACTTTAGGAAGACAATTAAGATAATGAATCACATACATCAATACAAAAATATATAGTTATATTGATAGATGCAGAAAAGATCTTTCAAAAAATATAATTCTCATTTGTATTAAAACCTCTGAAAGTATAGAGCCATAGTCTCATAGAAATTAGGTTTGCACCAACATCTTGAACCATACACCAAGCTAAGTTTCAAATGGATGCACAACCTAGAGATGAAGGTCAAATCATAAACAAATAGAAATACAAGGAAGAAATTACTTTCAGATCTATGGATAGAGGAAGGGCTGATGACTGAACAATTAATAAAGATGACCAGAGAAGATTAAATGGACAATTTTGATTACATAAATTAAAAAAAATTGCACCAATCCAATATACCCATGGTTAGAAAGGAAGTAGTTAATTGGGAAAAAACAACAACTATATAGCAAGTTTCTCTAATAAAGGTCTCACATCCAAGATATAAAAGGAATTGATTCAAAGCATCAGACAACAATGACTTCAAAAGACTGATCATAAAATATACCTCTCACCTCTTGGCAGAAATGTATTGTACTTGAGATACAGAATGAGAGCTACATTCTCAGACATGGCAAGGTTTTAATTTGTTTTGCTGGACTATAAACACTTGTTGCAACATGTGATTTCTACTTGGGCAGGGTGGGATGGGGTTGGTGGGTTAGTGGATAATAATAAATACCAAAAGAAGCACCAATAAAACATTTTTTTTAAATGTGCTGAAAACAAAAAAGTCAAGGAGACACAAAAAAAGTTAAACAGCTAAATTACTACTACCTTGTTATTTAATTTAATGCATATATACGTGTGTGTATATATATATATGTGTGTGTGTGTGTGTGTGTGTGTGTGTGTAAATATATATATGTAAAAGAAAGTTGTGCATACAAGGAGTTTATAGCTTTGGTCTTTTTGACAATGAAATGTTTTCTTTAATTGTTAAGTCCAGAATTTTTTTTAAAAAGGAGATTAAATAAAGTACTGGGAATCAGAGGAGTCTGTTGTATTTTTAAGCTGTAGTTATTAAAATTACCAGTTTGAAAAAAATGGAAAAGTTGATCAGTGTGATAGATGAAGTGAGCAGAACCTAGAAGAAAAGGAATATAGCTCCATCTTTTTTGGGCAAACTCAAGAAGAGAGACTCCTCAGTGAAGGACTCTTTGGACAAAAGCTGCTTGGAAACATGGAACTCAATTTGATGGGAATCAAGCATAGACCAATATCTTTTCAAATGTATCATAAGAAATTCCAAATGTATTAGGTAAATGGGCAGTAAGATGTGTAGAGATATATTTTATGTGTATATACAAATACATAGCTATCTATTTATATACACATATACACTCATACACATATATGTAAAACCATACTATGCGTATTTCTACTCCTCATGTGTTTCTCTGTGAAGGAGGATAGTATCTTCCTTCACTAGTCTAAGTCTTTCATATCTTTCTAAGTCAACTAACTCATCATCTCCTACCCCACAGCAATATTCCAACCCAATTGTACCCTATCTGAGAGATATGAAGTTTGTCCCCAATTTTCTACATTCCTTCTATTCTTGGCCACATAGGTTTTATTTATACAAGAACATTTTAACTTAAAATAATCAAAATTATCCATTTTATATTTCAACAATGCTCTCACCTTATAGTATAGTTTAAGGTCTGATACTGCTGAAACTATTTCCTTTACATATTTTTCCTGTGTTTTTTTTTTTAATTCCTAACCTTTTACTCTTCCAAATGAATTTTGTTATTATTTTTTCTCACTCAGTAAAATACATTTTTAGTAATTTAATTGGGATGGCATTGAATCTGTAGATTAATTAGGTAAAATTGTCATGGGGAGGGGGGTAGGCAATTGGTATTAAGCGACTTGCTCAGAGTCACACAGCTAGTAAGTTTCAAGTGTCTGAGGCTGGATTTGAACTCAGGTACTCCTGAATCCAGGGTTGGTGCTCTATCCTCTGTACCACCTAGCTGCCCCTAAAATTGTCCTTTTAAAAGTTATATTGGGGGCGGCTAGGTGGCGCAGGGGGCAGCTAGGTGGCGCAGTGGATAAAGCACCGGCCCTGGATTCAGGAGTACCTGAGTTCAAATCCGGCCTCAGACACTTGATACTTACTAGCTGTGTGACCCTGGGCAAGTCACTTAACCCCCATTGCCCCACAAAAAAAAAAAATACAAGTCATTAAAAGTTATATTGCCTTTACCTATCCATGAACCATAAATATTTCTTCAATAATTTGGATCTGAGGCTATATATATAAAAATTGTTTTATGTTTGTGTTTGAATAGTTTCTGTGTCTGTTTTGACAGGTATATGCTTATTTTAAATGATCTAAAACAATATGGAATACTATTGTTGACACAAAATGTAGTTTCTCTATTTTTCTCCTTCGATTAAATCTATTTTAACTTTAACTTTGTGATCATGATTACTATCAATGCATTTTTACATAATATATTCTACTCCTTCCCTTTATTTTACCATTGTGTGTATCTCTTATTTTTGAAATGCTTCTTGAAAGTAATATTGTTGAATTCAAATTTTTATTATGCTTTACATTTCCATTTTATGGGTAAATTCATCCCATTCACATTCCAAGCTACAATTTCTTGTTGTGTATTTTCCTCCTTATTTTTCCTCACTATCCTTCTCACCCTATTTACCCTATTCCTAATTTCTCTATTTCTACCCATTACCTTGCCCTCCTATTCCTTACACTACCCATCCTTATGAGTCCATCCCTTATCCTCTCCCCCTTCCCTATCCACTTTTAACCCATTCCTGATGAAAATTAGGTTCCATCACTATCCACTCTCCCCCCACTAGCCTTTTCTGTATCAATTTTTCCTTTTGTGCCTCATTTGCATGACATTGTAATACCTTTTTAAATGAAAAAATAAAAAATAAAAACCATTTAAAACAATATGGAATTAAGATTAATATCTTTAGGGGGGCGGCTATGTGGCACAGTGGATAGAGTACCGGCCCTGGATTCAGGAGTACCTGAGTTCAAATCCGGCCTCAGACACTTGACACTTACTAGCTGTGTGACCCTGGGCAAGTCACTTAACCTCCATTGCCCCACAAAAAAATAAAATTAAAAAAAAATCTTTGAAAATAATGGGGGGCAGCTAGGTGGTGCAGTGGATAGAGCACCGGCCCTGGAGTCAGGAGTACCTGAGTTCAAATCCAGCTTCAGACACTTAATACTTACTAGCTGTGTGACCCTGGGCAAGTCACTTAACCCCAATTGCCTCACTAAAAAATTAAATAAATAAATAAAAATAATGGAATAATTTAAAAGTAAATATAACTGATTTTTTAAAGGATAATGGAATTGGTTGAGATTTCACTGGTCTACAGAATTCTGAAGGAGGAACTTCCAATATCACTGCTGGTCTGTGCCTCCTCTGCTACTCTCTAGCCTTAGAGAGCACTGAGAGGTAGGTGACTAGCCCAAGGTCACCTAGCCAGGACATGTGAAAGTAAAAATGGGAAAGATTCTATAATAATCAAATTAGAGAGAAGAAAAAAAATTATTTGAATTGAAAAGACCAGTTGAACTGGACAAATAAAAATCTTCCTGGCAGAGGGTAGGATAGACAGCCTGACAAGTGAAGGGACATAGCCTTTGGTAACAGGTGACAAGCCAGGGAAACCTGGGGTCCCTACCTCCGTTCTAAGTAGGCTCCTGCTTCCTTCAGGATATAACTCTTGGAGGAAGCCCCAGCTGTTCCCCTCCTCCCCAGTCTCAGGGCCTCATTTTACCAGGGCAGGAGCAAGGTGAGGAGGCTGCCTCATTCAGGGCAGAGGAGCTGGAGGCAAAGAGGCAGTGACAAGGAGCAGGGCTGCCAAGAGGCTGGGGAGAGGACCTGGCACCAGGAGCTTCACTGTTTCAATGAGCAGACAAGTGTGATGTATGAAAAGTTCAAGAGATTTAGTTTCTGGGTAACTAATCATTTAAATAATTATGACTAGTGAAGAATTAATAAAAAAGATAGTCACTTGATCTTCTCTGGTAAACGAAAGACCACTCCTAGAGGCCTCTTGATGGTTATATACCCTTGGAAAAGTGAGTTTTTTCAACAAGTGACAATCATCTCTGATTGCTTAAGAATTAATGAGGATGAATATTATAATGAGAGGTGGATCTAATCTAATGAGGGGCTGGGGGACATGACTTTGATTATGTCACTCATGGACAAAGAGAGAATCACCTAGAGCCAGAACATTCCTGGGCAATCTATACAAAAGGATCTACACCCTCACCCAAGCCTATCTGAGTAGAACATAATGGGCCAGAATTCACCTAGATTAGATTCTCATTGTAAGGTTTTTCAAGTTGGGTGGGGTAACAATTCCACCTAGGTAGGATGGTCTAGATAGAGTAAATTTTGGGGTAAGGCAAGTCATGTGCTTCAAAGAATGGCTGTATAACCTACAGGGGTTTATTTCTTAATGAGGAAATAGAAAAAAAAAATCTTAATCTTACTGATACAGTCCAAGGGTCACAGGGGCTTTGTTGTGGCTTCAGTAAAAGCTTTAATCTTAGAAGTGCCTAAAGTGTGATATTTAAAATCTAATGTGTGTGTTTTTACCTTGGCCCCCCCCCCCGCCCCATCCCAGTGTAGGGGGAAACTAGCTAGGATTTAATTATAAATTCAGCAACAGTTTAGGCTTTTAAGCATTTATTAAAGTATATTAGAAGTTAGTAAAGAGAGAGAAAAAGAGCACAAGTCTCTGAAAGAATGGAAAAACCCTATCTCAGATCTATGCTAGAGAGAAAGAGAGAAAGCCACTTTCACCTAACCTGTCACACTTTGAAAGAGAGACTGAGTCCCAGTTACTTCCCCTGGAAGCCCCATGTTGAACATGAAGAGGGGCGGTCCCCACACACAGCTCCAAGCTAATTGGCTGGTAGTGCAGAGGCCAAATTTAATATGGGGAGAGTTAATTGGGTGGCTCACCATAATATTGGGGTTCAGAAAATAATGAGAGACCTCTAGATTCAAAGTTTCCTCCTTTCCAAACTGCCTTTTTTTGTTATTTCTCCCAAGCTAATAAGAAATTAGATTAACAGCCTCTTTTCCACAAACAAATCAGGTTTTATTACTGGGAATAATATATATAACAAAGGTGAAGTTAATAAAACCAGGGACAAGCAAATAGGGGAAAAGAAAAATGGATGAGCTCCCTGGCCCTAACAAAGACTGACTCAATCCTCAAACTTGCTTCCAGCTCTGCTGATTTGAAGAGTTGGCCTCATTTCTATTAACTCACCACCTGGGGTCCATAGTTTCTATGGGAGTCAGTTGTGCAATCCCTCTCCAGTTAACTCTCTGAAGCTCACCAACAAAAAAAGAGAGCTCCCAGCCTCAGCATTCTCTTTTCTACCTTTTCTCTCCCTCCCCCAAAAGGGAGGTCCTTCAAACTGGACGGCTGAGAGTGGTCCCCCTGCTGATGTCAGCAATATATGTCACTCAGGGCAGTCCAGGTGTGGCCTATATCTAATCATCCCAAGCAGGTACTTAGTCGGTTTCTCAAACAATACTAAATCAATCAGGTGGGACCCCTTGGGTGTCTGCCAAATTCCATTATTTTATCACAGTAGCATTCAAGTCCATTGATTGACATGACTTAAAGGTGGTCCATGAATTGTGACGTGACTTCCAGGATGCCAATCTGACCTTAGAAAGGTCTAATTCTTTCTCAGAAGGGGCAGGGGCCCCTGGTTCTCACAGAAGTGACAGTATTACAAATACAAGGTCTACACAGCAAGATGCATGCAATGATTAAAATTATAGGTATGAAAGGAGCAAGTATTAAAAACAACCAGGGTGGGGGGCAGCTAGGTGGCAAAATGGATAAAGCACCGGCCCTGGATTCAAGAGGACCTGAGTTCAAATCTGGCCTTAGACACTTGACACTTACTATCTGTGTGACCCTGGACAAGTCACTTAACCCTCATTGCCCAGAAAAAAAGGGAGAAAAAAAACCAAAAAAACAAGAAGTCCAGGATGGAGAGCAGGAGATCAATTGGCTGTGTCTGCCATGATATACATGCAGCACAAAAGTATTCTGAACCTCGAAACCCTACCTTCCCCAGCAAGTAAATAGTCTAAGACTATCCTATTGTCTGTTACTATATTGGCCAAAGAATCTAGGGACTCTTGGAAGTCCTCAAGGCCCAAAGCAGTTTCATTAGAAATCTTTTCAATTGCTAAGGACTGACTCATGTTCTAGGTAGCCCACCAAAAGAATGGCAAGAGCTGCAGTTTTATAGATCCATCACAAGAACTTGTCCCAACAACCCCTCTTTGCCCTATTCTTTTCCTCAGGAGGGAGAGGGCTTAGAGGGTTTTGATAAACAATAATGGATGTAGGGGCTGAGACAAGAAGTGGTTAGGACCATGGGCATACAAGCTTCCTCAGGAGACCATCCTGGCACAAAGAATGGTGTCTCTACCCTAGATGCCAGGGATGTTGTATAATGACTACAAATAAACCTGTATTCTGGAGGTGCACAGATGAATAGCTTGGTTGACCTTAACAATCACAAATGAATGCTTTTGTTTCTGACAACCATGTTCTCTGATCTGTTATCATATTTCATAGGAGGACAGGTATGGGAACAAATTGTAGGAGATATTATAAGATATAATTTGGGGGGCAGCTAGGTGGCGCAGTGGATAAAGCACTGGCACTGGATCCTGGAGGACCTGAGTTCAAATCTGGCCTCAGACACTTGACACTTAGTAGCTGTGTGACCCTGGGCAAGTCACTTAACCTTCATTGCCCAGCAAAAAAAAAAAAAAAAAGATATTATAATTTCTCTGATCTGTTTATTGATTCTGTTTGTAGGAGACAAAAACTATATTTTAATATTCAACAGGCTAGACCAACCAAAAGACTACCCACCACACTTCTGTCCAAGTGGGTGCTGACAAAAACCAGAGGAGCATTTCTCTAAGTTAGGACATCTCTCAACTGTAGAGAAATGGCAATCTAAAAGTAGCCTGACTATTCTGACCTCAGACCTTGGGGGCCTGCCCAGTGCAACTGAGGCTCCTGACAGAGGAGAGAAGCACAGGAATCCAAGAGGCACGTGAGCAGCCCCCTTTTACCTGTCTGACAACTTTTCCCAGGTTTCTGATACCAAAATGTTAGGGGGAATTGCGACCTGGGTGGGAGGCTAGTTCACACTGTGAGAATCAGGGTACCACCCCCTGCTGAAGTGAGAATCAGGGCGATGCCCCCCTGAAAAGAAAGCATGTGACTAGCATCAGGAAGCTGCCTGGCATCTGGAATTTACACCTATTCATAGACTGCCTGTAAGTCATGTCAATCAATGGACCAGACAATTAGCTTGGAGCTGTGTGTGGGGACTGCCCTGCTTCCTGTTCCACAGGGGACTTCTGGGAGAAGCAGCAGAGGATTACTCTGTTTCATTTGGAAACAAGCATGTGGTAGCAGAAGCAGGAAGGGTAGACAGATCTCCTAACTTCATGTGTTCTCTTTGGAAGTGTGGATAGCTAGATGAAGGAGAATTTCTCTCTCTCTCTCTCTCTCTCTCTCTCTCTCTCTCTCTCTCTCTCTCTCTCTCTCTGTCTCTCTGCTAGCCCCTAATACACTTTAATAAATACTTAAAAGGGGCAGCTAGATGGCGCAGTGGATAGAGCACCGGCCCTGGAGTCAGGAGTCCCTCAAATCCAGCCTCAGACACTTAACACTTACTGGCTGTGTGACCCTGGGCAAGTCACTTAACCCCAATTGCCTCACCAAAAACAAAAACAAAAACAAAAAAAAATACTTAGAAGTCTAAATTGTTGCCAAATTTATCAATAAACTTAGCTAGTTCTCCTCACATACACAAACTGGGGTCAGGTAAAGCGATTATACATTAGATTTCATGAATCTTGTCAAATAAAAAGAGATTAGGAGAGAGGAATAATGGACAGGAACAGATCACCCTGGTGACTGTTCCACTGGAGTAAGAAAAGACCTAGTATTTTGTATCTTTACAAAACAAAGGGGAGGGAAGGGCAAGATAATTGTGGGGGGATCTTTGAATAATGAGGTATCAGTAGGGTATGCAGCATCCATCCATATGCTACATATCATCTTGCAGAACTTAATATTGCTTCTCACACTCCTTGTTCCTGAGGTGGGAGACAAAGCCACTTTCCCTTTGGCTTTGGGGTTTGGGATCTTTAGGTTTCTTGGGCTCCCACTGCATTCCCACAACAAAGAGACTTAGGGAGAATAGACTAGGACATCTAGGGAAGGACTGGGGCTGGTTTCTGGGACCAGCTCCACATTCAAGGATTGAAGGAAACTCCTCTGAGAACAGGCTGTTTGGCAAAGGGCAGCCCCAGCAATCCCCATCCCTCCACCTAGACCTAGAAAGTAATCTAGAAGTTCCTGGATGGGAGTATGTGGAGGCTGAGGCGAGAACATGACCGAGTCCATCCTCCTGACGCACAGGAGATAATCATCTTTGACACAGCCCACCTAGCACAGGGACCACTCTGGAGTTTCTCTGTCATCCCAGCAAAGCCTGGGTCCCTCAGCCCAGATCTTATGATCAGGCCAGGGCCAGATCTTATGTTCAGATTCAAGGGAGGTGCCCTAGTCCAGCAAATCTGGGGATCCTTGCATCCCTCTCACAGCAATAATCAAAGGATCTAGAGAATAATGGAAGGACTAAAGGCCTAAGGGCAGGGCCCTCCTCTTACCTCTGGTTCTCTGTAGTTTTGTTTGATAAAAGAAATAAATCATTAAGAAGCCAGAGAAGACTACCAGGAACAAATCTACAATCCTTTTATGAAGTGTCTTCTGAGATATGGGGAGATTCTCTGAAAATAGGTCCCCAAACACCATTACTATGGAAATCAAAGAAGGGGAAACCCTGGTCCCTGATCCCTGTGGCCCAGGTTTGGGGTGAGTGTTTAGAGGTCCCACAAGGGGTCTTTGCCTTTCAAAGTCAGTAATTAGCATTTATTCTATTGTGTGCCAGGCACTGTGCTAAACCCTGGGAATACAAAGAAAGACAAAAGATAGTCCCTGCTTTCAAAGAGCTCACCATCTAATTGGGTAGACAACAAACAAACAGCTATGAACAAACCCCAGGAGCCCAGGGCTTCAAGTTTCTCATCAATCCCATAGGTAATAGAGTAGAGGGAGGAGCCATGACAGTTACTGGGCAGTTATTATGGGGCCAGATTGTGGAAGAGTCTAAGACAATAGGGAGCCATGGAAGCTTCTTCAGCAGTTGAAGTGACATGATCACAACTGTCTTTTATGGAGGTGAATCTGACAGCCTGTGCCAGATAGACTGGAGAAACTGGAAACCCTCCTTTCAGAGTTAGGAAAATGGGTCAAATCTCATCCCTGGCACTTCACAGGGTAAATTAGTCCTTTTGCTGCTTTGGGCAGCCAGAAGCCCAGATTCTAACTGTTCTCCTTTAAAGAGCAGCTTTTCAGGGAACTAATAATTCTCTGAGCTGGAGCCATGGCTAGAATGACATTCTCTGGAGCCTGGAAGATGACAAAGGCCAGGGCCAAACCTGGTCCTGAGTTTAGAAGTGCCCCCTCCCTATCTCAGGGCTCTTCCTAAAATGCTTCAGAACAGGAATTTTCTATCAAGGCAAGATGTCCCTACTGACAGTCTTCTGTGGGCCTGCCCAGACCTATGCTAGATCCTTGGGGTAGGGAAGGAGAAGGGGAGAGAAGTCAAACAATACAGGTTGTGCCCCTGAGGAGCTCACTGTCTAGGTGAGGAAATGCATTTGGAAGCATGTTGTGAAGCAGATGACAGTGTGGGGTCTGCTTGTGAGGTACAGACAGACAGTCCTTCAAGTGCTTAGAGACACTATCTCTGACCCCTACCAGATGAACCAGTATCCTGGGAAAGGAGCCTGATTTCTTCCTTTGGTCCCAGAGGCTGAATTGGAATAAACAGTTAGAAGAGGTAGGGGGCCTATTTACCTTTCCTGCCCAGGAAAGCTGCCTCAGGTGGGTTAGGCTGCCTCTGGAGGGGCCAAGGCCTCCTTCTCCTGAAGGTCTTCAGTAAGAGGCTGGATGTCCATGTGTCATGGATGTATTAGACACTTGAGGAATTTCCTTGCACATTACTGGTTGGACAGGGTGATCTCTGAGCTCCCTTATCTTCTTCCTTCCTCTAGGACCCTGTACCATAATCAGCCCTTCTCATGTACATCTTCAAGGTCTCCTTTTCAAGTGATTCTTTCCCAACTAACTAAAAGTATGGTCATCTTCCCAGGCCTAAGGCTTTCAAAAATATCTTTACCCCTCTCCGGTAACTACACCTTCACTGCTAGAACTGAGAAAAAATTTGCCTATACCCAGAAAGTCTTCAGTGCCTCATACCACACTTTCTATTCAGTCTCCTCCAGTCTGGCTTTGTCCCCCACACCATTCAATGGAAATGTTCTCTCCAAAACCATCATTGGCTTCCTAATAAAAGGATCGCATGGAGTTCCTTGGAGTCCTCATTATTCTGGACCTCTCTGATGTTATTGGCCACCCTCAGCCCCCAATCCCTTCTGGGACATTTACTTTTCTCTCTTCCACTGACTTCTCAGAGACAAGAACCCATCTTGCTCCTCCTCCTACTTCTCTAAGGATTCTTTCCCCATCTCCTTTGTGGGCTGTTTGTCCTCAGCTCAACCAGTTATGGGGGTATTGGTCAAGGTTCTTTCTTTGATCCTCTTTTCTCTCAACATTTGTACCTTTGACAATTTTATTTCCTAAATGTCTTGAACTAACAACTCAAACCACACAACTTTCAGATCCAAATCTCTAGCTCTGACTTTTCTTCTGGGTTCAAGGCCCTCTTCTCTACCTACCCTCAGAACATCTCCATCTAGATGCCTTTTCAGTATCCCAAACTGCCATGTCACACAATGAGTTTATATTGGTCCTTCTTAACTCAGTCCTTCCTTCTTATTCATCATTTTAAAATCAGAAGCACCATGATTCACCCATGATGCTTTGTCTGAGGAATCTCTGGTGTTTGCTATGTCCCCCGACCTTGAACATCAAAGTCTCTGTGAATTCTTCTTCATCCTACCTCTAGAACTACTTTCCTAGTCTTCCCTTCCTTTCTATTCTCCCTGGGGCCACACTGGCATGAGGCTTCCTTTCCCTCTGCCTGGGGTCTTACCTTACCTTCCATACGTATTTTCCTTCCTCCACTGCACCCTACAAATAGGTCCCAGGCTCTTCTGTGCTGCACATGGTTCAGTTCAGGCCATTCCTGTCCTCCAAATCTTCAGGGCTCACCCTGTTTCCCTCGACTTTCATACAGGGTTACAGTTCATCTGGTACCATCTAGCCATACTATTCCCCATCTCCCTTGCTCCATGTGCTCTCTGCTTCAGTCACACTGGACCACACATTGTGCCCTTAAGATGAGCTGTTCTTCAGGCTTCCATGCCTTTGCTCTTCCTTATTCTCTTCCTGTTGAATCCTTACCCAGCTGTTAAAGTCCAATTCCAATGTCCCCACTTCTAGGAAGTCTTCCCCGATTCCTGTAGCACTAACAACTTTCCCATCAGGTTCCATACATCATTTCATTTTGTACCTTTCTCATGCCCTTAACTGGTATTGGTGTGTATTATACTTAGAGCTTACTACCTTAATCCTTTCCTAAACTGAACAACAAAAAGGCAGAGACCTTACTTATCTAAACTCTCTATATCCCCCATCAAAGCATAAAGGTCTATACTCAATAGATAATTAATATTTTTTGAAATTGAACTAAATTATGATTTCTGCTTCCTTTATAATCCTGTTTTCAGTGGTTTTGTTTGTACAAAACTTTTTAATTTAATATAGTCAAAATGATTCACTTTGCATTTCATAGTGTTCTCTATCTCATCTTGGGTCATAAATTCTTTCCCTCTCCACAGTTTTGACAAGTAAACTATTCCTTTTCTAATTTGCCTATGGTCTAGATCTTGTACCCATTCCGACTTTACTTTGGTGTATGGTATAAGATGTTGGTCTATGCCTAGTTTCTGCCATACTATTTTCCAGTTTTCCCAGCAGTTTTTGTCAAATAGTAAGTTTTTATCCTGGAGGCTAGAGTCTTTGGGTTTATCAAAAAGGAAATTGCTATGTTCATTTACTGATGTGTTTTATGTGCCTAACCTAATCCACTGCTCCCCTCTATTTCTTAGCTAGTATAAAATAGTTTTGATGATTGTTGCTTTATGATATAGTTTTAGATCTGGTACAACTAAGGCGCCTTCTGTTGCAGATTTTTTTCATTAATTCCTTTGATATTCTTGACCTTTTATTCTTCCATATGAATTTTGTTATTGTTTTTTCTAGGTCTATGAGATACTTTTTTGGTAGTTTGATTCATATAGCACTGAACAAGTAAATTAATTTAGGTAGAATTGTCATTTTTATTATATTAGCTTGGCCTACCCATAAGCACCTCAAACCTATTTTATTGGCTAATATGATGAAAAAGGAAAACAATAAATGTTGGAGAAGCTGTGGGAAAATTGGAACACTAATGCATTGTTGGTGGAGTTGTGAACTGATCCAACCATTCTGGAGTGCAGTTTGGAAATATGCCCAAAGGGTTATGGGACTGAGCATAGCCTTAGACCCAGTAATACCACTACTTGGTCTGTATCCCAAAGAGATCATAAAAAAGAGACAAGGACCCACATGTACAAAAATATTGATAGCAGCTCTCTTTGTGGTGGCACAGAATTGCAAATGGAGGGAATGACCATCAGTTGGGGAATGGCTGAACAAGCTGTAGTCTATGAATGTAATGGAATACTCTTCTCCTGTAAGAAATGATGAGCAAGCATTTCAGAAAAACCTGGAAAGACTTAAGTGGACTGAGGCTGAGTGAAGTGAGCAGAACCAGAAGAACATTGTACACAGTAACAGCAACATTGTGTGATGATCAACTGTGATAGACTTAACTCTGTCTTGGGTATGGAGGAGTCAAGATAGGGAGAGAAGGGAAAAAAAGTTGGAACTAACAATCTTTACATGTAACTGGAAAATAATAAAATACTTTTATGATAAAAAAGAAATTGAATTAAATTATGATCCATATGACCTACCACTTCATTATACAGCTGGGTCTTGATTAATTTGAATAATGAATCCCTTGAAGTGGTCACATTATTTCATTCCCTACTACATTTTTCCATTTAGTTGCAAACAATTACTATATCTCATATAATTATAACTTCAAATTATGTGAATTAGAATATGTTCAGTTCACCCTAATTAGGACCCATGTACACATCAATACAACTTCTTATTGCTTACTGTCTCACTGACAAGGAAAGGAAGGGAGGAAAGGATGGATAAAATTTGGAAACAAAAACTTTAAATAAAATGTTTATTATTTTAAAAAGAAATTATAATTGAAAATTGGAAAAAAAAAAAAAAGAAGAAACCCCAAATGTGGTCATGAAGAAAATGACTCAACAAGAAGACTGAGGTGAGTGATTTGTTCTTAGAGTAGAGCACTGTTTGCATTGTTTGCATACTTTCATGAATAAAGTTTGATTACAGTACTGTATACAAAATAACAGCAATAGTGTAAGATGATCTGCTATGAAGGACTTGGTTATTTTCAGCAATGCAATTATCCAATATAACTCTGAAGAACTTATGAAAATTGTAATCAGTCTACAAAGAAAGAACCGATGGTATCTGAAAACAGATTGAAGCATAATTCTTTTTGATAGTTCCTTAATATGAAGTTTTGTTTTTATCTGTTATCTTTCACAACCTTGCTAATGTGGAGATGTTTTGCATGACTACTTATGTATAACTTATATTGAATTGCTTGAGTTCTTGGGGGGCAGGGAGGAAAAGAAGTTGGAATACAAAGTTTTAAAAACTTGTTGTCAAAATTTGTTTTCAGGGGCAGCTAGGTGGCACAGTGGATAGAGCACCGGCCCTGGATTCAAGAGGACCTGAGTTCAAATCTGGCCTTGGACACTTTACACACTTACTAGCTGTGTGACCCTGAGCAAGTCACTTAACCCCAATTGCCTCACCAAAAAAAAAAATTTTTGTTTTTACATGTAATTTGGAAAATAAAATTCTAAACAAAAAAAAAAGTTCAATTACAGGAATCAAGAAGCGTAAGATTAATTTGGATTTCCATCCACTAGTTAGCATAAGTAATGATAAACTGACTAAATGTGAACCTTACCAAAAACAAGAGACTACAAACCACAGCCACAAGTGAAATTAGAAACATGCTTTACCAACAAAGTCCAAACATCAATGTCACTCTAGATGGAGCCATCCAGGACAGCTGAGTTTACAGTAGAATATCTCACAAAACAGGTACATTACATAAAATGTGAATCTTATCCTAAGAATACAGGAGTGCTTTGGTAGGGAAGGAGAGTAGGAATTTTCACAAACTCCCTATTTTTTCTTAAGTCACCTTTCTTTCAGTCTCCTAGGCTTGAATGCTCAGTCATTTTCCATCCTTCTGCTTCCTTGCCTGGAGTCTCTGCCTCCTACCTGGTTCTGTAGCTCCCACACAGAGGGCCCTGGGCTCTTTATGGGTGAGGATTCTCCATATCTAGCCTGACCTAGACTCACAGAGTGGCTACCTGAGCATCTTCATGCTGTGCTTCCACTTTGCACCCTCCCACCCCACCCCACCCCTTTTCACTTCCAGCTCTGGGGATAATATATCAACCCTACAATTCCCAGGAAAGACTTAGCAATCCTTTGTCCAAATGGCTCTATTCCCTATCCTTATGACTCCCCACACAAAAACACCATTACTTGACCAACCCTCCCTTATGTGTGTTCTCTTCTATTAGATTGTAAACTGCTGGAGGGCAGGAACTGTCTTGCTTTCCCATTTGTATCCTCAGTATGTAGCACCATGCCTAGCACATACTAAACTCTTAATAAATGCTTTTTTCATTTATTCATTCACTTGTAGTTTCTTTCTCTCTCTTTCCTTCTTTGTTTTCCTTCTTTCCCACCCTTTCTTTCTTTGTTCTTTCTTTATATTTTTCTTTCATTCTTTCTTCCTTTTACCCTTCCTTCCTTCCTTCTCTCTCTCTCTTTACTCCTTTCTACCCACAATATTGAATCATTTGCCACATACAATCAATTCACCCTCCTTAACATGGCTCACATCAGCTTCCTCCTTGCCACTTTCATAGTCTCCACTTGAGTTCAGGCACTCATTTAAAGCCCTCCACATCCTGGCTTCACCCTGCTTTCTAGGCTTATTTTATATTATTAGCCACATTACTATCTGTTCCCTCAATTGGGCATTCCATTTCAGATCTCTCTTCACTTACTCAGGCCATCCCCCATCACTCCAATGTTTTCTCTGCACTTCTCAAAATCCTTAAGTTCATTTAAGACTCAACTCTAGTGAAACCCTGCCTCTTCTGAGATCCCTCCCTCAAGCTCCTGACCTCTTCAAATTACTCTATATTTACTTGTCTGGATATAAATCGTTTCCACTAGTAGAGTGTCCTTGAGGGCTTGTTCATATGAGCCTTCCTGTGTTTCTCTGAATCCTACTATTGGTTGTTGCTTTTTATTTTTCATGATCCACCTGTGCTCCTTGTATCAGCTGGTGCTCTTGGAGAACTGGGTCACTCCCAGTGAACCTAGTGAAACTTGTGGTTTCAGCCATGTGGGGAAAGCCCATTGGAAAAACTCAATCCACCAGAGCAGATCAGTGACTGTCTGAAATTTCTATTTCTATGAGAGTCGCCACAGGCACTGAGAAGTTAGGTGACTTGTCCATTGTCACATGACCAATGTCTATCAGAACTAGAACCAGTTCTTGGCTCCACCTTCCCTTTGTCCCCTATGCTCTTCTGCCCCCAACAGAGAAGTTCCTGACCTTTTTGTGTCATGGGCCCCTCAGGAAGTTTGGTGGAGCCTATAGGCTCTGTTCTGAAAATAAGGTTTTTAAATGCCATCAGGCACATGGAATTACAAAGGAACCCAATTATATTGTAATACTCGAGTTTTAGGTAGGAAGACTGCTATCACATGGGACCTAGTAGCTGGTCTAATAACCAGTGATATCTGAAATAACTGGAATGTAATGTGGAAATACCTGTGATTTTGATTGATAACAAAGTCAGAGTATTGCTGATACTGCTGTGCTTTCATGCCTATGTTCAGAAATAATGGACAAACTAACTTTCAGTTAGAGGTTAGTGAAAATAAAGAGGCAATCCTTTTCCCCATCCATGTCCCCACCCCCTGAAAGGAGAAGTGCATGGACCCCAGGTGAAGAGTCCCTGCTTTAAGGGCATTCTTTTAAAGTAACATTATCCCATTACATCTATATACCATGATTTGTTCATCCACTCCTGAATCACAGGCAATATAATGTGCCTTGCACATTGTAGGTCCTTTATACATATGTATTGAACATTGAACAGAAGAATAAATGTTCTTTGTTTTTTAAAATATTTAAAGTATTTTATTATTTTCCAGTTACATATAAAGATAGTTTTCAACATTTGTTTTCATAAGATTTTTAGTTCCAAATTTTTCTCTCTCCTTCCCTTGACTCCCCTTCTGCAAGACAGAAAGCAATCTCATATAAATTATATATGCACAATCACATCAAACATATTTCTGCATTAGTCATCTTGTGAAAGAAGAATCAGACCAAAAGGGAAAAACCTCAAAAAAGAAAAAACAAAAAGTAGAAGCAGTATGATTCAATCTGCATTCAGAATCCATAGTTCTTTTTTCTGGATATGGAGAACGTTTTCCATCATGAGTTCTTTGGAATTGTCTTCGATCATTACACTGCTAGGAAGAGCCAAGTCTATCACAACTGATCATCACACAATGTTGCTGTTACTGTGTACAATATTCTCTTGCTTCTGCTCACTTAACTCAGCCTCAGTCCTCTTAAGTCTTTCCATGTTTTTCTGAAATCTGCCTGCTCAACATTTCTTACAGCACAATAGTATTCCATTACATTCATATATCACAACTTGTTTCACCATTCCCCAGTTTATGGTCATTCTCTCCATTTGCAATTCTGTGCCACCACAAAGAGAGCTGCTATCAATATTTTTGTACATGTGGGTCCTTGTCTTTTTTTTATGATCTTTTTGGGATACAGACCAAGTAGTGGTATTACTGGGTCAAAGGCTATGCTCAGTCCCATAGCCCTTTGGACATAGTTCCAAATTGCTCTCCAGATGGTTGGATCAGTTCACAGCTCTACCAACAATGCATTAGTGTTCCAATTTTTCAACAGCTTCTCCTACATAAATGTTCTATCTTTACTCCATTGTTTACCCTCCTATGAGGTGACGCTTATCAAATAAAAACTCTTACCTCTTCCTCTGTCCAGCTCAGCTAATCAGTTATCAAATATTTAATGAGTGTCTACTGTATACCAGTCACTGTGATAGAGACTGAGAATACAAAGACAAAAAAGGACAGTCCGTGCCCTCAAGGGACTTACACTCTATCAGAGGGAACAACATGTATCCATAGAAGTTCCATGTTTCTTCTTTGTTGTTTAGCAGCCCATGAATAGGAGCAGAAAGGGTGAGTTTAATCCAGGCCTGGGATTTGGCAAGGCCTGAGTATTGACTGGAGAAGGACAATGTAGAGTAGAACTGATTAACTATAGTATCAATATTGGGAACTGAGAAAAGTGAAGTCAGAAAGGGGTGGTGATCTATTAGAGAACACTGGAGGGTGCATGAACTAAAGGGTAAGGAGCTCACAATGAGGACAAAGCATAGGTTTGGGAGATCTAATGTCTAGGGTGAATCATAGGAAATAGAATGGCTCATCCCGGAAGTGGAACACTATTGGGTGATGGTGAGATCAAGACTGTGACTATCCCTTAATATGACTGAGAACGAATAAAGCTGTAGGTCACAGGAGCTGAGATGAAGGAACTGGGTGGCCAGGATGTTTGAGGAAACATCAACATTTATGTTGAAACCCTCTAGTATAAAGATAAGGGTTGAGGTAGAAAAGAAGACTGTGAGACAGATGCTGAACTCTTGAGAAAAGAGGAAGAATGACCTTGTGGTTCATATATAATAGGAAAGAAGATCTAGATTAGATCATATCCCTTGAGTAGAGTGACCTGAGAAGGAAGTAAGGTTGCTAAGTGAGTGATGGCAGTAGAAGGAGGATTTAGACGAAGAAGTATACCTATTCTTCCTCCTGGCCAAATATGTTGGGCAATGGAGAATGTACATTCAAGCAGTCAAGAGGATAATCAGGGATTTTGTGCAGAAAATTTAAGGAGATAGCTGAGGCATGTATTGGCTAAAGATAAGAGAGTAAAAGGTTGGTCAGAGCCCCTGATTTCCCTCCTCTATCCCTTTCTAGGCTACCCTCTTCTGGGCCAGTCAGAACTGCCCCAAGATATAGTGAGAATAGTTCCTCTCCCCACCTCCATTCTATAACTTGGCATATACCCTCTCCCCATCCGTCAGCTCTGCCCCCATCCCCCCAAAAAAAACTCCACCCGTGAATACCAAGATCCAGAGTTGATCGAAAGTGGAGACTGGGAAAAGAGGGGACTCGCACATAGAAAGAAGCCTTCTTTACACTGATCTGGATCACATTCCCCTCAGAAACCCTAGATGGTTGTGCACCACCATCCCCAAGGATGCTGCCACTATTTATGTGGACATGGTTTGAGAAGACCTCATCCCTACACACAAAGTGGGAGATGATGTTTCCCCTTCTGTTTACTCACGCTGTCCCACCCCAAACCCTGGTTCCTACCCCATACTTAGCTGTTTCTACACATCATCCTACAGAGGGGAGTAGACTGATATTGCAATGGGAAGAATGGAGGTTAGACCCAGAGAGAAGTCATCTCCAGAAGGAAGAGATATCCCCCATCTATTTGACAGAAAGAAGGGTAGTCCACAGGACAACCTCAGTAGTAATCATAATATTGATGACTGTTGGATAGCCAGCCTTAAAGCAAGAGTCCTTAACCTATTTTATGTCATGGACCCTTTTAGTTAGGCTGGATCCCTTCTCAAAAATGTTTTTAAATGCATAAAAGAAAACACAAAGGATTACAAAGGAAAACAATTATATTAAAGTAGTATCAAAATATAAAAAAGAGGATGATCAGGGATGCAGTGCCTCCTGGGAGTGACCCAGTTCTCCATGAGCACCAGCAGGTAGAAGGAGCACAAGAGGAAGAGGTCCAAGCTGAACAAAGTTTATTAATGATAGAAAAGGATTCCAAAAAACAAGATGAAAAGAGTGAGCAGAGTCAAATTGTGACTTGAGAGGAAAAGGGATGAGGTAGATGGACATGAGAAAACAAGATGTGGTTACCAGAGTAGGGGTAGGAAGATATGGGGTATGGCTTCCACTTAGGTAACAAAGGGTTCTGCTTTCATAGGCTTAGAAGAATAAGAAGAGGAAGTTTGCTAGCCACAGGGGATATAAGCTTTTTCCCATCCCTCTATTTCCTTCTTGTTACTTTACTTTTATCTGATTTCCTTTTTGAAATTCACCCACAAATGGCCTCTTTGTTTTCTTCATAGTAAGTTAAGAACTCTAATAAACAAATTCTTTCTTGGGAGTTCTAATTCCCATCTTTATTTCTTCTTTTAGCTAGTCAACTACTGGGGTTTTTAAGCACCTACTATGTGCTATGCACTTGATAAGCCCTAGGGATACAAAGAAAAGTGAAAAAATGCCCCTACTCCCAAAGAGTCCATAGTCTAAAGGCACAGACCACATGCAAACAACTGTGGACAAACAGGATATATATACAGGATAAACTGGGGATTATATCAAAAGGAAAGGATTGAGATTCAGGAAGACTGAGAAAGACTTTTGGGACTTTAACTGAGACTTAAATGAGTAGGGAAAGTAGCAAGCAGAGATGAAAAGGAGAACATTCCTGGCCTGGGTCATAGCAAGTAAAAAAGCTCACAGTCAGGAGACGGAGGGTTGTCTGTGAGATAAGGAAGCCAGTGTCACTGGGTCACTGGAAAGTTAAAAAGAGGCTGGCTTATGAAGGGCTTTGGAAGCCAAATGGAGAATTTTAGATTTGATCTTTGTGGTAATAAGGATACATTGAAGTTCTTCTGAGCCACCCTAAAGGAAGAGTCTTGTAATTGTCCCATTGTAATTTCTGGTGTTCTAGTAAAAGTAGGTAAAAGTTAAAACCTAGTCACTACTGTGCTTGCTTAATAGACTTATTAATATTAACCTCCATCTAGGCCTAAAATCTACACCCCATTTTTGATAATGTGTTATACGAAGGCGTATGTGGTTGGGAGGTATAACATATCAAGTAAAACTTAGTTAGAACTCTTCCAAGAAGATTGTGAGCCTGAATTAACCAACCTATGGTGACTCAGGGGAGGGACTTACCATGATAGGGATTAGGATAAATACAGGCTGCACACTCTTTGCACTCAAACTCAAACTCACTGATTGTTTTTACTGTGGGTTCCCTTTCTCATGAGAATGTAATAAAAAGCTTTTGTCATACCAAAGTTGCCTCCAAAAGAACTTATTTTGAGGTTTTTGGCACCCATTTCTCACATCTGGGGTGGGATGTGTACTGTGTTTTCTGCTGTCTGTCAGGAACCTCAGTCACTTTGGGTAGGCACCCACAGTCTGAGTTTAGACTAGCCAGGCTACTTTCAAATTTTCATTTCTCTATGGGTTGTGAAATGTTCTGATTTGAGAAACACTCTTAAGGTTTTTTCCAGGACCTATTTGGATGCAAGTGCAGTTGTCTCTCGTCATGGTCTAGCTCAACCCACCTTGATATGGGACAGGAGAAAGCATTTGATGTAACTCCCCCCCCCCCTTGAGAGTATCCTGAAAAATTAGACTTAGGCAATTTTTTTAAAGAAAAGAATTATTATCTATTGTAATATTGAATGGCCATTATACAATTTAGAAGATCAGGAAATTTGGTCCATGAATTGCATTTTAAATTATAATACCATCCATCAACTGGATCTATTCTGCAGGTGAGAGAGGAAATGGATGGAAGTCCCTTTTATTTTAGCATTTATGACTATGAGCCAAGACTCAGAGTTATGGGACTCCTATTGTATGTGCCTTACCACCCATCATGTCACTTAATAAAGGTGGCTCTCCTGATCCTGACTTTCTTGACGATGTGGCATACCAAGCTCCTGTCACTCCCCCTACTGGGGGGAAGGCATAAATATCTTCCTCTCCTTCAAAACCATTGCTCTCCTCTGCCCCATCTTTTCCCCCAGACCCCAAACCTGTCTTATACCCTTAAACCTCTAATGCCTACCCCTTCTCTATACTTCTGCTGTCAGGAAGCCATGGTGCGACTGGTCCCATCAGACTGGCTGGTCTTTCTGGCCCCCCCTCTGAAACTCCATCTCCCCCATCTCTTCTCACTCCCTCTTCTCATCCTTCCAATTCAGCTGCACTCTCCCCTTCTTCCTGATCAGCTCCTACCACACCCAGAGTAGGTTCTAGTATGGGAGACAGGAAAAAGTAACCTTTAATACTGGAAGCACTATTTCATAGTTATTAGTTTGTTTGTGTGTCTTATGTGCATTTATGTGTCTGTCAAACATTGTATTTGTGTGTATGAGCTATGGAAAGTTTTTGTTGCAATTCATAAAGTTAATTCTAAGCCCCTTTGCCTTCCTGAGCTGTGGCCAAGCTGGGAAGGTGAGGGGAGGGCCAAGTTTGACTGTAGAATGTCTTTACATTGTGAACTACTTAGAATATTAATTTGGCATTGAAATGTAAATTCTCTATGCATTCATAGCTTTAAATGAACATGGAAAAGCTGGTTTTATGTATGTGTATATGTATTTATGTGAATATATGTATATAAACATACACATATACACATATACATATGTATGTGTGTATTACTGTTAAAAAGGGGAATTAATGGGTTAGGAAGCTGTTGGTCTGCTTACCATGTGTTCAGAAGTACTATGATTAAGAACTTATACTATTAACTAAGCTATTTGGTGTTATTGTTTTAATCAAGTATTTACATAGATATTTTTAAAAGGTAAACAGACGGCCTTTCTCTCTCTCTCTCTTCCTCCTTCCATTCCTGATACTGACTGCAGCAGTGAAAAACAGAGAGATAAAGTATGTTCAGGGAAATGAAGTTTATTTGAGGTGTGATTGGTAAAAGTAAGTAGAAAGAAAGTTGTACCCTGTTTGGATGGACAGTATGAACAGAAAATTCAAAACTAAACAGTTTGGAAACTTTTCAGGAAAGGAGGAAAAAAGTTTACTGTCACTTTAAAGTGCCTGCAGTTGCATGGTTATCTAGAGATAAGTTTGGGAGCTATGAGTTTCAAGGTGAAGAATTGTCACTTAACCCTTTCTTGGCTCACAAAGTGAGAAAAGGTCTGTGTGAATCTAGGAAGAACCAAAAAGTAGTTGAGTATGATTGGAACATCTAGTTAGATATTTACAAAGTCTTGAAAAATCAATGTCAAGTACTGGTCAATTTTATTATTTTTTTTTGTGAGGCAATTGGGGTTAAGTGACTTGCCCAGGGTCACACAGCTAGTAAATGTCAAGTGTCTGAAGCCCAATTTGAATTCAGGTACTCCTGAATCCAGGGTCAGTGCTTTATACACTGCGCCACCTAGGTGCTCCAGTACTGGTCAATTTTAAGGTAACTTTTAAATTGGGGTGTGTGTGTGTGTGTGTGTTAACTGTCATGTTTCCCCCTGAAATAAAAGAGGAACTTATTTAGGGGAATAAGATGGGGAAGCCCCAGGCCCTCTGAGGACTCCCAAAGTTACAATAGCTTAGGGAAAAAAAGTCTACCAATTAAGTCCATTATTGAGTGATGAGTCTCAACAAGTACTGAAAGAAATTTGGAAATAAGAAGAAAGTTGGTAATTACTGTATGGGAAAAGGCACAAAAATAGAAACATTATGGACTCCCCTTAATTTGTAAACTTGCCAGGTTTCTTGAAACCATCTGTTTGAGCAAGGTCATCTGCCCTGAGAAAAGAGCTTGTTATGGGTTATGAAACTGATAAACAAAGAATGATCTTATTGAGAATTTATGAGTCTGCTTATCATATAGAAGTAATTTCTAATCATTAATCATTACCCCCGGATAAGTTTAAATTTGGGAAGAAGAAAAAAAAAGTGAAAGATGTTATATAAAAATCTCTTACATGTGTGTATCTCCTAGTAAATTTTTATTGCTCATTGTGTAAGGAATTGGTTGTGATTTGGAGTTTCTGTGACCCCATCTTTGGCTGGGATTGGAGGCCCTGGCACACACCCAACACCCGCATTCCTGCATGGGCAGGAAGCCTGGTGAGGACAGGACAGGTGGTCTTCGGCATCAGGACTCATCTCTGTAGAGACACTTATTAGTTCTGTCAATCAGGGCTGCCAGCCAATTAGCTTGGGACTATGTGTGTGGTTGGCCCTGTTTCCTGTGGGAGAGGGGGCTTCTGGGAGAGAGAAGGGAGGAGAGGCACTTCAGTGTGACCAAGAGAGGGAAAGGGATGCTGCACAGCTGGTTTCTCTTTGGAAGCTGATTCTGGGTGGTGGTGCATTTGAGGGTTGTATTATTTCCTTCTCCTATTCCCTTTTTCATTATCCCTAGTTTTATTAACCTCACATGTGTTTTAAATTTGTTCCCATTAATAACCCCTATTTTGTTTATTGAAAAGAGGCTGTTAATATCATTTCTTACCCCAATATTATGGCAAGCAGCCAAATTAACTCTCCCCATACTAAATTTAAGCCCTTACAGATGGTGAGCCAACCAGGAGCTAACTAACCTGGTGGATCTCTTTAACCCACCCCACTGCCTCCCTTATTCGGCCATTTTCTCCCTTGCTTTTAAAAGCCTCCAAAAGCATTATCTCAAGCACTAGCTCTTATATTGCTGGTCAGAGAAAAGCCAGTCCATTTTAAACTGCACCATGATTGAATATTTTTTTTTTACCTCATGCCTCTTCTCATTGGAATATTTGGGGACTGCATAATGTCCCAGCTCAAAAGAAGAACCTACTCAGAATTTCATCATAGTGTTACAGGTTTTCTCCTCATCCACACAGTAAGAAATCTTTGGAATAATGAAATGGGAGAGCCTATCCCCATCTCTGAGCACATGTCTAATATTACTAGAAGCATTATAACTAAATTTGAACCTTACTACGGTAGTATAGTCATAGCTCAAATGACTATAAGTTTTATTCTCTCTATTATCGTTATTGTAACGTGGCATTTTCCCCTTTAAAAAAATGGAGAGAAAGGAATATGACCATAGTAGGCCACGTGTTCAGAGAGATGCTAAGGCAGCTCCCTTGACAGGAGATGACCTGAGTTCATAAACAGATTTGGATCTCTCCTTAGAATCAGATCAGCAGAAACTGCTCCCCCTGCAGGATGTTATAGAATATACCCACAGAGGAGTGCCGCTTAAAAAATACACTCCGTTTAGCCCAAAGGATTTGAGTGCATGAAAGAAAATTATACCTAGATTTGATCAGAATCTGAAGTCAGTAATTTCACAGTAAAGGTCTATATTTAATACACATCAACCCACTTGGGCTGATGTCACTTGTCTTATGGAAATTATACTATCCCCAAGTGAGATTTTAGATGTTGTCACAGCAGGAAATTCCTTAGTAGCCTCCAGACAAGCTACAACAGAATGGCCTCTCCAGGAACCAAATTGGAATTATATTGACACACAATTCAAACGATTAAAAGATGCTAGGGAAACACTACTGAAAGGAATGGAATTTTGTTCTAAAAAAATATGAAAACTGGCAGAAGTTCTTAAAAATCACTCAGGAGCCTAATAAACAACCTAATAGATTTTATGATAGACTTTGTGAAGCGGCTAGGCAATTAACAAGGTTAGACCCACTGGATTCCAAGGATTCCTACATTGTGCTTAATACATTTCTCCACCAATCCTTGATAGTAATCTGTAGATATTTTATAACATAGTGTCCAGTCTGGAAAGATATGACTAGAAATGATTAAAGAAACAGCAACCTATATCTTTGAGGCAAATGAGGAAATTAGGGCTAAACAGAGCATTCTGGCAACAGCAATTTCAGGTCAAGCATTTAAAGGTCAGTACAAAAACCTAAGGTGTGTTATTACTGTGAAAACAAGGACATTTGTTGAGAGAATTTAGAATTAGGAAACAAAAATTAGACAAGCAATGACTGAGAGATCTGAAGATTTTTTCATGGGAAATCAGAATTATGGAAACTATTACAAGAAAGGAAACAACCAAGGTAATTACAGGCCTTATTACAGACAGAACCAGAATAATTGTAGACCCTATCAGGGAGGTACAGAAGGACAGAATCAGAATCAGGGTAACTCTAAAATCCCTCAGAGGTAGACACAGGAATGATGGTGCAAATGGGAGGAATAGACAATAGACACTAAAAGTTTTATTTTTCCAGACCCTAAATATATTAACTCTCTTATACCAATCCATTCACCTCCCCAGAGTAATGAACCCCATGTGACCCTCAAAGTTGGGGACACTTATTATGATTGTTTATTAGACAAAGGAACCTCTAAATCAGTCTTAGTGAGTAAAGCTTGGATGCAGTGATATTGGATCTTTAAATGTGGTTGGAGTCTCAGGAAAAGCCCAAAGAGTGGCAAAATTAACCACTTGCATGGTATCTATAGGACCTTTAACAGTAGAACATTCATTTTTACTTATGCCTGATGCCCCTGTAAATATATTAGGTCATGGTCTCCTTTGTAAACTTAGAGCAACCATATCTTGTGCTCCATATGGAGCTGTCTCCCTACAATTACCAGAGGACACTGTTCATTCATTACCAATTTTGATTGCTGATGCTCAAGGAACAGTAGGGGATACATCCAAAATCCCCTCTGACATTCCTGAGTCCCTTTGGGCCTCATCCTCTGCTGAAGTGGGGCTCCTTAAATCTTCTATGCCTATCACCTTTAAAGTTAAAGGGGGACCACCCCCATCCATTCCACAGTATCCATTGTCTAAAGAAACTATAGAAGGAATCACCCCTATAATTAAGGCTTTGAAAAGCCAAGGTATTATTGTTCCATGCCATCATTCTCCGTGCAATATTACCATTTTGCCAGTTAAAAAACCCAAGCCTGGGCCAGATGGTAAACCTGTTTATCATTTTGTATAAGATCTTAGAGCAATAAACTCTTATGTTATATAAAGACATGCCATAGTCCCTAACCCTGCCACAATAGTTTCTTCCATCCCATGTGATGCTACATGCTTCACAGTGGTAGACCTCTGCTGTTTTTTTTCTCCATAACAATGCATGAGGACTTCCAATATTTATTTGCTTTCACCTGGAAAAATATACAGTGGACCTGGACTAGACTCCCACAGGGAGTTGTAGATAGTCCTACATTATTTTCCCAAATTTTACAGCAGGATCTGTCCTCCATTACCTTTAAAGGCTCCACTTTAGTACAATATTTCAATGACTTACTTTTAGCCTCCCCTAATGCAGAAACCTGTCAGGAAGACAGCTGTCACTTATTATTAGAGCTACACAAGAGAGGCCACAAAGTTTCTAAATCAAAGGTACAATGGTGCTTGCCCCAGGTAGAATATTTGGGCTTCATTTTGGCTCCTCTAACTCGTTCTGTTTCTCCTAAGCAAGTCCAGGCCATTCAACAACTTTCTGCCCCCACTACTAAGAAGCAGTTAAGAGCCATTTTGGGAGCTATGGGGTTCTGTAGACAGTGGATACCTTATTTCAGGGAGCTCACTAAGCCCCTGATATCCTTAACAAAAATAATGTTCAAGAGCCTTTGCAACTGGAAACCCAATATCTCTCAGCTCTAAAAGAATTGAAACAGGCCATATTATCAACACCCACCCTAGGCCTCCCAGATTACAGTAAGCCCTTCACTCTCTTTGTGCATGAGCAGAGAGGGGAGGCTTCTGGAGTTCTGACTCAATCATTGGGGCCTGCCCAACACCCTATAGCTTACTATTCAACCCAACTAGACTCTGTCGCTGCAGGAGCCCTGCCCTGCCTGAGGGTGGTGGCCGCAACAGCTATTCTAATAGAAAAAGTATCTGATATCCTCCTAGGTAATCCTCTCACAATACAATGTCCTCACAAAATTGAGGCCCTCTTACTACGGCATAGAACACAAGCATTTTCAGATCAAAGACTGGCTAAGTATGAAGTAGCCCTGTTAGGTAATGAGAATATCACTTTAAAATGCTGTATAGTCCTTAACCCAGCAACACTGCTCCATAACTTACCACTCTCAGGGGACCCATTGCATGACTGTGTTTCTTTAGTTGATATGACTGGGAAACCCCATGATGATTTTTTGGATACACCTTTAAAAGACCCTGATATTGTCCTCTATACAGATGGATCCTCTTTTAAGAGAGAAGGCACTTATTATACTGGGGCCTCTGTAGTTCTGATTATGATACTATCTGGGCAGCTTCTCTGCCTTCCCATTTTAGTGCTCAAGCTGTGGCTCTCACCCAAGCCTGTAACATAGCCGAAGAAAAGAGTGCTACCACTTTTACTGACTCCAAATATGCATTCAGTGTATGCCATGCTGTAGGCATGCTTTGGCTACAGAGGGGCTTTCTAACATCCTCTGGAAAAGCTATTGCTAATGGAGACCTTATCAAGGACCTCCTATCTGCCCTGAAACTTCCTTCTGCTCTAGCCATTGTACATTGCCCTGCCCACACAGGGAATAATGATCCTGTTTCAAAGGGGAATGCACAAGCTGATTCTGCAGTCAAGCTTGCTGCTTTAGAAGCACCTAAACACATATTTAACCTCTCACCTTCTGAGGATGTTCCTCTTCACCTAACTTATGATGATTCAGAAGTGGTAAAATGGAGAAAGAAATTCAAGGCAAAACAGATCAATGGAGTCTGGGTGTCTCTGGAAGGTAAGCCACTTCTCCCCCTGGAAATTCTATCACCAGGTATGCCTCTCAATTCACAGAAAAGGCCATTTTGGCACACAAGGCATTGTGGATTCAGTTAAGAGGACCTGGATAGCACCAGGTGTGACTAACATAGCATCTCGAATCTGCTCAGGCTGCTCCACATGTCAATCCTATAATCAGCATGCTTTCAAGGCCAAAGCTTATGGAGGACGTCCTCTAACATATACACCCTTTGAGTATCTACAAATTGATTATATCACAATGCCTAAGGCAGGACATTATAAATTTTTCCTTGTTATAGTTGATCAACTCACTCAGTGGGTGGAGGCATTTCCCAGCCCCTAAGCCACAGCTGCCTTTGTTGCCAAAACTCTCCTTAAAGAGATTGTTCCTCGCTTTGGCCCACCAGCCCACATTGATTCTGACAAAGGCACACATTTTACTGATTCTGTTCTATCCCAAATCTACTCTTTCTTGGGAGTAACACCAAAATTCCATACACCCTACCACCCACAAAGTTCAGGCCAAGTTGAATGTATGAATAAAGAGCTTAAGAGCATGATTGGCAAATTATGTACCGAGACCCATTTAAAATGGCCTGATGTTTTACCATTGGCACTATTCTATCTATGCAGTAGGCCAAGAAGAGAACTCCACATATCTCCTTATGAGATGCTTTTTGGTCACCCTCCTATCCAAGCTAAAACTTTTTCCCCGGTTTATACATCACTGGTGGGAGGTGATACTTCCGTTGCCTCCTATATACAGGAATTACAAACTAGGCTATGTGAACTCCATGAAGCCGGAGTTTCTGTACAAGCTGGTCCTTTAGATTTTTCCTTGCATGATTTAAGTCCAGGAGACAATGTATACATTAAGAATTTTCAATGAACCAGTGGGACCCAATGCACTTGACAACTCCTACTGCTATTAAAATTGGAGAAAAAGAATCTTGGATTCATTGTTCCCTGCACCACTTGTAAGTAAAGAAATTTCACATAAAACTCAAGCAGATGCTAAAGAGCAAAGAAATCAAATGAAGCCTAGAGGTAATAGACAGTTCCAATTTGCAAATCCTACCACTCAGTTGCAAGCCCTGGGACTCAAACTCCATAAGTTATCAGGAGATGGAAATTGTCTTTTTAGAGCCATTGGAGACCAGTTAGAAGGTCATTCTAGAAACCATCTCAAACACAGAAAAGAAACAACTAATTATAAACTCAATCATAAAAAAGACCTTGAGACTTTTAGAGGGAACAATATTCCCTTTGAAAAATATGTTGCTGACTTAAAAAAAGATGGTACCTATGGGGACAACAATTAGGCCTTGATCTAGATGCATGGTGGTAAGAAGTGTTATAGATTGCATAACTGCCCCAACTCTGTATTGCATATGGGTATAAGTATCCTCCAAAAGGGGGGAATGTAATATGCTGTCTATATCAAGTTTAAATATGAGTTATATTTTGAAGAACTCTCACTGTTTAATTTGATCATTGACAATGCTGTACTAAGGATTGGTGAAAATCCAGCAGTTCAACAGCTAAAGAAGTAAAAGAGTCCAGAGACAACAAGAGCCCAGACCAGAGTCCAGTTTCCCTAATGACATCTCAACACTCAAAGGAGACAAGATTTCAAAAACTTTAAATGAACAGTTTTGTTTTTCTCTTTCTGTTATCATATACACCTTCTGTAATATGTATTCTCTGCAGAGGCCCTCCCTCTGTAGACATTGTCAAAGCATGGGTCCATGAGGGACTGCCCCTCGGGACAAAATTTCCCCTTTCTCCCTTTCCTATATTGTTATTAACATATTGTTTGTTAGCATAGGGTATTATATTCTGTTATTTTTTACTGTTTCATCAAGAAAACACTTCGTGTTTCTCAAAGAAACAAAGGGGGAATGTATATAGTAAGAATTTTCAGAAGACCAGTGGGACCCAGCCCACTAGGGAGGGACCTTTTCAGGTGTTACTACTGCTATTAAAATTGGAGAAAAGAATCTTGGATTCATTGTTCCCATGTAAAACCTGCACCACTTGTAGGTAAAGAATTTTCACATAAAACTCAACCAGCTGCTAAAGAACATAGAAACCAAATGGAGCCTAGAGGTAATAGACAGTTCCAATTTGCAAACCTTATCACTCAATTGCAAACCCTGGGATTCAAACGTCAGGTATCAGGAGATGGAAATTGTGTTTTTAGAGCCCTCAGAGACTAGTTAGAAGGTCATTCAAAAAACACAAACAAAAAGCTGCTAATTATATGCTCAATCATTTTAAAAAAACGACTTTGAACCTTTTATGGAAAACAATATTCGCTTTGAAAAATATGTTGCTGATTTGAAAAAAGCTGGTACTTTCACTGGGGATGATGCAATTGTAGCCTTTGCAAAACCTTTCCATAACATTTTCAGATGTCATCACGGACACATTACTAAATTTGGCCTTGATCCAGACACATGGTGGTAAAAAGTGTTATTGATATCATAACTGCCTCAACCCTGTATAAGTATCCTCCACAGGGGGAAATGTAATATGCTGTATGTATCAAGTTTAAATTTGTTCTATATGGGTTATATTTTGAAGAACTCTCACTGTTTAATTTGATCACTAACAATGCTATACTAAAGACTGATGAAAATCCAGCAGTTATACAGCTAAAGAAGTAAAAGTATCCAGAGATAACCAGAATCCAGACCAGAACCCAGACTCCCTGATGGCATCTTAACACTCAAAGAAAACAAGATTTCAAGGACTTCAAATGGAGATTTTTGTTTTTTCCTTCTGTTACTATATATACCATCTGTAATATGTATCTTCTGCAGAGGCTTTCCCTCTGTAGACATGGTCAAAGTGAGAGTCCATGAGGGACTGCCCCTCTAGACAAAATTTTCCTTTTCTCCCTTTCTTATATTGTTATTAGCATGTTGTTTGTTAGCGTAGGTTATGATATTCTGTTATTTTTTACTGCTTCACCAAGGAAACACCCCGTGTTTCTTAATGAAGCAAAGCGGGGAATGCAAGGAATTGGTTGTGATTTGGGGTTTCTGTGACCCCATCTTTGGCTGGGATTAGAGGCCCCAGCACATGCCCAACACTCGCGCCTACATGGGCCTGGACAAATTATGATGGAAAGCCTGGTGAGGACAGGTCAGGTGGTCTTCAGTGCCCGGGACTCATTCTGTAGAGACACTTGTTAGTTCTGTCAATCAGGGCTGCCGGCCAATTAGCTTGGGGCTATGTGTGTGGTCAGCCCTGTTTCCTGTGGGAGAGGGGGCTTCTGAGAGAGAGAGAAAGGAGGAGAGGCACTTCAGAGTGACCAAGAGAGGGAAAGGGATGCTGCACAGCTGGTTTCTCTTTGGAAGCTAATTCTGGGTGGTGGTGAGTTTGAGGTTGTATTTTTTCCTTCCCCTGTTCCCTTTTTCATTATCCCTAGCTTTATTAACCTCACTTGTGTTTTAAATTTGTTCCCATTAATAATCCCTGTTTTGTTTATTGAAAAAAGGCTGTTAATCTCCTTTCTTACCCCAATATTATGGCAAACCACCCAATTAACTCTCCCCATACTAAATTTTGGCCCTTACAATTGCAACTCCAAGAGAGTAGAAAATAACTGTATCTAATCCTAAACTGTGACTGGTGAAACTTGCTATATAAGATGAACTCTTTTGGGACCATAATTGATATTGTTTTGAGTTTTGAATTCAGGTATACTTGTCTGATGGATGATTAAGTCAGTAATCTACCACTAGAGAAAATGCCACAAGTTTCTCAGAGGGAATGTGATCCTGAACTGTTACATACAGGTGAAGGTCTGTATCTGGAAAAAAGCCAAGAGGGCAATCTTGGTGTCTGCCTAAGGTAGGATCCTTCTGGCTCAGTTTCCCCATTGTGTTCCTGCTGAATAGGAAATGTTTCCCACCTGGCTATTCCTGACTCTCACTATGAGGTGGAATTGTTACTGCTTGACTGGTTGTCACTTATGACTCTTTACCTGAAATCAAACAGAGCTAAGGATGTGTTATCCTGCTATATATGCACCCTTAGCCTGAAGGCTGAAGGACCAATTTGATGTTGTTATAATCATATCCCTGCTTTTTCTTTTATACCAGATTTCTATAATCAGATCAAGAAGTCAGTGGAAAATATGAGTATAATGCAAGTACGTAAGATCTTACTGTTTTCAGTCTAAATGTGTACACACTCTTTATGCCAAACAACTAGGTACATTAATACTAGGTCATCTGCCTGCTAATGCTTACATGGTCATGTAATTTTTTCCCCATTATTTCTAGTGATATATTTAAGGACAAAGGAAAAAGAAAAAATATTGAGAGAATTTTTCTTTTAATTTTTTTTGGGGGGGTGAGGTAATTGGGGTTAAGTAACTTGCCCAGGGTCACACAGCTAGTAAGTGTCAAGTGTCTGAGGCTGGATTTGAACTCAGGTCCTCCTGAATCCAGGGCCGGTGCTCTATCCACTGTGCCACTTAGCTGCCCCAATAATTTTTAAAGGCCTGGAAAAATTTGTTATTATGTTCAGCCTAAATTAACTGGGTATTTTCCATTTTGGTTTAGAAGAAACTGAAATTCTTCCCCATTGCAAACACATTTTGATAAGGGGGCGGGGATGTTAACTTAGATGGATTTATTTAGGTTATTTATTTAGGAAGAGAGTTATCTTCCATTAACTTAATCTTTACAAATTCCAATTTTAAAAGTATTTTACCACATGAAGGTTTAGTGAATATTCCTTTTCACATCAGGAAAAATTTTGAGCTCTTTCTCAAAAGAAAGGTACTTTCAGGAAGAAATTGCCAAGAAAAAGAATTTTTATATATTGTGTATGTGTTCAGTTAAAACTTGCATGATTTTAGAAGGCCTTCTATCTTATTTATAAGCTAATTTATTGCAATGACAATTTGATATTGATAACGATTATGTTGAAACTTAATGTGATTTTTGAGGCTTTATTAATTTAGGGGAAAGCTTTTCTGGGAACCTGAATATTCTCTTTGACTTTTATTCTTAGGATTTTTGTACCCTAATTGTAAATAACTCTCATAATGGGGCAGCTAGGTGGCGCGGTGGATAGAGCACCGGCCCTGGAGTCAGGAGTACCTGAGTTCAAATCCGGCCTCAGACACTTAACACTTACTAGCTGTGTGACCCTGGGCACTTAACCCCAATTGCCTCACTAAAAAAAAATAATAAAATAACTCTCATAATACGTTTCTATTATCAGGGTAGGCAAAATGAAAGTTTGCTATTGAAATGTTGAATCAATTGGTTACTAAATTAATACTAAAGCATCTAAATTACTGTAATAAAATAGGAGAAAGATCTTGCTGTTTTAATCTGGGTTTGTTGATATTAAACAATAATCAAATTAGTGCCTGAACTTGTCATATGTATAAGTTGTGATTTTTTTTATGAATCTCTTACTGTTACCAATGAGAGATTATAGTTAATGCTTGCTATCTAGGATATGGGATCCTTGAGAGGTGAATTTACTTACAGCACTAATTATTGGAACTTGCTATGTAAGACATTATGGGAGCAGTGATGGTGGCACCTGGAACTGGGAGGCCATGGAGCCAGAGCAGCCTGTGACAAGCTTGAATTTGGAGCTGGAGCTGGAGCCAGAAGTGGTGGGACCCACAGCACAGAGACTGAGGATCATGGGTGTCCATGCTTGAACCATGGCAGGCACAGAGCCCCAAGGCCCATGAAGAGGGAGGCCCCAGGTTCCCAGAGGCAAGGCCCAGCCTGAGGCCAGAGGAGGTGTCCTGAGCCCCAGAGGTGAAAAGCAAAGTTACTTCTCTAAGATTTGTGTATCCAGTCCAGTGGACACTCATCTCAGTTCTCAGGACAGAAAGGACCTGGACAAATTCATCCATTTTTTTTGCCCTGAAGACAGTCCAAGTGATAGTCCAGGGCCATCTCCAGTCATTCTGATGTATATCTTGCCACAAGACTCAGATGGCTCTGGAGGAGAATCTGAGACTGATGACTTTGTACTGTCCTTCCTCACCTAAATACAATTCAGTCAAAGTCATGAGATCTGTCATTGCCCTCTTTGAGATCAAAGAATACACAGCAAGATGTGATGCAATAATGGGATTTAGCAGATACTCAAAGACCCACCTGTAGATTAATCTAGACTGATTGAATCAAGTGAGAGTGATTGACTGCTGATTAAGCCTACTTCAAGTTAACTGGATTGTAATCACACCTGGCTAGCCCTTAAGAAGGTATTGTTCTCAGAAACTAGACTGTGAACTCAACTTGAGAACACCTTCAAAACCAATGGATTTGGAGGACACCAACCAATCAGCTTGAAGCAGTGTGTAAGGACCGCCTCTGTTCCAGATCTATAGAAAGCTTCCACAACCAGCTTGTTGGAGAGTTCCTGATTAAAGCAGGCTCCTGGAGGAGGACTTCAGGAAGAACCCAGCCAGGCTGGAACTCTAGGCTAGGTAGGACTTCTTTTTCTGAACTCCTTGTGAATACCTCTATGCTTTAATAAATGTTTAATGCCCAAAGACTGGTACTGAAGCTTTTTTTTTCTTTTAGCAGCTTCCGCCATTTATTAAGTCATTAGCAGTTTCCAACATTAACACTGTGCTGATTTAATAAAGCCGCTGAGGCTTGCCCATGGTGCTCTTGATATACAATGTCCTCACGTTCTGCCAGTTTTTCTTTAGCAGAGAAACCAGGAAATTGACAGCCAGATGGATGTTGTAGACAAGCTCATCATCTGTCATCTTCACGTGGCCAACAGCCACCGCCAGACACAGCACCTTCTTCATCTGGAACTTGGTAGTAGATTTAACCTCATCGACCTTTGCCACCATATTCTCATTGTGGGTGAGCAGAGATGGAAATTTGCCGGCTTTGTTCAGGGCCCAGGATTCGAGGGATCTGTTTGATCAGGGACTCGGAGGCCAAAAAGACATCATACTTTTTAGCCAGCTTCTTGACCAATTTCTTGTTCTTATTCAACTTCTTCAGGGCCTCAATATCCATGTGGGGGATCTCTACAGCCTTGGCCTCATCGCAATGCTGACTGGACTTGAGCCTGACGGTGCCTGAGAAACGTTTGTCCTTTTGGGGATCATAGTTCTTCAGACTGATCTGCAGCTCCACAGTTTCCAAAAACTCTGCATTTGTGCTGGTTTCCATGCAGGACCTCTCGCACAGCTTTGTAGAGAGTGTCTCGAGAGACTTTGCTGCTCATGGTTGCTTACTGGTCACAAGCCGGGAAAAGACGGTACTGAAGCTTTTTAATTTAAGGCGACCACAATTTAGATTTTAAACATCACAAAGAAGAGGAGAGTAAATGTTATGATATTCTTGGGGAGAACAAACAAGATTTTGAATAGTTTTCGTAAGAAGAATGAAGAATCAATTAGGGAGGTTGAGAAGGATTACCTTGCTGCAGTGAGGGCACAGGTAAGATTAGCTAACGAATTTGTAGTGGACCCAGTCAGCACAGCTGTGTGATTTCCTCCAATTCCATTCAGGATGAGAGCAGGAATAGAGGAAATATGTAGAGAAAAACAATACAAGCTTGGGATGTGGTATGGTATAAACAGTGGTAGGAAAAGGGACCATGGGATTACAGAGTTAGGGATAAAGTAGATTTGCACTGGCTAACTAAAGGGTCAAGATTGAGATGAGCAGATAACATAGAGCCAGAGCAGGAGTGATGATTTCAGAAAGTACTGTGGGATGGAGAGACTAGAGATCACTAGGAGGATGAAGAATAGGTTTAGGAGAAGTAAAGCATGGAATGACAGGAGAATAGGAGCAGATGAAGGAGTTTCAGAATTCTTGGTCGTGGAAGTGTGACTATAGAAAATGACGGCAAGATCAAGTGTGTGACCATTCCTGTGTATGGCTGAGCCTCTATTTCCTCATCTGTAAAATGTAAGGGTTAGAATGTTGTTTTTCGGCCTCTAACCTGGGAATGGCCAGAGCCACACAGAGCAGGCTTCAAAGTGAGAAAAACAGCTTGCAGGCAAGGAAACAGGTGACAGGACCCAGTCTCTAGTTTGGGGCACTGTGGGTTGGTGGAGAGTCAGAGTGGGGGGAGATATCAGCACTTATACTGGTGGCTAAGCACTGAGCTGTAGCTCTGACAATGAGGGGAAGCAGCAACAATGTGAGAAGTTTGATTCATGATAGGACTTTGTGACTGGAACAAGAGTACTTTCCAACATTGTTCAGTGCTTCTCCAAGCTCAGAGAACACCTGGTACTGGTAAAAGCAATACTATAACTACGTGATTTTGTCAGAGGGTGAATGCATAGGATTGTTGCTTTGTCAGGCTCAGGGCGCATCTTGCTTGCTGGGCCTTTGCTCTGGAAAACAGGGGGTCTCCTAATATCTTGTCACAGTAGAGAGAGAGTCTAGATTTGACAATGGGGAGCCAAGAGTGTTCTGTTTCCCCTTTCATCCAGGATACAGAGGGTGGATATGTGTGTCACATACACACACACACACACACACACACAGAGGCATGTTCATACTTAAGTATGCATGTGTATAGATGTATGTTTGGATGGAAGGGTACAGAGGACATGAGAGAAGGCATAAGAAAGTTAAAAGTTAATTTAAGGAAACATTTGCCTTAGAGTCGAATATTGCTAATCACATATCTAAGTGAGAGAAAGCCAACCTTAAGATGAGCAGGCTTGAGTGACTGGGGTATCTAACTTATATAAGTAATTACTTCCATGTGTGAAGGTGACCAGCTCTGGAAGCCATATCCCAGCCCTGTGCCTTTCTGGTGCTGTTCTTTGCCCTCTTCTTAACTCCCATGATGCATGGGGCAGCTACCCCTCTGTCTTTCTACCACTGCCACCAGGCCTTGTAAAGTCTGAGTCCATTTGGAAAAGCCTTCCCACCTGAAGCATTTCTCTGCATATGGTCTCTAGGACTTTGGATCACTATGAGCCTTGCTTTACCTTTTGTGAGAATATTATTACCAGGGGCTCCCCACCTTGCTGAGAGAGCATGGGTCCCAGCATCTGGAAGTTACCTCACAATTCATAGACCACCATCAAGTCATGTCAATCAATGGACTTGAATGCTATCAGCCAATTAGCTTGGAGCAGTGTGTGGAGACCAACCCTTTTCCTGTCCCACAAGGAGCTTCTGGTTGAACTGAGTGAGGCTCTTTCTTTTGGGGAATGTGATCTGCTAGGTGGAGGCAGCTTTTTCTCTCTCTCTAGCATACATCTGAGCTAGGTTTTTCTATTCTTTCAGAGACACATGTTCTCTCTTTACTAACTTCTAATATACTTTAATAAATGCTTAATGCCTAAACTGTTGCTGAAGCTTCTAATTATAAGTAAATCCTAGCTAGTTTCCCCACACACTATGGGGCAGGTAAGATGACTTAGTTTTACTTGTCACAGTTGGCAACCCATGAAAAGGAGAGCTGAACCCCTCAATCTTTGGATATTCAAATTGGGTAAGAAACTTTCTCCTACTTATGTGCCTGTGCCTTTAAATTTTCAATTGAGTTTCTTCTACCTGATAAGTACCTAAGTATCTCCAAAGAACCCTATTTCTAATTTTAGTCTGTTTAATCAGACAAACTGGGGATAAGATCTTGTTAATGCTTTGTTTTTGTAGATTTTCTATTTTTATTTTTATTATAGTAAGGCAAATTTTGAATTACAAGATAGGGATTAGACAAAGCATAATAACCCATGAAATTCCCCAGGACTCTCCATTAGGAAAGCTACTCATGGATTGGGATGAGGGCAAATTTACAGTGAAATCAAATATGACCAGGGTAAAGCTAATTGAATTGTGTTTTAAGTGGCATAAAGAATATTTTAGCTTATTAGGGACCATTGGCCAGAGTGTGGATCTTTTGATCCCTGAACATTGAGAGATTTGCAAATAATCTTGTGCTTCAGGTTCCCCAAAGATTTAATTTATTGGGAACTATGGAATAAAGCCAGCAAGGAGCTTATACAGGAGGAGAAGCCAGCTTTTTCAAATTCAAACACTAACCATTTCTCTCCACTTTTCTCTAATCCCTACTCATGCTTTTCTTTAGTATGCCTGGAAGCAATGACTCAGCCTCCTACAGAAGAAGCCTTTGCCCCCCTGGCAGCAGGGGAGGGGGGGGGGGCAGAATCCAAGCCTGAATTCAAATCTGAGCCTGCTTTACAGACTAGAATGCCAAATTGCCCTGGTCCCTTCCCAGCTAAGCCACCAAGTTGGAATGTGAATGCTGCGGCTATGCAACACATGGGGGCAATAGTCCCATCCCCACCACTTCTTCCTCCTCTCAAGACCCTGCCTCTTCCCCTGGCACCACCTCTCACTCCTCTCATGGCCATGCCCCTTGATTCTCCCAGCAGGGAGGTCACACAATCTAATCCACCCTCCTCAGGTCCTAAGCTTGTGCTCTCACTGCCTCCTCTACCTGCACTTCTAGCTTCTGCTCAGTTACCAGAGCAACCAGCCACTGCCCCTGCCCCTGTCCAGTCAGCCTCAGCCCCACCCCAGCCACACTGTAATTCTAACTTGGCCTGCCGTAATTTTCCCAAACCAACCTTAGAGGAAAACCTTTTAGATTCCAGAAATGCTCATTTTGTTCATAATCATTTTGTTAATCTGCTTTTGACTTTAATTAGTAACCTTATAAAGCATTTGTATTATGAAAGGACCAACAGAAAATATAAAGAGGTTAAAGAAAAACAAGAGAAACTTAAGCTGAATAAAAATGTAGAAGACAATTATCATCAAATTTCAAGAACCTGCTTTTATTGCCATAAATGGGGACATATTTTGCAGAAATGCAGAATTAGTAAGATATTAATATGAGATTTGAGGATTTTAGATATTGAAATCAAAAATGTTCTAAATTCACTCAGAGAAATAAAGTCAGTTCAAATGTTATATAAAGGTTTCTTTTCTATGCCATTACATCTACATTTTGAAATTAATAGTATGGGTTTATTTTCATAGAGGTTTTCATTCTTTTAAGATTGTGTTTTAAGGGGCAGCCAGGTGGTGCAGTGGATAGAGCACCGGCCCTGGAGTCAGGAGTACCTGAGTTCAAATCCGGCCTCAGACACTTAACATTTGCTGGCTGTGTGACCCTAGACAAGTCACTTAACCCCAATTGCCTCACTAAAAAAAAAAAAAAGATTGTGTTTTATACTTAGCTTTAAAAAAGGGAACATTGGCAAAAGCTTTTTATATTCATGTAATCAAATTTATATTTTGTAATACTTTTTAATATTAAGTTCATATTTATTTAGAATTCTCCAGTTTGAATTTCATTGTCTTTTCTTCTTCCATGTGTGTTTTGTTCTATTCATCTATCTCTCTATTTTTGAACCAATGCAAGATGGTCTTGATTTCATAGTACAATATTAAGTCTGGAAGTATTCTCCCATATTCTAAATTGTTTGTTTGTCCAACTGATTATTTCATCAAATTCTATAAAGTATTTCCTTGGTAAATTGGTTGTCATGAAAGTGTAAATTAATTCTAGGAGTATTATTTTTACTAAGCTTTAAAAAATATATACATGTAATAAGGGATTCATGGGCAGTTTACATCGATTCTCAAGGTGATGTTATTTTACTTATTAATGCATTTATGGAAATTTTATATTTGTAGTTATTATTTGCAATTATTGCACATTGTATATTATATTCTGAGTCAAAGCAAATTCACTTTTTTTTTTTGCTGTCATCATTATCCTCAGTTGTTAAATCCATATAAGACTTGGATTATGGGAATTTACCAACTGAGATATTAATTGCCTTCATATATGAGAGGAATACATACAAGAGCAGGCACTGAACTGTCACAGAAGGGGAGACAGGCACAAAGTCCAGCTAGTGCACTGCCTTGGGAAAGTCTGAGAGAACAACCATTGGCAAGAGCTGAGGTTGGATTCTCTTGGTTTAATTTTCCCCTCACGTAGCACTGGATGGCTGGGCTATGCCATCTCATTCTACTCCTGACTTTGATTGCCCCTCCTATATGCCTGATGCCATGGATATCTCAATTCCATGGATCTGATTAAGCCTGACTCAATTTCCCCTCAGCATACTGCATCAGCTGTCTACAGAACAACAAAGTTTGTCAATGCTCATTTCTCTTATTTCTCTATTCTTTTATGGTAACCCCATAATTATCTCAGATGTCATGATGGATACAATGTTGAATTTGACCTTGACATCTGTTACCAGTTATATTAGATTCTTTAATTTCTCATAATGGCATGAGGATAATTAGGTAGATGATGCAAAAAGTGATGAAACAAAGATAAAAAATATTTTCTTAATTAATATCACAATTGTCTTCTAAATTTATTCCCCATGGAGGGGTTAAGTAATATTAAGTTTAAAATTTTTTCTAATTTTGTTTTTATTATATCTCTAAAAGATTCTGAATTTCCTTAGACATGTTTTTAGACCTCTCATTGTTTGATTTGGTTATTGGCAAAGCTATTTAAAGTTGTGTTAAGATTAATTTTGTAGGAAAACTTTCCAGCTAATTATAAGTATCTGAAACAACTGAGAGACTTCACAAGTACACCTGAAACTCTCCAGCTGAGACTTTCTAGCTGATCATTAGCATCCATACCTGAAAGACTTTCACTCCACAACTACACCCAGAGGACATCCCAAGAATCATCTGAGGAAAGACTTCCAAAGACTTAAATGGACATTTTCCTGTTTTCCTCTTCCCATTGCATACACTATTTGTAATGTCCACCTACTAAAAGGGGAATGCCTCCTTAGTTTATTGTCAATTTGTCACTCAATTTCTTTTCTCTCTTTTCATTCCCTTTACATTGTTAGTCATAAGTATCTGGAAACAATGTTTCTTTAAAAAGCACAGGGGAGATTGTGAGAATATTATTCCTAGGGGCTCCTCACCTTGCTGAGAGAGCATGGGTCCCAGCATCTAGAATTTATCTCACAATTCATGGACCGCCTTCAAGTCATGTAAATCAATGGACTTGAATGCTACCAGCCAATTAGCTTGGAACAGTGTGTGGGAACCACCCTTCTTCCTGTCCCACAAGGAGCTTCCACTCAAGGAGACTCAGTATCTTTTTTATTTTTTTGGTTGCTGGGACAAGCTCACGATGGCAGAAAAAGCAGGCCAGGGTAGATAGGTTTCCTATCTTTCTGAACTCCACATGTTCTCTCTTTACTCTTTAATAAATGCTTAATGCCCAAATACTGGTGCTAAAGCTTCTACTTTAAGGCAACCACAACATTAGATTTTAAACGTCACACTTACATCATGGGTTCAGATGATTTAAAGCCTGAAATACCTTAAAGATGACCTAGTCATAGATTAAGACTCACAGATTAAGAGCTTGAAGGGACATTAGAAATCACTGAGCTGGGGGCAGCTAGGTGGCACAATGGATAGAGCACTGGCCCTGGATTCAGGAGGACCTGAGTTCAAATCCAGCCTTAGACACTTAACACTTACTAGCTGTGTGACCCTGGGCAAGTCACTTAACCCCAATTGCCTCACAAAAAAAAAAAAAGAACTCACTGAGCTCATTCTTATGTTACAGGTGAAGAAACTGAGGCACAGGAAGTTTAAGTGATTTTCCTAGGGTCACACTGCTAATAAGTATCTGAATCAGAATTAGGACCCAGATCTTACTGGCTCCAAGTACAGTACCCTATCCACTGCACCTAAAGCTGCCTCTAACCTAAGCCATTTTACAAAGAAGGAAATCACACAAACAAGCAATAAACTGGCTTCTCCAAGGTTGCCTCCTTCACCACAGTGAGAATAAGTTTGAGTCCGTTAGTAAGATGGTGGGAATGAGTTCATTGACAACATAAGTGATAATGTAGCTAGAATAATTTTATTACCTTAAGAAAATATTTTAAAATGAAACTCATTTTAAGTTCAGCAATTCATGAGTTGCTTCCAACTCCTTCTAGCTCCTTGGCCAACCAGCAGGCTCTTCATCCATATATAGTACCAGCCCCTCAATCACATGCCCCAAAATAAGCTCCCTGTACATTGAATTGGAACCAGGCAGCATTTAATGCTCATGTTCTGTATTGCTTACTAGAAAAGGCAAATCCAAATGTATTCTAAGGATTGGAGCTTCATTGGCTCATACCTGATAACATATGCTTTAAAAATAAAGATTTATGGACTTTTTGTGGATTACAAGTTCAATGTCTATGAGTAATGTGATGTGTCAGTGAAAAAAATACATTTAATATTAACTTATTTTGTATTAATAGAGTGTTCAATTCAAAGTAGGCAAAAGTAGTGGCATTTTAGAGCCTGCTCATACTGGTTCAGGACAGGGTTTTATTAAATGTTCAGTAGAAACATTCACACCTTGGAAATTGACAAGCACAACTAATCAGGGCTTAATTTATTGTTTTTTCATTGTTTAGACTTAAGAATGTGATAATGTTAACAATGCAAATTAACCTTTAAAATATGTAAAGAAAGAAAAGAAAATGGTTTGTCAAGTTAGCATAACTGATCGTAGTTTGGTTTAAGCGTCCATTTTGTGTTGGAGATGTTTTGTGTCAGTTTTTCTTCAGTAATAAGGTAAGTATTTGTGTGGCAGGATGGAATAAATGTTTATGTCTTCCTCAACAGCTGCTAAACATATGTTGACCCTCTGAGGAGACAGACGACAAATGGAAAAAAAAATCATAAACAACTTTATCAGTTATTTGTGTGGTAAATTACCAATCAAATTATGGGGTAAATATCAGGAAAACCCAAACCTAGAACTCTAAAAAATCCATGGAAAGACCTAGTTATCAGCCTATTCCCTAGAATGTGACTAGGACTCACTGCTCCATTCCCTATATTTCAGACTCAAACAGGCTGTGTTCACTTGAGGGTGGTATTGACTGAAGGAAACCTACCAGATGTCAACCTCTGAGGAAGATACATGGCCTCAGCTGGGCAGAGAGAGAACCATATCTGTTGGGAGTCTGGCATGAAATTAGTTTATTGGAACCTCTAAGATGTACCTGGTACAATAGATAGAGTATCAAGCCTGGAGTCAGGAAGACTCATCTTCCTAAATTCAAATCCAGCCTCAGATACTTAATAGTTGTGTGACCTTGGGCAAATCACTTAGCCCTGTTTGCCTCAGTTTCCTCATATGTAAAATGAGCTAGAGAAGGAAATGACAAACCATTGCAGTATTTCTGCCAAGAAACCCCAAGTGTCCATCAATACCACTGCTAGGTTTATATCCCAAAGATATCCCCCAAAAGAGAAAAGACCTATTTGTAACAAAAATACTTATAGCAGCTTTTTTTGTGGTGGTTAGAAGTGGAAATCAAAGGAATGCCCATCAATTGAGGAATGGCTAAACAAGCTGTGCTATATGATTATGATGGACTATTATTGTGCTATAAGAAATGACAAGCAGGATGATTTCAGAAAGGCCTGGAAAGACTTGTATGAAGTGATGTATAGAGAAGTGAGCAGAACCATGAGACCATTATGCACAGTGACAGCAATATTGTTTGATGAAGAACTGTGAATGATTTAACTATTCCCAGCAATACAATGATCCAAGAAAATCCTAAAGGATTAATGATGAAGTTTACTATCCACCACCAAAGAAAGAACAGATATTGATTGAACACAAACTTTCACTTTATTTCTTTGATTTTCTTTTATTCAAGATTTTTATACAAAATTACTAATATGTTAATGTTATACATAATTGCACATGTATAACCTCTAATTGCTTACTGCCTCATGGAGGGGGGAGGGAAGGGAGGGAAGGATGGAAAAATTTGGAACTAAAAACTTTAAATAAAAATGTTTATTATTTAAAAATAAATTATAATTGAAAATTGAAAAAAAAAAAAAAGAAACCCCTAAATGGGGTCATGAAGAAAATGACTCAACAAGAAGACTGAGTTAGTGATTTGGTTGGGTTTGGGTTTTTTTTAGTGGTTTGTTCTTAGAGAAGAGCATTGTTTGCATACTTTCATTAATAGTTTGATTACAGGCATCAAGAAGAGTAAGACCAATTTGGATTTCCATACACTAGTTTGCATAAGTAGCAGTAAATTGACTATAAACGTGCACCTCACCAAAAATAAGAGCCCACAAACCACAGCCACAAGTGAAACTAAAAACATGTTTTACTAACAAAGTCCAAACCTCAATGCCTTCTCACTGAAGCTGGAACCAAGCAGGACAGTTGACTCTACACTGGCGCATCTCACAAAACAGGTACCTTAAATAAAATGTGGATCATCTCCTAATAATATGGTGATGCTTTGGTGGGGCAGAAGGATAGGGATTTTCACAGACTCTCTATTTTTCTTGACATCACCTTCCATTGTCTCCTAGCCTTGAATGTTCAGTCATTTTCATTATTCTGCTTCCTTGCCTGGAGCCTCTCTGCCTCCTACCCCCTCTCTCTGTCTCCTACCCTGAGGCCCCTGGACTCTTTATGGGTGAGGATTCTCCATATCTAGTCTGACCTAGACCCACAGAGTGGCTGCCTGAGCATCTTCATGCTGTGTTCCCCCTTTGCACTTCCAGCTCTGGGGATAATATATACCTTACAATAATATAATAACATAACCCTACAATTCCCAGAAGAGACTTAGCAATCCTTTGTCCACAGGGCTCTATTCCCCATCCCTATGATTCCCCAGACAAAAACACAGTTGCTTGACCAACCCTCCCTTATATGTGTTCTCTTCTTCTATTAGATTGTAAACTCCTGGAGAGCAGGAACTGTCTTGCTTTCCCATTTGTATCTCAGTATTTAGCACCATGCCTAGCACTTACTAAGCTCTTAAATGCTTTTTTTCATTTATTCATTCACTTGTAGTTTCTTTCACTCTATTTCTTTCCTTCCTTGTTTTCCTTCCTTCTTTCCTACCCTTTCCTTCTCTTTTTTCTTTCTTTTTCTTTTTCTTTCTTCCTTGCTCACTTTCTTCCTTCCCTCCTTCCTTCTCTCTCTCTTTCTCTCTCTCTCTCTCTCTCTCTCTCTCTCTCTCTCTCTCTCA